>NW_022436980.1:4529329-5149372 GCF_009761245.1 Sapajus apella
CACACACACACACACACACACACACACACACACACACACACACATTTGGTCTCCAATTGGAGAAATAATCATTACATCCTTTTTTTTTAAAGCCATATATGATTTGTTCATTAGGTGATTTTACTTACACTTCCTCCAGTCTTCACTTGGAGATTTTTATGGACACCCAGATTCACAAATTTAAATGTCTACTAGGTATTTCCACTTGGAATGCACTCAAATACCTCCAGATCACCATTTTTAAAACTAAATGTAACAACTTGCCCCCAGTATATTGTCCCCCCAACATTCTTTCCACAATTATTTTCATGGCAGGATAATGTTCTAAGTCAAACAAAAACTGTGGAGTCAGTTGATGTTTCCGTCTCTGTTGCCGTCATTTCTCTTTATTTGCCAAGCCCTAGCAAGCTATATATTAAAAATATAACAGAAACTTACCTTTCATATATATCTCTTTTGTAGGTATTGCCTAAGCATTTTTGAGACCACATTCATAAAAATTTCTATTAAGCTGTAGCCGCAGGTTTTTGCTCCCTAATGAAATCTGGCTTCATTGTATGGATGTTAATACAGCACATGTTGGTTGACATGGGTTCAATTCTGGCTTAGGTTGGAATCACATTTCTGCCTTTTCCAGTCTATGAAATCTCAGTCAGATTAGGAAATATCTCTGTGAAATAATGGTAACACTGGCAATGATATCATAGAATTTGTTGGTAGATTGAACTGGTTAGAAAGTATAAAGGGCTTTAGTGCTTGGCACGGGGTACTCAGTAGATGCTAGCTCTTTCTTGCCTCTTGTTTTTATTATTTCCAATAAAACCATGAACTCCCCGTTTAAATTCAGGCTCATCACTTCCCTTGTATTACTTGTATTATTCGTTGAACTAACCTCCTATCTGGCCTTTCTGACACCAGGTAGCAAACTCTGTTAGTGATTTTATTTTTCCTCTAAAACAAGAACTTGCTTAATTTCTTCAGCTAGTTTAAAATCTTAAAATCCTGCTATGAATACCTCGCTACCTGTACAGTAAGTGTTCCTATTAAGAGTGAGGCATTTATAACATTCCCTTGTTATCCTTCTCTCTTCCGAGTCCTCGCTTTATCCCCTCCCGTCTCATTTCCTATTGCTTCCACCAGTCACAATGGTTAGTTTCCACTCAGGTACTGACACGTGCCCTGGTTGCCTCTCCAACCTCCTTTCTCATGGTGACAAACAATTGTTTCTTTTTCAAGATTGTCTTTCAAGACTTTGTGAATCTTTTTTCTTTGTCTAACAAACCAACATAGATACGCTTTCCTTCGTGTTTTCTTTCTTCGTATCCTCCAAATGACTCTACCACAGCATAGAAAGGTAAAGTATTAAGAGTTGGCACCAGAGTTTGGTTCACACATAATCTTTATTCAAAAAAGCAAAAAAACAAACAAACCAAAAAACCAAACTTAGTAAGTTACTCTCATTAGAAGTAGAAACATTGAGTGTCTAGATGTCAGTAGGAACCCAAGTAACAAAGAGGCAGTGAAGTTTCTCTGTGTGAGACGGTGGGGTTTTATTTTAAACTGGGTCTTACAAGAAAGAGAGGAAAAGTTAGTGAGTGTGAGATTAAGGAGTTTCCGGATGATGGCCCAGTGGACATCTCTATACAAACTCCTCTTGTATAGAGGAGTTTGAAAGACGTTTATGTACAGATCTGCCTGCTCCTGACATCTTCAAGAAATGTTTCTGCATGCTGTCTTGTGTACATGATAGGTATGTTGGAGGCAGTTGGGGAAGAGTTCAGGAAGCATCAAGGAAGGGCTGAATTTCACAGCAAGGACAATGTGTAAAGGGTCCAGATGAGACGAAGTGGTACGGAGAGGCAGGTTTATATTTAGAGCAAAGGTATGAAGCTTCTTGCTGATAGCCTGGTTACAAGA
This sequence comes from Sapajus apella, assembly GCF_009761245.1. Classification (NCBI taxonomy): domain Eukaryota; kingdom Metazoa; phylum Chordata; class Mammalia; order Primates; family Cebidae; genus Sapajus; species Sapajus apella. The sequence goes on from NW_022436980.1 coordinate 4,531,247, forward strand.
GTAGACTCTCCTGCTACTTCTTTGTCTGATTAAATCTCTCACATTCACCTCTCAACCTAAATGTTTCTTCCTCAGGAAAGCAGGCTCTGACCCTGGGTTAGGTTAACTTCCTTGGTTCCAAGATCTTTTGACACTACATATTACAGAGTTATAGTCCTTAATTTAAGGTAGTATTCCTCCCAGAGGCAATTTGCAGTGCTTGAACCATCTTTATTACCACTGCAGGGGATGGAGAGAGGGGTGCTACTTGCATCTAGTAGGGTGGAGTACAGGAATGCTGCTAAATGTCCTAAAATGCACAAAGAATTATTCAGCTCAGTATGTCAATAGTTTTGAAGTTGTAAAGCCCTAGTGCAGAGTCTAATATAATTATATATGTATGTAGTTCCCCACTAGACTCTAATCTCTGTAAGGAAAGATTCAGTCAGTTAGTCAACTAAGGCATTCTCACTGCCTCAGCCACTGAGTGGCACATAGTACGTGCTCAGTTAAATGCTGGTTGGTTGAATGATTGATTGTCATTATATTTGTTTATTCATATGTCTGTTTTGCACTAGATTTCACTCCTCCTGAAGCCACAACAAGTATCTTTTAATCAATGAGACAGTACCATGAAGCATAGTTTCTAATACACAGTAGATGGACTAGAATATTTTTTCAGTAAATAAAAAATTATACAAGTTCTTTGTGATTTTCAATAGAAGAAAATGCAAGGATAACACATTCTCTCTTTACTTTTACAAAATTCTCTTCAAATCCAATTTTTTGCATTCCCAGGCCAAGAAAACTTGGCTACAGGAATAATTTTTCTTTGGTGATAATTAGTCCAAGACTGAAAAAAACTGTTTTAAGGCAGAAAATTAAAAAAAAAAATTATCTGTAAGATAATGACTTTTTCAGCCTAATTCTTTCAGGTCTAAATAATAGAAGGGGGTGGTATTTTAAATATCAGAAAAGGAAGCTGCCTCCCTTGGTGATCTTTTGCATGTTCTTAAAGAATTCATAATCTACGAAGAAGGTAGAGATGTAAACAAATCATCATAATGCAATGAGAAAGAGGGGAGACTATGTCATTGGGATCTCATTGCCTAAAATAGTGCTTGCTTCCAGTAAGTACTTGCCAGATGAATTTGAAAGTAGCTGGCATGAGCCTGACAATAATGAGGTTCAATAAATAACCATGTTCACTTTTCTCCTAATGGAGAAAAACTTGATGTATTCAGGATTCGTTTTGTGTGTGTGTTTTCTGTTTTCTTAACACTTTTACGAGATCTTTCACAAAGGATTCTGACTGTGTTCGCTGAGGGATCAAGGAATCTCTATTTTATGTTTGCTGAGACTCAGTCTAAATTTGGGTGATGAGGGACAGTGAGGGAAAAGAACTTTCTTTCACTGGTTTTTATTCTTACAGATACACACTACCCTCTGTCCAAACTGGACCAACCGTAATTCCCAGATCCTATTTCATGGGGTTTCATCTGTAGGCCTTTGTTTCCTTCTCATGAAATGGCTTTCTCTTCTGTAACCAAAACAAAAATCAAAACGAAAATATGTTCAACTCTTCATATCCAGCCTAAAAGCCCCTTCCAATATAAAGCCTTACCTGTTCAACTAGTAGCTTGCTCCTTCCTCACATATCAATAGCACTGTTTTTTTGCAGTACCACTCATGGCATGTAATGCCAGCTCTCTTGAATTCTATGGTCTGAGCACCTATCCTGCCCAGTCAGGTGAGGGGAACCTCTCCAGTGCAAGGGGTTTGGCTTTGAGTCATATAAATTTGGGGTCTGAGGAGGGTTATGTATCCTTCGGAAAACTATATAATTTAATTTAGACTTACTTTCCTCATCTGCACATAATAATGTGCAACATTCAATCAAATATTATTTAAAAGGTACCTAGTGTAGTGACAGGATATGTTAAAATCTCAATAAACTTTACTGTTCTACTGTGTCTTTGTCACTACATTGTAAGCTTCTAGATTCTTTTTTTTGTCTATTCAGAGCAGAACATAACAAAATCAGTATGTAATATCTTTAAAGTTTTTTAAAGAACTGTTTTAGATTTACAGAAAAATTGCAAAGAAAGTTCCCTCTTACTTCCCACTATGTTTTGCATATAATTAATGTTACATTAGTATGATACGTTTGTTACAATTAACAGACCAATATTGATGAGTTATTAAATTCATATTTCATTCATATTTTCTTAGCTTTCCTCTAATGTTCTTTTTCTCCTTCAAAATCCCATCTACAGTTCGGTACATTCAATCATATCTTTTCAGGCTCCTCTTGGTTGTGACAGTTTTTTGGATAATCCCCTTTTTGATTACTTTGTTTCTTTTGAGAATTATTGGTCAGTATTTTGCTAAATCTCCCTTAACTGGAATTTGTCTGATTTTTCTTGTGATTAAACTGAGGTTATGTATTTCTGAGAGGAGGATCACAGAAGTAAAGGGGATTTTTCATCATAATGTCAAGGGCACATATTATCAGTGACTTCACAATCAGTGTTATTGTTGACCTTGGCTAAGGTAGTATTTGTCATGTTTCTGCATTGCAGGTTACTGTTTTTGCTCCCTTTCTCGTATTGTATTCTTTCTGAAAGATGTCACAATCTGCAGCCCACACTTTAAATATGGGGAGTTGTGATCCACCTCCTGGAGGGTTAAGTATCGAAATATTATTTGGAATTGTTCTGCATAGAGGATTTTAAGGTTCTACCAGAAAAGAAGAACTAATAAAATATATGCAGACAGACAGGCAGATAGACAGACATGGCTTGTGTGATTATGGGAGCTGGCAAGTCTCAAACTTGTGTAGGACAGGCAGGCATGCTGGAAATTCTCATTACTAGAAATAAGAATGTTCTTATACTGGAAACACTACAGCCCAGGGAGTCCAAAATTAGAATTTCTCCTTGTTCTAGGAAACCTCAGTTTTTCTTTTAAGATACTTCAACTCATTGAATGAGACCATCCAGATTATCAAGATTAATCTCCTAAGTAAAGGTAATTCTTAATCCTTTATTGATCATCAGCTGATTGTAAATATTAATGACATCTACAACATAGCTTCACAGCAACACCTAGATTAGCGTTTAATTGAATAAGTAGGCACTATGGCCAAACCAAGTTAAAACATTAACTGACCATTATAGTCTCTTCTCTGTTTATGTAATTGCTTATTTATATCAGTGTGAATTCACAGTTACTTAATTTTTACTTCAGCTTATAATCCAACGTTACTTTGTTTGTTTTGCTGCTCAAATTGTTCCAGCTTTGAACTCCTTCACTTGGCTATGGTGTCCCTTTAAAATAATCCCCCCCTTTCTCTCTCTCTCTCTCTCCTCCCTCTCTCTTTCTCTCTCTCTCTCTCTGTGTGTATGTGTGTGTGCCTTTAGCATTGTCTTCACTTTGTAGCACTACAAGATGCTTCAGGCTTATTTTATATATGTCCTGGATAAATGAATTAGCTATTTATCCAAAGTCCCAGGTTCACTTTCTTGCAAAGTAGTATTAGAAACCAAGATATCAATGTCACATGTGCCTGTTATTATAAAGTACCCTATTTCTCTTCTTTCTTTCCTTTTCTTTTTTAGACAGTCTCACTCTGTTGCCTGGGCTGGGATTCAGTGGTGCAATCTCGGGTCACTGCAACCTCTGTCTCCTGGGTTGATGTGATTCTCCTGTCTCAGCCTCCCTAGTAGCTGGGACTACAGGTGCGTGCCACCATGCCCAGTTAATTATTTTGTTTGTATTTTTAGAAGAGACGGGAATTCACCTTGTTAGCCAGGATGGTCTTGATCTCCTAATCTAGTGATCTGCCCACCTTGGCCTCCCAAAGTGCTGGGATTATGGGCATGAGCCACCGTACCTAGACAGAGTACCCTATTTCTAAACTTCTCAACTCACAGGACAAAAAGTATACGTGTGTCCACTTGCTAACCAACATGGTTTGGCTGTGTCCCCATCTAAATCTCATCTTGAAATCCAACGTGTTGTGGAAGAGACCCAATGGTAGGTAATTGAATCATGGGAGCAGGTCTTTCCCGTGCTGTTCTTGTGTTAGTGAATAACTCTCACAAGATCTGATGGTTTTATAAGGGGGAGATTCCTTGTACAAGCTCTCTCTCTCTGCTTGCTGCCATCCATGTAAGACGTGACTTGCTCCTCCTGGCCTTCCACTATGATTCTGAGGCCTCCCCAGCCACGTGGAACTGTAAGTCCATTAAACCTTTTTGTCTTCCCAGTCTCAGGTATGTCTTTATCAGCAGTGTGAAAATGGACTAATATAATACACATACCTATAAATATTTCTTTATGCCTCCAACTCTAGTATATTGCTACAATGAATCATCCTAGCCTCTTATTCATGATTATCTGTAGACCCTAACTCCAACAGTAAGAAACCTGGCTTCTACCATCTGCCATCCATTTATTTACTTTCATTTCCACTATACATATATAGTGGTTTGAGAATTACTAACCTGTCTGCTCACTGGAAGCAGCTTTATCAACTTCCAGAGTTACTTAGATCATTATGTTTCCTCCCTACCCTCTTCAATGAGGTAATTTCATACAGACAGGCTAAAACACAGTTAGATTTTTTTCATTTTCTATGTTCCATCCTGCTTTTCTCAATCTCATAAGTAATTTTTTTTTAATTTGCAAACATTGATTCACTTTGAACTTTAACAAATTTATAATATGTATCCAGCATTACGGTATCATATAGTTCCACTGTTCTGAAAACATCCATGCTTTACCTATTCACATGCCCCTGAATCCATAGCACCACCAATCATTTTAAAGTCTTTATAGTTTGCCTATTCCATAGTGTCATATAACTGGAATTATACAATATGTAGCCTTTCAGACAGATGTCTTTTACTTAGCAATATGCATTTAGGGTTCATCCATGTCTTCACATAGCTTGATCACTCATTTCTCTTTTATCACTAAACCATACTCCCTTGTATGAATATGCCACAATTTATTACCTATTTACCACTGAAGCAACATCTCATTGTTTGGTGCTTTTAGCACAGTTAAGTCTTGATCAATAAAAGAAGGGAGAGTGGTACTGAATGAGAAAGACAGTGTCTTCAGCCTTGAAATTTAAAAAGAAAAAAAAAAAAAAAAAGGAAAAAAACTAACTTCTTTAATTTATTTCAACTCCAACTTCTCTGATGCTTCTTCTTCTTTGCCTGCCCCATGCCCTCTTAACCGGGAATTCAGTTCTACTACTTACCGAGAGGATTGTAGCCATTGCAGCATAAAGAATATTTCACAGAACTATTACGTGTAGTTTGAATTGAATCAGAACTCCCCAAAACAAAGCTGCATTATCATTTTATTTGCCCTAAAAAATAAAGCCTATTAAACATAAAAAGGTAAAACAACCCATACATAGAGCCATCATAAACAATCACAAAAGGACTAAAACTATTACATTTTTCTTCAGATACTACAGTTAATATTACCTATTTCAGGACTCTCATGGATGAGGATTTTAAGGTAGACAAGATGTCAGGTGAACAGGAAGTAAAGTATATGGAGATGATTTTTATATCAAATATTTACCTTTAATAACGCATTGACAAAAAATGCATATGCAATGTTATTTTTTTTTTCAATTCTGTTCTCAGAGACCCTCAAAATTTCTCCAAATTGGATTGCAATACCTCTTATATCTTGGAAACAGGAATTGCTTTGGGACACCATCTCTGAAACAGGAAAAAAAAAATACAGCATCCTCATTGAAGCATGTCAATTCCAAGGCTGATTTATATTCCAAATTGAGTTGTTTTGCCTCTCTCAACTTTCCTTTGAATCTTTTTCCAAAACATAATCTGTAGACAAGTGTTTGCCCACGTACCTGTGGTTAGGGCATTGTGAGACAGATTTGCCTTTATTCCATATTAAATGCAAAAATTACTTTAATGCAGTAGTGAAGTTAAAATGCTGTAGGCACTCTAGAAAATAAAAGCCAGAAATTTCTAACTTAATGGTCCTGGAGAAGAAAAATCTCAGTTTCATTGTGTATCCTATGCATATCACAATGTATGTTTGACATAAAGCTGAAAGATAAATAAGATAAGCCACTTTCATCTTACTACTTATTATGAAGGATTAGAAAAATATATTCAAGGCAAGCTGGGGTCTTACTTTTTCCCCTGTTTTGTTCTTGTGTATTTTTCTGGGCAGGGAGTTCTAAAGTCAGATTTCTGAGATGAGCTCAGGAGGAGCGCAGAGAAGAGAACTAAACTCAAATGTACCACTTAGTTATATTTTCAGTAATATAAGTTATCTACCTGGTGTGTTTGTTTGTTTGTTTGTTTGAGACAGAGTCTTGCTCTGTCTCCCAGGCTAGAGTGCAGTGGTAAGACCTTGACTCATTGCAATCTCCTCCACCTCCCAGGTTCAAGCACTTCTGCCTCCCAAGTAGCTGGGACTACAGGTGACGCCACCGTGTTCAGCTAATTTTTGTACTTATAGTAGAGATGGGATTTCACCGTGTTGTCCAGGATGGTCTCAATCTCTTGACCTTGTGATCTGCCCTCCTTGGCCTCCCAAAGCGCTGGGATTACAGGCATGAGCCACCACGCCCAGCCATCTACCTGGTTTTTGAACTAAAATTGCTTAATATTTTTTAATTATAAAAAAACTTTCATTTAATCAATTTTTTTTTTTTTTTGAGATGGAGTCTTGTTCTATCACCCAGGCTGGAGTGCTTATGGTGCAATCTCAGCTCACGGCAACCTCCGCCTCCTGGGCTCAAGTGATTCTGGTGCCTTAGCCTCTTGAGTAGTTAAGATTGCAGGTGTGTGCCACCACACCCGGCTAATTTTTGTATTTTTTATTAGAGATGGGGTTTCACCATGTTGGCTAGGACAGTCTCAAACTCCTGACCTCAAGTGATCTGCTCGCCTTGGCCACACAAGGTTCTAGGATTACAGGTGTGAGCCACCACCCCAGGCCAAATAAATATTTATTGAAAGCCTGCTTTGCTAATAGAATGCTGATAAATTCTGAAGATACCAACAGATTAAGAAGATAGATTAATTATCTATTTGGAGAAAATAGATTTATAAGACATGAACAGGCCAGGTGCAGTGGCTCACGCCTGTAATCCCAGTACTTTGAGAGGCCGGGGCGGATGGATTACAAGGTCAGGAGATGGAGACCATCCTGACTAACACAGTAAAACCCCAACTCTACTAAAAATATAAAAACCCAGGCATGGTAACTTGTGCCTGTAGTCCCAGCTACTTGGGATGCTGAATCAGGAGTATCACCTGACCTTGGGAGGTAGAGGTTGCAGTGAGCCGAGATTGTGTCACTACACTCCAGCCTGGGGGACAGAGAGAAACACCATCTTAGAAAAAAAAAAAAAGACATTAACAACAAGACAGTATACAATCAAGTACTTGATAAGTGGTATAGACCTGTTGTTCCTATAAAAGAGGCACTGGTAGCATTGTGTGAGAAAATAGCAGAATCTCCTGAAATTGCTGGTACAGTCAGAATGTCATAAGAACTCAGAAAAGAAAATGAGAGAAAAAGAGCTTGCACATTGTGGAGTCAGAGTATTTTGAAAAAGACATCAAATGGAATAGAGAGGAAGTGAAGCAAGATGACTGAGTGGAACCCTCCAACCATCTTCTCCCCGCGGGAATACCAAATTGAACAGCTATCCATGCCAGAAAGCACCTTCATAAGAACCAAAACATCAAGTGAGCAATTAAAGAAATTGTTTCAACATAATATCCAGGAATGAGGGATTGAAGAGGATACAAAAGACAGTCTTGCATCATTTACATCGACCTCTCCTAACCCCAGGCAGGGCTGCATGTAGAGAGATCTGTGTGCCTGGGGAGGGAGAGTGAAGTGAGTGTATTGGCTTTGCATTAGGACTCAGCGTTGCTCTGTCATGGCAGAACATAACACAGGACAGAATTCTTCCATCACCCATGGAGACAGCATTTAAACCAGCCCTTAGCCATAAGAATTCTCAGCACCAGCAAAAGTAATCTGAGTCCTGGCTGGTAATACCACAGGCTGGCTCTACCACAGTGGCCTGGCACCTAGAAAAACATTTCAGTGGTAATCAGTCCACAGGGACTGCAGTTCTCGGGCAAGCCCTGGTGTAGCACTGGTCTTAGAGGCAGTGGACTGACTTCGCGTGTGCACAACCCAGTGCAACATCAGCTGTGTCCATCAAGAAAGTGCCTGCATCAAGGCAGTGCAGCTTAGGAAGCTTCTTTCCACTTGAGGAAAGGAAAGGGAAGGGTATAGAAGGCTTTATGTTGCAACTTGGGTACCAGCTCTAACACTATAAAATAAAGCCCAAGCAGTTTCTAAAATCCCTGTTTCCAAGCCTTAGCACTTGGACAACATTTCTAGACCCATCCTGGGCCAGAAGGGAATCTACTGCCCTGAAGGGATTGACCACCTGCTGAATAAAGAGCCCTTAGCCTTGAATAAATATCAGCAGTAGCCAGGCAGTACTCACCATGACCCTTTGGTCTATAATGCAGATTAAGTCTGATGTTTCTTCATTGCTTTTCTGTTTAAATGATTAGTCCAGTGCTGTTAGGGGTGTCGAAGTCCCCAGCTAGTACTATATTTGGGTCTGTCTCTCTCTTTAGCACCAATAATAATTACTCTATGTATCTGCTTGCCCCAGCATTGGATCCACACATATGTAAAATTGTTTTATCTTTTTGCTAAATTGACCCCTTTATCATTACATAATGATCTTTTTGTCTCTTTTTATCATTGTTGTCTAAAAATCTATTTTGTCTAATATAATATAGTCACTTCTGCTCTTTTTTATTTTTTATTTGCATGGAATATCTTTTACCATCTCCTTACTTTCAGCCTATGCATGTCTTTATAGAAAAAGTGAGTTTCTTGTAGGCACTATGTATATACATATATATATTTTATGTATTCACCACTCTGTTTTGATTGAAGAATTTAGTCCATATGTATTTAATGCTATTATTGATAGATATAGACTTACTATTGCCATTTTGTTATTTGTTTTCTCATTGTTTTGTTGGTCCTCTGTTTCTCTCTTTTGTTTGTCTTCTTTTGTGTAAAAGTGATTTTCTCTGGGAGCATGGTTTAATTTCTTCTTTATAATTTTGCATATATATATCCTTCATCATGACCAAGTGGGATTCATCCCAGGGATTTGAGGGTGATTAGTATATGCAAATAAATCAATGTGAGACATTATATCAATAGAATGAAGGATAAAAAACATGATTAAAAATTCAGCATCCCTTCATGATAAAAACTCTTAAAAAAAAATAAAGAGAACCCAGCTCAACACTATAAAAACCATATACAACACATTGACAGCTAGTATTACACTAAATGGGGAAAAACTTAAAGCCCTTTCTTTAAAGTCTGAAACAAAAAGAATATCCACTTTCACCACTTTTATTCAACATAGTACTTGAAGTCCTAGTGAGGGCAATTACACAAGAAAAGGAAATAAAGAGCATTCAAATTGAAAAATATTAAATGTTACAATGCTTATACTACCCAAAGCAATCTGTAGATTCAAGGCAATCCCTATCAAACTACCAATGAGATTTCTCAAATTTTTTAAAATTCTAAAATTTATATGGAATCACACATGACTCAAAATATTTAAAAGTATCCTGAGAAACAACAAAGCTGGAGGAATCACATTACCTGACTTCAAGTCATGCCGTAAAGCCATAGTAACCAAAATAGCAGGGTACTGGCTTAGAAACAGACACGTAGACCAATAGAACAAAATAGAAAGTACAGAAATAAATGCATACATTTACATTTAACTCATTTTTGACAAAGATGCTAAGAACATACACTGGGAAAAGGGCAGTCTCTTCAATAAATTGTGCTGGGAAAACTTAATATCCATATCAAAAAGAGTGAAACTATACCCCTGTTTTTCACCGTGTACAAAAATCAAGTCAAAATGGATTAATGACATAAATCTAGGACCTGAAACTATGAAACTACTAGAAGAAAACTTTGGAGAGACAACACAGTACATGAGTGTACAACTTTTTGGCTTCCCTAGACTATATTAGAAGGAGAATAATTGTCTAGGGCCATGCATAAAATACACTAACAATAGCTGATGAGCTACAAAAATAAAAAAGATTTGTGAATAATTTTTGTGGTACTCTCCAACACAGATAAGCAAAAAAGTCCTCCCTTCCAAAGAGTTGGACACCCTTGATCCCAGTACATTGGTCTGGGCAAAGATTTCTTGACTAAAACCTCAAAAACATGGGCAACGAAAACAAAATGAAGAAATGAGATCATATCAATCTAAAAATGCTTCTACACAGCAAAAGAAACAATCAATTAAGTGAATAGATAACCCATAGAATAGGAGAAAATATTTGTAAACTACCCAAGGAATTAATGCCCGGAATATATAAAGAGCTCAAACCACTCAGTAGGTTAAAAAAAAAAAAAAAAACAAAACAAAGAAACAATTTGAAAATGGGCAAAAGATCTTAATAGACAATTCCCAAACAAAGACATACAAATGGGCAACAATATGCAAAAATACGCTCAATATCACTAATCATCAGAGAAATGCAAATCAAAACTACCACGATTATCATTTCATCCCAATTAAATGGCTACTATCCAAAAAGACAGCCGATAATGAATGCTGGCAAGGATGTGGAGAGAGGCGGGCCCTCTTATACATTATTGGTGAGAAAGCAAATTTGGTATAGCCACTGTAGAGAACAGTATACAGAGGTTCCTCAAAAAACTAACAGTAGACCTACGATATGATTCAGTAATCCCACCACTGGGTATATGTCCAAAAGAAAAAAAAATTTAATATTGAAGAGATATTTGCACTCCTGTAATTATTACAGCTCTATTCACAATAGCCAAGATATTGAGATAACTTAAGTGTCCATCAATGGATGAATGGATTAAAAAAATGTGATGCATACACGCAATGTAATATTATTCAGCGAAAAAATAAGAATAGAATACTGTCATTTGCAGCAAGATGGATAGAACCAGAGGACATTAAGTGAAATAAGCTGAGCACAGAAAGAAAAAGTTTATATGCTGTCACTCAAATGTGGGAGCTAAAAAAAAAGAAATATAATTTATGGAGATAGAATAGGATGATGGTTACCAGAGGCCAGCAGGGTACTTGGGAAGGAGGTGATAAAGAGGAAATATTTAGTGGGTAAAAAAATACAGTTAGATAGATTGAATAAGATCTAGTATTTAGTAGCACAATAGGGCAACCATAGTTAAAAATAAATTATTGTGTATTTTAAAATAACTAAAATAGTGGGATTGGAGTGCCCCAACACAAAGAAATGATAAGTGCTTGAGGAGATGAATACCCCAGTGACCCTGATTTAATTATTAGACATTGCATGCCTGTATAAAAACATCACCTGTACCCCATAAATATGTATACCTGTTGTGTGTCCATAATAATTAAAAATAAAAAATAAGATATCAAGTAGGGGCAACTAAATCATAGGTTTTGATTAACTTTTGCTACATAAGAAAACATGCCAAAACTATTGGTTTAAAACTAACTTATTTAGTTTTTTTATGAGTTTGTGGATGACCGAGTCCAGGCTGCTACTGCTGATTTCTATAGGGTCCTCTATGCATGTGTGGGCAGCATGGTGGTTGGCTGTTGGCTGGTAATTCAGGATGGCCTCATTCACATGTCCAGTGATTTCTGCAGTCAGATGGAACTCTCCTCCAGTGTACTAGATTGGGCTCATTAACACGGTGTTCTCAAGGTTCCAAGTATAGCAGGAGTGGGCAAGTCGTAATGCAGAACTACTTTTCAAGCCTCTGCTTGATATGTTTGATATTATTCCATGAGCCAAGGCTAATTGAAAAGCAAAATGGAGAGACAGATGCCATACTTTGATTAGAGGAGCTACAGATTCACCTTGCAAAGTAGCATTCATATGAGAATGGGAAAAAAATATACGGCCATGTTCTGAATGTACCAAAACATATAAAGCAGTGAGCAAATATGTAGTTGTGGTAGAGTTGAGTTTATGTTGAAAAGAGAGATGTAATGCTGGTTGAGTATTGTTTATGTTAAAAAGAAGTAGAGAAATATAGTCAGGTGTCCTTGAGTGAGCTACTGAAGGGATTTTGTCAGGGGAGAGAGGAGGTGGTTAAATTAGCAGCTAATTTTCTAAAAGTTGGATTGAGGGTAAGTTGTAAGAGAGAGAATATCAGGAAACACTCAATGTGTGTGAAAGCAGCTAACAGTACCATACACAGTCACTGGAAAATCCCAAATATTTGTTTTACGGAAAGGTAAGGCAAGGGAATCAGTGACTAGAGAAAGTTGTGAATAGATTTTGAGGGTTTTTTTTTTTTTTTTTTTTGAATGAATGAAAATAAGTAGACGAGATTCTCTTAAAGAGAGCTCATTTTGGAAAGAGGTAGCTTACAAATCGCTTTCATATCTTAGTCTGAATCTACATGTAAGGTAGTAAGAACATGTCCTGTGTTAATGGCATAAATGTGTTTGTTTTTTTTAACTGCCAGGTGTGATAAGTAATTTAGAATGAATTATTGGGTCACTTGATTATTGATGAATTTGTGGGTTAAGGGTGATAGTAAAAGGAAATAAAAATGGTAACTTTAAGGTTTCAATTCTTGGTGAGAAGAAGATTAGTAATGTGTTAACAGATATAGAGAAGAAAGGAAGAATCTAGTCTGAAGGAAAGTCTTGTTTGGACACATTAATTTAAGTAGATGGCATTGTATCCCATTCATCATGTTCAGTACAACATTGAATATGTGGGTGCAAAGCTTGAGACAGGGCCAGGAATATATGGATAAACATATATTCTGTTCATCTTCCAGATAGAGGTGATCAGAAAGTGTAGTCATTGGATGAATTGTCTGAGACAGCATATACAGAGAAAAACACGGGTTTTTTTTGATACGAACCTTAAAGGATGGTCATTAGGGGTACAAAATAGTAAAGAAATCAGAAAAAAGATAAGAGCAGAGAAAAGTGTGATTAAAGAATTGGGGGTCAAGGGGGATAATATGTCAGAGAGCACAAATTAGGAAACATTTCAAAATTTTCTGGGGGTTTTGTTTTTTTTAAAATCGGAAGTATTGGAAAGTGGGAGTTAAATTGTGTTGTTTCATAGAACCAACAATAACAAACCAAAGAGGTTGGCATGAGGTCATCAGCAATGCCAATGAGCAGTCTAGAAAGATGAGGAGAATGATAGTAATAATTGCAGTGGAAGATAATTAAGGCCAAACTCTCAGTTGCCAGATTCTTCCTTGCATAAAGAAGAGCAAACCATGAAACCCTCTGTGTTTTTGGCTGATCAACCAGACTTACCATTGCACCATTTGATACAAAGAAATTGGACATTTGAAGATTGAAGTTAAGAAAGTTATCTGACCTTGGCAGATAAAGTGTGAAGAGTCAACATTTTCTTCATTAATTTTGTTCTCACTTTTGGCTTTTAAAAATGATGCACAAGTTTATTTCCCAGTGTGTGTCCAGTGTTTGCTCAGCCATTTGTTCATTATAATTTGTAGTGGAAGCAAACTGATGTCCAGGAGTCACTGTTGCATTGTGGTCATTGTGAACAGGGCTGCCTAGAGTTGTGCAGCATAAAATGTGTGACCATTTGCAGCACCTTAGGGTGGAAGGGAATTATTCTGAATGATTTATACTCTAATGCGGGGAAAAGACAGATGGAAAGAAAAAAAAACACACGCATTGTATTTTTTTCCCAGATTTTTATTTTGAAAGGTAAGGCAAATGGATCAGTGACTCAAGAGACTTGTAATGAGATTTTGAGGAGTTTCTGTTTGGAGGAGAGTGTAAGTAGATGAGGTCCTCTCAAAGAGAGCTCACGTTGGGACGGGTAGATGACGAGGTGGAAAAACCAAATACATAGGTCTCCCAAATGCCAGAATATTCAGCTTGCATATCATCAATAGGTTGCATAGAAACTTGAGAGATAGTAACATCTTCAGGAGAATTTAGAAGAGTGAAGGGAAGCAGTTAGGGGATGCTTTGGAGCAAAATAATTACCTTTATTTTTTCTTAAGAGTTACACATAAGTAAAATAGCGTAAACTTATCTTATCTGCTTAGCCAAGGTAAATATTCTGAGATGAAGAAAATCTGTGTTATATGCCCTTCAGATTTATTTTGCAATTTATTTTTGGATTTCCAGGGACATTTTTGTAAGTTGAGTATTATTCACGTGAATTCTGATTTTTCATTCTGGTAATGTAAGAAAACTTAGTTCACATATTATATAAAACTCAACTGTTGCCGGGCGCAGTGGCTCAAGCCTGTAATCCCAGCACTTTGGGAGGCCAAGGCGGGTGGATCATGAGGTCAAGAGATCGAGACCATCCTGGTCAACATGGTGAAACCCCGTCTCTACCAAAAATACAAAAAATTAGCTGGGCATGGTGGTGCGTGCCTGTAATCCCAGCTACTCAGGAGGCTGAGGCAGGAGAATTGCCTGAACCCAGGAGGCGGAGGTTGCGGTGAGCCGAGATCGCGCCATTGCGCTCCAGCCTGGGTAACATGAGTGAAACTCCGTCTCAAAAAAAAAAAAAACCTCAACTGTTACTTAAAATAAATTTACACTAATCAATGTCAAGAATATTGTTTAGTATGTTCTTATACTTCTAATTAAAATTAAATTATATAAGTTAAGTATGTCAAATTCTTGTTGGCTTGTTTAATTTGAGAAGCCAAGTTGTCTTTGAATTGATATGAGCATATCAATGGCTAATCAGTTTAAATAGCAATCATTACTAAACATATTTATGGTAACTTAATTATTATACAGTAGTGCCATGTCAAGTGTGAAAAAGAATTAAAATATACTAGGATCTGTCAACAGGCAATGTCAGAAAATGCAATGGACTAAGAACCCATTAAACTTTATATTTTTAAGCACTTTACTTGGACAGATCATCAAATCTCAGTGATAACTTGCAAAATATGCAAATTAGTAATGTTGCACTTCCAAGCAAGCCATGACACATTCTTGGCCTATTTGCACATTCACTGTATTCAGCACAACTTACCATCAGGGTTGTTGTTGTCGAGTACAGATTCTAGAGCCTCTCATCTGAAATTCTGGTGATCTTATGGGCAGGTGGTAAAAACTACATTGTCTATTTAAGCAATATCATCTAGAGCTATCTTACTTCATTGCAATGTTTTATACTTTATAACATAGCTTAGTTCATTGGGCAAGCCTGTCATAGAAAACAGTCAAACTTCATGCATGAAAGAATGGAAAGGCAAATTGTAAAGGAAATTTTCAGAATTTTAAGACTTACTAGCATTGCCAGGAAAGATTGGATCTGAGTTAGAAGCTGAAGTGGTAGCTCTGTGGGCAATAAGGGAAAGAAGGAAATGTCTATGGAGGTATGGGAATAATGCAAGTGTTACAGTCTTGCCAATGCACCATAATGTAGCAGTCTTGCATTGTGAGATATCACCTGGAGGTATGTGTCTCAGGACCAAGAGAACTAAGGTATATGGACACAGGGGATGGGGTTGGAGTGAAAGTTTAATAAGTGAAAGAAAGGTCTCTGCAGCAGAGAGGGGGCCTGAATGGGTTGCTGTTTTTATAGATGAATGCAAAGACTTTTATTAAAAAATCTGTGAGGGCTGGGTGTCTCATTTGCATAAGGTACAAATTTTTGGTAGCTCCACCCCATCCTCCTAGTGTGTATGTGGGCTCTTAGCTTGAGTTACTCCATGTTGCTTTGTTCCCCTGACTGTGCATGTATTAGGGAATAAAATTTCCTGTTGCAGGCATGTCTGGGCAAGTCACCTGTGTAGCCTTTCTTATCTGTGTGGCTGTGATATGTCTTAGGCAAGCTCCTCTATACAATTTCCCTTATCTGTAGCTGTGGCTTGATTTTTTAGGCTGTTCATTTGTTTGAAAGAATTCTACCTAGGACCCACCCTAACTGCCTGCCTGACCGATTTCTTCCTTTCTCCTCTCTCACAAGGTACCCACTTCAGAGTTCTGAAATAATGTTATTATCAGAAATCAAAAACATATTGATGGCAGGAAGGCAACCCTTAGGGATGTTTCTACAGCTATCAGTTCTATCCATCTCTCACTATGTCTGTATGCTATACACACACACACACACTCGCTCGCTCTCACGTGTTCCTGTCCCCCCAACCCCAGGTATACACATATCCTCTTTCATGGTTAGAGACTATAAAATAAACATTGTTGCTACCCTTATCTCTTCACCAACCCCTTCCCAAATTCTTCTGCTGAGCTTTTATTATGAACTCTATTCCAAAAGCTAGATGGAAGAGAAAATTGTCTGCTGTTAAATGGAATCTTTGTCTCCTATTTTTAAGCAAAGGTAGAAAAGGAAATAAATGCAGTCTGTTTTTTGAGTCATTTTTTTCTGACAGTCTGTGAACCTTATTGGTAAGAACACTTGTGTCTTGAGGGCTGTATTTTTTGCATCTCTTCTTTCCATAGATTCTATAAGAGATATTTCTTTTTATTTCCATCTTAATTAAAATGGGGCTTTAAAATTGAGAAAGGAGTGAGGAAAAAATAAAAGTAAAAATTAATTTTAGTAAGAGAATAGTTAAAAAAAAAAATAGAGGAAGATAAATTGACTTGGCCAGAGAAGCAAAAATCAGAACACATGGTGACTGGAATAGCCAAAAAAATAAAATATGCGGATTTGCAAGCTTTGGCCAAAGGCTACAAGACAAATCTACCTGATACAGGTTTTTTTTTGTTTTCTGTTTTTTAACAGTCTGGCTTTGTCACCCAGGCTGAAGTGCAGGGGTGCAATCTCGGCTTACTGCAACCTCTGCATCCTGGGTTCAAGTGATTCTCCCGCCTCAGCCTCCTGAGTAGCTAGAATTACAAGCACTTGCCACCTCACCTGGCAATTTTTTTTTTTTTTTTGGTATTTTTAGTAGAGTCAGGGTTTCACATGTTGGTCAGTCTGGTCTCGAACTCTGGACCTTGTGATCTGCCTGACTCGGCCTTCCAAAATGCTGGAATTGCAGGTGTGAGTCACTGAGCCTGGCCGCTCATACAGGTTTTTTAGTTTTCAAGTCTCAGTTGCTCCTACATTCACTCAGAAGCTTCAGTGTCCCTTTTTATTTTCCTAAAGAAAAGAACAACCTCTTGATGGATTGATTGCTGTGTTAATTGCATTCCAAATGCAAAGCCCTCTTTTCCCAAGTTAGAGGGAAGTAGGGCCATAGCTATGCAAATAGCTTGAAAATAGTTGGCTTCTAGTCAAAGATATTTTGGGTCAAAGTTAAACTCCCACAGTCTCCTGAAAACATAGAATTTATACCTTCTCACCTCTGTATGCTTTTCTTCAAGAAAAGATGCACAATTATGTTTGTGTGTGCTCACAGGACTTATAACCTAAGAGTATGACTTATCACGGATTCCCTCCTTGATTCTGAAATATTTCTAAAATTCAGGCTTATAAAACATTGTCAGGGAGAAGACATATTAGTCAATTCTAATAAATTACTTACAACAAATAGGAAAGGAGTGGTGAGAGTACAGTCATCACCAGTCTGTCAGTGTAAATGGTCTTGCCCTTTGTATTACTTGATAAACATGAAACTGATGATATCTCACATCATATATACACAATATAATATCCATATGAATATTACTGTTGAAAAGCGTAACTAAGTAGGTGAAAAGAAAAGTATTCAGCTAAGTTCAAAGAAAATATGTTCTGGAAACTGGAGGATATTGTAAATATTTCTTTTAATATTTTATATAAGCAATGTAAGAAAAGAGTGTAGGCAGCTAGACATTGAAAGCTGTTGGCAAAAGAGCTCTGAATTCTCCATGCTGAATTCCTAATAAATCAGATTTCGTAGAAAATTTTTTTCCTCTACCCTAATAATCTGGATTTTTGTGTTTTGTCCTTTTAACAAAATAAGACTTTCATCCAAAGGGAAACAAGTTGATAAGTTTTTAGGTTCATCGGAATCCATCTCTGGAAGGAGCTTCACTGTCTCTCAGATCAAAAGTAGAACATAAAATTCATGCTGGCTCATTCCAACCCTAGATTTTCAAGCCCCATCTGTAATGATGACAAGTAGTAATCAATGTGATTGCAATGTGCACTTAATGCTTTTGCATGTGGTGTGGTTTGGAGACACTGGCAATACTTCAAGATTGCTTTGAACTGTAAGATTTCAGACTGTATCACTGTTTCTGTTACACAATGTAATTGAAAGGGGTGATGATCTAGGTTGGAGAGGAGAAGCTAGCAATGTGACTTTTTCCCCCATTGTGGGCTTTTTGGGTTTCAGCAGCCCAACACTCTCAGTCCCTAATATGATTCCCAAAGATACTGAACATAAGCCACACCACTATCTAGTGTTAACACCCAGAGATGATACAGCCAGAAAATGTTTCCTTTTGGGAAGCCTCTGAGGATCCCAATTACTCTGAATCAAGAGAGAAGTCAGTCAGGCTTGAAGTAAGGGGCTTGCATTTAAAATCAGCAGAGAAGGAAAAGTGTGATGAACAGATAAAGTTTCTTGGCTTGTCAGAGCTGCTGAAAACTATTACTGTCAAACTTACCACCTCCCTTCAGCCCCTCCTTCTCTTTTACGGTATCTGTGGGAAATGCAGTCAGAACCATTCCTCTTCATCTTCCTGTAAGAGCATGAGGTCACTTATTGACATTCTCTAAATTTCGACTCAAGAAGTTATTTTTCAGGACAGGATCCTAAAGAAACCCCTACATCTCTCCTCATTCAGAGTTAAAACTCAGGAGGTGCTTCTCAGGGAGCAGAAAAGAAGAAATGCCTACAGCTGTGTTTGCTGCCAAAATACTTAATGAAAGATTGCAGGAGCCACAGCCTCTTTAATTGAGTTTCAGCTTATTTCACACATGGGAGTCCAGTTGTCACAAGGGAATTATAAACAGATGCATTGCCCTTCATGGCTCTGGAGGCCACTGGAGTGGAGGATGGAAAGAGCATTATTCACAAAGATTGTCCATGCCTCCTTAGGAAGGGTCAGATGGCAGGAGTCCTTGAGCGTGAAGTTACATTTCTAGGATGCTTTTGACAGTCTAGCTAGTCAAATACTACTCATTCTTTAAACATTCTTACTTCCCCCTAGTGGTTGTAGTAAAAAAATGTATAGAAATGCTGAGTAAATAACTTTATATTTACCTTGTAAAACCAGCGAGCCATCTGGATCCTTAACAGACTTTGATCTCTTTGGTCAAGTAGCTTTATTATTGATTATGTTTTTTGGTTTTGTAAAATAATTCTTAATTGTTTAATTATAAAAAACACATAACATAGAATTTACCATTGTAACCATTTTTAAGCATATAGTTCAGTATTGTTAAGTATATTCATATTACTGTGCAATGGATGTCCAGAACTTCATCCTACAAGTCCAAAACTTCATACTCATTGAGCAATAACTGTCTTTTTCCTTCTACCCGTATTTCCTGGCTACTTTCTGTTTTTATGAGTTTGATTGCTTTAAATATCCCATGCAAGTAGAATCATACAGTATTTGTGTTCTGTGATTTTACTTCACGAGTTGATAAGTAGCTACTACTTACCTAGCATTAATTCCACAAAGATTATTTACATTCTAACTACTACAGTAAGTCCTGAGAAATAAGTTTCAGCTTTTATGAAACTTGCAATCTAGTGGAAAAAATTGATATTTGAATAATGACTATAATACAATCTAATATACACTATAATGACATATGCACATATAGTAATATCACTGTTATTAATAATCTTGATTTTTCTCACTAAAATTCTTTTCACCCATGTTTCTAGTACCAGGTCAAAAATTTTTATTTTCATGTTCTTGCCAGAGGTCTTATACCCTGAAAATTAAGATCATATTTAAATTTTTGTGTTTAAAAATGCAAAGGTTACTTTTTATTTTCCACATTTTGTGCATCAATTTATAGTACCTTAAGTCATAAGTATTGTCACTTTTTATTTTTAGAGAATCGTATGAAAAGTCCCCTTTCACCCTTTTTTTCTCCTTTATCTGTCAGTTCTGTGGTTCTCTGACATTGTATAATCTTTCTTCATCCTTATGAGATTTCATTATGAAGCCCACTTCTGCCAGGCATTCTTCCCAACTCTGTGAAATGTATTGTTTATTTCAAAAATCCATATTTTTGTTTTTAAAAGCTGCTTTTCGGTATTTTTAAACACCCACATAACAATCTCGACTTTGAAATCTGTGTTCAAAAATATCTTCCGAAACAATAATCTTTAAATTTAGATAAAAATTCTACTTGTACTTTTATAATTTCTACTCAGGTTTTTAAAAATCAAAAAATTGGAGCTCTTTAATGAACTCTAAATATCATTGGCGTCAGTGCTCCCATTTTGAAAATAAAAATGAAGTCTGGATATAGGAAATGATTTGTACAATGTCAAAGTCGTTAAATATACATTTTAGAATTTTTTTTCTGGTTCAATTATTTTTTCTAATTTGAATCAACAGAAGTGAGTAGCAAAGTTTGATGAGTCTTGGGAGGCACAGCATCACCTTTGGATAAATGCTCTGGGAAAATAACAAACCTCTCAATCAGCCTTGTCAATTTGCAAAAAAAGACACTTCTATAAGTTACTGTTCTCATATCTTCCTCCTAAGGCCTGTAATAAGATGCCTTGAATTTATTAGTGCCTATAAATTCTTCATTATATAATGTGGCTCATGGGAAGTAGCTTCTTCTCTAACTACTGTGGGAAGAGACACGTAATAGCTTTATGTTAGGTGAGACAGATTTCTTTTCTCCCTTTTGTCTGTGTCATGTCCCTCCTCTAAAGCACTCTAAATCTCCTTTACCCTTTCATGCATTCATTCCACAAGTGATCATTGAGCTCCTAATACATTCCAGATACTGTATTTGGCACTGGACATAAAAGAGTGAATAAGATAGACTTGGTCTCTACCTTCAAGTCTCTGCTTTCAGAACAGCCTAACAAGACTATTATTTGTCTTTTCTACCTGTATTGTTTCTTATAGGTAGCCTAGGAATACTTCGTTTTTTAAATAAGTGAGAGGGTAGAGAAATACTCCTCATGCTTTTTTCTTATTCCCAAACATAGAAACAGTTTGTGCAAGAAAATTAATGTAATAGAAATACCCTGTAACACCAAAATCAGTTCCTTGTTTATTCTCAATTGGAAATTATTTTTTATTTTTATTTATTTTTATGAGACTGAATCTTGTTCTGTCGCCCAGGCTGGAGTGCAGTGGTGTTATCTCAGCTCACTGCAGCCTCTGCCTCATGGGCTCAAGTGATTCTCCTGCCTCAGCCTGCCGAATAGCTGGGATTATGGGCACATGCCACATGCCCAGCCAGTTTTTGTATTTTTAGTAGAGATGGGGTTTTGCCACGTTGGCCATGCTGGTCTCGAACTCCTGACCTCAGGTGACCCACCCACCTCAGCCTCCCAAAGTGCCTGGATTGCAGGCATGAGCCACCTGCCCAGCAGAAAGATAAAAATTGAACTAAAGTTCTGTATTGTTGGCTCACACCTGTAATCTGAGCACTTTGCGAGGCAGAGGTGGGAGGATCACCTGAGGTAAGGAGTTCGAGACCAGCTTGGCCAACATGGTGAAACCCCATCTGTACTAAAAATTAAAAAAAAAAAAATTAACTGGGTATGGTGGCGGGTGCCTGTTATCCCAGCTACTCAGAAGGCTGAGGCAGAAGAGTTGCTGGAACCCAGGAGGTCGAGGTTACAGTGTGCTGAGATTAAGCCACTGCACTCCAGCCTGGGCAACCAAACCAAGACTTCATCTCAAAAAAAAAAAAAAAAAAAAGTTCTCTATTGTTAAAATTACCGGTGTGAAGGTCAACTATGTTTCTTTTTGGGGGCGAGGGTAGGAGGTCCCCTCCTATGCTTGTTTACTTGTGGAGTGCTTATATGTTCAGTAGTCCATAAATTATTAACATGGCCTGTAGGTAAAATAATATGTCTATCTAGCCAACCACTGTGTGTCCATTGTTTCTAAAACAGCCCTGGAACTTAGAAAATATTAATAAATACTGTAGAATAAGTGAAAAAAAGGAATGAATGAACTTCAGGAAAATACTGGTTGTTTGCTTACTGGTCCTTTTTCTTTTTGATTCCTTATTTCTGGAAACTGCCCGTTAACCTGAAAAGGGTGAGTAATCAGATTTAATTTACATGAACTGCCTTGTTAAGGAAAAATGATTTTGAGGAGTCTTTCTGAAAAATTTAATAATGTCTCTCCTATATTCTAGTACTTTCTTTTCTACTCACCTTCTTTTCCCTAGGCAGTTGTCATCCTAGGAGTCCTGACATGTGCCCAACCTGAGCCCACCTCGAGGCATCTCAGCAAAGATTGTTTTAGGGCAGGGGCTGGAATGGGGGCTGTTATCATTACAAAGTGAAGTTTGGTTTCCTATAGCTGCCACCCACAGTCCAGTACGTATTCTCACTTTGTGCTTCATTTCTCTGCCTGGGTGGTGGGCTTGTTTAGAGAGAGCATGAGGAAGTAAATAAAGAAATATATTGGATTAATTTTTTTTTCATTTAGTAATTACTGCACTGCAGCAAACAGAACTGGGTCTGAGTGAATGCTGACATCTAATTTTCAGGTTTTGAATTGCTTGGGGAAAAAGCAGATCTCACTGTTTTCATCTACTAACTTTTCACTGTGAGGTAATTATGCGGAACAGAGTATGGTCTTGGGCAGTGCTTAACACAGGCAGGTCATAACCAGACAGAAAATGGACCCTTGCTTTTGGAATAGGAATAATTAAAGGTAAACAATCTTGCAGAAGCAGTGGTGATGTCATTTAACAGACATACCCTTGCAGGGAATTGCCTGCTTGAAAGGTTCGCATTTTACCACACTAGGGCATTCGTAAACACAACATTGTTTGGAAGCGAAGCCTCTCTTATCTAATGCTTTGTCCCATTGTTGGAGGTACATTTCCATCTCCATGAGCAAGACCATGCTTTATAAGCATTTTGTGTGTTATTATTTCACGTGCATGTTTTTCTCAGGTTCCAAACGAACAAAAACACTGGGAAAATGTAAATGTAAATGAAAAGTAGCATGGAGTCATGGAACTGAAATTTTAGGGCTCTGACAAGTTTCAATGACCACATTGTAACTTCTTTTTAATGCATTGCAAAGTATTAGGCAAAAAATACTATATAGAGGGACAGCCCCACAATACTGCCAAGATGGAAGACAGCAACCACAAATCCATCTGTCTTCAAAATCACTGTTGCTTCAGACAAACTGGCTACAAGTTCAGGGATTTCTGTGGACGACCATTATCAAGTTTGATAACTTAACAAGAATAGTTCACAGAACTCAGGAAAGTGCTATATTTATGACTAGTTTTATTATACTGAAATAAAGTAACTTAGAACCACCCAAAGGAAAAGATGCTGGGAGGGTTCAAAATGCAAAGTTTACATTGTCCTCAGGAAAATACTTTCATCCCAGAACTGATGTGTGACAATATGCAAGAAATACTGTCAAACAGTGAAGATCACCTGAGCTTTGGTTTCCAGAAATTTTTGGGGGGTGGGGGTGATTATCACATAGGCATGATGATTTAAATTACTGCCCATGTGGGTGAACTCAGTACCTAGCTTCCCACCCCCATGCCCTGAACTCTCCAACCCTTTAATCATGTGGCTGATCTTTCTGGCATGGCCTAACCTCAACTTGAGCCATCTCATAAGTATAAACTTTCTAGGCATCCACCATGAGTGCCAGGTTAGCATAAACTATTGGGTATGATTGAGGGGCCTGCCGTCAATAACAAAGACATACCTGTCTTTCAGGAAATTACAAGGGTTTAGAGGCTGCCTCCCAAGAGCAAGGGCAATGAATAGATTTCTATTTTTGTTGAGGCCATATTTCTTACTACATACATGCATGCCAAGATTGCTAATTTGCTTTAAAGAATTCAAGTAAGTTAGAGGAAAGAACTGAATCTTGGGGAAATACCTCTTGGCTTCTTGTCAGAATTTTTTTTCCCTACTGCCCAAAATTATTACTAGGATGTTAAATTTACTCCATTTCAGTTGTTACAGGAAAGTATCCTGAAAATTAAAAAATTTATAAG
Source organism: Sapajus apella (assembly GCF_009761245.1). Lineage (NCBI taxonomy): Eukaryota > Metazoa > Chordata > Mammalia > Primates > Cebidae > Sapajus > Sapajus apella. Next base: position 4,555,432 of record NW_022436980.1, read on the forward strand.
ACAACGACGGGATGATTCTTGATATTATACCTGTCGGACTTAATTTGCATACAATGACCTCATTCAGGTTTGAGGGGGAGCCTAATAATCAGGACAAATCTGTTAGTAAAGAGACAGGGATAGTAAGTGGAGAAGTAGAAGATAAGTGAAGTAGAAGGGCTTTCTCCTTGGGAATACAAGAACAACAACACAGGTTTCGGGGAAGATTAAAAAAGAGGTACTACAGGAAATTAGAGAAGATTTAGCTTTAATGAACCTAAGAAGATGTTGAGCAAGTGTAGTTGAAAATGACATTAGAGTTAAGTAACTAGATAGAAGACTTGAGAATTTAAGAATAGTTCAATTAGAAGTTTCTTTATCTTGTGTCTTTATTCATTTACTGTAGGCAATGGGTAATCTTAAAAATCCTTGCATCATAGAAGAAGATCTTTCATCCTATTCAAAAGTAGGTTACTATAAAAGCACATACTTTTCATGCTATATTTTGTGTAAGAACAAAGGGCAAATTAAAAAACACTCACACATCTGCTTATTTTTACAAAAGAAATACAGCTATAAACTGAACAACAAAAGAAATTGTTCATAAGGCATTTGCAGTAGAAACAGAATGTAAGGGATAAAGAGGAAAGAGATGCTTCTTTGAGTATAATTTTTGGTATAGCTTTAACATTTGGAAACTTACATTCTACATAATCAAAACTAAAAATTAAGAATAGGAAGAAGAAAACCAATGACTAGCTACAAACAGAAACAATGTCCACTGTCGTTTAAATAAATGGCATAAGGAAAATTTTAAAAAGAAGCAATAATGTAAATGCCTTAAGATTATTATATAATTATCAACATGTACTTTACATATGATAAAATTATTTTTCCCTTATTCATTTTATTTAGTTCATGTATAATTTACTTCTTACAGCATTTGTAAGGGAGATAGAGAATAGATTCAAAGAACAAGTCATTCTGTAAGACATACCAACTAAAATAATATATTTAAATTGGTCTTTAAAATTTTTGTGGTATTTCAAAAATTACTATTTGTCCTGTATTTCTCAGGGCAGTGATTGTTTCAAATAGCTTATTACATGGTAAGTGTATTTTCTCTATGTTTAGACTTAGACAATATGATTACCATAAGCATACTTTCATTCATTTAATAATAAAATGAGTTGTTTGGAGAACCATGATTTGTGAATGGCTGCTTTTCTCCGAGTGTTGGTTTAGTCAGCATGAGCTGTTATAACAAAATTCCGTTAACTGGGTGGCTATAACATCAGACATTTATTTCTCACAGCTGTGGAGTCTTTGAAATCTAAGATTAAGGTGCCTGCTGATTTGGTTCCTGGTGAGGGTCCCCTTCCTGGCTTACAGGCGGCCGTCTTCTTGCTGTGTCCTCACAAGGCAGGGAGAGAGGAAAGCTGAGGACAAGCTCTCTGCTCTCTCAGGACGGCACTCGTCCTATTATGAGCATCCCACCCTGATGACTGCTTCTAAACCTAAGTAATCTCTAAATCCCCACCTTCTCATACAATCACATTTGGGTTTGGGGCCTCAACATATGAATTGTGGGGGACATTCACATTTAGTCCATAACAAGTGTCTACAACTATGTTTTAAATAGTCTTTTGACTGTAGATCCTCAATCTAGAGGGAAAACTGCAAACCATATTCTTTTTGTGTTGTATAGATTTTTGTTTTTGATAAGGATATGAGTATAACAACTCTTAAAGTACTTTGTGTGCATTGTAGGACTCATAAAATATATATTGATAAATGCGATGATGCTGAAAATCATTGTTTTTACTGTGACAAAAGGGAAGTTAGAATAAAGGAAGGCAACGAAGAGCACTATGGAATTATATTGGAATGGGAGATATCAATAGAAATATACATTTCCTGTGTCTCCTGAAAGGGCAAGATACAATAACATCTCAAGAAGAATGAGCATACTTGATGTAAAGATGTTGGTTTCTAAGTGTCATTCTTCACTAAATGAAACCAGCAATAATTGAAGATATGATTAATACCGTGACTGGGGCAGAGAAGGTGAAGCAGGATATTTCCCTGAACCCTTCTTAAGACTTGTGACAAGGGTGCCTCCTTTCCTCAGCCCACTGTTCTCAACTCCTTGAGGGAGGGAGCAGCTGAGTGAATGAGTACAGGAACCCGATTCAGCAAGCACTGGAACAAGCCAGCCACTTCAGTGCTGATGGGGTTAAACTCCACTTGGACCTGCTGCATTCCACCCTTCATGGGAGGGAACATGCAGGTGACTGGGTGCAGGAACTGAAGCAGCCACTTTAGGGCACCAGCAGTAGCAAACTCTGTGCAGGCTGTGTGGAAGCATCCAGGCAGGGGTGCCTGTGACTCTTGAGGCTCCTAAGAGCATGTCATGGTGCTCTTTTAGCTCTGCCTTCCATGGACGGCTTAAGTGTTAACAGTTCAGTGGACTTTTTGCTTTTCTGTGTGAGGCAGCTGCCCTCTACCAGTGAGGGCAAAGGTCCAGGGGCCAGTGTAACATCCTTTTGTAACTGCATTTGTGGCTCCCGACCTCTTGCTTGGCATCCAGGAAAAATGAGGCCTCATGAACAAATGAAGGATGGTAAATGAGGGAGATTTTATTGTTGAAGAAAGAGACTCTCAGACAGAACAGGAGCTGAAAAGTAGATGGGGGTAGGTACATAATCTTCCCCTGAAGTCCAGCCTTCTCCAGCTAGATTCTTCTCCAAAGTTACGCTGTAAAGCAGTCCCTCTGAAGTCAAGCTACCGCTTCTTTCCATTGTCTAGCTGTAATGCCATCTATTGGCTGAGTCTGGGGTATTGGCACAAGGTGGAGTGGAGCAGGGGCATGGGTCGTTTAGAAGAAGGCAACATTCGAGTGGGGAAAGATAAATATAAGTTCTCACTTTGGACCACAGTTTCTGCCTTTTTGGCCTGAGGGTGGGGTTTCACCGGGGTCCTGTCCTTTTCTACCTAGAATTTCTCTGCCCCCTGTTCCTATCAGAAGTATAAGATGAGTCTGGAACACTGTATTATTCAGGAAGTACTCTAAACAAAAACAGAAACAAAAACCTAAACAAACAGAAAAACAAAAATCCTGAAGAGCTGAGTTAAAAGGACACAGAAGCCAGTTTGCACACATCTAGGTAATGCCTGCATCAAAAATTAAGGAGTATAATGGGTCAAAACACAGTGAGTAATGAGTTCATGAGTGCCTACTGATAAACAACAAACAAATCAATAAATGGGGAAAAGGGGAAGACTCTTCCTAACAGTAGAATGACAACTGATAAATGTGAAAAGAATAGTGGAATTGGAAAAACATCATTTTGCATATAGAACAAATTGCTATAGGCAAGAATCATTCATGGAGACTAAGTCTAGGAAGAAAAGTTTGGTGAGAAATAGTGTATTTGTATAATTCAAACTATTTCCCACCAGATTGCTTATTAGCTGCAAGGGGGGGAAATAGTTACTATAGAGTGGGGAAACTGGACAACACTTTGACCTGGGAATCCAAATTAACATCACTAATAACTGCGGATGGATAAGATGCCTTCAGCTATGGTACGATAGAGAGAACATATGACTTATGTCTTATCCCAACTGGGCATATATGACTTGAATAGAATTAAAAGGAAATATCAGAGATGACAACTAAATGCAATGAATGACCATGAACTGCTGGATCTTATACTAAAGAGAAAAAAAATGCTATGAAGGGCAGAACTGGGTCATTTGACAAAATTAGTAGATAGGATGTAGATTAGACAATCATTGTTCAAGGTTAAATTTCTTGAATTTGAAATGTATATGTGTATAAGTCTATACATTTAAAATATATGTATTTTAATACTAAGTTATATAATTTAATGACAAAAAGAACAAAGGTTAGCAAAACAATACAAATTGATTAAACTGTGAAAGGGTATACAGAAGTCCTCTATACTAATTGAGCAACCATTACAAGTTTGAAATTATTTCAAAATTAGAATTTAAAAAATAGTGGACTTTGATGAATTCTTTACTGTTCAAGAGAATGCCCCAGGAAAATAAAGAAAGGGCTAAATTTCCAAGGAAAGAGTCCTTAAATTCTTGGCTTGCAGCAAGGTAGATGGGGATTTCTTATTTTTTTTCCTTTAAAGATTCCTGTTTGGATGAACCTCTGAAATCACTTCTTTTCACATTAGATGGGCAGCCTTTTGTGTTTCTTGTCTGTCATTTCCCTTTGTATTCCTTTTAGCACAGTGATCGTGGACATGTGTGTGCTTCCCCATTTATTCCCCCTGAATTATTATAGTCCAATTGAGGACCCCAGAAGACCACACATATACAAATGCCTAATAGCTTGAGCAGATTCCCAGGCCATTCCTTCTTCAGTGGCTCTTTTTCCTTTCAGCCCCAAATCCATTTTTTTACTCAATGTAAGGAACCAGATGGCTCCCTGGGCCTCCAAGGGGCCTCCACTCTAGTGAGAACTCACTTTACACCTTGTATGCATAACGAGGATTAACAATCCTGACCAGCCAAATTATAAATTGCCTTGCATTTGTGATGCTGCCAGCAGCTAAGATAACTTTAGGGATTGCGTTTTATTTGCTCTGTCAAGGTCTCTGAAAGGTAGATGTGGGACATGTACCACAAGCTTCTCTCTTCAAGAGAATCAGTTGGTGCCCAGATATATATTGTGTGCACTATTTACCAATCTGGCAAAGCCTTTTCAGAAAAGAGACATTTTATTCTGTTTGATGGCAGGGTTTTCCTCTGAAAAGTCCTTTTTGAAATTACAAGATAATTTTAAAAATCCATTCCAAATATTATTTTGTATCCATCTCAGGTCACCATCAGTAGAATACCCCATAGCACCTATTGGAGTCTTCATATGTACATAGGGCTTCTAGGGTATGACTGTATGTGTATGTATATTTATGTTATAACTGTCCCAGAAATGATTTACTCTTTGAGAAAGATGTTGCGATTGTAAAATATATAACTCTTGCTTTGGGTTTTGCAGAGGCTAGATGTTTCCAAATGCTGCACAATTGTAGAGCGGAGAGGAACCTGAGACAGTGGTACATTTCATTCTAGCAGGCTTCTTTAAAAAGTAATCCGTGAAGATTACACTATTTATTATTCTAGAGATTAAGGAGACAATGAGAATGCAATGTGGAAAGGAAAGTCATCACCAATATCAATGAGTATGTATCGTCTTAACAACAACTTTTTTCTTTTCTGTATATCTCACTGGGGACCTCAAGCATTGTTACTCAAATTATTTATTCTTCATTTTGATCCTAACGTATTAAGAGTGTTGATTTTTCTTTCTGTCCCCTTTGACTCCACTTCCTTTTTTCGCTTTTTCTGCAGCCTGATTCTACTGCCATGTGTTTTTTCTTCTCAAACCCTTTGAGTGTTGTTTGAGAATATATTATCCTAAACCAACTCCTTTCCTTCTTTCAGATTTAAGCCTGAGTCTTTGAGTCTGACCCTAAGATTTAGTTTTTCTTTCTCAACCGTTAGTTAAGAAAGATATAACAAGAATGCTGTGATCTTGGAGTAACTTCAAGCCTTTCATTTCTAAAGTTATTAAGCATAGTTATTTTAATAGGGCTTCAACATGGTAGTCCTTAAACATTTTCCCCTGTAGGTTATGCTGTGATTTTTTTATTTCTTATTTTGTGACCTCAAAATTTTCCATTGAGATTTGTGAAATGAATGAGTATGGAATGTTGATGGTGTTCAGAAGCTACTCTCTCCATAATGCAGTGCACTGCTGCCAAGAGAAGACAGAAGCCTGGGTTCTGGGATTTTTGTAGGCAAAAATTACTGAGAGACAGAATTTAGTACCATTACGCACTTAACTTTTCTTTACATAACAGCATTACATACAGCCAGTCTGAAACTGTAATAATTCAGGGAAATTGTTGCTTTATCAGTGCTAGATGTTGAACCAGTTTGCTACTACATTTTACAAATATTTACTGAGCACTAAAATTATGAGACATTGCTTTGGCTAGCAATCTAGATGTGGGATACATAGTGGTCAATGTAACACTGCTCTCGCGAAGCTTATAAGCCATAGAAAAGGACAAATGAAACATACTGGCAAACAGACAATGAATAGGGTAGCTTTAGGGACTTAGAAATTCTCTGAAGGAAAAACAACAAAAGGGGATATATAAGAAAATGACATGGTGGGGTAAGTTGAAGCTGTGGTTAGATTTGGTATTCAGGGAAAGCCTCTTGGAGAAAATATCTTCTGAATTGAGTGCTGGATACTGAGGGGCCTGCCATTGAGATAGTGTGAGTATAGACACAAAGGTCTTAAAGCTAGAAAGAAGTTGATGCATTTGAAGAACATAAAAGAAGACGAGGGTACAGAGGGCAGGCGGCAGGAAGGGAAAGTGGCAGGAGATGATGTCAGAACAGAAGGCAAGGATATTGGACATGGTAGGCCAAGATGAGGAATTCACCATTTGTGATTTTATGCTTATTTTGAATCTGTAACTAGCAGATACATTGGAAGAGGGGAGGTAATTGAATAAAATGGATGGAGCAAGGTGGGTTACTGATCTAAGAGGATAACTGTGCTAATAAGTCATAGGACAACCTTAGTTTTTGGTAGGCCCTTTACCTGAAACCTCTAGAGTTACTATGTGAGGAATTGAGATTTTGTTTTTTAAAGAAGGATGGGCTGTGGTTGAAGACGTCATGTCACTTTTTTGAGCTCTAGATGGCCCTGCTACAGGCTGGGATCCAACAGCACATCCTACCCTCACATCCAAAGGGTGTATGTTAGATGGATATCCATTATCCTTTTTTTAAATCATCACAGGATGGCATTTCCTGAAGCTTTCTTAGAGTAAAAAGAATTTATTCAAATAAGATTTCATTCATCATGCTTTTGGAAGAGAAAAGTGGTAATGATGATCCTAAATAGAAACTGATACAAAATTTCATCTGTGTTTCGTTCCTAATTATATGATATGATATTGATTTGGCATCAGGTTTTACATCTTCATCATTTAGTAGCTGCAAAACACTGGCCAAGTTGCTTAACCTCTCTAAGACTCATTTTCCTCTTCTGCATAACTAGGCGAATAATACTCACCTGACAGTATTGTTGAGAGAATTATATTAAACAAGATAATATATGCAAAGCACGTAGCACAATGCCTGTTACCTAGTGACCACTGTGCATAGTTACAGAAGTTAGCAACAATAACCATTCATATTTGCATAATGTTTAAATTTTGCAAAACACTTTCACATACATTATTGCCATTTGATGCTTACAATAATTCTGTGAGGCTATATTACTTACACAATTTCATGCAGCTTTATGTAGTCAAAGCTGATTTTGATATAAATTCCTATAGCTAAATCTATTAGAATAAAGGACATAAAGGAGGCAAGAACAATGGCCTAGAAGCCAACTAAGTCTTAAAGAGGAAAGTTAGTAAAGGTTTCAGTTTTACAAAAATCTACAAACTGATGTTTCATACATGAATCATGAAATGGTTAATCCATTGTGTACATTTATTAAAATGTCAATGCAACATCTTTTACTGTGTTGGAGAAATCATGTTAAAAATTCATAGCCAAATTGTGTTGTGAATTAGATCCACATACCACTCATTAAGTGATGCAGATGATATGGTATATTCTGTTTTAGACTTAGTTCTCTGACATGCAGCCAGTTCTGGGAAGCAGCATGGCCACTCTTCATCAGATACATGGCTATGTAAATGCTTTACGCAGAAATGGAAGATCTCCTACCTACTTCACATGGCAGGGAGATCTGGGGTGACATCACCAATACAATGCCTCATTAATGTGCTTCTATGCAGTACATGTGGTACTCATAAGAAGCCCTGTAAGTGGTTAAGCATTGAAACTGGGATTTGGCTGATGCTCTAGAATACTCCTTCTCTGGCCCAACTGCTTTCTCTCTTAGGGTAGGAATAGGGCCAAGGAGGCCAGAAGTGGCACTAACTGGATAGATGGGGGAACACCTGCCACTGAAATACTTTCCTGTGTGTTGCAGCTGTGTCATCTTCATTCTCATCATCCTACCTTCAGGCATTCTGTATCTTTTATTCAAGGAATATGACTACAAAAGAGACACTATCCTTGACAGCCTTGTTATGCCTTCAGGTCAATGCCACACATGCAGAGGTCACTGACTTACAAAGGAAAATCTATATTTTGTACTCCCTCAGGCAAAATACAGGACTGGAATGGCTCAGTAAGCTGCCTTTATGTTTCTCTCTAGCCTGAGTTAACTGTAGGCAAAACTGTAAAATAGTTGATGTCTGAGGTTGATCTTTGTTTTCTACCTTTCCATTGTACATTTCTCTTGTTTAGATTTTCTCCTATTACTTAGGACCTATACTGTGCCAGACACTGTGGGGAAGGTTATACCAAAGTACAGAGAATTTTAAGACATACTCTTGCTCCAGAGGAACTTTTGTGACCTAAATAGCTAATGATGACATTTCTAACATGATAGCATCTGAGAAGGAAGGCCAGTTTAGGATGGGGAGGTAGTCTCCAAATTATATGTAGCTGAGAGTCACCCAATCTGCCTGTGAGTCAGATGAGCACACTAAAAGTAAGAAATGACTATAAATGACTTCACCTCTAATGATTTGTTTTTTGGAAAGGCCATTGCGTTGACACATCATACTGAATGTCCCCAAATCATTGCTTGTCTCTGGAATAACACACAGGTAATATAAACTAGGAATGATGATTTAAAACTCTCTGCATATAGCAGAGGTACCTCATTACAGTAGCTGACTGCTGTTCACAATAAATGATTTTTAATAACTGTTGATAGTTTTGGTTACACATGCTAGAAAATTATAATTTGCTGTACCTCAGCTTGATTTATTTATTATATTTATATAAACTGGCTCTCCAAACTTCTACCTGGAATTCAATAATGTTGTTAACTTTTCTAGTAACGAATAATAGCCAAAAAGAAAAAAAAACTGGGAAATGACGTAGAGAACATGGAAAAATATTTTTAGCTCAAGGTATAAATGAAATGGAGAGTCAACAGTGTTTTCAGTAGATATCCAATGAACAGAGGATTCACACGTAGAAAAGGTCACACTGCTGAAAAGAGCATAAAACACCAAGACTCTTGTAGACAACTCAGAGCTCTAATTAAGAAGATTGTCTCCCACCACTCAGACACACACACACACACACACACACACACACACACCCTGCATAGACTCACCTCTCTTATTTTAGCCAATTTGACGTGACCTTATGACATTTACAGGTTTAGAGAAGCAAAATCTTCTACTTGTGGTATTGAAGTCTGGAATATGTTCCTTTTATTACTTCTTTTTGACACATGTGCAGTGTATTATAGAGAAAAAGCTAGTTGGAACTAGAAAATTTGAGCTTAAGTTTCATGTAGCCATTTATTTGCTGTCCTTTAAAACAGTGCTTGTCCTCTCTCACCCTTAGTTTGTTTTAGTCAGAAAACTTGGCTCAAAACTGTAACTCAAGTGGTCATATAGTTATAATGGGTTTAAATGGAATGAGCATCAGCAGCTGTTTTGTGGTCATCATGGCTGACATTGTATTCTTTCACCTGGTGATTAGAGACTTTAATTGTGCTTTCAATCAGAATGGAGAAAAGTCAAGTTCATGTGTCAGTTTAATGTGTTCAACTGCAAGTAAGAGAATACTCATTCATTTTGTAATGATTTTTTAAATAATGATTTTTTTTTCTTATAAATCGGGAAGGCCAGATATAGGAGGCTGTAGCTGTTGCCTCTCTATCTCCTTGCTGCCAGTTCTGTCATCTCCGCAGTATTCTTTGGCTTTCCTTTGCGAGTGTAAAATGGTGTCCTCAACCCTCAATATCAAGTTCCATTCAAGGTGGAAAGAAGTACAGGGGTATGTGCCAGCATGAGCAACAGAGAGAGACCCTGTCTCTAACAAGAAAATAAAAAAAAGAGTGGGCGGGAATTGCAGGGTATGACAACTACTTTTTCTTTTTCTTTTTTTTTTTTTTTTTGAGACGGAGTTTCACTCATGTTACCCAGGCTGGAGTGCAATGGCGCGATCTCGGCTCACCGCAACCTCCGCCTCCTGGGTTCAGGCAATTCTCCTGCCTCAGCCTCCTGAGTAGCTGGGATTACAGGCACACACCACCATGCCCAGCTAATTTTTTGTATTTTTAGTAGAGACGGGGTTTCACCATGTTGACCAGGATGGTCTCGATCTCTTGACCTCATGATCCACCCGCCTCGGCCTCCCAAAGTGCTGGGATTACAGGCTTGAGCCACCGCGCCCGGCCGACAACTACTTTTTCTAATGAATCTATCAAACACAGAGATACTTCTTTTCTTTCATCAGTAAATGAAAAGCTTTCCCAGAAAACTACAGCAAACATTCACTTCTACCCATTGATTACAGTAAAGTACTGTGGCCACCTCTTGGTGCAAAGGGGAGTAAAACTAGAACGTTTTTACCTAAGTACAATATTGCTCTGAATTTAATTTGGGATTCTTAGCTAAATAAATAAATAAATGAATGAATAAAAGTGGGGTGGGGGAATTTGGGCAGTTGATTTTACACATCTGTCATAAACTAAAGCCTCAATGAAATAATTTAAAATTGAGTAATTTTCCTTAATCAGGCACCAGTATTTTTGTTACATTGATAACTTTAGTCACCAATATCTGGTGGCAGAGATTCAAGTGTGAATTTCTGTTTACCCAGATATACCAGTTCCCAGACAGGATGATTGCATTTGGTGTTAAACTGGCTTTTCTTATTAGATACTCTCATTGAGGAATATTTAGCTTCATTGATCAGAAACCATCCAAATCATGTTTTTTTCTGATATGTCTGTAACTATAAAATCAGCAAATAAGAAGAACCAGACCAGCAAGGTATGACTTGTGCACACATCTCAGTTTACCAACAGTAGCTATTTAGCAGCTGTATCTAGATGAATTATAAATGGCGAAAGCACTGCAGTTAACAACTAGGACTCTCATGTAGGCAGCTGATCTCAGTTGCATCTGTAAATATGACAGGAACTGGTATTGTGCTTCTTGTAGGTTTGAAGAGAGAAATACAAGCTAACTTGTGTGCATAAAGACCTTCTGCTCATTTGATAATGGTAATAGAGTCATGCCCTTTATATCTCATTGTATTTACCCATGAGCATAACGATTGCTATGTGTATCCATAGTGGTAAATGCAGTAGCATGATCTATATGGTTAGTATATTAGCACTTGCAGGGCAAGAATTCTGCCCTAGTTTCATGATTTAAAAGGTGATTGAGGAAGAGCTAATATATAAAGGAGAGAACAGCCTGGAGGAAAAGTAGTGCATAGAGTGACATTTAAAACAAGAAAAATGACCTATCTATATTAGCAAAGGCCTAGAATATATTTATTTAGTTTCTTTTCTCATCAGTCTTCTTGGGCCTTAGTGTAGAATGATGAGAGTAACATTAGATGCAGCTTGACCTATGGAATTACAAAGAAGTTAGGCTACATATGTGCATTTTGAGACTTCTTGGTAAGGAGCATAGACATGCATGACCCTACCTGTCTCAAAACATTTAGGATTAAATATCAATTTTAAAAAACTAGGTATTTTTTCCCTAGAAATTGAACTATCCCTTAGCACCTTGATTCATGAATAGGAAAAATATGTCAGATTTTTCCAGAAGCTGAAGGCATTTAATATTGGAACAATTTTACATTTTGTATTGTAATCACCAAGACCAAAACAATGTCTGATTGACTTGGTGGAGTGCATTAATTCAGTTGAGATCATGTCCAGTACTGGATATTGGGTAAATTCTGATTAGCATCCTCATAGACTTCTGTAGGCTATCACTAATGAGAAAGCCATTGGATAACAGAATGCTGTTTGTTACAGTTAGTATGTGACTTTCCATAAACTCCAAATGCAGGAAAATGGATTAAAATCAACTCTATCAATTTGCTTTAAAGGTTCAGGAACCTTTAGTAGATATATAAAACTATAGCTTTCATACAAGCTGGGTTGCTCCAAAAAACTCACCAAGACCACTTGATGGGTTTTCATCCAGCACCGTTGATGCCTGCCTGCCTTCTCCTCATAACTGGTAAAGTGGAACACAGACACAATAGACATATTAGTTTGCTAGTATTTACAGCACTGCACTGCAAGCCACGAGGAGTTTAAAGGACAGCACCAGAACACATTCCCTGTGTAATCAGAAACCTTTTAAGCTCAAGAAGAATGTAAACATTATAAACCCTTGAGACATTTTACCAGGGATATCTGTAGACAAAAGACTTCTTTAGTAGTGCCTATACACCAGAACCTGAAAACATGCAGACTATTTCAATGTACAACTAAAAACAAGGAGGTTGTTACCTCTGTAAGAGAAAACCAGTATAAAGTATAGTTTCCATTTGGGTTATAAAACTAGGCTGAACCTTGGATGGTGATAAACTGATTGATGGTGGCCAGTAATGTGAAATGTGATTTTTTTTTTGCCTGTCAACCATCACTTTCTTTGAGAAATCATTACACTCCATTCTCTCATAACCCCTGCTTACCCATGTAAACCCAAGAGTAGGTATTTGACTCAAAATTAGTCAATTAGAATAACTTATGCCCTACCCCAATCACAATGATTGATTCAGATATCATGTGACCTGGCTTGATGTCTGATGTTTCAGAGTCCTCACCAGGACATTTATGAAAGCTATGAGGTGAAAATATGTCCTGGAGCTGCATGTAACAACCTTTCACTCTACATGGAAGGATAATGAGCCTAAGAATGAAGCCAATGGAGACAAAAGCTGAGACATGGGGTAGTGGGGTGGGAGAAGAGAGAAAATGAGAGACTATGAATCGTTTCAAAAGCTGCAACCAGCTGGAGTTGATCCTGAATCTATCTTTAGGTTTTTAATGCCAAGATTTTTTTTAAGCTGTTTTGAGTGGGGATTCTCTCACTTGAAATTACAGGTATGCTATCAAATACACAAAATTGAAAGCTCAATGAATTCCAAAAATTGGCTTATCTTTTAAAAGGTTTTTAGAACACAGCCAAAATGCCATATAGTATATATGTCATTTAGCAGGAATCCAAACTTGCTAAATGTGTCACACCTGAGTCTTTACATGATCTCATCATGGTTGCTATGCCGTACCTGCGGCAGCCTCCAACTTCATTAGCACTATGCTCTAAGATAACTAACAAGAGAACACTTCATGGCAATTTGAACTCAGGGCTTGACACAGTGTCAACACTAACCAGGGAAATAAACAGTCAGCAAGAGTGAGCAGGACTGTATCTGTAGTTGGACTTGCAATTGCTTTTGTAAGAAATGCCAAAAGCTGAAGGTATTTTGCAGAAAAAAATTCAATGGGCCTGAGTTTAGTGCTCACAATTTATGTGCTTCACTTAAATTTTTCAGTGTTTCCTGGTTCAAGGCAGGAAATGGTCCTATGTTTATGCCAAGAATATACATTTGAGAGGAGTGGATCTTTTCCGGAGTTTTTCTTTGCTTGGGGTCTAAAATTTAATCCTGTACCACTGCTTCTCTACCCTCTACTTTTCACCATAAGCTGTGTGGGGTGCAGAGACTTAATGTATAAATAGCGTGAGATAAATGGGAATCTTGAATTGTGACTACAAAACAAACCCTAAGGAAAAACACATCTACTTAGTTGAAAAAAGATGACTATCAGTGGTTATCTGTCAAAGCTCTTAACTAAAAAGCCACAGGACAAAAAAAAACACTGCAGATCAGAGGTTAAAATATTTTTCACATCAGGTTCTTTTTGCACCTAGCTACTTTTTAGGCATTAGTCCATTGTTTTTTGTTTGTTTTTGTTTTTGTTTTTTTTTTACTTAATAAGCATGTTGTGGGGCTCATATGGAGACTAGAGTCTTGTACACATTGGCTTTGTAATAGCTCCTTGAGGGAATCAATCACAGATACTCTCTAGTTTTAACCTCAGAGCATGGGGTGGGCTTAGTTAAGTGTGCTTACTGTCAATATTTCTCCTCCAAACATAACACAGAGTACACGCTCCAAGTCCTAACTGGGTAATTTGAGTCAATACTTAGAGAAGTGAGAGAAGGAAAATCTCACGTTACACTTTATAACCGTTGCTGTTTAACACTTACATGAAAAGCTTTATGGCAATCACACCTTTAGTGCATTTTACTTACACAGGAATGGCTGAAGGTGATTTATTTCTATTATAGTGTATTCCCCATGGAAAAAAGTAGATGTCATTGGCCAATGTATTAAAAAGTTTCATGCTCTGTATGATTGTTTTGGGGCTGGTGGTGAGGGGAAGAGTGTATGCTGGTCTACGGTATTCTCGATCACAATTGCTGTAGAGTTTGTACATTCTTATTTGGCAAAAACAGATAATATCACCACTGTTTTTTTTTATAATCATAATATATACCTGCATATATTCTATGTGTGTATGGAATAAAAGATTTGAGGGAGTATTTAGCAAGCTATTTTAGATAGCTGTAATATACCCAACTCTCCACAGGTAGCTGGAGGGTCAGTTAGGGGTCTATAGATCAGGTAGTCCTTTGCCTGCAGCCAGTCTCATCTTTTAGGGCATCATCTTGATTGGCTCCCAGAATCAGAACATCTTTGTCTACATTATTCTTCTTGGATTTTCCCAAAGGCAAGCTGGTGGTACAGTTGGCAAAGCAATGTGATGCTTATGGTGCCTCCATTTGTACTCCAGGGGACTCTTGTCTCTAGGGGAACTCCAAGGAAGCAGGAAGCCAGGGATTCCAGTGCCAACAGGGATGTCAAAACACAGATCTAAACCCTAGAGTTATGAGGAGAACTCAGTGTCTGCTCAGAAAAACTCTAATTGGACCTCTTCAGGACATCTCCAAGGACTTCACTGAATCTAGCAATATTCAAGGATTTGCTTGAAATCTTGTATTTAAAACAGCAGTTGGCCCATTAAAAAGTGGACAAAGAACAAGAACAGACACATCTCAAAAGAAGAAAGCAGCAAAGAACAAGAACAGACACATCTCAAAAGAAGAAAGCAGCAAAGGACAAGAACAGACACATCTCAAAAGAAGAAAGCAGCCAACAAACACATGAAAAAATGCTTAACATCATTAATCATTAGAGAAAGGCAGATCAAAACCTCAATGAGATACTCTGTCTCACCAGTCAAATGGCTTATATTAAAAAGTTAAAGAATAACAAATGTTGGTGAGGATACAGAGAATAGGAAGTGCTGATATGCTGTTCGATGGGAATGTAAATTAGTTCAACCTCTGTGGAAAGCAGTTTGGAGATTTCTCAAAGAACTAAAAATGTAACTACCATTTAACCCAGCAATCCCATTACTGGGTATATACCCAAAGGAATGTAAATTTTCTGTCATAAAGATACATGCATACGTGTGTTCACTGTAGCACTATTTGTAATAGCAAAGACATGGAATCAACCTAGGTGCTCATCAGTGGTAGACTGGATGAAGAAAATATAGTACCTGTACATCATGGACTAGTGCACAGTCATAAAAAACAATGAAATCATGTTCATTGCAGCAATATGGGTATAGCTGGAGAACATTATCCTGAGCTAATTAACACAGAAACAGAAAATCAAATATTGTATGTTCTCACTTAAAAGTGGGAGCGAAATCTTGGGTTCACACAGACATAAAGGTGAGAGCAGTAGACGTTGGAGATTCCAAAAGGAAGGAGGAAGGGAGGGCGGCAAGGGCTAAAAAACTTCTTTGTGAGAACTATGTTTAGCAACTCAGTGATGGGATCAGTAGAAGCCCAAATCTCAGCATCACACAATATACTCTTGTAACAGACCTGCACATATACCCCCTCAATCTAAAATAAAAATTGAAATTTAAAATAAATGTATACACAAATAAAACAGCTGTTGGATAGTCCCACAGATCTGGGATTTTTGCAAACCATGAATCAGAATTTATTCTAGTTTTATTATATAAGTTGAGTATCTCTAATCTGAAAGTCTAAACTCATTCTCCAAAGTCTGAAGCATTTTGAACACCAACATGATACTCAAAGGAAATGCTCACTGGAGCATTTTGGGTTTCAGATTTTTGGAGAAGGGAAGCTGAGCCAACATAATATAGATATTAAAAAAATCAGACAAAATCCAAAATCAGAAACACTTCTAGTCCCAAGCATTTTGAGTAAGACATACTTACTCAACCTGGATTTGTAAAAGGTATTTGAGGCAATATGCTAGTCCAGTTTCACAGTGGCTTTTGTCACAATAAGCAAGGTGTGGATTATAAATGTACTGTTTAAAGTCATGATGAATTAGGTGAGGTATTGATTTCTTGATTTTTAACTTGTCCTTTTAAAGAAATCTTTAAAGCATAGAAGAAAGAGCTGGAATGTGACTTAGGAGTCAGAAACACTGGAGTTCAGTCCTTCCAAACATAATCACTGTCTAATGAGCCAGTCACATAATTTTCTGAGTCTGTTTCCCTTTCAAGTAAAAAATAAGAAAATTTACATTTGAGCTTGTGTTAAGTGTCAGACATTGTGATGACCAAATATTTTGCATTCATTTTATTGAGTTTGTTACAGCCCCATGAGGTAAGCATTATCATTGTTCATAGTACACAGATAGGGCACTGAAACCCTGAAAGGTTAAATTTTTCACAAAGGTAGGAAGTGACTAAAAAGAGATTTAAACCCAGAAAAATTGGACTTGAGACATTTTTGCTAATTATTATACTTTTGATACTATACATTTCTTTACTGGATGGTCATAAACAGAAACTTTTTAAAGTGTACATGAAAACACTTTGTAAACTGGAAGGTAATATGGAGGTATGATTAATATATTATTTAATCATATCTAGAATTCCTGTTCCTTGTACCTCCTCATTGATTGCTTATTCTTCCCTCGCTTGCCTGAACTCCTATTGCAGTAACTCATTCCAAATGTTTCTAACCCCTTTCCATTAATGTTTTCTTATTCTAATTCCTTAGAGTTCCATTCCTGATGGAAGCCTAGTAAAATGTTTTCTATGCTCAGTATATTGGTAGTCCCTGACATACCAAATACATTTATTTTTCAGGTTAACATACTCACATTTTAAGAGATAGTGCCTGGTAGCCTCCCAATACCTCAATAAAAAATAACTTTATATTGGATGACATGATAAACCTAAGGAGGAACTTACCTTTAAGTTAGTGTGGTTATTCCATTAACTTTTCATGGAGAAGTCAGTTCTGTGAGCCAGGGCCTTCCTGGGTCTGGCCTGTAAGTAATTTGCATTAAATTCATCCAGCATGCATGATCAAAATTCAGACTCTCAGGCCCCACTTTGAGAATTTGATTCAGTTACTCTAACAAGGGCCTTAGTTGAATCTTACACACACTATAGTTTAATGCCAACTGCTCTAGAGTTAATTCTAGATCTCACTCTGTAACCTCTTACAGACCATTTAATACATTAATAGGTATTTCCCATGAGGGATGTCAGGGCCAGTTTGCTCAAAAGAGTGTTGACTGTCAAGGATAATCATTATAGGAAAAAGTGTGTGTGCACCTTGCATGAGGGAGTAGATAAGTTGTGCAATGTATAGAAATGATCCATTGATTTAAAAGGTTGCTTTCCTAGTTGAGGTCAAATGACATTTAGAGTTGGTTTGCATAGCATCTTATTTGGAATGAACCAGTAATGCAAACCCAACTGTTCTATTTAGCCGTATGTGAGGGAGATGGCTGGTTAATTCATTTGCAACTTTGTTTTGAAAAATTTTAATTTTCCCTGGGAAAAAGTTTAATAAATGTACAGAGATACTTATTTTTTAAAGATGTAATTTTTTATCCTCCCCCTGTATAGCACATGACAGACATGAAATGAAAGAAGCCTTCCTCTAGGTCTGACGAGATTCACGAGCAGTGAGCAGGAGGAGAGGGGTTATTGAAGCAGTGTCACTCTGACACGGTACTGAGTTGTAACACAGGAGCTCTTCCTGTGACTAAAAGGATAGAAAAAAAAAACCAACCATCCAGGAACATTGAGGTCTACTGAACCATGTACTCTAAGTAGCCGAAAAAATCTCAAGTCTCTCACTTCAAAGGTGTTGGAAAACTTTCAAGTGCAAATGCCGGAGAGCTAGGACCCAGAGTTGAAAGAGAGGAGCATGGTTTTTGTTTTTATTTTCAAAGGAGAATAGTGTCTTCTGGAATCACGATGAGTACATTATTTTGAGTGGAGGGTAGTTTTTATTTAAGGGCCTCTGAAACCAAGACAAAATATATAAAGATGATTGTGACACTAGAAAGCACTCTTGTTCCCAAGGGTCTGTCAATCATCATATTCCGTGCCCATTCTCCCCCAGCTGTATAAATTGGCCCCAGGGTACAGTATTTGACAGAGAAAGCTTCAGTCTCAGAATATTTCTCTCAACCCAATTTTTCTTAAAATTGGTCTGGCTATTAAGTTAGAAGACAGAAAATATAACCTTAGTGAGGGAGATACATTCACAGGGACATCTGCCAATCAAAGTAACTACATTTCTCCCGAAAAGTCTGCTGTCCATAACATGCTGAAATAAATACCCATGTCCATAGAAGAACATCTGAACATCAAACTTTGGAGACTGTTAGCAGATGAATTCATAGGATTGCTATAGATTCCTTTGTCTGAATGAATTGGAGGCTACTTCCTGGAGCCCGGACTCATAGAATTGTAAAGTTTACACTGAGTTACAAAAACAAAGGGAATAATTTCGTGGGTCAGTGGCTACACTAGTAAATCATTTATTTACGGAGGCTTACTGCAAAAACCCCTTAAAATCCCATAAAATATAAATACTGTAAAATAGTTCACAGTTTTTGGAAATCTGTGCATCGGCTTGATTCTCTGCTAATGGATGTACTTGGGTAGCTTAGGGGTTTTAGCAACTCCTTCCTCTTGGTGGCTGCCCGTACAAAGGGGAAACTGCTGTCTCTTGTGGTTGGTGTTCTGAATAAAATCAGCATGTCTTCAGGAACAATTGAAAATAGAAATAGGTTATTAAAATTGAGTTGTTATTCAAATTCCCAAATGAATTACCTTAGAAATGGTTATTTAAAAACCATTTGTCATGATCTGACACAGCCTCTTGTCAAGGTTTACTCGCTATCAATGTTACTAGAATTTTTTTGTGTTTTTTTTTCCCATTAAGCTGTAAAGGTATTTTAAGACTTTATTATTTGTAAAATATGCCTATGCTGTTTTGCCAGATTTTCAGCAGTTTATTTCCATTTTTTTTTTTTTTTTTTGCATATGGCTTCAGGAGAGTCTATATTCCCCCGTTACTGTCTACAGGACAGTGTCTCATTTCTTTCTATTAACTATCTCATTAGTAGGTAGGACAGCAGGACTCATATTTGAGAGATGCATCAAAGAGAATCTTTCATTTACTCATTCAACAAGATTTTCTGTAGTTTCTAATACATGCCAAGCACGATTTTGGACATAGAAGTAAAACGGTGATCCAAAAAACAAAGTTCCTCCTCTTAGGGAGCTGACTTTCTAACTGAAGAGGAAAAGAAACAAATTATTACATATATAGTATACCTACCTGTAAGGAAGGAGAAATAATCTCTTCTTCTATCCGTCATAGGTTCTCCAGCTTGGCCCCTGTAAATAAAGTTGACCAAAGACATATTCATATGAGAAAAACAAGCAGAATTTTATTAACTTGAGCATTGTACTTTCAAGTGGGAGTGCTCAGAGATGTGTAACTCAAAGTAGTGGTTAGAACTTGTTTGTATATATTATCTTATGCTATAACAAGGAAAAAGGGGATTGGGGCTTCTAGGTGGGTGGTCAAGTCATAGGAAGGTGATCAAGACAAGTCTGGAGCATTGAGTATACCTGGACTTAAAGATAGGGACAATGGACACAGGGGACTCCTAGAAGGGATAGAGAAAGAGGGGGTGAGGACCAAAAAACTACATGTGGGATCTGGGTGATGGGATTATTCATACATCAAACCTCAGCCACATGAAATTTACCCATGTAATGAACCTGCACATGTATCCCTGAACCTAAAATAAAAGTTGGAAATCAAGCCTGGTAAACAAGAGTTTTTAAATAAGTTTTATTGTGCAAATTTAAGTTTCTCCACTGATAAAAGCTAAGATCCCTCCTTTCCCTGGTAAAGAAGAGGGAGACACCGCTACAAGTGGGATTTTAAAAATTAAATGTAACTTTTATTTACAAAGGAAAAACTTGGACCCTGTTTTAGAGCTTTTCTTGAGTCTGCTGGTTCTCAATGACCTTTAGCTCAAAATAATCTATATGCCCAGGAGGTATATTTTGGAGTGGCATAACCTGTTACTGCTCATACATCTGGGTGACATGAAGAAACATAAAGTGGGCAAAAAGGGCACGATGCAGAAAGAAACAGGTAGTGCTAAATTGTTACATTTCCTGAAACCAAAGACATCAACAATCGCAAATATGTAACTATGTTTATCTGCAAACTAAAAGAAGAGCTTCCAATTCTAATAGTAAAAGGTTACCAATCCTAAGATGCATCCAATTCTCAGAGATGTTAAACAGTAAAAAAGATCATCTTAAAATCTTAATCAAAGAAACATGAGTTGTCAGGAAGGCTTTACTGACAAAGTGATATTTAAACACAGAAAGTGATAATAAGTAGAGAACTCGAGAAAAATGGGTAGTGGGAGATGTATGATTATTGGAAGAAGTGCATTTTGAGCAGAGGGACCAGTAGGTACAAAGCGCCTGAGGTGGAAACATACTTGGAATTCTTATGTTGGAGGAACAGCAAGTGGGCTGGTACAGCTGAAAGGAATGGAGAAAGAGCAGACTCTGCAGGGCCTTCTAAACCATGGTAAGGAATTTAGATTTTACTTTGAGTGACAAGGAAAGCCAGAGGGAGCCTTGAGTAGATGATGAGGACACAATCTGATCTCATTTAGAATGTCAAAGAATCGCTCTGACTTCTCTCCACTCTGAAAAGTAGACAATAGGGGAGAAATGAGGAAAGCAGAACAGCAAGGTAAGAAGCTGTTGAACCAATTTATACGAGAGATGACCGTGACTTTGTTGGTTGGGAGCTAGCAGGTAATTTGATGATAAATGGGAGATTATTGGTGAATTTGTGAATCTGTATATAACCAAATATATTCAAAAGGGTGTACTATTCTTTAGGAATCCCAGTCAAATTTGTTATGCAATTGAGTGGAGACTCCAAGATACTCTTCAGATACCAAAAAAAGAAAAAAAAAAAAGAAAAAGTCCCAGTGAAAAAGTAACATTTAGAAATCAGAAGATGTAAATGGCCAGGACCTTTGATGGAGAAGCTCAGAGGAATTACCCATTTGGGCACAGATGCTAGCTTTAAACTCTGGATTAAGAAGCAGAATTTCTTTGGAGCATAAGGCTAGCCTGTGTGTCTAAGCAGAGAATGTATTGCTGAAAAATTAAACTAGTTGAAATTGGATGAGAAAAAAAGCCCTCACAATCTATGAACCTAGTATCTTCATCCAAACAAGCTGATGGCCTCAGCCCACATTATATTTTATGAATTCTGCTTGGTAAATCTATCTACTTAGCTATTTTTATAATTTTTCAAAAACAATATGTCACTTAGTAAAGTTTCACCTCCTTATTACCAAAAAGTGAAGGGTAATAGTAAATGAGTGAAAGAAATTTTAATTTTGGCGTGCACATGTCTGGGCTTGAATGTGAGGGCTGCAACCTCCTATTTACCTGGACTTTGGACATTTACTTAACTTCTCTGAACTTTTAGCATAATCTTCTGAGGCTAATATTCTCATAGCATTTTTGTAAGAGGTAAAAGAAATCACATAGTTTTGACTTCCAGAACCACAAGTAACGTGTAGTAAGTTTTTAATAAATAGGTATCATCATAAAGGTCTAAGTATATAAAGAATGTAAGGCCCTGAAGACCAACTTGGGAGCAGCAGCCATACTTCCAGATAGAGGACTAAGGATATCAGCTGGTCTCCTACAGACAGACAAACCTAATTCAAAAAGGAAAAGAAAGATTTCAAGTCTTGGCTCTTTTCACATCTGGGTTTTCTTCCTCTCACAATGCCTTCCATGTACTTGACTTCTATGATAATGTTGACTCTCCTTAATCTGAAATCTCCCTTGAGTTCTGCTTCTCACTAGGATATCAGTATTAGCCAGTTAAAGTCTGCTGAGTTAATTAGGTGAGTAGGTGGAAAACTTAGAGGAATAATAGAACACTTGCTATTTTGGGACATTTAGGGGATTTCTTTAGTGGTAATCTGGAAAGAATTTTGCACATAGGGTGGACATCTCAGAGAATCCTGCTGAATTAGGCTGTGTTAAATCTATTGAACTAAACTGTTTGAATTTAGTTTGGTGTCTCTCCTATTCTGTCTTTGACTCTTGCTTTCTCCTTCTGTTGCCTGTGTAAAGCATCATCCAGTTCCTCTCATGCCTCTCTCTCCCTTTCATTTTCCATCTGTTTGTCTCTCACTTTTCCCCACATTGGTTTGTCTCTATGCCTCCCTATGGCACCTTTCACCCAGAGAGCCTTGGAGCTCAACATAGTTGTTACTCGGTGGGCTCTATAGAGCACTCATCAGGTTTTTTATCAAAGGACAAGGGGTCATGCTATTCCTAATTAGTTTAAGGCAGCAGGGAGCTAAGTGTTCCCTCAGTCACTGTAATGGTAAACTCCTTTTATTATGTTCACAGGCTCACACTCTGCTCTTAAAAGAACTTATTCTTGCTAACTTCTTGGCTGATTACCGCCCTGCCTGTAATCCATTCTTATGGCAGGAAAGGTGCTGTCAAGGCACCTCCAGGCAAAGCGGGATAATACGGTGTTTTTTGACACCTTTCAGTGTGAGCTCTGGCTTTCTTAAGTAATGGAGACAGCCTGCATCATTATTTTTAAGGAGAAAGATGTCACTGTATGGCTGAGTTTGTGTTCACTAATGTGCAGATTTGGGAGGCCATCATTTTCTATTTTCCTCGGATGCATTGTTAAGAGATGGATAGAGCGGAGTGGGCTCTGCTTCACATTCAATGCTACAGGGACTTAAACAATGTGGCATTCTACAAAGGCTACAATTTACAAACAGTGTGTTCATATCCACCTATGCATTTGTTAGGCTGTAGTTAACACCTGAATGCATTGTGAATGAGAATTAGAAATATTCATGAGAAATACTAAGTGCAGGAAACACATATTTCAAAAACAATCTCTCCATTCCTATGAAAATTCTTCATGTTCTTGATATTACGGAGGCAAATATGCACCGCAAAATCATTATCTTGTTCCATAAAGTCCAATTATCAATTAACACCTACTAGTTCTACCTGAATAACATGTATCTTAGGATACTGCTGGCAACAACATACAGATTTTTCTGCCAGCACCCAGTATACTGTGGGTATACAGTAAATATTAAGCTACTGCTGAGGTAATTGAAAGATAAAAGGAAATTTTGTAGAATTGATTAACTGACAGTACTTATCATGACCATAATGATTCTTTTAGAATAATCGCAACACACACACACACACCCAAATTCTCCTTTTTCTTTTCTAGTTCATCCTCCTCCTCCTCCTCTTCCTTTTCCATCTGGGAATAAGAATACTCCTCCTCTCCCAGCCTCCTCTTCTTCCAAACAGTTCTTGAACTCCTTTTCTAATGCCTTCTTTCCTTTGGTCCTTTAATATTTATTCTCTAATAAATTATTTCAAATGAAAAATTTAAGGCTGCCTTAATAACTTCTTTTTTTAAATATATAATTTATTGCACTATAGATTCGGGGGTACACGTGCAGATCATGCATGATTGTTGCATAGGTACATACATGGCAATGTGGTTTGTGCCTCCATCCCCATCACCTATATCTGGCATTTCTCCCCATGTTTTACCTCCCAATTCCCTACCCCGAGTTGTCCCTCCCCTTGTCCCCCCCAACAGACCACAGTGTGTGATGCTCCCCTCCCTGTGTCCATGTGTTCTCATTGTTCAACACCCGCCTATGAGTGAGAACGTGCAGTGTTTGGTTTTCTCTTGTTGTATCAGTTTGCTGAGAATGTTGGTTTCCAGATTCACCCACGTCCCTACAAAGGACAGGAACTCATCGTTTTTTGTGGCTGCATAGTATTCCATGGTATATATGTGCCACATTTTCCTTGTCCAGTCTATCATCTATGGCCATTTGGGTTCGTTCTAGGTCTTTGCTATTGTAAATAGTGCTGCAATGAAATACGTGTGCATGTGTCTTTATAATAGAATGATTTATAATTCTTTGGATATATACCCAGTAATGGGATTGCTGGGTCAAATGGAATTTCTATTTCTAGGTCCTCGAGGAATCGCCACACTGTCTTCCACAATGGTTGAACTAATTTACACTCCCACCAACAGTGTAAAAGTGTTCCTATTTCTCCACATCCTGTCCAGCATCTGTTGTCTCCAGATTTTTTAATGATCGCCATTCTAACTGGTATGAGATGGTATCTCAGTGTGGTTTTGATTTGCATTTCTCTGATGACCAGAGATGATGAACATTTTTTCATATATTTGTTGGCTCCATATATGTCTTCTTTTGAAAAGTGTCTGTTCATATCCTTTGCCCACTTTTGAATGGGTTTGTTTGTTTTTTTCTTGTAAATCTGTTTTTGTTCTTTGTAGATTCTGGATATTAGACCTTTGTCAGATGGATAGATTGCAAAAAATTTTTCCCATTCTGTTGGTTGCCAGTTCACTCTAATGATAGTTTCTTTTACTGTGCAGAAGCTCTGAAGTTTAATTAGATCCCATTTGTCTATTTTGGCTTTTGTTGTCAATGCTTTTGGTGTTTTAGTCATGAAGTCCGTGCCTATGCCTATGTCCTCAATGGTTTTGCCTAGATTTTCTTCTAGGGTTTTTATGGCGTTGGGTCTTAGGATTAAGTCTTTAATCCATCTGGAGTTAATTTTACTGTAAGGTGTCAGGAAGGGGTCCACTTTCTGCTTTCTGCACATGGCTTGCCAGTTTTCCCAGCACCATTTATTAAACAGGGAATCCTTTCTCCATTGCTTGTTATTGTCAGGTTTGTCAAAGATCAGATGGTTGTAGATGTGTGGTGTTGCCTCCGAGGCCTCTGTTCTGTTCCATTGGTCTATATCTCTGATTTGGTACCAGTACCATGCTGTTTTTATTACTGTAGCCTTGTAGTATAGTTTGAAGTCAGGTAGCATGATGCCTCCAGCTTTGTTCTTTTTGCTTAGGATTGACTTAGCTATGCAGGCTCTCTTTTGGTTCCATATGAAGTTTAAGGTGGTTTTTTCCAATTCTGTGAAGAGGGTCATAGTTAGCTTGATGCAGATAGCACAGAATCTATAAATTATTTTGGGCAGTATGGCCATTTTCACAATATTAATTCTTCCTAACCATGAGCATTGAATGTTTCTCCATCTGTTTGTGTCCTCTCTTATTTTATTGAGCAGTGGTTTGTAGTTCTCCGTGAAGAGGTCCTTTACATCCTTTGTTAGTTTTATTCCTAAGTATTTTATTCTCTGATTGCTCTGGGTAGAACTTCCAATACTGTATTGAGTAGGAGTGGTGAGAGTGGGCATCCTTTTCTAGTGCCAGATTTCAAAGGGAATGCTTCCAGTTTTTGCCCATTCAGTATGATATTGGCTATTGGTTTGTCATAAATAGCTTTTATTATTTTGAGATACATTCTGTCAATACCTAGTTTATTAAGAGTTTTTAGCATAAAGGACTGTTGAATTTTGTCAAAGGCCTTCTCTGCATCTGTTGAGATAATCACGTAGTTTTTGTCTTTGGATCTGCATATGTGGTGGATTATGTTTATAGATTTGCACGTTGAACCAGCCTTCCATCCCTGGGATGAAGCCTACTTGATCATGATGGATAAGCTTTTTGATGTGTTGTTGCAATACTTCAATAAAAGTGTTTTATTGAAGGTTTTTGCATTTATGTTCATCATGGATATTGACCTGAAGTTTTCTTTTCTTGTTGAGTCTCTGCCGGGTTTTGATATCAGGATGATGTTGGTCTCATAAAATGATTTGGGAAGGATTCCCTCTTTTTGGATTGTTTGGAATAGTTTCAGGAGTGGTACCAGCTCCTCTTTGTATGTCTGGTAGAATTCAGCTGTGAACCCATGTGGACCTGGGCTTTTTTGGGTGGTAGGCTATTAATTGCTGCCTCAACTTCAGCCCTTGTTATTGGTCTATTCAGGATTTTGACTTCTTCCTGGTTTAGGCTTGGGAGGGTGCAAGTGTCCAGGAATTTATGCATTTCTTCCAGGTTTACTGGTTTATATGCATAGAGTTGTTTGTAGTAATCTCTGATGGTAGTTTGTATTTCTGTGGAATCTGTGGTGATATCTCCTTTATCGTTTCTTTTGCATCTATTTGATTCTTCTCTCTCTTCTTTTTTATTAATCTGGCTAGTGGTCTGTCTATTTTGTTGATCTTTTCAAAAAACCAGCTCCTGGATTTATTAATTTTTTGAAGGGTTTTTTGTGTCTCTCCTTCAGTTCTGCTCTGATCTTAATTATATCTTGCCTTCTGCTAGCTTTTCAGATTTTTTGATCTTCCTCCTCTAGCTCTTTCAATTTTGATGATAGGGTGTCGATTTTAGATCTTTCCTCATTTTTCATGTGAGCATTTATTGCTATAAATTTTCCTGTAGACACTGCTTTAAATGTGTCCCAGAGATTCTGGTACATTTTGTCTTCATTCTCATTGGTTTCAAAGAACATCTTTATTTCTGCCTTCATTTCATTGTTTATCCAGTCAACATTCAAGAGCCAGTTGTTCAGTTTCTATGAAGCTGTGCAGTTCTGAGTTAGTTTCTGAACTCTGAGTTCTAACTTGATTACACTGTGGTCTAAGAGACTGTTATGATTTCCGTTCTTTTGCATTTGCTGAGGAGTGATTTACTTCCAATTTTGTGGTCAATTTTAGAGTAGCTATGATGTGGTGCTGAGAAGAATGTATATTCTGTGGATTTGGGGTGGAGAGTTCTGTAAATGCCTATTAGGTTGGCTTGGTCCAGGTCTGAGTTCAAGTCCTGAATATCCTTGTTAATTTTCTGTCTTGATCTGTCTAATATTGACAGTGGAGTGAAAGTCTCCCACTATTATTGTGTTGGAGTCTAAGTGTCTTTGTAACTCCGTAAGAACTTGTTTTATGTATCTGGGTGCTCCTGTATTGGGTGTGTATATATTTAGGATCGTTAGCTCTTTTTGTTGCATTGATCCTTTTACCATTATGTAATGCCCTTCTTTGTTTCTTTTGATCTTTGTTGTTTGAAGTCTATTTTTTCAGCGACTAGGATTGCAACTTCTGCGTTTTTTTGCTCTCTATTTGCTTGGTAAATCTTCCTCCATCCCTTTATTTTGAGTGTATATATACCCTTGCACATGAGATGGGTTTCCTGGATACAGCACACTGATGGGTTTTGACTTTTTATCCAATTTGCCAGTCTGTGTCTTGTGATTGGGGCATTTAGCCATTTACATTTAAGGTTAATATTGTTATGTGTGAATTTGATCCTGCCATTTTGATGCTAGCTGGTTGTTTTGCCCATTAGTTGATGCAGTTTCTTCATTGTGTCCATGCTCTTTACCATTTGGTACATTTTTGGAGTGGATGGTACTGGTTGTTCCTTTCTATGTTTAGTGCTTCTTTCAGGAGCTCTTGTAAGGCAGGCCAGGTGGTGAGGAAATCTCTCAGCAATTGTTCAGAAAGGATTTTATTTCTCCTTCACTTATGAAGCTTAGTTTGGCTGGATATGAGATTCCAGATCGAAAGTTATTTTCTTTAAGGATGTTGAATATTGGCCCCCTCTCTCTTCTGGCTTGTAGGGTTTCTGCTGAGAGATCTGCTGTGAGTCTGATGGGCTTCCCCTTGTGGGTAACCCAATCTTTCTCTCTGGCTGTGCTTAGCATTTTCTCATTCATTTCAACCCTGGTGAATCTGATGATTATGTGCCTTGGGGTTGCTCTTCTTGAGGAATATCTTTGTGGGGTTCTCTGTAGTTCCTGGACTTGAATATTGGCCTGCCTTGCTAGGTTGGGGAAGTTTTCCTGGATAATATCCTGAAGAATATTTTCCAGCTTGGATTCATTCTCTCCATCACATTCAGGTACACCTATCAAATACAGATTAGGTCTTTTCACATAATCTCATATTTCTTGGAGGCTTTGTTCATTTCTTTTTACTCCTTTTTCTCTAATCTTGCCTTCTCATTTTATTTCATTGAGATGATCTTCAATCTCTGATAACCTTTCTTCTGCTTGGTCAGTTCGGCTAATGAAACTTGTGTATGCTTCTCAAAGTTCTCCTGTTGTGTTTTTCAGCTCCATCAATTCATATATATTCTTCTCTAAGCTATTTATTCTCGTTAGCATTTCATCAAACGTTTTTTCAAGGTTCTTAGTTTCTTTGATTGGGTTAGAACATGTTCATTTAGCTCAGAGAAGTTTGTTATTACCCACTTTCTGAAGACTGTTTCAGTGATTTCATCAGACTCATTCTCCATCTAGCCTTGTTCCCTTGCTGGTGAGGAGTTGTGACCCCTTGGAGGAGGAGAGGTGTTCTGGTTTTGGATATTTTCATCCTTTTTGCACTGGTTTCTTCCCATCTTTGTGGATTTATCTACCTGTGGTCCTTGTAGTTGGTGACTTTTGGATGGGGTCTCTGTGTGGACTTCCTTTTGTCGCTGATGAAGTTATTTCTTTCTGTTTTTTAGTTTTCCTTCTGATAGTCAGGACCTTCTGCAGTAGGACTGCTGGAGGTCCACTCCAGACCCTGTTTGCCTGTGACGGCTGCAGAACAGTAAGGGTTGCTGCCAGTTTCTTCTTCTGTTTTCTTCGTCCCAGAAGGATACCTGCCAGATGTCAGCCTGAGCTCTCCTTTATGAGGTGTCTCTTTGGATATATGGGGTTGGGGAGCTGCTTGAGGAGACAGTCTGTCCTTTATAGGAGCTCAAGTGCTAAGCTGTGAGCTCTGTTGTTCCATTTAGAGCTGCTGGGCAGGTATGTTTAAGTCTGCTGCAGTGGAACTCATAACCACCTTTTTCCTGGGAAGGTGGAGCTTTATTTATAAGTTCCTGATGTGCTGCTGCATTTTTTCAGAGATGTCCTGCCCAGTGAGGAGGTAGCCTAGTCACAGTCAGCCGGCAGACGTGTTGTGGAGCTGCCATGGACTCTGCCCAGCTGCTGTGTGAGCTTCCTTGTGGTTTTGTTTATAGACATATAGTTAGAACTGCCTTGGTAATGGCAGTCTGCCTCAGTAATGGCAGACTGCCTTGGTAATGGTGGATTGCCTCTGTAATGACAGACTGCCTTGGTTAATGGTGGACTGCCTCAGTAATGGCAGACTGCCTCGGTAGTGGTGGACTGGCTCAGTAATGGCAGATGCCCTTCTCCCTACAGAGCTGGACTGTCCTGGGTCCAGCTGTGCTTGCTGTGAAACTCTCAATCCAGAGAACTTCAGATTGCTGGTCTTTGTGGGGGTAGGACCTGTTGAGCCAGATCACCTGGCTCCCTGTTTCAGCCCCCTTTTTTTTCAGTTGAAAAAAAAGAGGGCTTTTTTTTTTCTGTCTCCCAGGTGTTCCAGGAGCCAGTTGAAATGGCCACCCAGATTCTTGTGAATTTTTGTGTGGAGGCCCGCTGTACCAGCTGAAACAGCCATGCCGGAGAGTCATGGTGCTTTTTTTGCCCAGAAACCTTCTGGTCTGTGGGCAGTAAAAATTCATTCAGAAATGCAGTGATCACTCACCCTCTGCATTCTTGCTAGGAACTGGACTCCAGAGCTGCTCCTGTTCAGCCATCTTCCACAGGGACCTCCTGCCTTAATAACTTCTGATCAGTCCCTTGGCCATTCCCTTGCCAAATCTCTCCACTTCAGCTCTGTTTCTAAATGTTACAGTTTCTATCTTAGCTTTGGTGTCCAACCACTTTGAGTTGTTGACCTGCCATCAGCCTTTCACACGTGCTCTTATTCATCCTTCATACAGCTTCCAGACAATCTTTTCTTTCCTCTCTTATTCCAAGTTACCGATGTGGTTTTGAAATGACTAATGAGTCATATTTCAGCTCCAAGACCAGAATTCAAGCATTCTGTTGACTGCCCACACCATTCTTTCCCAGTAGCGTGATGTGTTAGCCTAATCCTTTGCGTATCTCTATTCTGCCAAGTCCAGTTGCCTTGCTTGCTCTCCTACCATCAACTCATTTCCTTCATGGCGTTTTGGAGCACTTTGCACAGATTGTCCTGTGGTATACTGCCAATGCATGCTTCATTTCCTTATGAGTGCTTCAAACTTCTCATTTTCCTGGAAGTGTTTCTGGGGATTTTTATATCTTTATGAGTATTCTACGTAGTTTCACTTTATGTATCAACTTTTCTGGCAGCCTGCTTTCGTTTGTTGCTCTGTTACCTGGCAGTCTTTCTCAAGGAATGTGTGATTTCTGTTTCCTGTTTAATTATAAACTAATGCTTATTACTGACCTTGCTTACAAGATGTTTTGCATTTTGCTATTCTTGGCAAAGAATTATATACATAATAGACATAGATGAATGTTTCTTAACTAATTCTTACTTCCTTATTTATCTAATTCTTGTGTTGCTGTTTCTTTCCACATAGATGTAAAAAATATCTCCAGTTAGATTTTTCAAACCATCGGTTGTGTATTTTTAGCCTTTTTAGAGTTCTGCATCCATTGAGTAATCAAAATTTTCTTGACAAACTAAAATAAAATAATGAAGTTAACTATGATTTTATCATTATTAACAAAAAGGCTTATACCTTTTTCATGACTACTTCTGCAGTTGATCTTGCTCTGCTTTCCAATTTGTTTGTAATATTATCTTTAAAGAAAAGTTGCAAGCCCCTTTAGCAAAGGAATTTTGACTTCTGTCTGTTTTGGTTTTGTTTTGTTTTGTGTTTAATACAGAACACTGAAAAAGTTGAGCTGGAAAGCTATTAGATACTAAGTAATAACTTGCTGAATCACCTTAATGAAAACAAGGCTGTCTTTTGTTTTGTTAATCAATGACATAACACCGTCAGCATTTAGAAGCTTGGATTCTGAAGCAAAACTGTCTGAGTCAGAATTTGAACTCTATCCCGTTAAACTGTGTGACTTGGCCAAATTACTTAAACCTTTCTGTTTCTCAGTTCATATACTTGTAATACGGAAATCACAATAATGCTCACCTTACAAGGACATTGTAGAGATTAAATTGAGTCACTGTATATAAAACATTTATTTTATTTTATTTTTAAAAAATCTGGTTGTGTAACAATTGCTAAAATATGTTTGCTAACATCTTGTCCCCAAGCACTGTAATCTAGTAGGGTAGGTCTCAACTTTATTTTAATCTTTCATGGCTGGGACAATCAGACTCTACTTTGGATTTTTTTCTTAGGAATAAATATTGTAAAGAAATAACAGCATTAATAGGGCCTTGTACCCTTTTTTCTGTAAAATGCTATTAATGATCGATCTGATCCTGTTAACATAAGCAGAGCTAGGAATGATAATCAATAAAATGACAAAAATAAATAGTGCAATCAAATAAGACCTTCAGAAAACATACAAAACATAGACCCTTAAAGCATAAATGTAACTAGTGTTTAAATTGCCACTCCAGTATTCTGACCTCTTGACAAGAAGGATTTGTAAAGAGGGGCATTGACATTTTCTGGATGATGGCTTTGCAAAGAAGTACTTTTTTAGAGTTATCCTTGGGAAATTATACTTTGAACTTATGCCCTGACTAGCTGAATCATGCATGATATATGTGCCCTCAGCCCAGAATCCCTTTCTCCTCCTCTACCCACCAGGAAGAATCTTATTCATATTTCAAAACTCAACTCAGATATAATTTTTAAAATTTTTTGTCCCTCCACCTTTACCTGCACTCCCCCCCCAAAATAAATCAGTTATTAAAACTGTTTCTATTACATACCCATGTTCTTACCATTGTATTTATTACCCATATTCTAATTTATTTGTTTACATGCCTGTCTTCTTTGACGTAGTTACTTTATGGACTGGACTTTAATAAGTTCTCTATCCCAAGTTTCCAGCCCAGTTTCTAGTACACTATACCTGTCTGTTCCAATGTTTTTGTTTTGTTTTTCTTTGTTTATTGATGTTTTAAAGTCATTTATAAAAATATTGTTCGGTTGTTGGATGGGGAATCAAATAAAAAGCACCAAGAGCATGAATCCTGTAGTGACAAGAAAAACTCTAACAATCAGTTAGAACAGAAAGTGAGAACTTACAAAGATCCTACAAATGAAGCATGTCTTCTGGAAGATACATGTAAAACTCTTTAGTATTGTCTGCTACCTATATAACAAGTTGGAATGACATAAACCAAAAAAAAAAAAAAAAATTCAACAATATTTGCTCACATAAAAGTAAAGGCTTAAAAGCAGAAGTCATAAAGAGCAGAATAGGAAAAGTGTCCAGGGTCTGGGTTGGGGAGTGGAGGGGAGGAGGTGGTGATGATATAGGATACACTTTAGGATCTGATGAATTTGGTTTCTAATTCCAGTTCAGCAACTAATATGGCTTTAGAAAGTTAAAGTGTCCTCGGGCATGGTGGCACATGCCTGTAGTCTCAGCTGCTTGGGAGGCTGAGGCAGGAGGATCGCCTGAACGTAGGAGTTCTCTATGGTGATCAGGTGTTCGTACTAAGTTTGTCATCAATATGGTGACCTCCTGGAGCGGGGAACCACCAGGTTGCCTAAGGAGGGGTGAGCCGTCCCAGGTCAGAAACTGAGCAGGTCAAAACTCATGGGCTGATCAGAAAGTTAAATTATCTTTTCTTAACCTCAGTTTCCTCATGTGGAAAATGAAACCTACCTCTGAGTGCTGCTATGAAGTTTACATGCTTGGCATAAATAACCATCGCTAAATAAATGTTAATTACTGTCATCATTAGAGCAGCTAAGATATAGGTTTATTAGTGGAAGTAGTGTAATAATGAAACTGTTATCTTAATAGTTCAATTTCACAAAATTTTTGAGAATAAGATCCATAGAACCTTGTTAAGTAATATCCAAATAGAGGTGCTACTAGAAATGTATTATTTGATATCTGTATATTATAGAATCAGTTTATTTTCTGATTGTATACCAATTTATTGTTTCATATAGCTTGTATTTTTTAAAAGGTAGTTTCTTTATTACAGAAAAGATTAATTTTGTACAGTTAGTTCAGAGTACAATGAAATAATGAGCTATCCTTGTAACTGAATTAATTATATGAAGTATATGTCTTCTGTTTTGAGGTTTTCTATGATTAAGTATTTGATTAGGTTCTGGGTTCATAGCTCATCAATATTTTAAAAGAAAAGTTTACACTTAAGCAACATCAGTCTTCCCACTGCTGGTGGATAAACATGTTGAACTAACTGCTAAGTGAACACAGACCATGCAACTAGCGTTAGTTTCATGTTTGATTAAAGATGTGAAGCCTCTCTCAAGATATCTAGCACTGAATGCCCCCTTAAAGTTAAGACTACTGAATTATACCATAAATTCAGAAAATATTGGACACAAGATTTATTTGTATTCCTCTCTTTTCCCAACAGAGCCCCTCAAAATAAATAAAAATGGTGCTTTTGAAAAGTTCAGGCGTTTCATCATGCCAAGAGAAGTAGAATTGGCATTTGAAATTTTAACAACAATTCTACTTCTAAGGAAAGAAAATTTAACATTGTAACCTGGTTTTATGAACAGTCATATATCAGTAAGTTCAAGGGACTGGCAACTCAACAAAAACAGTAAAATCCTTGTATCTTCTGTCATATTAAATTCCATTAAAATAAGATTAACTCCAAGCCTGATTTTGGAGACCTGATTGATGAAAATAGTCTATATCTGTTATGAGGATCCTCTTCCGCCCAATGTGAGATTAGAATCTTAAACAGTACTTAGTATGACTGTATATTATTTTTACATCAGATTGTTAATTGTATGTTTCTTTATAGTACTCCTCTGTGGTAGGTTTTACTTCCACATTTTCAGAAAAGAGAATAAAGCAAATTTAGTAAATTTTTCAAAATCATAGGTGAACTGAGGCACAGAGATGACTTAATGGGCAATATCAGATTGACCACTGAAACTTTGTAAGTTTGCTAGTTATTAGCTACAATATAATTCTTAAAATATACAGAAAACATGCTAACGTAGAGAAGGATTAGGACATATTTGAAAGCTTGAAAGTTCCCTTAATAATGAAGTTCTTAATGGACACATTCATTTAGACATTTCTCTCTTCGCCTTTTTCATCTGCCACCTCCCACCATTCCTTAATTACAAATGACTTTCAAACAAAGTTTCTCTCAAAAGAGGAATAGGCTGTTCCTCTCACAGTACTCATCTGCTTATAAACATACTGTCCTAGT
Organism: Sapajus apella; assembly: GCF_009761245.1. Classification (NCBI taxonomy): domain Eukaryota; kingdom Metazoa; phylum Chordata; class Mammalia; order Primates; family Cebidae; genus Sapajus; species Sapajus apella. The sequence continues at coordinate 4,589,903 of NW_022436980.1, forward strand.
TTGACAGCTCAGTCAATTAATCATTACCAGGCTCCTGCTGGCACTGACACACAGGGCTCTTTCACTTGGCAGAAGACAAAAAGGAAACAAAATATATAAAGACGAAGCAAAAAACCACAAAAGTTTTAGTAGATTAATGCTTCATCTGCACTTACCTCTATCTCACTCACTCATGAATGGAATAAGCTAAGATTTCTAACTAAAACTTCCCACTGATATAAAAATACTAAATCCACCTTAAAATGTAATAATGTAGTAATACCTCTTATTTCTAATACAGTGCTCATGTTGAAAGAATACAATGCAGTTTAATGATTTTAAAAATAAACACTATTTCTCACCTGTCCTTTTGTGTATAACATTAAATATATATGACAGTCACCATGAGGATTATGAAATAGAACTTATGCCCATGTTTCCTATTCTGGCTTTCTTAAGATTGATTATACCTCACTTTAGAGCTCACCAGAGATAATTTCTATTTCTTGGAAGTAATGAACAAATTATCCCACAGGAAATAGTTAAGGGTAAGGTTCCAATTTCCTCCAATATTTAGGGAAAATCTTGAAAACTCCGAAAGTATGGTATAGGTAACGGTTATCTTTGAACTAAAATTAATCTGCTAGAAATGCCCCATGCTAACATCCACTATAAAGATAGACTGCCTTCAGGAGAGATGGTGTTACAGATGGAGAAGCTCTTTCCATATGGGACTTGGGTGGCCCATTGGAGTCAACATGAATGACACTCCAGGGGTCATCCAGCAGGAAGTAAATATGAATCTTAATAACTCCCCCTAAATTCATTCTTATATTGTGTTTGAATATTGTTGCTGGACCAAAACAGATATCTTATAATGGCCTAGTTCACTCTGAAGTTGGTTTTATAGAGTAGGTAGTGGAGATTCTAGAACTGAGGAAAATCAGGAGCCCCGCTTGCTTCATTTTGGCACTATGCCAAATCCTTAACAAAGCAGAAGTATTTCAGTGATTATCACCACCTTTAACAGGCACAGGACGCTTTGCATCTCTGTCCGTGGTCCTGAAGGAAAAACAGACAAACCATGCAATTTCAGATTTCCATAATAGAGTGACAACACTGTTTAACAAAAATGTTTTGTAACAGAATGTGAAGTCTTCAAATTGGTCTAGAGATATTTAGCAGAGAATGAGTGGAAAAGTAAAGCTCCAATAGATGCTAATTTAGCAGGTTAACTTGACATGTATTTAGAACAGATGCTGAGTTGAATACAGCATTCAGTGTTAGCTTCTAAATTTATAAAAATACATTTAAAATAAAAGGAAGGTAGTACAAGCATCATCTGATTTCTTGAATATTCAAAGTATATCAGTTAGAAAACCTGACAACTTTACTAATTGAGATGTGCAGATTTTACACTGTTTATTAGTTTGAATTAAGAACAAAAAAGAGAAAAATGGTTTTGCTATTTTAGAATTGCACTCAGAATATTCAGTGATACTTGGATTATGAAACTTAATTTAAAATATTCAGGTGATCCCAACTGCTATACCAGTGGTAAGGATCCATGGATTCTGCATCATAAATGTTTAATGCATCAATTTAAATCAGTTCTGTTCTTTATGGGAAGGGAAAATAAAATATTCTCCTAGGGGGCTGCTAAAGAGAAAAGTACATCCTTCTGCCACCTGTCGCGTATTCCGATAAAACTGAGATTGTATCTGCTTCATCTTTAAATGAGTACTGACTAAATTGTGTTTCCTACTGTGTGGATTTCCAAAGCACATTTTTAACTACTGTTTTTTCTCTCTCTTTGACACCTACCTACCACCCTTTCTCTTGGCATGTTAAAGAATTACTATAGATGAAAACATAAGAAGAATCTATATAGGAACATAGGGAGGGAATTAAATGTCTCCAAAACAACTACGATTTTTTGTTTGTTTCACTTTTATTTCTTTGATTTTTTTTTCTTTTCAGTGCTGACTTTAATTAGCCTCAGAGTTGGAGTGGATTTGAACACAGGGCTTCTATTTATCACTAAAGCCACTGGCAGTGTATGAAAGAAGAAGGGTCCCAGATATCCTCTTACCATTCTAGAAAAATCTCAATCTTCCAAAAATGTCATAATATTTATAAATAATCCTAAAAAATATTTGAAAAGGAAAAAATTCTAACAGCAAAATATTGTTGGGGGATATTGACATTATTCTATATAGTCCTATAGAGAAATGTTATATGGCTTGTTTGAGGATTTCAGGACTTTGCTGTCATTATTTGGCTTATGTCTTAGAGAAATTTACACACTTTATGAATGCAAAATTTAGAAGGAAAACTACTTTTTTTAATAAAAATTTAATCTGGAATGAGTCTGTGCCCTATCCTCCTTTTGAATTTTTGAGTTTATCCATTCAAACACAAATAACAGAGAGATGCTCTTAAAAACTAAATTTTATGGCATTAGTTCATGAAACACTTTGGTATATGTTATTTCTTTGGTGACTTGTGATCACTTTTCACATAGTTTACAATTTCAAAATAATTGAAATACTGCTGCATTAGTAGTCAGGGTTCCCTAGAGGGACAGAACTAATAGGATATAGTTTAATATTATATATATATATATATCTCCTATATATAGGATATATCCTATATAGATATGAGAATTTATTATCAACTTACACAGTCACAAGGTCCCACAATAAGCTCTCTGTAGGCTTGAGGAGAAGGAGAGCCAGTTTTAGTCTTAAAACTGAAGAATTTGGAGTCCAGTGTTGGAGGGCAGGAACTATCCATCACAGAGAAAAACTTGGCATCCAATGATTGAGGGCAGGAAGCATCCAGCAGAGGAGAAGTATGTAGGCTGGGAGGATAGGCCTGTCTCACCTTTTCATGTTTTTCTGCCTGTTTATATTTGCTGGCAGCTGATTAGATTGTGCTTGTCTGATTAAGGGTGGGTCTGCCTTCCCCAGCCCCCTGACTCAAATGTTAATTTCCTTTGACAACACCCTCACAGGCACAGCCAGGGTCAATACTTTGCATCCTTCAGTCCAATCAAGGTGACACTTAGTATTAACCAACACAACTGCTTTTATTGATTGTTACTGAGTTTGAGTTATTTTGACTTCTCTTTTCCCACCCATTATGTTTAATCCATTCACTGACAACTGCTATTTCTCTGCCTGTGCCATCATTTTCCCTTCTGTCTCCATAAAGGTGGTGCTCACTACCAGAATCCTGAATTTTTGCAATGACCCTGAAAGACCTTTCTCTCACTTTTCTGTGTGGCCTTAAATGTATCCTGCCTCCCAGAGTTAAATTGCATTTATAGTACACTATTTTGATGATAATTCACTTTCTCTTAAAATGTTTAGGGATATTCCTTTTTTTTTTGTAAATTGTTTTAACATGACTTCTAAGACCTAAATTTATGTAACAACTATCTGTTTTCCCAGTCTTGCATTATGTTAATCATTCACATGCATTCATTCTTTTGAATAGAGTGTTCTATGGGTGATCTACTGAACATTTTATCCTTACTTCCTGCCATTTTGAACTCTACTCATGGTATGCTCTGGCTTGGATTCCCTGCCCCTCTCCCTTCACCAGTAAACATTAAACATAAGCTCTATCACTCATTTTTGTCTTTCATGAGGCCTACTCTTGCCACAACTTCACAGGGTAATCTCATAGCCAATGCCTTTATCATTCATTCTGTCAGCGATTTCCCCCCTCAGATTATTATATAAGTATTTCTCCCTGAGTATCATCTAAACTAAAACCTCCCCAGCATTACTATTTATCTTGCATTCTCTAATCATCCAGCAAAGTGCTGGGGTTGAGGGAGAAATGTATGCTTAGACACCTAAGCATAAATGTATTGATAGATGAAAATGTTTGATAATGAGATACTCTAATTTGCATTAATATAAAATGTTCCAAATAATTGTATTCCCTGTTTAGGTGTTAAGCATTCAAAACAGTGAATCAGTAGTAGGGATAGGAATTTTGGCTAATTGTAGCTTTAAGGTAACAAAACTGTTACTGGTTTATATCTGGGCTGTCTACTTGTTTTAATATTGTTTAGCAAGTTGTGATACTCTGTTTAAGCTCCCCATTACAGTATTTTTCTAATCAATGTTTTCTACTATATCTTTCCTTTATGCCATTTCTGAACCATTTAAAGTTATAGTGGTAGTAAATTACTGCGATCTGATCATTATATGCCCTATTCATGACTACCTCAGCACTGTGTTTTATTTCATTTGATTATATGGCCTGAAACATCTAAGCCTTTTACTACTTCCCCAACCTATAAGTCAACCTTTAAATATAAAGCTAAAAATTGTCTTTGTCAAAGAAGATGCTAGAATTCATGAAACTCCTTCTTTATTAATGCTTGGATAGAAATCATAAAAAGTCACCATTTTATACCTACTTCCTTTACTATGAAGAAATAAAAATTTTCTAGTTTCAAAATAGGGCATATAGTGGAAATATACAATGATGCAGTGATTGTGAAAAACTTTTATTGTTCTTCTAAAAGTTAAACATAGAATTACATATGGCTGAATAATTCCACTGCTAAGTATTTGACCATAATTGAAAATAGCTATTCAAGTAATTGTACATAAATGTTCGTGGAGTCATTAGTCATGATATCCACAAGGTGAAAACCACCTGAATGTCCGTAAATGGGTGAATGAATAAGCAAAATGTGGTATATCTAGATAATGGAATATTATTTAGCCACAAAAAGGAGCAAAACTCTGATTCATACACGCTACAACATGAATAAACCTAGGGGAAAGAAGCCAGTCACCAAAGACCACATATTTTGTAATTCCATTCACATAGAATATACACAATAGGCAAATATAGACAGACAGAAAGTAGATGATTGCTTGTTTAATGCTGGAGGCAGGAAATAGGAAACAAAGGATAGCTAAAAGGGTACAGGGTCTTTGCAGTGATGAGATGTTCTAAAATTCACTATGGTGACTGTTGCTCATATCTATGCATATACTAAAATGATTAAATTTTACATTTTAAATGGGTGGATTAAACTATTTAATAAATTGATCTCAGTGTTTTCTTTCTCTTTTTTTTTTTTCTGAGACAGAGTCTCACTCTGTTGCCAGGCACCAGGCTGGAGTGCAGTGGCACAATCTCAGCTCACTGCAACCTCCGCCTCCCAGGTTCAGGCAATTCTCCTGCCTCAGCCTCCTGAGTAGTTGGGACTACAGGCACATGCCACCACGCCCAGCTAATTTTTGTATTTTTAGTAGAGACAGGGTTTCACCATATTGGTCAGGATGATCTCGATCTCTTGACCTCGTGATCCACCCACCCCGGCCTCCCAAAGTGCTGGGACTACAGGTTTGAGCCACCACACCCGGCTGCATTTTCTTTTTAGATAAATGATCATCTACACTGAGACATGTATTTATAGATAATGGAAGAGTGGAAAAAAAAAAAAAACCACAAGCCAATTTCAGTGCTTCTTCCTGACATCCTATTCTCATTGGAAAGAAAGAGAAGGAGCTGTTCCTGAAGAGGGGATTGCATTAAGGGCTATGGTTTCTATCCAATTCAGGGCAGCACCAATGTCAGTGCTAACTAACAGTAACTTTAAGTTAATGTTAAAGAAGCCAAGAGTCCTCAGAGAGGTAAATCTTTTCACTAGAAGTCAGAGGAAAGACAGGAAGTCTGGAGAAGGTTCAAGGCAGGTATCATAGCACTAGCATGTGCCAACTGTGTGTATAATTACCTTAAATTTTGTGGGAGTCAGCAGATCCTCCTTTTTCATATGCGGTCAACTGGAACTTGTCACATTTTTATTGCTAGGGGACAGCATTTGAGTGTCAAATAATCTAATCATTTGGAGGCTGAGCATATATTTAAGAGTGCTGGATGCGTAAGGCTCTGAAGATTGTAGCATCCTAGGTAAAAACAAAAAAATCATTAGATCTTTTAAAACAAATACCATGAATGCTGAAATCTAAATAATTGTGTTTAAAAAATTGTTTTTAATTCCTCTATATGATGTCCTGTTAGGCAGCTTTGTATAGAGGGTTCATAGCCTTTATTTTGGGAAATGATCTAAGAATCAGGAGAGAATCATATTACTTAAGAAGATGAGGACCCTGATTAGTCAAGTTTTAGGGACTATTGACCAAAACATTGCACTGTTGTTCATGCCTTCCTGGCTTCTATCCCTGATTTATCTCATTTTCACTAATGTACAGAATGATTGTTCTAAAAATAAATCTCACATGTCCAGGAAAATGGTCATAAATGATATCTGGGGCTGCAACTTTTGTCTGATAATTCTTTCCTTTGAATCCATTCCAAAACATAAAAAATAAGGAAATTATAAATGCAAACACCACCTGTCATCAGTTGGAAACCATCTCTTCCTACTACCAGAGGCTTTCTGTGAAAGAAAAAAAAATTCTCTACATGACACTTTTTTAAAAAAATTAAAGGAATTAGGGAAGAGTGATGTTTGAGAGATCCAGATTCTGATTAACTTAGCTAATTTCCCACTGTTGTTTAATAAATTGGATTGTTAATATAAGGGCCAGTGAATTTTCTAATAACTATAGTAGAATATAGCCCATAAGTGGCATGACTTTCCTCCTTTCACCTACCCAATTTAGAGTGAAAATATTAGGTCACTGGAGAAGAGACTTTCTGAATAAATGTTTTAAAATGCTATCATTTTCAATATAAAAACCAAAAATTTCTAATAATATAGGCAAAATACATCATCTGGATTGCATACTAGTCTTATATTACTAGTAGCCTTGATAGCATGTACATAGGCCTGCATCTTGTAAATGAAAAATAAGAGCAAATATATACCCAGGGCAGTTGGCACCAAACATTGTCCAGCTCACAAGTGCTGTCTATTGTAGAAACTTTTAAAAACCATAGACACATATACACATGCATGGCATACATTTTCAAATATATCTCTTTTTTCTGTTTTTCTTGCTCTCTTTGTTTCTCCTCTAATATTCTACCACTTCCCTTACTCTTGATATGTTTAATATAATGCTGATATATTAGGAAGAATTCAAATGTCATGCTGCATGCTGGTAAATGTTTGTGATTAATCACAGTCACTCATTTATACAGTTTTGGATATTTTTGCATACCCCACTATGAAGTAGTTCCTGTGTGCGTATGTGTGTCTTGGCAGTCATAGCATATGGCATTGTAAAATCACTGTTTTGACAAATGACTGTATATTTATCTTGGGCAAAATTTTTTAAAAGTGCCCACATTCATACTCCTTCCATATTCCATCTCCTTCTCCACACACTGTGCCCTATTGAGTGGTGTCTTTGATTAGAGTACATGAACCAGAAAAGAAAAATGGACTCCTGCTGTAAAGAAGAAAATCCCATTGATAATTCTTGGGTTGTTAACTCACTTACCTGGAAATGGCTCAACAAGGCGTGGTATTAAAAGGAATGTTGGATTTTTTTTCCTGTACTTCCCAAGCAAAGGATTAGAAAACACTAAGTTTCTGTAATTATAATAAATAAAATTGTAATTATAATAAGTTAAAGTTTGCCTAGACTGAGATTAAATCAGGAGCATAAAATATAGTCAGGACCCAGCATAAATTAGCCATAGTCAGCTCACTGAGAAATATGCCAACAGGCTGAGAGATATTTGATTCTCCTTTTATCTTAATTTTTTTTTCTATTTTTATTTTTTTTCTCATTGTTAAGTCTTACAAATGTATACATTTCATCGCCCACTGCTGTTTTTTTTCAGGAGTAAATAATTTGTTACAAGTCTTCTATAATAAGAGAAATTTGTTATCACTTGCTTTTTATTTTACCAAACGCCCAGTCCACAAAATTAATTCTTCCTTTCTATTCACTGTAGAAGAAAAGGCAGCATAATTTATAGCTTTGTTTTACAAGAGATCAAATCTTTTTCTATGCTGGTGACAACATGGAACTCTGCATGGAACTATGTATCACTTTTTCCTACAAAGAAGGTTGTCCTGTGTTCAGGACAGACTCCAATGGGTGTGAATGGCACTGCCAAACTGGTCATACAAATTAGGTCTTTATTATAAATTCATAGGGTTGCTTTTTAAGGGCATTATATAAGTACTTAAAGTCTGTTTTATGCTGTTTTCTGACCTTGGAATGCAAACTTAGGAAACACTCATATGGATCAAACTTGATATTCACAAAAGAAGTATCTCATGATTTTAAATTGTAAGCATCTTGCCCAACACCTCTCCTTGGGCCTGCCATCCCTGCCCGACTCCATATTGAAAGTAATGGGTATAGTAGAATGCTTAGGGATAAGTGTGAATTCCTAGGCTGTAGATAGCTACATGGTATCATCTACCCTGAGTTGGATGGATGACAGTTGAAGTCTAATCACTTGCTGGATAGACAAGAGCAGAACCATTGACTTCTACTAGGAAACAACTCCTGGAGTGCTGGGAGCCATCTTTGCATTCTCATCATTGCAGAGCACAAATATGTTTGTTGAATTTAAAGTGATATACTGAAATTTAAGAAAATTTAAGAGGCCTTTTATCTCCTTTCTTACTCTTCTTTTTCCTCAGAACTCAGGGTGAAATGCTGTTGACATTTTTTTGATGGAAATGTGATTGGATGCTATGTAAACTTTAGTGTGTTCCTTATCTTAGAAGACTAAATTAGTGCCAGACATAAACATGAATTAGCTCATAATAGTGGATTAGATTTCTGATAAAAAGAAAGCCCAAAGAGTGGAGCAAAAAAGATAATGGTCTTGGACTACTGCAGTGGAGGCTGAAGCAGCTGGCAGGCAAAGTGGTTGGGGAAAATGAAGGTAACTGTGAAGACCTTGGATGCCCATAGGTAGAAAGCCTGGCTGCAAGGGAGCAGGAAAAACAGATGTGACCTACTTTTTAATTATACCTCAAGAAGGTATCCTGGGAGCTTAGTTTTGGGATCATATATATGTAAGCCTTTCCTTGAGTCATTTTATACCTCATATTTACTCAAACATTTAAAATAAAATACTCCAATTTCTGTATTTATATAAACATATCTACCCACATACATATGAATGGTTCAAATTTATTTTCTTTGCTTAGGTAAGGTTTTGCCTGAGAATGAATGATAATATGAAGAGAAACAATTCTTGATTAGAAAAGAATTATTCATATACAAACAAAATGATTCACAGTCAAGATCAGCCATTTCAGGCCAGACACTACATAAACATAGACAAATACCCAAATCAATCAACTAAACAACCATCTTCTATACTTGGAGTCTGAAGGAAAAATGTGGTTCTTTAATAGACCTTAAGACTTTAATATTAAAAAAATGTCTTCAGTTCTTTTGCCAGTTACTTGGCATTTTTAACCTTAGAGCAAAGACACAAGCCTATTTTCATATTGTTCAGAGAGCTGTATATGGGCATATAGCTGTTCCACAAACATTGATTGAGTGACTAATGTATGTAGGGCACCTAATGCTCCAAATATACCCTGGAATTGCATAAATTTCTTGCTCTGGAAGCTCCAACAATTGGAAGATAGATGTATAAATACATGTATAAGTTAATGACGACAGTAAGTGTATGGTGCCATGTTTGCTGTGTGCCAGGTTCTGTTCTCATATATTCTCATTCAGTCCTCAGAGAGGCCCTATGAGGAGGCACCAATATTATCCTAGTTCACAGATAAGAAACACAGAAAGATTAAATTAACTTGTTCAAAGTTACACAGCTGTCAAATAATAGAGAATGTGCACCTAGGCAGTTTAGCTTCTGAGTTGGTAATTTTAACCACAATTTCATGATAGAAAAATGTGGGACTTTAAATGAATGAAATTGTTAGGAGTAAGTAAAATATCATAAGGAGAAATAAAACTGAGTTTGTTCTTTAAAAATATGTAAATAAGAGGGTCAGGTAGAGAGGAAAAAGTCAAGGATGTACATTTCATGCAGAGGTATTTTTGCTAATAATTTCTTATTTTACTAACCAAGGCTTCTATATAATAGATTTGGCTACTTGTATTCAATTAACTACACTTCAATTAAGAATAAGGAAAAACATTGTTTTCCTAATATACCATGCTTAAATAAATTGGCCACTGTTATAGAGTGAGGCAATAGTCTAGTTGATCAATTCCACGTGGTGGAGTGGGGTAGGCCATTACTGATTTGATGTAATACAGAGCTGATAAGAAAACATCTACCTGTTGTAAAATATTTCCACTACCACCCTACTTAGGCCTTGATGTTACACTATTTAAGGCAAAAGGTGTTATCTGGAAGGAATAAGCCCTTTGATGATCAACACATTAGCTCACATTAGTTTTATCAGTTCCCTAGCAAAGAGCAAAAGGCCGAAGGCTAGGCAAGTGAGACAGAGGATAAGTGTGTTCTGACTGGAAAAATTTAGAGAGGAGGAGAAGAAAACAGCGGGGAAAGGGCCTCTCTGTGGGTGCTGTAGTAGGCTGAAATGGGCAACAGCGCTGGGTCAGAGAAAGTGGCAAGGGCATTACTGAAGTATTAGTTTTGTAATCAAATGTACTCAGATGCCCATGAGTGTTGACCTTGGTAATACAGTTTCAAAAGTTAAGAAATAAATTTTTTCCTTCCTGTGAGTGAGGAGCTGGGATAATCATCTACATCCTGAAGGGGGCAGGATGGGAGGAAACAAACAAATCTTGGGGTACAGATGTCTTCCTTGACTGATCATATGTAGAGTAGAGAGTGTCCGAAAATGTTAGAGCTTAGAGGTCATCTAGTTCCCTCCACTGGGTATCGGGCTTGAGATTCAGGGGTTACCCTGTCAGTTCGGTTGTCCCCACAATGTGTGGTGTAACCTCCATATGTTTTGCTATCTTTGATATCCTTGATGGAATAGGTCACCTTATCTGCTGCCAGATGTTATCCTACAAACTCTGATAATCTTCTTGAGAGCATAATACACCTTGCAGAAACATGCTGACACTGAATGGGATAGGTGCCTCAGTTCATTCTCCCCTCTTCCAGGAATGAAGAATGTCTTTCCCTTTCACGGCTTTACTTCCTCTCAAAAATAGATACCTGGAACCAAAGAAGATATATGGTGAAGGATGCCAGAGTCAGCCAATAAAAATAAAGGATGTCCAGTTAAATTTTAATTTCAGATAGTAGTACTTTAGGGGCATGAGTATATCTCATGCAAGATTTAAGACATAACTGATGCCAAAAATAATTTGGATTCATCTGAAATTCAAATGTAACTGAATGCCCTGTATTTTATCTGGCAGTCCTCCCTATATATGGCAGCGTAGAAATAACATCGGCCTTGGTGTTTAACAGCAAGAATTTCATTCCCTGTTTTGCTACCTAGCAGATGTGTGCATTTAAAGAAATTACTTAGTCTCTCTGAGCCTATTTCCTTCCTTGAATAATGAAAATAATATTAATATCTATCATAGGGTTGGTAAGCAGATTAAATAAGCTAATATATGAACTATATGGTGGAAAGTCTGCAAATTCAAGTCGATAAATGATAGCTCCATCTGGAACACAGCGACTTTCAAAGGGTCCTATGAAAACTGATAACAGTTATTATGGATGGAATTTAATTCTCTAATTTTCTAAGTGTTTTTATTGTCTAGATGTATGTTCAACATTTAATTTTCATGTAAACTTCAATATGTTTTAAATTTCTGAAAGGCTTAGGGGTTGTTTTTATGTAATATATTTCATAATTGAATAGAAAGCTATCAAGGCTGACATTTCTTTGCAAATCTCTACAAAGTTGCTTGTTGTACTCCTGTGTGTGATTGCCAAAGCTGTACAGTAACTCTGCCAATTGCCACTATCCCTTTATATCCTATTAGTTCAAGTGAATTCTGCAGTACAACTTTCTGCCAGTGACTTCTCTTTGTGTGTGTCTCTCTCTCGGTCTGTCTTTCCTTCACACACACACACACACACACACACACACACACACACACACACACACACACACACACAGAGAGAGAGAGAGAGAGAGAGAGAGAGAGAGAGAGAGAGAGAGACACCTACCTGCTCTTGTCTGAGGAAAAAAAAAGCCCATGTATCTGTCTCAGAAAGAATAGAGTAGGTATTCTAGAGATTTTTTAAAAATGTATTTTCTATTTAGAGAGGAAAAAGAGAACGAAAGAGGAAGAGAGATAACCCCCAAGAAAGTCAAACTATCTATTTATTTAGTTATGTGTTTTGGGTTGCATTTTGCATTAATCACTGCCACACACAGGAGCCCTGCAATTTATTATTGGTGATAAGTGTGGACAGTAGCTATTATTTTCTCTCCCTGTTCTAAAATGTGGCATAGTGGGACACTTAGATTTATGGAACATGCATTATTCAAAACTCTAGTTCTGGGATGGCTCAGCAGGAAGAGTCCCAGCTATTTCCATAACCCTTTTTCAAAATTCCTCCTCTCTTGCTTTCTTCGTTTCCATATCATGGTGTTAGAAATCACTCAAAACTCAGAAGTGGGAGAATTCATCATGGATCTGTTTCACTCCAGCATCTTTCACAAAGGGGAATGAGTAGGAACTCACTATTCTACAAAATCCACAGAAGGCCTTAGAGGAAGCAAGTAAATTTCTATTGGTAGTAAAGAGATGAGCACCTAATACTCTGGGAGATTCCTTAGGTGTTAGAGACCCACATGATACAGATAATTTCCTCCCAAACTTGAGTATGCTTGTGTTGATATTTATCATCAATCATGTTCAGATATATATTTTACTCAATATTCTAGGGCTATATATGTGCAGGATAACTGAAAGAAAGAAAAACAAATTAGAAATTTGAGAATGGTAATCAATAAAAATAAGTAGAAAATATATCCATCTATATATATTAACACTGATACATGTAAAGTGCATGTACAAATGTAAACCATTTAGAATTGTCAAAGTAAAATACAGTTGCTACTAGTAACAATCATCACTGTATGTGGACACTTTCATGGGTGGTTCTATATAAGTGTGAATAAGGCATAATTTTAAAATATTCAGCTTGTTGATTCAGCATAAGAAATCTCTCTGAAAATGCCTCTGGACTAATAGGAGAGGTGTAAGCCCTAACAAGGGTGAATTGGGTTACCTGCCAATGAGAGAAGATTGAAAATGGCATTTTGATGTCATGGTAACCTAAAAAGAATCAATAGGACAATGTAATCCTTGGCTATAAGCAACAGAGAAGAGGCAGATAATACAGGGGTGTGGTTAGCAGCCTCAATTCAAAATAATGGCTCTATAGTTGTAATCCTATTTGAAAATTATTTCTCTAGTTTTCAGATGGCTAATTCTCCACTCCCTTTCTTTGGATGTGTGAGACTTCTGTTCTTTAGTTCCTAAATGCTCAACTTTGTGCCATCATCTATACTCTTGTGTTTGTGTATGACGGATAACCATGTATGGATGCCTACTGTATGTGATCCATTCTGCTATATATTTTTTAAATATTTAAGATGATAGTGAACTTCATAACCCTCTGAAGAAGTTTTTCTTAATATTCCCATTTTAGAGATGCAGAAAATGTGGGGAAAAGTTTGGTTGCTGAATACTTAAGGAATTTCTCAATATTGATAAATTTGTTTCTCAACATTGACAAGACAGAGTATGACTTTGGTTCGCAGAAAATAGCATTTAACTGAGAGTTAATACCGTGATTTACTGCAATTCACTTAGCTAGAGGATTCGGGAAACAACTCAGCAATGAAAGTACTATACAAGGTGATCAAGTTGCAACTACTGGACCTCCCTCTCCAGGCCTACTTCAGTATAGCACAGTGGTTAAAGACTGGGAGCAGACTACTTAGGTCTTAATCCCAATCATGACTTGCATGTACTAGTGTATGGTCTTGGGCAGGTTACCCAAGTGGGAAGAGTGATAGTCGTTATGTCATGGGCTTGTTGTAAAGAGTAAATGAGTGAATAACGATATAGTACTTAAAGCAGTGGCTGACACATAGTGAATGCTGTGTAACTGTTAGTTATTTTAGTTACCTGCACTCTTGTATTCTGAGCTGATTGAGACTGCAACAAGATTTTTTTTCCCCTTCTAGGAATAAGCAGAGATGTTTAACCAAGAGCAAGGCTCTGCTAAGTTGTGGTGGAGAGATAATACATTACCTTGGCTCTCCACTCCTGTGTTCTCAGGCTAGTTCACAGTTTCCTAGGAAAAGTAGGAATGACAATTCAGACCATTTGAATATCTTATGATTCTAATTGAAGAGAATGAGAACATGCAATCAGATATCAAAAATTCAAGGTCACCCCTTTTGTGGTAACTTTCTGAAAAGAACCTCTTCCCAAAATGGCGACTTTGTCCTTCATGGTCCTTCATGGCTTATCACGTAGAATATTCTGCTTAGTAAGGTGAGAAGCATTCTTAAAACAGCACTCCTTTCTTTATTGTTTACTTGATAGGTTCGTGTGTGTGGGTGGTTTGGGGAAAATGAGGATTGTTAGGGAAAAAGGGGAAACAGGACAATAGTGTTTAGAAAAAGTCAACTCAGTTTTTCCATGTTAGAATTCCAGGTGAGACTAATACCTCTGGGGTCAATATTGGGTTGAGGAAGGTGATCAAAATAGTGGACTGAGGAACTTGCAGAAAACTCAAGAGAAATTACCATTTGGCCTATGAGCGATTTAAGTGAGTTTAAATTAACTAAAGCATGAATCCAACTTTTCAGTTACTAAAGAAATAAAAGAATGGGCTAGACAAAGCCATGTTTTTATAATATGCCTTGTATATATTTTTTTTGTTAACACTAAATATATGTACATTGATATATGTCTAGAATTTATATCTATCTCAACACCCAGATATAAGCAGTCTTAACATTTTTGTGTGTAATTTCTGACCTTTTTCTACACATATATGCAGTGGTGCTATTAATACTATTTAACAATCAGTATGGAAATATAAATTAATATATAAAGTATATGGTATTTATTTATATATATCATTGAATAAATTTAGAAAATATGGTGAATTTTAAATTTTGGGGATTGATACATTGTGTATTATAAATCTGCTTACCAAGCAACATAAGCGATGGGATAAATTTTTCATTAACTCATTCTTAATAATGTCCAAATAAGTGAATTTTTAGAGATAACTACTGTACTCTGCTCTATCACCTATGGCCTTTTATTTGATGTTTCTACCAACAAGGAAATGATGCTCCAATGGTCATTGATTTGACATAGCAAACCCTGTCAAATTATCCCAGTAATGTTTCTGTTAAAGTGATAGTCATTGGATGATTGCAGTCCCAGTTAGGGGCTTTCTCTTAATTTCTATTATATTGTCAATAGCACTTAATCTGTTTTCAGCTTCTGCTCAAATAGACGGGACAGTAAAGGCATTCTAGCCCTGAACATATTTCTTGATATTTTTAAAGTATAGTAAATACCTTGATTATTGAGTCATTCACAAATACCTTTTATTGGAAAGATATATTTGAATTGATGGAACCTGCTTTTTTATTCCATCAAGAAGTAGTACAATAAGACAGTAAAAACAGATCTTTCATTAGGCTTCTTGGACTAAAATTCTTTCTCTGCTGCTTAAATTTTAAATAATTCTCTATGCCTCAGTTTCCTTACCCAAAATATGAGAGTATTAATTGAATTTATAGTACTGAAGTGAATGTATTGTAAAACAGGTGCCTATAAAGTATATTTTATATAAGACTGGCTCTAACGTTATACATAAAATTAATGTTAATATCCATGATAATCAAGCATTTGATGATTTATCTTAAGGTCTTATTAAACAGAGGTAAACTGTCCCATCAAATTGATATTACATTCAACAGGGTGGAAAAATGGATACTTTCACATGAGGCTTCCATTTGTCTCCAATGGAATAGATACTCACATGTCCCGTCTACCCCCTTCAGCCTTCTTCCTATCTTTAGATTGTTGTCCATTCCCTCAGAGCCTGAAATAATGGGCTCTGATTTGTGTTAGTGGCAGCTCCCTTTATTCCTTCTTTTTTCCCCCTTGACTTTTCCAGATGCAAAGTATTTCAATTATATTTTATTTTATTTCTTTGAGATGAGTCTTGCACTGTTGCCCAGGCTGGAGTGCAATGGTATGATCTCAGCTCACTGCAACCTCTGCTTCCCGGGTTCAAGTTATCTTCCTGCCTCAGCCTCCTGAGTAGCTGTGATTACAGGTACGCACCACCAGGCCAGGCTGATTTTTGTATTTTAGTAGAGATGGGGTTTCCCCATGTTGGCCAGACTTGTCTCGAACTCCTGACCTCAAGTGATCCGCCCACCTTGGCATCCCAAAGTGCTGGGAATACAAGCATGAGCCATGGCACCTGGCTCCAGAGCCCAGGTATTTCAGAAATGGGCCAGCTGAGTATCAAACACATGTCCACTAGGACATTCATTAGCCACCTCCAGGAAAGCTGGAGCTATCAACAGCTGACTGGCTGGTGGGTGACAGGTTAACATGTAACAGTGTGACTCCCTGGGGTGCATGCCCAGGGCTCCTAAGCTAGGCTCCATTGGTCCTTAAGGATATGGCATTTGACCTCAGGACAGTGTTTATCTGCTCACCTGTATAGCAGTTTCACTATATATTAAAAGCTGCTAACAATTATTGGTGTGCTTGTTGAAAATTTGCCATGTGCCAATGTATATATAAGTTCTCATGCTTCTATTAATATTTAACAGGATATGGCAAACATTTTATGCAAAGCCACTCTTTAATAGAAAAATATCCTGAATAAAATTTAAGACTTCTCTAAGTCTCTTTATTCCTCTTGAGAGTCATGGATTTGGTCTTAAGAATGAGGGGGTGTCTTATATCAAAGAAGTTATCAAAATATTTTGAAAAAGGTATTTTTAAATTTTCTGTTCTCAAATATATCAAGAGCACTCTATTTTGAGATTTAAAGACTTACTAGAACTTTACGTCTACTTGGAAGGAAGTTTGAACAATAGACATTGCAGAAAACACCATGCTAACAAAAAAGATTAGCAAAAATGCTGAAGAAAAAATTCTGTGAACTCTGTCTCTTTAAAATGTTGTGTTTTTCATAGTTCCCTTGGTTTATGTTTGATTTTTAAATGAGGGGATACTGTCACAGACTGGACTTATGGAATGCAAATGTTGTACTATATCATTCATTTACTTCCTACTCATTGGTCATGAATATGGATGACATTTACTCCTGTAATTAAAATATAGTCTAGTAATTTACACCTGAATTCAATTACAGCCTTAAAATAGGTTTTCCACTGAGACCTTTTAAAGTAACTTAGAGTTATTTTGTTCTCATGCTGAGTAATAATACTGGCAAAGTCTTGGTCCAACACTCCTCCAGTTCCCTTGCTGTCACCCAAAGACACTCCTAAATGCTGCTTTCCATGTTTCAGATTCATTAATGACAGTTTGGTTATATATTTGGTGGACATCTAGTCTACTTCTAAACTCATGAATATAAGCAAAATATACTTCTTTCTATATTTTTATTCCACATTTGACATCCTTTTGTTCTGATACTTGTCCTTTGTGACTTGTTTTTCTGTTTCTTACCTTCACTAAAATATATGGTTCTAAAGAACAGATATTTGTCTCATTCATGTTGCCACCTCTGTATTTAGCATAGTGGCTTATGCATAGAAGATGTTTAAAAATGAGTTGCTATATAACTAAACAAGCAAGGAATGCTATAAGAACTTCTACAGAGGATAAAACTATGAATTATTATCTCAGATTATTTTGAATTATAGTTTTAAAAAGAGATAAAGAAGTACACTTAGAAGAATATAATTGTTTTCAATTGCAATTGCTTCAAAATGTGAAGGATGTATTCTAAATACCTGTAACTCCCTCCTAAAAACACTTTATGAATCTATCATTTATATTTTCACCTAAACCCTTCTCCATCTGTGTTTTCTAGAGGAGTAAACTGAAATGTTTATTTTATAAAGCTACCTCAAGCCTCACAAGGTGTCCTCTGTTTTATTCTATGGGAATTATGTAGGTAAGATCCCTTTTATCTGATCCATAACATTTATTGGTTTAGGGCTCATATCTCTCAGCCGCCTCATTGCAGTAGTGTGTAGAACTCCTCCAGCTCTGGTCTACCATCACCCTGCATGCACACCACTGCCCACTTTAATTCCCTTGGCAATTTTAACCACCCAGGTTTGTATTTTATTTCTTTTAAAAAGTGATAAAATAAGGTATGCCATTTTAAGGGAGAAAAAATTGTGATTTTGTCATGAGTAAAATGGTGATATGGATTTTACTTATAACCCTTTTCCCAGTGAACATCAGCCTCTTTTTATCTTTTTACTCTATGGAAATGTTAGTTCAGGTTTCCCAAATATTAATCAAGACAGGATATAACATCCTTTCTAGGTTGTACCTTTTAGGTATACCCTTAATGAAAGGCCCACAATATGCTTCTGAAGATTTTTTATAAAGGTATTTGAACATGGTCAAGTAGAAGCCATTTATTAGCTACTCGTGTGTGTGTGTTTGTGTGTGTGTGTGTGTGTGTGTGTGTGTGTACATTTAAGTGTACATTGAAAAATGTATAAAAACTAAGCCTAAAGTTTTGGTGTTCCTCTCATTTTCCAGAACTTAAAAACAGTAGTTGAAACAGGACACAACAAATATAAATGGGTAAATCCATCAAATTTTTCCTCCCAAATATATACAGGTTGAGTATTTCTTATCTGCAATGCTTAGGACCAGATGTGTTTTAGAATTCAGATCTTTTTCTAAAAAATTTTGGAATATTTCCATATATATAATGAGATTTCTTGGGGATGGGACCTAAGTCTAAACATGAAATGCATTTGTTTCTTATATGCATTATACACACAGTCTGATGGTAACTTTATATAACATTTTTAATAATTTTGTGCATAAAACAAAGTTTGTATTAAGTGCTTATGTGTAGAATGTTCACCTTGTGGTATTATGTCAGTGATCAAAAGCTGTAGATTTTGGAGTGTTTTGAAATTTGCACTTTTTAAATTCGTGTTGTTCAACCTGTGTTGAGTGGTTTGATTTCTATCTTTACCTCCTGTCTTAGACCATTTGTGCTGCTGTAATAAAATACCATGGACTGAGTAATCTATTAGCAATAAAAATTTATTTCTAACAGTTTTGGATGCTGAGAAATCCAGATCAAGGTGGTGGCAGATTCGGTGTCTAGTAAGAATCTACTTACGATGTCCTCACATGTTGGAAGGAGCAAATGCTGTGTCCTCACATCATAAAAGGTGGGGGAGCAAAAGGGGGTCTAAGCTAGTTTCCTCCAGCCCCTTGGTAAGTCACTAATGCTTTCATGAGGGCTGAGGCCTCATGGCAATCATTTCTCAAAAGGCTCCACCTCTTAATGCCACCATAACAGTAATAAACTTCTGACACATGAATTTTGGGGGACATTCAGACCATGGCACTTACATTTGCCTCTTGTCATTATTAGCCCATATTTTGTTATTCTTGTCAGCAACTTTTTAACTAGCAATTATCATAAGAGACTTTTTACAAAGATCTATAGAAATAGCTTATACTGATTTTTCTTTAGTTATATTTATTCACCTTTTTTAAAAAAACTGTACCTAATTAATGACCATATACCTTCATTAACTTTTACTTATTCAATAATCCTACATATCAATACTTCAATAGATAATATATTTGGGATCTCTTTCTCTTTCTTTCTTTTCCTCCCTCCCTCTTCTCTCTGTCTCTCTTTTTAATTAGAACTAGAAGGGATATTTTAGAATTAAGAGTAGTAGTATGACCGTAGCAACAAAAAGAATTTAGAGAAATAATAATAGAATAATAATAATAACCAGCCTCTATTGTATTTTCCCTTGTGTTCATAATTTAAAGTGCCTCCAAAGTACTTTAAATATATTATGTGATTTAATCCTGTCAACAGCCTCACTGAGGCCCAGAGAGGTTGAAGAACTTGCCCATGGTCTCTTAGCTAGTTAATAGTGGAGACAGTATTCCAACCCAGAGAGTCTGGCTTCAGAGCTTGGCATGTAAATTTTGGTAACCATAGCTCTCAACTCTTTTTATTATTATTTGTGGTGGAATTCAGAGTGTGCTATTTACACAGATGTCTTTGAATGAGACAAGAGTTCATTTTTTATCCCCGGAGAAGTAGTGAGTCACTTAATACTATTTTTACTTTTGTTCCGGGATTCTTTGGAGACATTGTTCCGACATTTCTTTGGAGACATTCCAAAGAAATGTCTCCATATGACAAATTTTTAATGGCTCAATTTATAATGCAGTTATCATAATGTATTAGTTATAATATTTGCCATAACAGGATGTTTTATTTTTTCAGTTTTTTTTACCCAACGACATATGAAAAAATTAAAAATACCTGAACATAAAGAATATTTTCATTATGCCTCCTTTTGGGTGTTTGTAATTATGTACCTTGAATTTTTTACCCTAATTTAGAGATTCCTGTCAAGGTAACTGGTATACAACAGGTATCAAGGAAGCTTTTTAAGAATGAAGGAGTTATCTGAACTTCTTGCACACCTCAGTGAAATTCACAGTTTTGAAAATTCATCTCTTTTGCCTTCTCATATTACACAACTGTTGTTGCAACATTAATTTTATCTTAAGTTTACATTTACTTTGGAAAACTTTTTAAAAAGATAGCGATCAGAGAGATGATATGGATTCAAAGCTCATGGCTATTAGCTGGGTGATACTGGATAATCACTCATTTTCCACCAGACTAAGCTCCTTCATCTTTTCTTCATGAATGGTAATAGTTACTATTTAAGAGGACCTCTAAAAGAACAAAATCATATAATACATGTGAACTGCTAAACACACTGTCCATACATAGCAGGCAGGACGTTAATATAATATGACATAGACTGATCTTGAGAAATTATTAACAATGACTGTTTTCAGACTCAATTACCTAATCTTTTCCCTCATAGTATGGTCTTAAAATAGACTTGTATTAACCAAATTTATGTAGTGCTGAACTTAAATATCTTCTCTGATATGGCCTTATTTTGGTATATGTATCAGTTCGTGGATCAGAAGCTTCTTGCAGAAAATATATTTCTGAGGACCATCAGGTTTTTGATAGATGTGTTTATTTTTGATGAGTAAGAGTAAAAGAAAATGGTAAAATATATTGTCTATAAGATAAAATAAATGTATTTCTGAGCCCTGGGTTTTCCCATGAATAATCTATTGCCATGGAGGATCTGCTCCCATTTGTTTCCACACTGTCTGAGAACACACCAATTCTGCTATCCTCCTCTGAGACTGAGGGGCTGTCATCATCATTCTAATACGTGCATAATTACACATAATATGTGTCCAATCTGCCAGTCTAAATGTGGAGAGCTGACATCCTGGCTTGCTTATGCATGTATTGCAGCCAGTCCTCTAAACCCTGTGGCTCCCTTCAGCACAGCTATTGAGTAATCCATAAAGTGCTTTAGGTCAGAATTAGATGTACAAAAAGAATGGGGACATAGGGAAAAAGAACAGTTACACTGGGGTCTTGGCTGTGATTTTCTTTTTGAGATGGAGTTTTGTTCTTATTGCCCAGACTCGAGTGCAATGGTGCAGTCCCGGCTCACTGCAACCTCCACCTCCCAGGTTCAAGCAGTTCTCCTGCCTCAGCCTCCCAACTAGCTGGGATTATAGGTGTGTACCACCACACCCGGGTAATTTTTTTCCTATTTTTAGTAGAGACGAGGTTTCACCATGTTGGCCAGGCCAGTCTTAAACTCCAGACCTCAGGTGACCTGCCCACCTCAGCCTCCCAAAATGCTGGAATTACGGGTGTGAGCCACCACACCTGGCCTTAGCTCTGATTTAAGCTCCAGTGTTCAGGAAACTACAAGATACAGCTGATAAAGATTACACTTTTTCCATTTTTAAGTCAAAAAATCATAAAGATGTTGAGACATTATTGGCAGAAAGCATTATAAGAATATAGTGGAAGCAAAAAGTGAACATTTGCTGGATTCTTATAATGTTCTGGATAATGAGCAAGGTATTTATATACATCATCACATTTAAGTCTCAGAACAGTCTTACAGAGCAGGTAGCATTTGATCCATTTTGGAGATGACACTTACAGCACAGAGATGTTAAGTAGCTCACCAAAATACATTTAGTTGAAATCTGAAAAAAGCAAAACAAAAAATATTTCTGATTCTAAAGCCCATGAGTGTTTTTAGTGCATAGCAGTGCCTCATCAGGAATTCTGTGTCAGTATTTAAGGAAATAATTAACGTCTCTAAAGAAGACACAGGGAGAAACTATAAATTTCAATTCTTTAAATCTCTCTAGGGTCCCAGCAGAATCAGGTTACCACTGCATCCCTTCCACTACAGTCCTGAGGGGTTGGTCTGTGAGTCATGATAAAAGGAAAGGAAATGGTTGAGTGGTGGATAGGAAAGAAATTTGGTCCACTTGACCTTGCGTTGAAAGTTCTCACCTTGAAGTTGTCCCAAGTCTGCCTGAATAACGAGGGCTGTCATGAGGGAGACTGATAAAGACTGAAAGTCTGACACTGACAACAGTAACATTTCATCATTGGTAAAAATGTTCCACAAGGGGCTGATAATATACCCAGGGATCATGCATGACTTATTCACATGATGGCAGTGGCTCCTATTCAGAATAGCTTCTGAAGACAATGGAATATGGGCTGGCAAAGCGTTTCCGCTCCATCAGTAAAGACATCTTTGTCCAGGAGAGAGGCTGATGAAATAACATTATTCGAATCCTTTCTTTTTTTGTGTGTCAAAGGTGGAAGGATGAAAGTTTAAGGAAAGATTTAATGGTCTCATGTACTTTTTATGTGAAATGTGGAATTTTGTGGTTCTTCTGTATATTGGGACATGAAATAGACTTTTAAAAAAAGAAGCAAGAAGAAGATAAAGGTAATTTGGTGTTCTAGAATTGATTGTGCAGGGGAGACCCACTTACATCTCAGGCCCTGTGTGATATCCTTTGATATCATTAGCATAACCACCTGTGGGTCTTGTAGAGTTCAAGTACGCCATGCAAAAGACATTTTATCTGAAGAGTTTGCTTTACTTTAAACTTTGTGGAAAAGCCACAGATATAGTGGCCTAGCTTTATTCAGTTGTTCAGTATGCATCTAAACAACCAGACAGTGGTGTAGAGAAATGAGTACTTCTTTTACTGTGGGTAGAAATGTTAATTGGTATGATTATTTTTTAAGCAATTAAAATATACTTATTAAAATATAAAACATGTTTTATTTAGAAAGTCACATTGCATAACATTCACACAGAAATAGTCATAAAAGTACATGAAGATTTATATGTACATGTGTGATTTTCTATTTTTGCAAAATACATACTTACATAGGTATAATCTTTGTGTAATTGCACATACATATACACACATACACATACATGCACATAAACATTTTCTTTCCAGAACTTATCACAATGGTCAAAATTGTGTATAAACCTAATTAACCGGAAATTAAGCTATGTAAATTAGTTCAGCCATTGTGGAAAGCAGTTTGGCCATTCCTGAAAGAACTTAAAACTGAATTACCATTTGACACAGAAATCCCATTAGTGGGTATATACACAAAGGAATGTAAATCATTTTACCATAAAGACACATTATAGATGCGCATGCATGTGTATGTTTACTGCAGCACTATTCACAATAGCAAAGACATGAAATCATTGTAAGTGCCCATCAATGGTAGAGTGGATAAAGAAAATGTTTTACATATGCACCATGGAATACTAGACAACCATAAAAACAAATGAGATCACCTCCTTTGTAGCAATGTGGACAAAGCTGGAGACCATTATCCTAAGCAAAGTAAAGTAAGAACAGAAAACCAAATACCACATGTTCTCACCTACAAGCAGGAGCTAAACATCGAGTACAAATGGACATAGATAATGGAACAACAGACCAGGGTCTGCCTGAGGGTGGAGGGTGGGAGGAAGGTAAGGACTGAGAAACTATCTATGGGGTACTATGTTTATTACCTTGGTGATGAAGTAATCTGTATATCAAACCACCATGACATGCAATTTACATTTATAACAAACCTGCACATGTTTGCCTGAACCTAAAATAAAAGTTAAAAAAAAGAAGTAAATTAGATACATATAATAGGCTACTAAACAACTGTTATAAAGAGTAAGATAAGTCTATGCCCAGATACAGGTAAGTTTCCAAAACATATGTTTAAACAAAACAAAAAAAAAAAACTAAGAGCAGGAGGCGCAGTCTTATTTCATTCTGTAAAACTTGAAGAAGCAATGTCTGTGTTTCCCAAAAACAGAAAATTTATAGAAAAAAATAAGGAGTAAATAGCAGATAATTATTCATGAAATTATAGGGGATTTTAAATATTCTTCACTGGACATTTCTGTATCATCTTATTTTTCATTATGTGTGTATATATCTTTATAATCATAAAAATAGATATTTATTTATGAAAAGCCTTAGAGTAAACAAAAAAGAGAAGCAATCTAGGCCTAGAGAAGCTTTTAAAGCTAGTTGTTGTGGCAGATGTGTATGGATAATACTGTCAGGGTCTCCAGTGTGTGCTAAAGAAAACACCATAACACCTCAAAAGCACAGGTCAAAAATACCTGGGATTTAGTGTTCTTTGACATTTCCCAACTCTCTCTAAATAAATTTCTGAGTGTCTTCATAATTCTTCATCCTCTTCTGTGTTTTTGCTGGCTGGTGTTCTTACTTGGCTCTTGATGGATCAGACGATAAGTAGAAAAAGATCCCTTGTAAGAACAAAGTAACACTAAACAGCAGCAGAAAAGCCTTTTAAGGTTTTGAGGTCTGTAGCCCAGATTGAGGGAGGTAGGGGTTGATGCCACTTTATATTTTTAGGTAAATTATGAAAAACATGCTCAGCAATGTCTATGAGACAGTAGGTGACCAAGGTTGTTAAAATAAGTTTTAAAAATTAGAGAGATACAGATTATTATTATTTTCTTCAAAAGTCTAGCTACAAAGAATTACCCGCTTGAAAATTTAAATTTGACATGATTTTTTAAAGTTTTATAAAATACATATTTGATTTTTAAAAATTTAAATAATACTAAGACATTTGGGTGTATTTCTGCAGAAATTATTTCTTGAGTGTATGGAATTTATTCAGAACATGATAAGAGCATATTTTAACTTCAGCAAAAAATCATGAAGTATAGAAATATCACTTCTGGATTCATAGTAACAACTTTGTTGAGGTATAATTTATTGTAATAAATTATACATATTTAAAGTGGACAATTTGTTAGGTTCTGATATATTTCTACACTTACAAGACATCACTACAATCAAGAAACCTTACATATCTATCACCAACAAAGGTCTTCTCATGTTCCTTTGTAATGTCTTCCTTGCTTCACCTCCAACCTTAGGCAACCACTGATCTTACTTTTGTTATTACAGACCAATTTAAATTTTTGTAATTGTATATCAGTGAAGTTGCCTTACATGTATTAATTTTTCCCTGGCTTTTGCAATTCAACACAATGATTTTGAAATTCATTCATCTTTTTGTATGTATCAATAACTTGTTCCTTATTATCGCCGAGTAATAGTACACGTGTGAGCATATTATAATCTGTTTATTCATTCACCTATTGATGGAAATGCGAATTGCATCCAGTTTTAAGCTATTATAGTTAAAGCTGTTATAAACATTCATGTACAACGCTTTATGTGTACACATGTTTTCATTTCGCCTGAGTAAAACGTCTAAAGGTAGAATGGCTGGATTGTATGAATGATGTACATTTTACTTTTTAAGAAACTGACAAACCATATTTGCAAAATAATTGTGGCATTTTACATTTCCAGTAGCAGTACGTGAGAATTTCAGTTGCTCCACATCCTAGGCCGTCCAATATGCACTGAAATTTAATTGCAGTTTTAATTTGCATTTCTCTGATCAATAATGATATTGAACAAATTCTTATGCATGTAATGGTCATGTGTCTATTAAAATCTTTTGTCTATTTTTAAAATTTGTCTATTAAAATCTTTTGTCTATTTTTAGTGTATTTTTCATCTTCTACTTATTTAATTTTAAGACTTTTTAAATACACTCTAAATGTAAATTCTTTTATATATGTGTATGAAATATTTTCTTTCAACGTGGGACTTACATTTTCTCTCTCTTAATGAATCTTATAAAAACTAAAAATATCTAATTAGGATAAAATTCAGCCTAGCAATTATTTATTTGTGCTCCGTGCTTTTGTGTTCTAAGATACTTTTAAGTATCCTAATAGCTCATGGTTTATTAAATACATTTTATTATAAAAGCTCAATTGTTTTAGATGTTACATTTAGGATTATAACTTTCCAAGTTAGTTTTTGAATATGGTGTGAAGTAAATGTTAACTTGTTTTCATATAGATGTCCAGTTGTTCCATCATCATTTGTTGAAAAGGTGATTTATTTTTCTATTGAATTGCTTTGTCATCTCTGTGGAAAATCAAATATTTTGTGGATCGATTTCTGGACTATGTATTTTATCCCATTGATATATGTCTATCTTTTGCATGTCTCAAACTGTCTTGATCATTATTAACTTTTTCCCCAGCTTTATTGAGCTATGCTTGACAAATAAAAATAGTACATATTTAGAATGTACATGTGATGTTTTGACATAGATATACATTGTACAGTGATTGCAACATCAAGTTAACTAATATGTCCATCACATCACCTCGCAGTTACCTTTGTGTGTGTGTGTGTGTGTGTGTGTGCGCGCGCGTGCGTGCGCGCATGCACATACACATGTATGTAGTGATGTTCTGGAATCATATTAACAACTTTATTGAAATATAATAGATTGTAATAAGTTATACATATTTAAAGCAGACAATTTGATATTTCTACATCCACAGTTTCAGTATAAGACCACTTGAAATCTACCCTCTTAGCAAATTGTAGCAATACGTTATAAACATTGATAGTCACCGTGTTGTACATTAGGTCTCCAGTAATTACTCATCTTATAATTTAAAGTGTGTACCTTGACCAAAATCATCCCCTTTCCCTCCCACCCTCAGCCCATGGTAACCACTATTCTACTCTTTGTTACCTTGAATTTGACTTGTTTTTAGATTCAATGTATAAGTGAGATTATTTAGTATTTGTCTTTCTGTGTATTTCACTTAGCATATTGTCCTCAAGATTTACTCATGTTGCATATGGCAGAATTTTCTTCTTTTACTAAGGCTGAATAATATTTTATTATATTAAAACCCTTGGTTTTGTTTTATATATGTGTGTGTGTGTATATATATATATACACACACACACACACACATATATATCACCACATTTTAAAAAATTCATTAACCTGTCAACAGACATTGGATTTTTGTTATTTTTTTTGATGGAGTTTCACCCTTATAACTCAGGCTGGAGTGCTATGGCACGATTTCAGTTCACTGCAACCTCTACCTCCTGTGTTCAAGTGATTCTCCTGCCTCAGCCTCCTGAGTCACTGGGATTTACAGGCACCCACCTAATTTTAGTATTTTTAGTACAGACAGGGTTTCACCATGTTGGCCAGGCTGGTCTCAAACTCCTGACCTCAGGTGATCCACACGCCACAGCCTCCCAAAGTGCTGAAATTACAGGCGTGAGCAACCACACCCAGCCCTTAATGTCGTTTTAATGTCTTGGCTTTTGTGAATAATGCTGCAATGAACATGGGATTGTAGACATCTGTTCCAAACAGTAATTTTATTTCCTCTGGATATATGCTCAGAAGTGGAATTGCCAGGTCATATGGTTTTTCATTTTGTGAGGATACCCCATACTACTTTGACTGTACTAATTTACATTTCCACCAACAATGAAATAGGGTTCACTTTTCTCCACATTTTTACCAATGCTTCTTATCTTTTCATTTTTATTACTATAGCCATCCTAACGCATGTGAGCTAATATTGCATTATGGTTTGGATTTGCATTTCCCAGATGATTGGTGATGTTGAGCACCTGTTCATATACTTGTTGACCATTTGTATGCCCTTTCTGGAAAACTGCCTTTTCAGGGTCTTTGTTCATTTTTAGGATTATAATTATTTGCAATTGAGTTATATGAGAGTCTCTACATATTTGGGATGGTAGACCCTTATTGTGTATATGGTTTATGACTTTTTTTCTCCATACTGAATGTTGCCTTTTCATTTTGTCATTTTTTTTTTTTTTTTGCTGCAGAGGAGCTTTTAGTTTGATGTAGTCACCATTATTTGTTTTTGTTTTTATTGCCTCTGCTTTTGGATTACTGTTAGCTTTATAATCAGCTTTGAAATCAGGTCAGTGAATACTTCAACATGGTTCTTCTTTTCAAATATGCTTTTACTCTTTTAAAGCCATTGCATTTCCATATAAAGTTTAGAATTGACTCATCAATTTCTGTTAAAAAAAAATCTGCTGAAATTTTGATTAGGATTGTGTTGGCTCCAAAGGTAAATCTGAGTAAAACTGCCATCTTTGATATATTAAGTCTTTTAATTAATGAACATGGTATATCTCTCCATCACTTGGATCTCCTTTAATTTCTCCAAGAAATGCTTTGTAGTTTCCATGTAGAAAAAAGTTTGGCCTTTTTTTTTTTTTTTTTTTTTTTTTTTGTAGAGTGTTACTCTGTCACTCAGGGAGGGGTGCAATGGCTGCTCTGTTGGCTCACTGCAACCTCCACCTCCTGGGTTCAAGCTATTCTTCTGCCTCAGCCTCCCAAGTAGCTGGGATTACAGGCCTGCACCACCACGCCTGGCTTTTTGTATTTGTAGTAGAGATGGGGTTTCACCATGTCGATTAGGCTGGTCTTGAACTCCTGAACTCAAGTGATTTCACCCACCTCGGCCTCCCAAATTGCTGGGATTACAGACATGAGCCACAGCACCCAGCCAGACCAGACTCTTTTATATATTTACTCCTTAGTATACATTTTGGGGGGCAAGGGAACTATTATAAATGATATTTTTTAAGTCAATTATTTCCCAATTGTCTGCTTCTAATTTATTATTATACAACTGATTTTTATATTATCTTTGAACCCTGTGATATTGCTAAATTCATTTGTTCTAGAACTTTCTTTATCATTTCCTTGGGATTTTCTACCCATTATATCATTTACAAATAGGGACAGTGTTACTTTTTTACTTCCAATCATTATGTTTTACAAAAACAAAACCAGCAAAACCGAGTTTTTTTTAAAAAAACTTGCTGCTGCTGCTGCTGCTTTTTTTTTTTTTTTTTTTTTTTTTAAGAGAGCGTCTTGCTTTGTTACCCAGGCTGGAGAGCAATGGTGTGCTCATGGCTCACTGCATTTTCAACC
The DNA here is from genome assembly GCF_009761245.1 of Sapajus apella. Lineage (NCBI taxonomy): Eukaryota > Metazoa > Chordata > Mammalia > Primates > Cebidae > Sapajus > Sapajus apella. Next base: position 4,619,297 of record NW_022436980.1, read on the forward strand.
TCATGGGCTCAAGCAATTGAAGCTTTTTCAGATAAATAAAAGTTGAATTTTGTGACATTCTTTCTCTGTACCTAACTAAAATAATCATTTTTCTTCTTTATATTGTTAATATGGTGGATTATATTGATTAATTTTCAAATGTTACTCCAACCTTGCATTTTGAGGATAAACCTCACTTGTTAATTATATATTATCCTTTGTGTAGAAGCCTTTTATATATAGTCAATATTTTGTGAATAATATTTTAAAACTTTTAAGTTCAAGGGTACATGTGCAGGTTTGTTATATAGGTAAATTGCATGTCATAGGGGTTTGGTGGACAGATAATTTTGTCACCCAGGTAATATGCATAATATCCACCCTCCGCTGTCAAGTAGTTCCTGATGTCTTTTTCCCTTCTTTGTATCCATGTGTACGTAATGTTTAGCTTCCACTTAGAAGTGAGAACATGCAGTATTTGGTTATCTGTTCCTGTATTAGTTTGCTTAGGATATGGACTTTAAGCTCCATCTCTGTTGCTGCAAAGGACACGATCTTGTTATTTTCATGGCTGTATAGTATTTTATGCTGCATATACACCACATTCTTTAAATCCAGCCTACCACTACTGGACATTTACAGTGATTCCATGTTTGCTATTGAGAGTAGTGCTGCAGTGAACATATGTGTCCATGTGTCTTTATGGTAGAAAGTTTCATATTTCTTTGGGTATATACCTAATAATGGGATTGCTGGGTCAAATGATAGTTCAACAGAGCTAAATTAAGTTCTTTGAGAAATTGTCAAACTGCTTTCCACAATGGTTGAACTAATTAACATTCCTACTAGCAGTGCATAAGAGTTCCCTTTCCTCTGCAAACTCACCAGCATCTGTTATTTTTAAACTTGTTTTAATAATAGCCATTCTGACTGGTGAAATATGGCATCTCTTTGTGGTTTTGATTTGCATTTCTCTAATGATTAGTGATGTTGAACATTTTTTAATATGTTTGTTGTCCACATGTATGTCGTCTTTTGAAAAGTATCTGCTCATGTCCTTTGGTCCCTTTTTTTTTTTAACTGTACTTTAGGTTCTGGGGCACATGTGCAGATCATGCAGGATTGTTGCTTAGTACTTACATGGCAAGGTGGTTTGCTGCCTTCATCCCCCCATCACCTATATCTGGTATTTCTCCCCTTGTTAGCCCTCACCACCCTCCGCACCCCTGACTGTCCCTCCTCAGCCCCCCTCAACGGACCACAGTATGAGATGCTTCCCTCCCTGTGTCCAAATGATCTAATTGTTCAGCACCCACCTATGAGTGATAACATGTGGTGTTTAGTTTTCTGTTCTTGTGTGAGCTTGCTGAGAATGATGGTTTTCAGATTCATCCATGCCCCTATGAAGGACACAAACTCATCGTTTTTTATGGCTGCATAGTATTCTGTGGTGTATATATGCCACATTTTCTTTATCCAGTCTATTGTCGAGGGACATTTGGGTTGGTTCCAGGTCTTTGCTGTTGTAAACAGTGCCGCAATGAACATACATGTGCGTGTGTCTTTATAACAGAACAATTTATAATTCTTTGGCTATATACCCAGTAATGGGATTGCTGGGTCAAATGGTATTTCTATTTCTAGGTCCTTGAGGAATAGCCACACTGTCTTCCACAATGGTTGAACTAATTTACACTCCCACCAACAGTGTAAAAGTGTTCCTATTTCTCCACATCCTGTCCAGCATCTGTTGTCTCCAGATTTTTTAATGATCGCCATTCTAACTGGCGTGAGATGGTATCTCAATGTGGTTTTGATTTGCATTTCTCTAATGACCAGTGATGATGAGCATTTTTTTCATATGTTTGTTGGCCTCACGTATGTCTTCTTTTGTAAAGTGTCTGTTCATATCCTTCACTCACTTTTGAATAGGTTTTTTTTTTCTTTTAAAACTGTTTTAGTTCTTTGTAGATTCTGGATATTAGCCGTTTGTCAGATGGGTAGATTGCAAAAAATTTCTCCCATTTTATTGGTTGCCGGTTAACTTTAATGATTGTTTCCTTTGCTGTAGAGAGCTCTGGAGTTTAATTAGATCCCGTTTGTCTATTTTGGCTTTTGTTGCCATTGCTTTTGGTCTTTCAGCCATGAAGTGCTTGCCTATGCCTATGTCCTGAATGGTTTTGCATAGGTTTTCTTCTAGGGTTTTTATGGTGTTAGGTCTTATGTTTAGACCTGTAATGGATCTGTAGTTAATTTTAGTGTAAGGTGTCAGGAAGGGGGTCCAGTTTCTGCTTTCTGCACACTGCTAGCCAGTTTTCACAACACCATTTATTAAACAGGGAATCCTTTCCCCATTGCTTGTTTTTCTCAGGTTTGTCAAAGATCAGACGATTGTAGATGTGGTGTTGCTTCTGAGGCCTCTGTTCTGTTCCATTGGTCTATGTCTTTGTTTTGGTACCAGTACCATGCTGTTTTGATTACTGTGGCCTTGTAGTATAGTTTGAAGTCAGGCAGCATCATGCCTCCAGCTCTGTTCTTTTTGCTTAGGATTGTTTTGGCTATATGGGCTCTCTTTTGTTTCCATATGAATTTTGAAGTGTTTTTTTTCCAGTTCTGTAAAGAAGGTCATAGGTAGCTTGTTGGAGATAGTGTTGAATCTATAAATTACTTTGGGCAGTATGGCCATTTTCATGATGTTGATTCTTCCCAACCATGAGCATGGACTGCTTTTCCATCTGTTTATGTCTTCTCTTATTTTATTGAGCAGTGGTTTGTAGTTCTCCTTGAAGAGGTCCTTTACATCCTTTGTTAGTTGTATTCCTAGTTATTTTATTGTCTTTGTAGCAATTGTGAATGGCAGTTTACTTTTGATTTGACTCTCTGTTAGTCTGTTATTGGTGTATAGAAATGCTTGTGATTTATGCACATTGATTTTGTATCCTTAGACTTTGCTGATATTGCCTATCAGTTTCATCAGATTTTGGGCTGAGATGATGGGGTCTTCTAGATATACAGTCATGTCATCTGCAAATAGAGACAATTTGGCTTCCTTTTTTCCTAATTGAATACCCTTTATTTCTTTTTCTTGCCTGATTGCTCTGGCTAGAACTTCCAATACTATATTGAATAGGAGTGGTGAGAGAGGGCATCCTTGTCTAGTGCCAGATTTCAAAGGGAATACTTCTAGTTTTTGTCCATTCAGTATTGGCTGTTGGTTTCTCATAAATAGCTTTTATTATTATGTGATACATTCCATTGATACCTAGTTTATTGAGGGTTTTTAGCATAAAAGGCTGATGAATTTTGTCGGAGGGCTTCTCTGCATCTATTGAGATAATCATGTGGTTTTTGTCTTTGGTTCTGTTTATGTGATGGATTACGTTTATAGACTTGCATATGTTGAACCAGCCTTGCATCCCTAGGATGAAGCCTACTTGATCATGATAAATAAGCTTTTTGATTTGCAGTGGCGTTCTGTTTGCCAGTATGTTATTGAAGATTTTTATGATGATGTTCATCATGGATATTGGCCTGAAGTTTTCTTTTTTTGTTGCGTCTCTGCCTGGTTTTGGTATTAGGATGATGTTGGTCTCATAAAATGAGTTGGGGAGGATTCCCTCTTTTTGTATTGTTTGGAATTGTTTCAGAAGGAATGGTACCAGCTCCTCTTTGTATGTGTGGTAAAATTCGGCTGTAAACCTGTCTGGACCTGGGCTTTTTTTAGTTGGTAGGCTATTAATTGCTGCCTCAACTCCAGCCCTTTTTATTGGTCCATTCAGGTTTTTAACTCCTTCCTGGTTTAGTCTTGGAAGAGTGCAAGTGTCCAGGAATTTATCCATTTCTTTCAGATTTACTGCTTTGTGTGCACAGAGTTGTTTGTATCCATTTCTTCCAGATTTGCTGCTTTGTGTGCACAGAGTTGTTTGATGGTATTTTGTATTTCTGTGGAATTGGTGGTGATGTCCCCTTTATCGCTTTTTATTGCATCTATTTGATTCTTCTCTCTTTTCTTTTTTATTAGTCTGGCTAGAGGTCTATATATTTTCTTGATCTTTTGAAAAAACCAGCTCCTGGATTTGTTGATTTTTTTGAAGGTTTTTTGTGTCTCTGTCTCCTTCAATCTTAATTATTTCTTGTCTTCTGCTAGCTTTTGAGTTTTTTGATCTTGCTCCCCCAACTCTTTCAATTTTGATGATAGGGTGTCGATTTTAGACCTTTCCTTGCTTCTCCGGTGGGCATTTATTGCTATAAATTTTCCTTTAGACACTGCTTTAAATGTGTTCCAGAGATTCTGGTACGTTGTGTCTTCATTCTCATTGATTTCAAAGAAGATCTTTATTTCTGCCTTCATTTCATTGTTTATCCAGTCAACATTCAGGAGCCAATTGTGTATTTTCCATGAAGTTGTGTAGTTTTGAGTTAGTTTCTTAATCCTGAGTTCTAATTTGATTGCACTGTGATCTGAGAGACTGTTATGATTTCCGTTCTTTTGCATTTGCTGAGGAGTGATTTACTTCCAATTTTGTGGTCAATTTTAAAGTAAGTGCAATGTGATGCTGAGAAAAGTGTATATTCTGTGGATTTGGGGTTGAGAGTTCTGTAACTGTCTATTAAGTTCACTTGGTCCAGATCTGCATTCAAGTTCTGGATTTCCTTGTTGATTTTCTGTCTTGTTGATCTGTCTAATATCGACAGTGGAGCATTAAAGTCTCCCACTATTACTGTGCAGGAGTCTAACTCTCTTTTTAGGTTGTTAAGGACTTGTTTTATGTATCTGGGTGCCCCTGTATTGGGTGCATATATATTTATAATAGTTAGCTTTTCTTGTTGTATTAATCCTTTTACCATTATGTAATGTTCTTCTTTGTCTCTCTTGATTTTTGATGGTTTAAAGTTTGTTTTATCAGAGACTAGCATTGCAACCGCTGCTTTTTTTTTTCTCTCCATTTGCTTGGTAAATCTGCTTCCATCCCTTTATTTTGAATCTGTGTGTGTCTTTGCATGTGAGATGGGTCTCCTGAATAGAGCACACCAATGGTTCTTGGCTTTTTATCCAGTTTGCCAGTCTGAGTCTTTTGATTGGGTCGTTTAGTCTGTTTACATTTAATGTTAATATTGTTATGTGTGAATTTGATCCTGCCATTTTATTACTGGTTGGTTGTTTTGCCCCTTGGTTGGTGTAATTTCTTCATTGTGTCACTGGTCTTTATCATTTGTTCCTTTTTTGCAGTGGCTTGTACTAGTTTTTCCTTTCTCTGTTTAGTGCTTCCTTCAGGAGCTCTTGTAGGGCAGGTCTGATAGTGACAAAATCTCTCAGCAATTGTTTGTCCATAAAGGATTTTATTTCTCCATCATTTATGAAGCTTAGTTTGGCTAGATATGAAATTCTGGGTTGTAAGTTCTTTTCTTTAAGGATGTTGAATATTGGCTCCCACCCTCTTCTCCCTTGTAGGGCTTCTGCCTAGAGATTCTCTGTGAGTCTGATGTGTTCCCCTTTGTGGGTGACCCAACCTTTCTCTCTGGCTGCCCTTAGTATTTTTTCCTTCATTTCAACCCTGATGAGTCTGATGATTATATGCTTTGGGGTTGCTCTGCTAGTGTGGAGTATCATTGTGGTGTTCTCTGTATGTCCTGTATTTGAATGTTGGCCTGCCTTGCTAGGTTGGGGAAGCTCTCCTGGATAATATCCTCAAGAGTGTTTTCCAGCTTAGATTTGGTCTCCCCGTCCTCTTCAGGTACTCCGTTCAAGCGTAGATTAGGTCTTTTCACATAATCCCGTATTTCTTGAAGGCTTTGTTCATTTCTTTTCACTCTTTGTTCCCTTTTCTTGCCTTCTAGTTTTATTTCATTGAGTTGATCTTCAATCTCTGATATCCTTTATTCTGCCTGATCTGTTTGGCTACTGAAAATTGTGTATGCTTCTTGAAGTTCTTCTGCTGTGTTTTTCAGCTCCATCAGTCGACTGTGTTCTTCTCTAAGCTAGTTATTCAAGTCAGCAGTTCTTCTAACCTTTTTTCAAGGTTTTTAGTTTCTTTGCATTGGGATAGAACATGTTTCTTTAACTCAGAGAAGTTTGTTATTACCCACCTTCTGAAGCCTGATTCTGTCAGTTTGTCAAATTCGTTCTCTGTCCAGCTTTGTTCCCTTGCTGGTGAGGAGTTGTGATCTCATGGTGGGGGAGAGGTGTTCTGGTTTTTGATGGTTTCATTCTTCTTGTTCTGTTTTCTTCCTATCTCCTTCGATTTGTATGGTTTTGATTTCAGGTAGCTTGGGGAGGCAGCCTTTCTTTTGTCTGCCTGCAGAGGCACTGCTGAGCTGCCACAGATTCAGTGGAGCTACTGTGTCTTTTATTTACTCAGGAAAATTAGGCTGGCTTCTGTAATGGCAGCTTCCCTACCTCCCACTGAGCTAGATTGTTCCTGGTTGCTCTCCAACTGGTGTTCTGAGTGTGAAACTTGGGAGTGAGAGTTTTTTAGCCTGCTGGGCTTTGTGTGGGGGGAACCCATCCTGCTGTATGGACTGTTACCCTGCTTTCAGTTCCCCTTCTTTCTGGGGGGTGGGTAGCTCCGTCCAGCTGGCTTTCTGGCTTTCTCGTCAGCCAGTGCTTCCACCTAGATCTATTTTGACAGCCCCGGTGCTAGCCTAAGTTGCTGTTCTGTCCTGTTCAGGCAGCTTACTGAGGCTTTTCAGCCCGGTGAAGATCTTCTGATTTGGGGGTTGTAGAGGGCTTGGGTGGAGTGGTATATCCAAACTGAAGTCCCAGAGTGGGAGATCCCCTGGTCCTCCGGTTGGTTATACACACCTCCTGGGTGGGGCAGTGTCCCACCTTGCCTCAACTTGCCCTATTTGGTTTATTCCTACTGTCCAACCAGACCCGCAAAATGAACATGGTACCTTGTTTGGAATTCTAGAGACCACTCAGCTTCTGGGTCTCTCTTGCTGGGAGCTGCTTTCCAGAGCTGCCTCTTACTCGGCCATCTTGGAATCCCCCTAGGTGCAAGTTTCCCTTTGCTCATTTTTTAATGGGGCTGTTTGTGTTTTGCTTGTTACTTTGTTTAAGTTCTCTTATGTATTTTGAATATTAGAACTTTGTCAGATGCATAATTTGCAAAAATGTTCTCCCATTCTATAGGTTTTCTGTTTACTCTGTTGATAGTTTATTTTGTTATACAGAAGCTCTTTAGTTTAATTAGATCCCATTTGTCAATTTTTGTTTTTCTTGCAATTGCTTTTGATGTCTTCACCACAGAAACTTTGCCATGGTCAATGTCCAGAATGGTATTTCCTAGGTTATCTTTAAGGATTTTTATTGTCTTAGGTTTTACATTTAAGTATTTAATTCATCTTGAGTTGACTTTTGTATGTGGTGTACAAAAGAGGCCCAGTTTTAATCTTATTCATATGGCTAGCTAGTTATCTCAGCACCATTTATTGAATAGAGAGTACTTTCCCTATTGCTTGTTTTTGTTGACTTTGTTTAAAATCAAATGGTTGTTGGTGTATGGCTTTACTTCTGGCTCTTTAGTCTTTTCCATTGGTCTGTGTGCCTATTTTTGTACCAGTACTCTACTGTTTTGGTTACTATAGCCTTGCAGTATAGTTTGAAATCAGGTAATGTGATGCCTCCAGCTTTGTTCGTTTTGCTTAGGATTGTTTTGGCTATCCTAGCTCTTTTGTAATTCCATATAAATTAAAAAAAATTTTTTTTTCTGATTCTGTAATGTTAGTAGTAGTTTGATAGATACAGCATTAAATCAGTAAATTGCTTTGGGCAGTATGGCCATTAAAACAATATTCTTCCATTATTGAACATAGAGTGTTTTTTTCATTTATTTGTGTCAATTCTTATTTCTTTTAGGAATGTTTTGGCATTCTCTGTTTAGGAATTTTTCACCTCCCTGGTTAGTGTATTCCTGGGAACTTTATTTCTATTGTGGCTATCGTGAATAAGATTGCATCTTGATTTGGCTCTCAGTTTGGACACTGTTGGTGTGTAGAAATGCTAATGATTTTATGCATTGATTTTGTATCCTGAAACTTTGCTGAAGTTGTTTATCACCTGAAGGAGCTTTTGGGCAGATACTATGGGCTTTTCTAAGTGTGAAATCTTATTTTCTGTAAACAGATATAGGTTTGTTTTCTTCTCTTCTGCTTTGGATGCCTTTTACTTATTTTTTTCTCTTGCCTGATTGTTCTGTTTAGAACTTCCAGTAGTATGTTGAGAATGAGTCGGAAGGGTAAGCATCCTTGTCTGGTTCTGATTCTCAAGGGGAATGCTTCCAGCTTTTGCTTATTCAGTATAATATAGGCTGTGGGTTGTCATAAATGACTGTTAGTATTTAAAGTATGTTTCTTCACTGCCTAGTTTGTTAAAGATTTTTCATGTGAAGGAATCTTGAATGTTACAGAAAGACTTTTCTGCATCTATTTAAATGCCCATGTGGTTTTTGCTCCCAGTTTTGTTTATGTGATGAATCACTCTTACTGATTTTTTTTTTTTTTTTTTATGTTGGACCAACCTTGCATCCCAGAAGTGAAGCCTACTTGATCTTGGTGCATTAGCTTTCTGATGTCCCACTGGATTTGGTTTGCTGTTATTTTGTTGAGGATTATTCTAGATATGTTAATCAAAGACATTGGCCCGAAGTTTTCTTTTTTGTTGTTTTCCTGCCATGTCTTGGTGTCAGTGTGGTGTTGGCCTCATAAAATGACAGGGAGGAGTCCCTCTCCCTTAATATTTTTTGGAATTGTTTCAGTAGAATGGTACCAGCCTTCTTAATACATTTGGTAGAATTCGACTGTCAATCCTTCTGGTCCTGGGCTTTTTTTCGTTAGTAGGCTTTTTATTACTGATTCAGTTTTGGAACTTGCTATTGGTCTGTTCAGGGAGTCAATGTTTCCCTGGTTCAATCTCAGGGGGTTGTATAGATCCAGGAATATATTCATTTCTTATAGGTTTTCTAGTCTGTGTACATAGAGGTGTTCATAACAGTCTGAGAGATCTTTGTATTTCTGTGAGGTCAGTGGTTATGTCTCCTTTACCATTTCTGAATGCGCTTATTTAGATCTTCTCTTTTTTCCTTTATTGTTGTAGCTAGTGATCTGTCTTATTTATTCTTTCAAATAATCACAACCTGGATTTTTTGAACCTTTGGATGATTTTCATGTCTTAATTTCATTCATTTCTACTCTAATTTTGGTTATTTCTTGTCCTACTAGCTTTGAGGTTGGTTTCCTTTTTTTTTATATATATATAGTTCTTCTAAGTGTGATATTAGGTTGTTAATTTGAGATCATTATAACTTTTTGATGTGGGCATTTAGCATTGTAAGCTTTTTTTTTTCCTTAACACAGCTTTAGCTGTGTCCCAGAGAATCTGATATATCTGTTTCCTCATTAGTTTCAAATAATTTCTTGACTTTGGCATTAATTTCATTGTTTATTAAAAAAGCATTCTAGAGAAAGTTGCTTGATTTCCATTCAACTGTATGTTTTAAACAATATTCTTCTTATTGATTTTTATTTTTATGATGCTGTGCTCAGAGAGTATGGTTGGTATGATTTCAGCTTTTTGTTGAATTTGCCAAGAATTGTTTTATTGTCAGCTGTCTGTTCAATTTTAGAATATATGCCATGTGCAGATAAGAATAACATATACTCTGTTGTTTTGGGGTGGAGAGTGCTGTAGATGTCTATTACGGCTGTTTGGCCAAATGTAGACTTAAGGTCTCAAATATATTTGTTTTCTGTCTCAATAATCTTTATAATATCATCAGTGGGGTGTTGAAGTCTCCCACTATTATTGTGGGGTTATTCAAGTCTCTTCATAGGTCTCTAAGATCTTGTTTTATGAATCAGGGTGCTAATGTTTTGGGTAAACACATATTTAGTATAGTTAAGTTATTTTTGTTGTTGTTGGAACAACATTATATAATGATCTTCTTTGCCTTTTTCACCATTATTTGTTTAAAGTCTACTTTGTCCAAAATTAAAATAGCAACCCTACTTTTTTCTATTTTGTATTTGCTTGGTAGGTTTTTCTCCATCTCTTTGCTTTGAGCCTATGGGTGTCATTGCATGTCAGATGAGTGTGTTGAAGATAATACAGTCGGGTCTTGCTTTCTTTTCTAACTTGCCACTCTGTGCATTTTAATTGGGTCATTTAGCCCATTTACATTTAAGGTTAATGTTGATATGCGTGTATTTGATCCTGTTATCATGTTAACTGGTTATGATCCAGACATGATTTTGTTGTTGCTATACAGTGTCAATGGTCTGTACACTTAAGTATGTTTTTGTGGTGGCCAGTAATGGTCTTTCATTTCCATATTTAGCATTCACTTGAGGACCTCTTTCTTGTAAGGTAGGTTTATTGGTAATGAATTCCTTTAACGTTTGCTTGTCTGAAAAGGAGCTTATTTCTCCTTTGTTTCTGAAGCCAAGCTTGGCTGTATATAAAATTCTTTATGACAATTTCTTTTTTTTAAGAATGCTGAATATAGTTCCCAGTCTTTTCTGGCTTGTAGGGTTTCTGACCTTCTTGTAAGGTATGCTGTTAGCCTGATGGGGTTTCCTTTGTAGGTGACCTGCTTCTTCTCACTACCTGCATCTAATACTTTTTCTTTTATTTTGATTCTGGAGAATCTGAGGACTGTGTGTCTTGGGAGTGGTTGTATTGTATAGTATCTAAATGCATTTCCTGCATTTGAATGTTGGCCCCTCTAGTGAGGTTGGAGAAAATTTCCTGGACAATATGCTCAAATATGTTTTCCAAGTTGCTTACTTTCTCTTTCTCTCTTTCAGGGATGCCAGTGAGTTGTAGATATGGTCTCTTTACATAATACCATAATTTTCAGGTTTTATTCATTCTTTTTTATTCATTTTTAAATTTTTATCTTACTAATTCAGAAACCATTCTTCAGGTTATGAGAGTCTTTCCTCAGCTTGATCTATTCTGCTGTTAATACTTGTGATTATATTATGAAATTCTTATAGTGAGTTTTCAGCTGTATTTGGTTCTTTCTTAAAAAGGTCATTTTATCTTTAAGCCCTGTATTATTTTATTGTGTTTCTTTGATTCTGTGAATTGGGTTTTGACTTTCTCCTGAATCATCCCTATCCATATTCTGACTTGTATGTCTGTCATTTCAGCCATTTTAGCCTGGTTAAAAATCATTGCTGGGGAACTAGTATAGTTATTTGTAGGTAAGAAAACACTGTGGCCCTTTGAGTTGCCAGACTTCTTTCATTGGTTCTTTCTCATCTTTGTGGGCTGATGTTCCTCATCTTAGAAGTTGCTGTCCTTTGAATTTTTAAAAATCTTTTTGATGCAGTCTGGGTTTTGATTGTGGAATAAGATGGGTTCAGGTGACTGGTTTCATTTCTGGAAGATTTTAGGGGGTCAAGGTTGAACTTAACACTCCTGGGCTGTGTGTTCTAACTCTGGGTGACTGGTAAAGAAACCCAAGCTTTGTTCCATGGCCCCTTAAGCTTACAAACCTGCTGTTTGAGAGGTGCTGAGGTATTCCCATTTCACTGGTCACAACATTATGATAGGGGGTGCATGTAAAAATTCTTAGTTGGGGTGATGGTAGTTGGATCCTGTGCTTGCTCACATGTGCCTGATGCCACAATGTGGTAGGGTGCCCATGCGTCAGCTGGGGCAGGTCAATTGTGGGAGTGGGGCAGTGGCATTCCTGCATGTTCTTCCACTAGTGATGGTGGTGGTGGTAGTGCAGTAGGATTGGGGATCTGATCTGATGAGGGCAGAGTTAACAGTGTTTGCATTGGCAGCAGTCGGGTGGTGGGAGGCCTGTGTGTCAGCAGGTGTGGGGCTGCAGGGTGCACTTAGACCATCATTGATAGAGTGACAGGATGTGCATGCACATATGCACTGGCTTGAGAGGGGAGGGAAGATCTGCCCATGCTCGTGTGCTGGCAAAGCAGTGGCAGGGGAGGTCATGGGCAAGTTCATGCTGACAGAGTAATGGACGGAGGCTGTAGGAGGGGCAGGCTGCAGATGGATTTTTGTGTGTTGGCTGAGGCTGGTCTGCTGGAGCTCTCCAATAGTCATGTCTGGCTTGCTGGTGAAGGAGCTATGATGCATGACCCATTAAGCACCCTGGCTAGGCATTTAAGGCTGTGCTGCAATCAGGGATGGCCAGAGAGGCCAGCAGAAAAAGGATAGTTAAGATCAGACTGGCCCTGTCCCACAGGCAAGACCACTCTGTTATGTCAAGGTCATAGAGTCACCCAAAGGCCAAAGCTCCTAGAGGAGCATGGTAAGCCATGAAGGATGGGGATCCCTGGCCATGCCCCTCTACAGCCATTCCACACCCAAACCTCTGGGCTTTACACAGACTGGAGTCATGTTCCTAACACCTCTCCAAGCAGCTTTTCTTGCCAACTCAAGTGTCCTTGACGGTTGTGGAGTCTCCTGCTGTTAGGATTCCAGACATCTGTGGTGAGAGCAGGCCACTTCTCATCTTGTCAACTCACTCCTTCCACAGGAGTTACATGAGGTCAGCAACGAGTCCCAGTGCTTGGCAACCCCATGCAGTGTTCCCAACTTCCTCCCCTTTCAGCCCAGTGTCTGATTTCTGCCTCGATCCACTCCCAATGCCTTCCCACTAAAGTTCTGCATGGAGTCTGCCCGTCTTCCTGATGTCCCAGCCTCTGCATGGGAGATGTTTCTCTTGGCTGCATCCAGTAAGTCATTTTGGCTCCCATCAAAATTTTTATATTTATGAATGATATTAACCTCTAAGTTTCTTCGTTCATTATGTCTTTGTCAGGTTTTAGCTTTGGGTTTATGTTGGCATCAGAAAACAGCTTGACAGTGTTTATTCCATCTCTATTTTCTGAAAAATTATGTGAAAGTCTTATACTTTCCTATATATTTTCTTCCTAAAATCTTTGATACAATTCACTAGTGAAAGTCGTTATATATGAGTTTTTTTAGGAAAGATTTTTGAGATTAAATTGTCTTTAATTTTTGAGATAATTAAATTTCCTTAATAGCTAGAAAAGTATTCATTTTTTCTTTTTTTCTTGTGTTAATTTATATTTTTCAAAGGTACTTTCAATAAATTTTTCTACTTAATCCAAAATAATGAATTAGTTGTTCTTGGTAATTACCATGTTGTTAATGTCTTTTTTATGATTATAGGATTTTTATTGGTAGCCTCTTCTTTATTGCTGACATTGATGATCTGGGTTCTGTTTGTTTTTCTTATTTCACCTACAGATAAAACCAAGTTCTATCATAATTTTTAAACAGCCAAATTTTGATACAGATATACATTTTCTGTATTACCTGTTTTCTCTTTCACTGATTTCTGCTATTATTATTATTATTATTATTATTATTTTTTTTTTTTTTGCTATTTCCACTTACCTTGGGCTAATTTGCTCTTCTTTTTTGATTTTTCAGTGTGGACACATAGGTCATTTATTTTAGATCGTTTTAGGTTTTGTTTCTAAAATATATATTTAAAGCTATAAATTTTCCTTTAAGTAGTGCTTTATATGCCTTTCATACATTTTCATATGTTTTCATTTGATTACCACTTGGTTCAATGTATAATCATGCATCACTTAACAATTGGGATACATTTTGAGAAATGCATCATTAGGAGATTTCATCCTTGGGCAAACATTGCAGAATGTGCTTAAACAACTCTAAATACTATTGCCTATTTAACACACTTAGGCTATGTGTTATAGCCGTATTGCTCCAAAGTAACTAACCTGTACATCATGTTATTGTACGTAATACTATAGTCAATTACACAACGGTGGTAAATATTTGTATACCTACACATAGGAAAAGTATAGTAAAAATATCATAGTAAAATTATATGGGACTACCATCATACATATGGTTATTGTTGCCAGAAATGTAGTTAAATGTGGTACATGACTGTATTTCCAATTTATCTGATGATTTCTTCTTTGATCTATAATATTATTAATTTGCAGATAATTGAAGTCTCCTTGATGTTTAATAGACTTTTTATTCCAATGTGTTCAGAAAATATTCATAGTATATATTTGTGTACCTTTTAAATGTCTTGAAATCTGTTTTGTAGCCGAACATAAAGTCGGTCTTAATGAATATACCAAGTAAACTTGAAAAAAGACGTGTATTACAAAGTTATTATATGAATATTTATTTATTTTTGAGGCGAAATCTCACCCTGTTGCCAGGTTGGAGTACAGTGGCACAACCTCATTTCACTGCAATTTCTCCCTCTTGGGTTCAAGGGATTCTCCTGCCTTGGCCTCCTGAGTAGTTGGGACTACAGGTGTGCACCACCACACCGAGCTAATTTTTGTGTTTTTAGTAAAGACATTTCACCATGTTGGCCAGGATGGTCTTGATCTGTTCACCTCACGACCTGCCTGCCTCAGCCTCCCAAAGTGCTAGGATTACAGGTGTGAGCCACCATGCCTGGCCTACATAAACATTTATTATATAAATTTGACTTGGATAAAGATGGTTGATAGGACTATTTACATCTTTTATACATTTAATAATTTAATCTTTTAAATTAAATCTAATAATTTAATTTTAGCCTTATTTTACTTACTGTTTACATGGTATATATTTTTCCACCATTTCTTTGAACCCGTTTTTAAGTTTATCTTTGAAGCATGTCTCTTATAGGCAACATCTTGTTGGGTCTTACATATTTATTCACTCTGATAATCTATGATTTTCAATCAAAGCATTTAACTTAATTAACATTTAATGTAATTATTGATATAGTTAGATTTAGCCTTGCCATTTTAAAATTTGTTTTCTGATTGGCATTTTCATCTATTTTTGTTTTCCCTTTTCTACTTTACACCTTTCTTGGATGATTTGATTATTTTTATATTACATTATAGTGTATCTATTGGCTTTTGGTTATATCTTTGAAATATTGTTTTAGTGGTGTGTGTGTGTGTGTCTGTGTGTGTGTATTTTTCACTACGGCACTGGTTGGGCAGACAGTTCCTTTTTTATATATACACATATGTATTTCTTATTTGTATATACATCACTATAATGTGTGTATATATGTGTTTACTTAGAGTTAATATTACATTACTTTAAAATGTGAAAATATTGGCAACACAAAGGGTGATGCCTCAGTCTTTTATTGTATAGCTTTTATTTATAAAGTATATCTGTA
Organism: Sapajus apella; assembly: GCF_009761245.1. NCBI lineage: Eukaryota > Metazoa > Chordata > Mammalia > Primates > Cebidae > Sapajus > Sapajus apella. The sequence continues at coordinate 4,634,455 of NW_022436980.1, forward strand.
TACATCTATAATGTACATTTATACATATCTAAAACATCACCAATCTTATAATGTTTGATATAAGTAATCATGTATATTTTAAAGAACATAAAAGGAAAATAGTGTTTTATATCTATTCCCATGTTTATTGACCATTTCTGATGCTCTGCATTAGTTTCTGAAGTTGCCAGTTGTTTTTGCATCATTTTCCTCAGTTTGAAAAACTTCATTCAGTATTTATTATAGAAAAGTCTGCTTTCATCAAATTGCATTAATGTTTTTCTCTTTTTATAAAATATGCTTATTTACCTTCATTCCTAAAAGATATTTTCAATGAAAAAAGTTTAATTTGACAGGGTTTTTGTTTTTATTTGTTTAATTCTTTCAGTATATTAAGCATGTTTTTTCATTGTCTTCTGGCCTCCATTATTTCTCAAATAAAACCATTAAACCTGTATTTACTGAAAATATTGTTATCTTATACAACATGTAAATTGCCTTTAACTTTTAAGATATTACTTAGCTTTCATTTTCTTCAGTTTGATTATAATGCACTTACACAGTTTTTTTTTAAAAAATTATCTTTTGTGAGATTAACCTAATCTACAAATCTATGGCTTTTACAAAATTAGGAAGGCTTGGACAATTATTAATTCAATTATATTTTTTACCTTTATGTCTTTTTTTCATGCTGAGATTGCAATTCCAGTTTTAACCCTTTACCTGTTTTCCCCCAAAATACTTGCTGGCAGTGCTTGTGGCTGCACCATTTACATGAAGACAGTTTTGCCACAAAGTATCCTCTTGTATTATTGCTTTCAGTGGCAGAAACTGCAATTATGTTTGCACAAACCTAATATTTTTCACAATGCTCTAGTACAGGGACTTTGGAAACAGAAGGCATCATTCTATTTATAGTATTCTGTTTTTAGTACTGTTATCTTCATTTACAAAATATAGTAAATCTCAATCACTAAAAATATCAGATCCTAGAAAATGCTGCATCATTCCCAAATGTTATTGGCTGGAGATTCATTTGATGAATCCAATTTTTCTGAAATAGATGATTCTAATGATTCAGACAATTCTGATGTTAGTTCTTTTTAGAAATGACTTCAAGAACAGTTTTTTATATTTTATTTTTACATTGAAAATCAGTCAGATTTTCTTCAGCCTCTAAGAGCGTTTTTATATAAAATTAAATGAGCCCTGGCAGCAAGCTGCACCTTTTTTTTCCCTAAACAGTAAAAGGGTTAAAATCTTTTGATAATGTCCCCGACAAACTTTTAATTTTTTTCTCTCTGTTTATGATAGATCATTTCTACTGCTCTATTTTCAAGTGCACTAACTCTTTTGACTATCATTTATGAGATTGGGTCATATTTTTCTTTTTATCTGTATGCTGAGTAATTTTAAATGTGGTGTGTGTGTTCTGGGTCTTGATATAATCCTGTGGAAGATATTGAGGTTTTTGTTTTTGTAGGAATTAATCTCGTTAATGTTAAGATCATATATTTGGCTTAATTTTCAGTATTCATGCCTTTGCCTAGTTATCTTAGACTTGCTTGTGTTGCTTCATTTTGGTCCACATACGTGTGAGTCATGGTCTAGGCTAAGACTTGTACAGGTTCCTACACAGAACTTGAGAGTTCCCTCTACCTGTCCTGATTCTTCTGGGATTTCCTCCCGATTCTCCACTGCTCAGGTTCTTTCCTGTAGTTTCTCTGGTCAGAAGGTGAGCAGGTTCTTCATTAGAACATTTGTTGTCGATGTAACTCCCTATGGAATGGGGCCTCTTCCTGAGTCAGAGCTATGAGGGGGAATAAAAGAGAAGAAAACTCAGCCCATGCAAGGTGCCTCTTGTATTAGTCCGTTCTCATAATGCTGATAAAGACATACTGACACTGGGTAATTTATAAAGAAAAAGAAGTTTAATTGACTCATCATTACACATGGCTGGGGAAGACTCACAATATGGCAGAAAGCAAAAGGCACATCCTGCATGGAGACAGACAAGAGGGAGAATGAGAGTCAAGCAAAAGAAATTTCCCCTTACAAAACCATCAGATCGTGTGAGACTTTTATTCACTACTATGAGAACAGTATGGGGCAAACTGCTCCCATGATTCAGTTATCTCCCACCAGGTCCCTCCTACAACATGTGGGAATTATGGGAGCTATCATTAAAGGTGAGATTTGGGTAGAGACACAGCCAAACCACATCACCTCTCCAAGGTTTATTTTTTATTCACATTCTGCCTGATTTTGACTTATATATGAGTCCTCAGAAATTGGAGTTTTTGTATTGTTTCCTCAAAAGTTTTTATTTGTAATGAGTGCTCCAGATGGACAGTAGGTGTTTTATGCCACTATAATGGAACCTCAACACCCTGGTTTAATCTGTCCTGCAACCCACTAGTGTGTTATTGGGTAAATTATCCAATTTCTCTGAGCCTTGATTTTATCACTTCAAAATGTGGCTAACAAATCCACCATTTATGAAAATTAAATGAAATACTGTGTATTAATGCCCCGCGGTTAGGCACACGATTCTCTTGTTCCACTCCTTAATTTTCAGATCTGTGAAAGGCTATTTCCTTGAGTTAAACTAGAATTCCCAATTGGGCCCTTCAGAGAGCTGAATTGTTAAGACTCCTTCCCAGTAAGGCTTTACTTTTCTAAATCAGGTCTGGTATGGACTCTAATATATTAGAGGAAAACTCTCTGCTCTTTTCTACATAAACATACTTAATCTAGATTTTTATATCTTTGTAGTGAAAATCATAGAGAAATAAAATATTAGAGTTGGTGAGAGTTAGGGAACCCTTCCATACAATCCTTAAAGAGAGACTGTTTGACTTTGCCAAAGTCACAAACTGAACTTCATCTCCACTTACTACTCAAACTCCTTTGTCTTTTTTTTTTTAATGAGTTTTTATATACTCATTTTGAGATCTTAAAGGGAGGAGACCACTTCTACACTTTCACTTCAGTTCTTTAAAATTGTTAAGAGCTTGTTATTAAATTTTATCAAGGCCTCCAGATGTTAAATAAATGTAAAAACTCAGGGGAAAATGTTCTGCCCAATGTGTATATCTAATAATTAACCAAATGATATTTGACACTTTGCCTAAAAAATGATCCCATTACCTATTTTGGGATGTATCAGAATCAGATGTATATTTAACTTATTGAAATGCAGCAATCACTGTTTTTGTGGAAAGGTCACGTTCCCTTCCTAGACACTCAGAAGTGACATTGGTAGAACAGATCTCTTTCCTACTAAAATCCTGTGCTATAGTTTTGAGTTTCCGTGATTATCAGTTTTGGACTCTAAGACTTTCCAAATGAAGATTATGATGTAGTTTTGGCTGTAGGTATAATAAACAGCTTTATACAACCTTTCTACATCTAAGTGCCATGTCAGAGACTTGTGGAGGATAATAATTTGTGATGAGGCTCCACGGCTTATGGTGAGGTTTTAAATCTATTTTTGTGCAAACAAGGGTGGGGACAGTTTTTGTATCTGTACCAGCCACACAGATGTTGAAAGGGGATTATCAATTATTATTCTGACAGGACGATATCATTTCAAACACAGTCATGCCAACCCAGTTCAACACAGTTCAGGCAATAAATATTTCTGCTTTGAAAACATTGCCTCCCCAAATTTTCGGCTAAGTGATATAATATTGGATGCTATCAATATAATAATGTAGGTCACATAAGATTTTACTACACGTCCTAGCTCTGGTACTAATCTTATTTTTGTATCTTTACTTGTCATTCTTCCAGTTAGTCAGCAAGCTCCTTGAAGGTAGAAAGCATGTTCCTCTTTGATCATCTTCAATACTGTCCTCATAATGTAACTTAATGCCTGACACAAATTAGGCTGTCATCTGGGCGCAGTGGTGCACGCTTGTAATCTCAGCACTTTGGGAGGCTGAAGCGCGTGAATCACCTGAAGTCAGGAGTTCATGAGCAGCCTGACTAACATGGTGAAACCCCGTCTCTACTAAATAAAAAAGTTTAGCTGGGTGTGGTGGTACATGTATGTAACCTGAGCTACTTGGGACTCTGAAACAGGAGAATTGCTTGTACCCAGGAGGCAGAGTTTGCAGTGATCTGAGATGGTGCAGTTGCACTCCAGTCTGGGAAAAAAGAGAAAAACCCAATCTCCAAAAAAAAAAAAAAAAAAAAAAAAATAGGCTGTCATTTTTTGAATGAATTATAAAATGACGACAAAAGGCTATCATTAATACATAATTGTTGAATTATCCACTGAGCCTTTTTGTTGATTTACACCCAGTCTCACTTTTAAAATGATAGGGGGAAATTTACACACTTGGATACCAATACAAAACAAATATATTTTTAAGTAGGGAAAGGGGAAAATGGGTACAAAGTTGGAGCAAAGGATAAGTAGACAAAAATATATAAAATACTGTCTTGTATAGTTGTTAAATAGGGGCCCCTTTTTACTATGTATTTTCTAGATGCCAAAACAAAATAAAACAGCAACACTGTAGCTGATGTTGCCAGCGCCCTGCCATGTTGCCTAAGCTTTTCTGTGTATTCCTGACAACATTCAGCTAACTTGGGATCATCTGTGCTTGGGATTATTTCCTCAAGAACTTAAGAAAGAAGATGAAAGTTCTGAGAACTTACCATACCAGAGGAACTTCATTCAAAGACTTGTCTATTCCCCCACCACTTGGCAATGACCATTCTAGGGCCTCTGTTTTCCGTCATTTCCCAGAGTTTCTCTGTGGGACTGAGACTCCATGGCTTACTCTGGTAGGGTTTTTCATCTATCTTTCACTGATTGCATCACCTCTCCCCTTATGGCCCTTCCGAAATAAACAGCTTTACTTTAATCCTTGTCTCAGAGTATACCTCTGGGAAAAACCAAACTAACATAGATATATAAATCAAAATGAGATTCCAAATATAACAAGTATAAAATAAATCATATTGGCATGAAGAATTTTTTTCTGGGGAAAAAAAGCTTTTTTCATGGATACACATAGAGTGGGGCACTGGACAGTTTGTAAAACATCTTTGATGACATTGATCAGGCTGTGTCTCTGTCTCCTTTGCTCATGATAGCTTTTGACTCTTAAAAGAACCTGAGGAAGGAAAAAGAACATTTTGTCCAGCTGCATAAAGCAGAAAGCAAAGCTCACATCTCTTTATTCAGGATCCTTTATAGATTAGGCTTCTGATTATTCTATTACTGGTCACTTGACTAACATTGCATTTTCAACCCAATCATGATTTGCTTTTGTCACTTCACTCATTAGAAGGCTGCTATTTATTATCTATTTTGTTACAGTTTTGGCTGACAAGCTGCTCACTTTCCAACTCTCTTCACACATTTGGTGTCACACATTTTTCTTGTAAATTTACCTTTTAAAATAAAATTGTCATGCATGGTTCCTGTAGAGATGAGCAGACTTTGCTTTGTTTTCTCCTGGGGAAGAAAAGAAATAATAAAAGAAAGGATGATGTGCTGACGCATCGAATCCTTAAGCCAGACACTTCATTAATATAGCTGGAAGTTTTTGATCATGAGTCTGATGGACAGTGCTCATCCATGTGTTTTTGCTGCCATTAGACACCACTAGTTGGCATTGTCTCCTGAGTATTTCCTATACAATTCTGTCAAGTAACTATGCTTAACATTTTTTATACTCCTGTTTCCTTTGCCATTTCCTAATTATTTTAAAAAAAAAATTGGAAAAGCAACACTCCAGGATAGTGAGAGTTAGTGAAGAATTAAATGAAGTGCGAGATTCAGGCCATGCTTAGACATCTGAAAATAAGCAGATCGTACCATAGTTGGTCTCGTTATTTTAGCTTCTTCGACAGCTTGTTCAGCACACAGTAGTCTATCTGTGATTAATTGTTTAGCTATCACTTGCTAATATGGCAAGATAAAATCAACTATAAAGCTGCAGATTAGGCATGTCATGTAGACTTAGCAAAAATTTGGATTTATAAACTCAAGATAAAATATTTTGCTGAATAATTAACTGTTGACTAATCAGTGCAAACCACCAGTGTGGAAAATTCAGCTTTTCTCAAAAACTACCACCCTCTCTCCTCTCTTCTTCCCAGCAATCCTCCTTTTTATACGTCTGAATATGAGCTATCCAAATATGTGCTATTCAAATGTGTGCTATCTGAATACATGCTATCTTTGGTAGGAACCAAAGCTGTCAGTTTGTTTATATATGGTAGACACTATAACTAAATGTTAATGGAAAAAAACAGCAGCTGCTTTTGTCTAATTTAGGTAAGGCACTATTATTCTGGGTCTTAGAAGAGTAGATGAAATGAATCTAGGTCCCTGGTACAGAGGTCAATACAGTGCCAGAGAGACGGACTATTATTGAGAATTTTATTAATAATAAACATTCACTGAAAACTCATTTAGTGCTAAACGATCTACTGAGTCCCTTTATGCCATTTCTTGTTTAATTCTCACAACAATTCTGAGGTAAAAATCATAATTACACTTATTTTACAAATGAGAGACTTGAGGCAGAGAAATTAAATATTTTATATATTATTAGGCATTCTCTGTGCTAGGCATTCAAAGAATACCTAATAATATCTAACTGGTGAATCTTTTATGTCGTTTTAGGAAAGACTTTGTATTGTTAAATCACTTCATTTCAGAGAAGAAATAAAGAGGTAATTCATTTGTAAATATAAATAAGTGTTATTTATGGAGCACCATGTGCCAGGCACCAGTCCAGCTCTTTGGTAGTGACAGCAATCCCTGCCCTCACAGAGGCTGAAGGGTTGTCTTCTCTAGCCGGCAGAACAGAACAACCTCATTGACAAGCAAGAGACTTCAGTCTGTGACTTTCAGAGCCTTCCTGAAAATCAAACTGATATTTCAAAGAGATTAAAAACTGAAGGGAACATATAATATTCCCTCAAAGCTGAGACTTCAGATTTAATGAAGGCTGTATCAGAGAGATATGTCTCAGATATCAAATTACATTTATTTAGTCCAGCACAGCTTAATAAATCACAACCACATTTAATAAATATTTATCTTGTTTTAATCATCATTTAGTGTGTTTCAGTGGTCTCGTCTCTCTAAACAGTTCACTTCAATATTTATTTAATATGATTTCTGTTTCTAAATTAATCTATACATCTTTATTTTTATCACTCAAATTCCCTTTGCTCACTTCTGTGAGATTTAATTAAGATCCTTTTTTCCCCTAATTTTAAAATATACATTTCTACATTTTTACAATTAAATCATCAAGTAACATAATTTTGGTATGGATGTCCTATAGGGCAATAACAAATTGCAGACATAGCATTAATTATTGCTGGATAAGGAAGTTGATCTTAGGTAAAGTTATTTTATGATAATTATGCCTCCCAATATAGAAAAAGTTATATAAAGTTATATAGAAAAAAATATAATCAATAGTATTATTTTCTATTTGTATTTGATACAGTTCCTAGGTTTTAATTGGTAAATGACAAATGAAAATATTAAACAATTTCAAAAACTGTCATCATCCTAGAGGTCAAACTAAGAGTATATTAAGATTCGGCCGGACGCGGTGGCTCACTCCTGTAATCCCAGCACTTTGGGAGGCCGACGTGGGTGCATCACGAGGTCAAGAGATCGAGACCATCCTGGTCAACATGGTGAAACCCCGTCTCTACTAAAAATACAAAAATTCAGCTGGGCATGGTGGCGCGTGCCTGTAATCCCAGCTACTGGGGAGGCTGAGGCAGGAGAATTGCCTGAACCCAGGAGGCGAGATCGCGCCATTGCACTCCAGCCTGGGTAACAAGAGCGAAACTCCGCCTCAAAAAAAAAAAAAAAAAAAAGATTCAACTTCTCACATTTTCTTGAATTCCAATCTGGTTGAGAGCTTTATTGTTATTTTATAATAAAATGTATTGGGTTTTTATTATGTGTAGAGCACTGAATTTGTATTAGGAGTATCTAGAAGATGATTAGCTGCTGGAAAGTGAAACCAGATTGTTGTAAATCACCCTGTTTGCATTAGCTAAATAAGCTCCTTGAGGACAATCTTGAATCAACTCTGTATTTTTCCATGGCCAAGAATATTAGATGCAGGTATTAATAAATAGTTTTCAAATGAACAATAAATGAATTATTTGGTCAATAAGTACGGTAGAAAATCCTCATCACCTTTAATAACCCTTTTCCAAACTTCCCTAGATTTAGAATTACAAGTTTAAAATATGAGATTTATTTGTTACTTGAATTTTTTGTTGTGGAGAAAAGTAGCCAGTGATTTTAAGGACATGTGCTTCTTATTACAGCCTACAGAATAGCCATCCTCTTCTCAGAGGCAATACCTGAGAGAAGTGACAAACTACTATTTCATACGTTTAGACATTACAAGGTTTTGTTGATACTATAGTAAACAAACCAAAATAAGTCTTCTTAAAGAGCTTATGGGGTTTTAAATAAAAGTCAGATGGTAAAAACTGTTGTCAATGAAAATAAGGTAGGACAAGAGACAGAGAGAGGAAAGAGGTAGCACATCTGAAATGAGATGTTCAGGGAAGGGTTTCCTGCTGTTGTTTAAATGGAGACCTGAAGAAAGCCAAGAAGCAGGCCATTCAAGATACCTGGGGGAAGACTTTTCAAAAACAGAAAATAGTGAGTAAACATGGTTTGAGGCAGAAGGCAAAGAGTAGCAAAGAGGCTAATGTGTCTGAGAGAGAGTAAGTAAAAGAAAATTAATAGGAGATGAGGTCAAAGAGTAGTATGAGGTAGATAATGTAAGACTTTGTCTGAAATTGGAAGCCAATGGGTAGTTTTAAGCAGAGTGGCAAGACTTGACATATATTTAAAGGATTATGGTTGCTCAGTGGAGAATAGACTGTGCTAGAGAATTCAGTATGAAAGGAGAAAGGCTAGTTGAGATCATCGCAGTTGTCCAGACAAAATAAGATAATAGCTTTGATCATGTTTATAGGCATTTTAGTTGTAAGAAATCATCTGTTTTTGACATATTTTCAGGAAAAAAGACAACATGGTGTGTGCATGGGTTGAATATAGGATGTAGGAGAAAAAGATGAGTCTAGAATCACATTATGGTTTTTCACATGAGCAACTAGAGTAATGGATAAATTATTTACTGAGATAGGAAAAGCCAAATCTGGCTCAGCAGTGGCAGAAGTTGAAATTCAGAGTTCTCTTTCTGATGTTACTTTTGAAATGCCTGTTAGATTTTCATGTAAAGACATTAACTAGGCAGCTATAGGATCCTGTATAAAGAAAAAGGTGCTGTGTGGTGATACACATTTGGAGCCCATTAGCATAAAGGTGGCATGTAAGGGACTGGAAGAGATTACCTGAAAATTAAGTATGGATAGAGAAGTGGTACAAAACTGGGCTCTGAGTTATGGAGTTATAGAAGTCACACGTAGAATGATGAAATTTGATTTATATGAAACAATTAGAATTCTAACAAAATAACACTAGAGAAATGAAATACAGACTTTGTATTTTGAAAACCAAGTCACAATCAATCCGGTAATGTATTTTTCTTCAAAGATAAAGCATTGGAATAAACTGCTATCTTTTAAGGTCTCACCCAGGCAATTAGGCTATTAATCTTCCTTTAAAGTTCTACCTATACAGGCTCCTTTCAAATTTTTTTCCTGCACTTGAGTCCCAAGTATTGTTAAGATGAGCTAAAATCACAGCTCTTCCTGAGATAGTGCAATCATTGATACCACTAGGTCCAAAATCAGATATAAGATAGACCTTAATTATGCAGCCTATCACTGGTGGTTTGAGAAACATGGCTCTTGGTTGTTCATACTACTCTTGAGGAGGTGGAGCCTTGATTGCTGGCAGGATCAAGAGACCCCAGTCCTCACAACATCTTCTTCCTCCTAAGGTAGTGAATGCATTCATTTAAGTGTATGAATGGGAGAAACAAGTCTCTGCCTTTTCTCTTTTGTTCCTATAGGAAGGGAGACCTTGTGAGAATTACATATAGCCCAAATTATTGACTTTAACTATTTCCTCATTTTATTAAGAAAGAACATGCAAAAATAAGCTATTGGAATTGAATTCAACATAGGGAAAACTGTCATGGCAACAAGAGATGATGCCATACAGAAATACGTTATATATGTTATCATTTTCTAAACATGTTAAGCATTTGAAGAAATAGTTGGACTCCATGTTTTTTCTACTAGACTTTCAAAAACACAAGTATTTCCATTTTAGAAATGTTGTAGGCATAATTTGGATTAAAGAGCAGTGACCATCCTAATTTAACATCTTCAAAGTTCTCATATAGTACATGATTTAAAAAAAAATTGTTTCCGTAGACAAATTAACTTCATTTCCCATCAATATGTCAGAATCTTTCTCCTCTTTTCATTGTATTTTCCAGATGACTGAGAAAACAATAAAGATATGCCTTGTATAAAGAATAAGAAGGAAAAAAACACAGCAAAGAAAGCATACAACAGAATAAACCAAGTTAAACAAATAGATTTTCTTTCATATTATGAAAATCAAACAGCTCTCTCTTTATCGTAGTAGGTGGGGGGAGAATAGAGATCTCTGTGGGTAATTACCTGCTCTGTTGTCTTCTAAATCTAGATACAATCAGCTCCAGTCTTTGTCTGTTATAGTGCAAAAGGAAAATAAAGTTACAATTTCTAAGGTACTTAGGATACAAAAAAGCTACAGATTAAAATGTTGGAAGCATGCTCAGAAGCAGACAGAATATTGTAGGATATTTCACCATGCATCAGTGATGAAATAACAGTGTTGCTCTATTTGACTCTAAATCATAAAAGTGTAGCTAGTCAAAGACAGATCTATATTATGAAGAAAGTATTTCATTACTTGAGACAAATGCCAATGGCTACATGAAGCTTGTCTGCCAGGATTTCAGATACTGTGAGTCCACCTCAAAATTGTGAAATTTTATTACAAGAAAAACACATACACTAAGGCAGATTTTCATTGCTCCTCACCCCTGTTGTTTATGGTTACATTTGGTAAACAGTGAGAGCTATTTTAATCCTGTGGTTCCCTCTTCTTTTTTGTATCTGTAAGAAAGTTTTCCTTCTCCATTACTTACTGCATCTATGTTCCACTAAGAACTTGCAAAGAACAAATAATAAGGATTTACTATGTTTGTTGCACCTCATTCTCATTTTAGTTTTCATGGTATGTCATCCTACTCTTTGATTGTCAATAACAACATCACAGAATTTGCAAAATGTATCAAGGAATTATAGGCTTGTCCTGCAATGAATCATTAACTGACACAACAGAATTACCTTTATCTCCTCCAAGTATTCTGGGCATAAAGTAGAGCCACTAAAAATCTTAGTAACACATTAGCTTTGCAGCTTGATCTATCTCCATTTTGTAGCCTTTAAATTACACAATTGGAAAGAGCAGAGCCTCTTGGTGTCATAGAAGAGTCTCGATGGAGAGACTACCGCTTGTTCAGTATCAAGGGTAGAAAGAGTTTATCACCAAAATGTTTCACCATAGTTATCTCTACCTTTTCTATTTTCTTTCAATTTACGATCTATATATCTATCCATCTATCTTTTTCCATCTATCTGTATATACCTACGGACTTAGCCATCTATCATCTATCTATGCTGTGTAGTATGGACATAGGTTTGAGAGCTGAGAAAATTCAGCATGACTTTTGGGGCAGGATCTATAGAGGTAGGGCAACAGAATTCCTGCAGATTCTACTTTAGGATCCCATGTGTTTGACTGTGGGTGTCATATATATATATATATATATGACACATATATATGTATATATGTGTGTGTGTGTGTGTATATATATATACACACATATATGTGTGTGTATATATATGTTTATATATGTGTGTGTGTGCGTGTGTGTGTGTGTATATATATAAACTTTAACTTTTCTTCAGCATCTTTACTCAATGTGAAGTTGAAGACTTCCAGTATCAAATGTATTTCACATAACTCTGTGGTATAAGGCTCCCTAGAAGTTATCAAGATCTCGGACAGTTTAGGTGACACCACCATTAATAGCAGAGCTTGTATCCTATACTCACCCCACCCCTGACTCTTCGATCAGTCATAATCCTTTCCCTCTACCCCAGCTTAAATCTAAAAGTTCTTTCTCTTTTAGGAGAAACATAAATCACATATAAATGACTATAAAGTGCAGAAGTATTTTTAAAAAGGGAACAATGAAGGGCAAGTACAAGTACAGTTGAAAAGTTATCAAGTTTTGCTTATTTTTCTATATTAATATGTTAACTCATGTAAAATCAAGATGGCAACGCTAATTTGATGTAATTAATACTTTGAAATGTATTTATCAAAAGTTGTGGAATATATTGCCTAACAAAATAGAGTATTTTACAAAGAAGCTGACAGTTCTTTTTGTAAGGTAGTTGAAAAAGTCATGTAATAAGCAAAGGTTAATGCAGTAATATTATATTTTTATGATTTCCAGTAGTATGTGAAGGACTTAGATTAATCACAGGAGGACATAATGATTTTTTAGTATTAAAAATAGTGTTTTCGGGCCGGGCGTGGTGGCTCAAGCCTGTAATCCCAGCACTTTGGGAGGCCGAGGCGGGTGGATCACGAGGTCAAGAGATCGAGACTATCCTGGTCAACACGGTGAAACCCCGTCTCTACTAAAAATACAAAAAATTAGCTGGGCATGGTGGCACGTGCCTGTAATCCCAGCTACTCAGGAGGCTGAGGTAGGAGAATTGCCTGAACCCAGGAGGCGGAGGTTGCGGTGAGCCGAGATCGCGCCATTGCACTCCAGCCTGGGTAACAAGAGCGAAACGCCGTCCCCAAAAAAAAAATAGTGTTTTCATTAGCTTGTACCAAACAGAAAGTTTCCTGATTCTAGACTAAGAAACAATTGTAACCAATTTTTCATTGACTTATGTCTCCTTGTAGCCAAGGCTGAAATATCTTCAGAAGTGCCCAACAAAGTACATGATACTTAGCTGATCTTTTAGTCATAACTGTGGAATGACTGGTTTCTATGAATTAATAGGCTTCCTCCCTAGCTCACAAATTGTGCTGGTATAGAACATGCCCATGGTTCCTTATGGGCAGTGGAGCAATGTCTTTCACATAACATCGCATACACATTCTGCCTCAGTTCTCCAAGTTTACTGGGAATTACTTATGGCACAAGTGGAGCATCTAATGTTAAATAAAAGAAAATAAAATTTGAGGAAGCTAACTGTGGAGAGAGACCTCTAGACAAGATGCCTGAGTTTCCCTTTACTAAGCACACTTCCCACTCTGAAGTTCTGTGATAAGGCTCATTCTGTACATACATTAAGGATACAAGACTTTCTGTCAACCAAATATTAGGGGTTTTTTTGTTTGTTTATTTTTCAATGAATAGTTAACAAAACAACCTACTGTTGTTTATAATTAGCCTTTGACCTTATGTAGTATTTGATGAATAGGAAAACATATTTTGTCAGAAATGCATACTCTTTAGTTTATAAGTTTGTTGAACTTTATGAACAAATTGTGTTGTTAATTCTTGAGGATTCAGAGACAGCAAATAATTCGAATATCTTTAGGAAATAGTAATTTTGATTGCTTTTTGTTAATTTTTTTTCAAAGTTAGCCACAATCTCATGACCATGTATTACTTAAATTGTTTTCTATCAGATGAGATGTAAAGCCAAATACCATAACACATTTATTTTTGTAAAATAAATGCATCTGAACTATCTGAATTATTTATTCTACTAAAAAGTAATGAATTCATTTGCTTGGTCCTTTTTTATGAAGAAAATTAGATAATGTGTAATAGTACTATAAAAATCTTATCCACTATTATTATTATTTGCTTATGATAGGGAAAGGCAAATTACAGTTTATGGGCCAAATCTGGCTGGTCACCTGATTTTGTAAATAAAGTTGTGTTTTTAACACATCCATGTCGATTCATGTACATATCATCCATGGCTACTTGTGTGCTCCCACAGGAGAGTTGAGTAGTTGGAACTTTACTACAAAGTTAAAAATATTTACTATCTGAACCTTTACAAAACTGGTTCCTGAGCTCTGGCTTAAGCTATGATTCAATGGTTAGGTAGGCTTTATATATATTTCCCACTGTTTTCTGGTCTGATATCCTGGTCAGAAGATGTCTTTCTTGATACTTCATAAGCAGTAATCTGAAATCCTTATCAAATTTTCAAATGTCATGACATGTATTGAAAAAGTATTTTCTTTGACTCCAATATTATTATGCAAAGTCAGCTTGTCCATTTCTAACAAAATGATTTATTAATGTGTATTTTGTCCTTATTTCCATGAGGATATATTATTTACCTGTAGTTGTCTTTTCCTCCCTGTTTTCTATTCTTTCCATAGCATTTAAATAAGATGTATGTGTGTGAGTGTGAGTGTGTGTACTGTCTATAAGATGAAAAATTTTTTTCTTAACTTTTCATGCATTGGCCTCTTCACTTATCCTGGAAACTATCTCTATTTTTATTCCATAGCAGGATACCTTAATAGGAGACCATTCAGGATTTCACTGCTATTACTATGTGTTATCGTCTATTTTACTCCTTTCTTCAATTCACAGCCACTTTCTTTTTCCATGTCACACTTGTTCTTCCCCAATGTAGTGATATATACCCTTTGCATACTTAATTCCAGTTGACTAAAACAGATGTAACATAGCAATGCAGATCTGTGAACAAACTGTCCTGTAGTTTTCTTGGACTTCACAGACATTTTTCTCTTAACTGGTCTCTGACACTTTGACTTTTATTAACCATTTTTAACAAACTTTCTCAATTTAAAAGAGCCCTAAAAACAAAGTATAATATCAAGCCAGTTCCAACTTGACCTATCACTGAATAACCTGACACTAATGATAAGCCTAAGAAATCTAATATATGGTGAATGAGGTAGCAAAATCTATAGCAGTAATTACAAAGAAACACTTAGAAATGTCTCAAATAGAGGATTAAAAGCTTTTTAAGGGCAAGAAGCTTATATATAAATTCTATCTGATTCTCCACTAAGTTCACTGTTTAATAAGAATGAAATAAGTGCTAAAAGCTGACTAATGTGGTGTGGATGTCCTGTAGGAAATGATGTCTTTCTCAGTAGCTGCATAAGAGGAGTTAAAAATGTTATTTTTAGTCCTTTGTAACTGCTGTTGACTGCTCACTCATTCCTTTTTCCACCACTGTGGTATCTTGATATTTCATTGTGAGACAAAGTGAATTAATCATTAGCTTTTCTGATCTTTAATGTCACACATTTAGAGAAATTGAGCAATTTTAAATTTGTCTTCTTATAGAAGAGTATACCATTATAGGTAAAATCAATTGTGGAGCAAGACAAATATAACATGAAGAATGAATGTATGAAATACTATTGAAATCATAATAAAGACATACCAAAAAATAGAAAAATTTCCATTTGGTCACAGTCAAAACATATTTCATTACACTGTCATATGAGTCTTATAGCATTCATTTCACAGACATCTAAAGTCAGAATCACTAGGACAATATAAGAACTAGATGGCATATTTGTATATAACAGTTTTAACCACCCCATGAAAGCATTCATTTTAAGATATCTGCTGTCATAGTTTTTAATTCTACAATGGAGGACTGGACACAGATTTTTGTTCTTTGGAGTGTCTCCTGCTCAATTCACCTCCAATTCTTAACTAAATACTTAATGGCTACTTTGTGTCAGATACTGTCTTAGGCACAATTGGAGATTACAAAGACTCATTCATTTATTCAGTATAGGTTTATGAAGTCTCTTATGTAATTTTCAAGGGTTAAATATGAGAAATGAAAGTCCCTACTCTCAAATAACTTGTAATCCATTTGAAGAAATAAGACAAATGCATTAAGAAGTGTGAAAAAACGTAGTATGTGAAAAATATTGTTCAGATTTTATAATCAATAAATTTTGACAACAAAAAAACTGAAGTAGAGAGAAACTACCTGTAGCTGTAGGAATCTGAGGCAGTCCAGGAGGATAGGGCACCTGACCTGTATTAGTGAAAACCTAATAATAATAACAAGTAAGTTCATGGAGGTGAGGGGAGAGACTATAAGAACAAAAAGACGCTGAAAAAGGGAGTTGGGTCAAGCAAATGACTAAGAACCCCCGTTTTATCTGTTATATACATTTAAATTTGCTGGCAAGGTGATGAGAAGTAGAGAAAATAAGGCAGGAGAACCCATAGATAAGAAAAAATATTATATAGCAGGAAATTTATTACTTGCAAAAAAAATATTGGCAAAAATAAATTCACTTTTCTAATTTTAAAATGATTTTTGGTATAATCTTTGGAACTCTATGAAATTTTTTTAAAATTTTATATCACCAAATATGCATGGTGTGTGTGTATGTGTGGATCCACAAAATTTTATGTATTTAAAATTTTTTAACTTAATGAAGTTGGATATATGCTTAAAAATTTTAAAGTTGTTACACTTAGAGATAAATTACAATTTAGAGATAATAAATTGGCAGTTTATTAAGTTAGCTTTTAGAAAAATAATGTATTTTTTTTCTGTAAATGTATTTAGTTAGCTAATATCTAAGTTTCATTACATATTATAATGGTGGTTGATTATCAATTTAAATTAGTGATGATTGAAAATACACGGATCTTTTTGTTTGTTTCAGAAGTGTTAGGCTTCATTAAGAAGCTTCTCAATCAGCCTTGTTTTCCATACATTAGTTCTTCAATAAAAATGGTGCTGTTCTAGTTGAAGTTTCTCTACTATCCCAACTTTGCGGTCCTAATGAGTCTCTCCTTGGAGACATATCTTTCTGTGCTCTATCTTAAACACAATCAGTTCACTTACAGTATATAAATATTTTTTGAGACAGTCTCATTCTGTTGTCCAGGCTGGAGTACAGTGATATGATCATAGCTCTCTGCAGCCTTGTTCCCTGGGGCTCAAGCAATCCTCAGCCTCCCAAGTTGCTGGGACTACAAGCCCATTGTCACCATGACCAGCTGTTTTTTTTTTATTTTTTATTTTTTATTTATTTTTTTTTTTTTCAGTAGAGATGAGGTCTTTCTATATTGCCAGTTGAATCTGAACATGAGCCACCATACTCAGCCCATTTGCAGCACATTTTAATGCATAGCACATGAAATAATGTTGGTCCAGAGGGCCCAGGTTTTAACTGCAGAGAAATTAAGATAGAATTTTTTTCTTGGGATCTTGCTTTGGTGATGGCTTCCTTCTACACTTGACTCTTTTCCCTGCTTTTGGGCGACTCCTAGTTGTTTTTGGTATGGGTTAGCCTGTTCTTGCATTGCTATAAAGAAATACCCAGGCCGGGTGCAGTGGCTCAAGCCTGTAATCCCAGCACTTTGGGAGGCCGAGGCGGGTGGATCACGAGGTCAAGAGATCGAGTCCATTCTGGTCAACATGGTGAAACCCCGTCTCTACCAAAAATACAAAAAATTAGCTGGGCATGGTGGTGCGTGCCTGTAATCCCAGCTACTCAGGAGGCTGAGGCAGGAGAATTGCCTGAACCCAGGAGACGGAGGTTGCAGTGAGCCGAGATGACGCCATTGCACTCCAGCCTGGGTAACATGAGTGAAACTCCGCCTCAAAAAAAAAAAAAAAAAAAAAAAAAGAAATACCCAAGACTGGGTGATGAAAAGAAGTTTAATTGGCTCACAGTTCTGCAGGCCATACTGGAAGCAGGGCACTGGCATCTGGTTCTTGGGAGGTCTGAGGAAGCTTTTTCTTATGGCCTGTGGTGAAGCAAGAGCAGACATTTCACATGGCAAAACAGAAGCAAGGGAGGGGAAAAGGGAGGAAGTACCACATACTTTTAAACAAGCAGATATTGTAAAAACTCACTCACTCTGGTGAGAACACCACCAAGCCACGAATGATCTGCCCCCAAGACCCAAACACCTGCCACCAGGCCCCACCTCCACCACTAGGAATTACATCTCAACATGAGATTTGGAAGAGACATCCAGACTGTACCACAGGAGGTTTCACAAATGTTTAGAAGCCTTCCTTCTTTGATTATGGGCACACTCTGCCCTGATTTAATGTCCCTTTCTTCCTATTCATGGTACCATATCTGGCTTCAGGGCCTCATTGATCCCCCTACTTATCCTAAACAGTGTGGGCAAAAATAAAGTTTTCCTAGCATTTAACTAAGATTAAACTTTACTTGATTTTTTAAAAGTTCAAATAAAAATATAAGAGCAATAGGTGGATTTTAAAAAACAGAGATTTCAGAACTGACTCACTAGCTAAAAATGGATTTTCCTTGGCTTGGTTTAGGAAACTGCTAATTTCTCTAACCTCAAATATAAGATAATCCCATGTGGAGGCATACATACTTAACTGAAACACTCAAATAGCTACCCAAAGCCTCACTGGTTTAACAAAGATTTTTATCTTCAGGCTCTCTCATAACCTATTTTGTATTTTTATTTAGAGGCAGAGGTCCCAGGGTTATTCTTTTCATTCTAGGTTAGGTTGAAGTTTGTGCTGTTTGGCTGGCCTTAACCTTATTGATCTTTATTTCTCAAACACCAAAATATCTGCTCCCCTGTGTTTCTCTATACTTGGAAACTCGACCCAATTTCCCAACTCATTGCTCTTTTTTTCCATCTGATTTACCTTCCAAAATGCATACTAACCTGCTGATGGAACTGGTCCTGCTCTCTGGGGCAGCCATTTGTCCATAAAAGACCTATGAACTTCCTGGTGGAACAACTTCCTTTCTTGGGGATAAGTCCCCCTCACATCACCTTTCTGTGTTTCCTGCACCTTCTACATAACTAAGTTCCTATTTAATAAATGAAATTTGGTTTATTGACTCCTAAGAATCAGATACTAAAGGAAAGATGCAGAACTAGTGTGTGGTGCCTGCCTTCAAGATGCTTATACTCTAATTGGAGGGATTACTATATATTTACATCATTGGTTTTTCTGGCCACAAAAACACATGTTTTTGTGTTCTATCAGAACAGTTTCTGTATCCTTGTTTATTTGCAAAGTAGAAATGATTAACAATTTTTTTTGTCCAGTTAGTCATTAGGTGTTTCTTGGCTCAGATTACTAGATTACTTCTCCTGGTTCTCTTTGCTGAATCTACCCTTAATTATCCCCAGTGGTATGATGGTATAGCATACTATCACTATAGATATACAATATCAAAACTATTTTAAACCCAGACTCTAGGTCCTAGAGAAATAGTGAAAGTGGAATGTTTCTATGGAAAGAAAAGAAAGGTCATGGAAAGGAGGTTCATGTAATAACCAATCAAACTTTAATATGCTTATATGTTAAACTATTGGCTACTTTTGCAGAGGGAGGGGGAAAATGCCATAATATGAAATTGAACTCATAAAATGGCTTTGTTGTTACTGAAAGTTTTTAAACATTGTTCCCTATCTACATTCTGAAAGAATGCAAATTTGTGGTTATATATTGTTAACCAGAAAGAGATACCATTGGCCTCTACCTCCTAAAAGAAGGAAGATGCCTGCTGGAGTCAGGAGGCTAAGGTTAAAGAATTATACTTCTCATGTATCTGCACGTCCTTACTATTTGAAGCAGGGAGCATATGAGTCAACATTTGAAAACAAAACACACTCTCTACAGTCAAAACTTTCCCTCATGGCCCATGAAAGCAAAATTGTAAGTATGAGAAGTTTGCCTGTTCACGGTGATGATACTTTCTTTTGCTGTGCAGAAGCTCTTTAGTTTAATTAAATCCCATTTGTCAATTTTAGCTTTTGTTGCAATTGCTTTTGGTGATCTCGTCATAAAATCTTTGCCCATGCCTATGTCCTAAATGGTATTATCTAAGTTTTCTTCTAGGGCTTTTATGCTTTTGAGTTTTACATTTAAGCTTTAGTCTATCTTGATTTAATTTTTGTATAAGGTAAGGAAGGGGTCCTGTTTCAGTTTCCTGGATATGGCTAGTCAGTTTTCCCAGCACTATTTATTAAACAGGGAATCCTTTCCCCATTGCTTGTTTTTATTGAAGATCAGATGGTTGTAGATGTGTAGTCTTATTTCTGGAAGAAAATTTTTGCAATCTACCCATCTGACAAAGGTCTAATATCCAGAATTCACAAGAAACTTAAACAAATTTACAAGAAAAAGAAAACCCCATCGAAAAGTGGGCAAATGATATGAACAGACACTTCTCAAAAGAAGGTATTTATTATGCCAACAAACATATGAAGAAAGGCTCATCATTCACTGATCATTAGAGACATGCAAATCAAAACCACAATAAGATACTTAAAAGATTCTTAAAAGTCAAGAAACAACAAATGCTGGCAAGATTATGGAGAAATAAGAAGGCTTTTACATTGTTTGTGGGAATATAAATTAGTTCAACCATTGTAGAAGACAGTGTGGCAATTCTTCCAGGATGCAGAACCAGGAAGAAATAGAAATTATCATAAAATCTTTATGATAAAGATATGTGTGTATATCTTTATAACAGAATAATTTATATTCATTTGGAGTGTGATGCTGGCAGTGATTAATAAGTATGGTTATGAGGTGCTGAGCATCTAGCAGGTACCAAGCCCTGTACTAAGGAATATAAATTGCTCTGTTACAAAGATACACACGCATGTTTATTGTGGCACTATTCACGTGGAAGCAAGCCCAATGCCCTTCAGTGATAGACTTGATAAAGAAAATGTGATACATATATACCATGGAATACTATGCAGCTATGAAAAGGAATGAGATCATGTCCTTTGCAGGGACGTGGATGAAGCTGGAAGCCATCATCTTCAGGAAAGTAACACATTAACAGAAAACCAAACACTGCATGTTCTCACTCATAAGTGGGAGTTGAACAATGAGAACACATGGACATAAGGAAGGGAACAACACACACCGGGGTCTGTTGGTAGGGGTAGGGATGAGGGGAGGGAGAGAATCAGGACAAAGAGCTAATGCATGTGGGGTCTAAAACCTAGGTGACAGGTTGATAGGCACAGCAAACCACCATGGCACATGTATACCTATGTAACAAACCTGCAGGTTCTGTGCATGTGTCCCAGAACTTAAAAAATAAAAATAAAAAAATAAATAAATATGACAAGTTTTCTCTTTGATTTGTCATCTTCTAACCCAGAAGTTGATCGTGCTTTTATTTTTTCAAGAGTCACCTTTATTTTCTATAAAATATTATAATCTCAATATTATGTTTACATTTCATACCTATGTTAAGGGGACATAAGGTACCAACACACCTTTTATGCAAATGATATAAAAATGTACAGAGTGTGTTTTGTTTTCAAATGTTGACTCATATGCTCCCTGCTTCAAATAGTAAGGACATGCAGATACATGAGAAGTACAATTCTTTAACCTTAGCCTCCTGACTCCAGCAGGCATCTTCCTTCTTTTCGGAGGTAAAGGCTAGTGGTATCTCTTTCTGGTTAACAATATATAACCACAAATTTGCATTCTTTCAGAATATAGTGTTGCTCTTACATGTTGGTGCCTATGTATTGAAGATTTGGTGAGTATTTAGTAATATTAAGGAATCAACACGTATTTTCTTTTGTAGTCCTTTTGGATGTCATATTGAATTTCACAGAAGTTCGTAGCATGCAGGTATTTTAGCACCAACTTTTTAGTACTATTCATGGTTTGTTAATTGGATTTAAGATTTTGTAGCCAAGTCCCCTGGTCCCTTTCTTGCTTATAACTAATGTTTCTTTATGTTCAATGTGTTTGAAAGGCCTATTTTTTGTTCCAATGCCTAAAAAATAAATCTTAGCTAGCTTACCCACAGAATATACAATAATGCATGGTTTTTAAAGGCATGGGTTTGGAAGACACACACATCTTGGTCACATATCTTAGAGCAACAGTGAATTTTCAATCAAATCTGTACCTTAGTCAAGTTAGCTGACCTCTTCAGGTTCTTCCTTAATAGCACCAATCCACAGGTTTATTGGTTACATTAAACGAGACTGTCCTTGTAAAACACTTAGTACAGGGCCTGGTACCTGCTAGATGCTCAATACCTCATAACTATACTTATTAATCATAGCATCATACTCCAAAAGCATGCTCCTCACAGCCCTTCTGTACTACCTAAAATATCCTCTTCATAATAATTTTAAGATTGAGGCACTCACTCTAGCTCAAAAGGCATTAAACAGGAAAGCAACATTACCCACTTAGTGTGGTCTGATTTGTTAAATTAGCCGATTTTACCTCCGTTTCATATATAACCACACACACACACAAAAAAAAAAAAAAAAAAAAAAAAACCCAGAAAAGATAGACTGATAAAAAAGATGAGGTTGAAGGATATAGAAAGTCTAGAACTTGAAGGAAGGAATCGTGTGTGAGAACAGCACTTGGGGGAAGTACAGCAAACAAATTCTGGAAGCCCAGCAAGACCAGGTGCCTGGAGTGCAGAGTTAGACTTTCCTTCCTATATTCTTCACTCCCTCTCTGTCTCCTGAAATCCAGATAATATTGTCTTATTCAAAATATTCTCATATGAAACATAGGCAATGTGATATTTCTAAATTATAGTAAAATTTACTCAGTGTATCAGCAGCAATAATCACTTTGAATTTAATAAAACGTGTAAACATGTTACTATGTTAACTTTAATCGTTATTGTTTTTATGTTATAGTTGACAAAATACAGTTTAGAGAATTGTCTTCTAAGTTCCCAGGAATAAGTAGTATACTTTGGACAACATAGGACCTAAAATCAGAGAGACTTATACGTAATTCTGGCTCAGCCATACACTTGCAATACAACCCGGTGATATTGAAACTGAGTCTCAGCAGCCTCTTACTACAAAAAATTGACAGCGTAGTTTTTCCCTTGTAGGGTTTTTATGGAACCATGTCTATGAAAACCCAAGTGTGTATGTGAAAAGATGTAGCACAGTGCATGACATATTATGCCTACTTAATGCCAATTTCCATCTGCATATTACGTTCCATACTCTTCTTGATTATTCCATGGAAAGATGGACCATATTGTTGAATCCTTTGTACTCCCAAGTTGAGAAAAGAGCTGACCCTCTTATATCCTCACCTGGATTCTGGACTGTCTTCCTACTTTCTTCTGTCATCCATCCATTTATTCCCTTACTTACTCATTCATTCATTATTTTGAAATTTACTGAAGTGCGTTACATTCTGCTTTCTTTATCATTTTCTTTTTTCAGTCAAAATATTTGCCACTTTAAAAAGTGGTTATGAGTATGAGAAGATTCTGATTCCCAAAGTCCTGGGACTTACAATCACTACCACAATATTTGGCTGCAACTACACATTTTCTGTATTAAAGATGGTCCTTCTTGGAAATACTGTAAAAAATAGACAAGCCATCAATGGATATTTTCTGCTTTCAACACTTAATAAGAAAGATAATCCAACTAGAAGGGGATATGTAATAAAGAGGGCATGTTAGACTGCAATAGCAGACATCCAGTTTTCAATAGTTTAATATTATGACTGTTTATTCCATGCCTGAGTAGGTACTCAGGTCAGCAGAAAAATTCTACCCCAAGTGGTCCTTAAGGGATGCCAGTTTCTTCCATCTTGCTTCATCATCTTATAGAGCCATTTGATAATAATCTGAAGCCAGAGAAAGAATAAAAAGCAATCATGGAGGATATATACACACTTCAGAATAGCCTTGGTCTGGGAGCTATGCACTCATATATGCTCATACCCATTGTCAAGACACAGTCATACAGACACACTTAATTAGTTATAAGGGGAGGTGTTGAGCCAGAAACCTACTTCTGGAGGAGAAAGCATAATAGGATGCAGTAGACAGTGAGAGATCTCTGCCACAGTGTATTAAAGAGAAACTATTTAAATTGTATTTTTGTTTATTCTAAAACACTAGCTTGCTAGTCTGTTAGTACATAAACTAGTATCATTTGCTAAAGAATCCCTCAAGGAATAGTAATTAAAATTCTATCTCTTCCCATACGTATAACACATTATCTGGGAGTGTGGGTGGCATCAGTTGTAGAAGGGGGGTAATCTTTCTTGGTCTGATTTTAAATAAGAGACCCAATTTAGTGCAGCACCAGCAAAGTATTCAATTAAAATCACATTATTAAAATAAAAATTAATGTTCTGTTGCTGAACTGCTTGGCTGAATGCACCAATTAAAAGTTTTCTTATCTTCCCGACCCCCTCTCCAATCTCTTTGGGAGAAAGAAGAGGCATAAACACAAATGCATACACAACTTTCTGACTAAAGAAACTGAATTGAAGTTAAACTTTGTTCCTCAAATACTGTAATTGTACAATTACCTGTGGTGTTTAAGACATGTGTAATGTGACAAATAAAAAACCCACAGTGCAAATACTTTACTAAAATGAGTATAGCATCTACCTTTTCATACTTAAAAAAACTAGTTTTTAAAACTATATTTAACCTTAATTGTCTTTCTTTCTCTTCTTGTCTTCTTAGGATAATTAGAGAAGTTACCAGAAATAGTTGTAAATGGTCGGGGCTGGGAAGTCAGGGTAATACTGTGGAAAATCCTTGATTTAGACTGTGGCCTATAATTTTAAATTCAGTTTTTGTTCTCCTTTAAGTAGCCAATAGACCAGGAAAGACATCATCCTAGAACCCAGATGTCTTAAGCAAGTTTTGGACTCTTTATGTGCAGGATAGATCTTCTGTATCCTCTTCGGCTACTATCGAATAGCTTCCGATCACATGCCATTTTTCCTTACTTTTTAAAATCTTTTTCACTCTTTTTTTTGTAAGACATTCTTGGCCAGAGCCCCTTGATATCACTTAAATGTAAAGGTGCTATAACAGTCCCCTTTTGCCCCTTGAGAGCCCTACTACAGTAGGTATGCTATAGCATTCATCCACCTCCAGGCAATTTCTTTCTTGTCAAGATCTCTTTGTGGATATAAGCAATACAGGGTCTTGTAAAGTAACATGTTCTTCAGTTTGATGCAACTGCCATTTTCCTTCTTCCTTCAGCCATTTGATTTTTCAGGCAGTTAGCTTTTCTATTTTAATGGAAAAATCTGCAAGCTTATTTGTAAAGCTTTGAATTCATTTGAACATTGATTGTACCTTCACTATTTTTCCAATATGTGTGGCACTGAAAATACACAGATCACAGCAACTACTGTTAAGATAGAAAGTGGCTTTCCTATTTTTATGCATTTGTACATCTGATTATGTTTTGTGAACTACACTAAAGTCAAATCTCTCTTATTTTAAAAGCACTCATCCTCCACAAACAAAATGGACAGAATGCTAATAATTGTTTGACATGTTTTAAAAATACAACAAGTACAGTTATCACTAATATCAATTTTAAAATTGATCCCTTTGATATCTCTGTGTGATGGGGCAACAAGAAATGAGAAGGTAGTTATTTAAAATATACAAAAATGCCAGAAACTGACATCTCTCAGTATTGGCCTTTTGCCACATTAGGTTTTAGAAAAAAAGCAGGAAATGCTGTCTGGAAAGATCCAACAATATTATCCATAAACACAGGTGAATTGACATCATGTATACATACCCAACACATACACACCTGATATGAGGACATCTGCATACAAAGACACAGGACACATTCACACACTCCACATAAAAAGTAATTGGGGGAAATAAAACCAAGTAGAGGAAGAGACTGTATGGGTAGTCTTGAGGTCATGTTATGAAGCTGCTATATTTTTCCAACATTTTGAAATTGTTCAGATATCTCCTGGATAGTGGTTTTAATCAAGACCACATACGGAAGAACAGAGTCCCTCATTCTAGGAAATGTATGCATTTGTTGCAGAAGTATGGGAAGATGGAGAACCATGAAAACATGCTTAAGATTATGACGAAATGCCTGCAGGACAAGCTAAGTTAGAAAAAGAGTTCCTTGTCTCCAGGAACTCTGTCCATGGTTAATTCTTCATCTCATGTGAAGACACACTGTCTTTCATTTTCACAAAAGCAACATGCATCTGACACTAATGAGTCTCAGTTCATATTTTTCTGTATCTGTTTCTTCATGAGGTTACTAACAGGAAATTGGTCAATGCCTGAAGGCAGTTCATGAAGTTCTTGCCTGGTCATTTCAAGGAGCAACATTCTTTGTTACAAGACACTACAGAGCCACCAGAGGCCAGGAATACTTCCTGATAAGTTTCCCCACCAACTGAGACACCTTTAAGTTCTTAAGCAAACTTGCCTGTCCCTAACCAAGTTTACCCAACATGTGGTTTCTTTAGTTGGTCTTCTGTAGACAGTTAAACAATACCTTTCTCAGGAGGTGGCTCAATTTTTTAACTCAAAAGTAATCAAATTACCTTAAATGAATGTCCTTTATTCTCTCTTCTTGGTGAAATTTAAAAAGAGAAACTTCATAGAAAGCTTCATTTTTATAAGTGATTTCTATTAGACTGTGGTTAAACGATAATTGTTTGGAAAAATAAAAAGTCTGTGTGAACAGATTGGTTTCCCAGTGGGAATGAACTCCAAATATCAGGGAGAGAAATGACCTAGAATCTTGAAAATCTTGAAACATTCCCAGGAGGAGGCAGCCTCTCAAGCTTCGCATAGCTTCTCACCCATGAGAAGTGCACTGTATTGAAATAGGTCAGCATGTGGAGAGATATTAAAGAGACGTTATCTGCCCTCTGAATCATGTCATTAAGTGCTTTATTTTCCCCTAGAAATTGAGGAAAGCAAGACCTCATTAAAGCAAATAAGGCCCAAATTTGCAAGCATGTTTTGACTCTCTTGCAATGCATGCAGCCTTGCACTCGGATTCAGATTATGAGGATAACAGAAATGGGCAAAGGGAAACCTGAATGCACCCGCCATCTTTTATTTGGTAATAATTTTCCTGTACCTCAGATATGTATGTCTTTCTTCCCTGTACATAATACTTGGGTAAATGTTGCCTGGAATACATTAAAACTTGAGTTCCAGAAACTACTTTGAAGGATCTTACAGTCAGAAAAGAGCAAGAAAAAATGTTTATAATGTCTACATTTAATTTGAAGAAATAGGCAAATTATAATCATACACATATCTGATTCAGCCTATGACCTCAGAACTATATCATTTAAGTCTGACAAAAACCTTCTGGTGGTTTGCTGTCAATCTTTGCTGTTCCTGGGTTTTTAGAAGCATCACCTTGATTACTGTCTTCATTTTCACGTGAAGTGAATCTGTCCAAATTTCCCCTTTTTATAAGGACTTCAGTTACATGGGATTAGAGTTCACCCTAATGACCTCATCTTTATTTAACTAATTACCTCTATAATGCTCCCCCTTTTCCCAAATAAGTTCACATCTGAGGTACTGGGAGTTAGGGCTTCTGCATACTAAATTTCAAGGAGCATATTTTAACCCATAACACTGCCCCAGTATTTACCCAGTGCTCTATTTATGGCCTGCTCTGATTTCCTTAGTCACCACTGAATCCTACATTCTTATACCTTTGTTACTTTATGTGGTATCTGGTGACCTCTGAATGATAGCAGGAGTTTGGGAAATGAAAGCAGTTAGTATGGATCCTAGGGTAGGTCAAGTCTGAGAGTTCCCATCCAAGTAATTGCATCACAGATTAGGTTCCAGCGGGGAGCAGAGAGAGAGAGGTGTAGTCACAATTATTTGGAAAGGAGAGCTTTGCAAAATTCAGCTTCTTTTTGGCTTGTCTTTTAATTACCAACTTGATCCTTTGGGCACTATGGCTATGTCTACAAAGGCCCAGCCTAATCATATAGAATGAAGTACAGCTGAATAGTGGAGCTGAAACCAAGAAAAATGTCATTAAGTCCTTCCAAATGTCATTAAGACAATATTTTGAATCAAATCAGATGATTAAATGTTTCCTTCCTGCATCTGGAACAAAAGAGCAAAATATAGCTTATCAGTGATTCTGAGTAACCGTGCAATTCTACAAACACATTACTTTACCCACATAATCTATTATAGGGCATTCACAATAACATTATGGCTTTATCATGGCTACACATTTGACCTGTTAAATCAATGAGATATTTTTAGTTTTGGCAGATGCTACTGTGACTGTGTTTAAGAATCACTTTGTCCTTTTACATTTGAACCATTTTTAAAGGCTAAGAAAAGAAAAACCAATTTTCTCACCAAGATGTAGAAAACATTGGAAAAGATTGTATTGTGGCTTGTAACTAAGTTGTACAAATTTGCTGTGATCCGTATTCAAAAAAATTATTTCAATATTTACTATTAAAAGGAGAGAGAATCTTTTAAAATGCCAAAGAAATGAAAAATAGAGAAGGAAATTAGACCTTTATTTCCATAAATATTGAGATCAAAATTAAAAAGTCAAAAGTTTGTAGATATTGATAGAGAACAGGGACTAACTATACTTTTAACTACTTTTCAAATTCTAACCTCCAAGTTCCATCATTGGCTATGTATCTGTGGAAAATTCTTAAAGTTTCAGGAGAGCTGACTCAAGCCTATTCCTAACCCACCTATAGGCAGTCACTAACATTGTTGGTAAAATGTAAAGAAGGAACTAACTTGTGAACATAATGTGCAAAGCTAAGCCTATATTTTGAGATAATATCTTGGCTTCAGACTCCATCAACACCATTTATTCCATAAGTACCAATTTGCTTTGTTCAGTTACCCAATTCTTTATTAAATTTAGTTGAATTTGGTCTACAATACAGTTTGGGAGATTTTGACATTTGCTGTCAGAGATTTAAGGTGTTACCATGACAGAGACATGAAAAGCTGGCAACACAGGCAGAAAGGGGTAGTGGCCTTTAAGGCCTTTTTTTTTTTTTTTTGCAAAAGAAACCAGGCTAATAATATTGAAAAATAATGGGTCTATGCCAAAATGCAGTCGATTTTAAAATATTGGCCCTACATCCTATGACTTTGCTAAATTCCCTTATTAGCTCCAGTAGTTTAGTTTTGATTATTTTGGACTGTCTACGTACACAATCATGTCATATACAAATAAGGACCATTTTACTTGAAAAAAAAAAAAATAACGGGTCTATGTAGAGGATTAGGATTGGGAAAATGACAAAGAACAGAGGGAATTTCCACAGGACAACACAGGGAAGAAGTCTCAGAGGAATGCAAAATGTGACATCAAGGGGCTTTATTGCTCTAACTTTGAAACATGTTTTATACGTTTAGTTAATAATGAAAAGATTAGAAGAGTTTATTTTTTCAGTATGGTTACAGAAAAGTAAATAAGTAATCCCTTTTTTGTTTCCAAATGAGTACATTGTGCTATATTTCCCTTAAGCAGCAAGGGGGTTGTTTAAAGTTTAAAATTCTGTATTTGGAATTTTCTTGAAGAATGCAGATAGGCTCTTCAGCAATCAGTTAAAACTTTTCAATCACAAGAGAAAAGAAAGAAAATAAAGAGGAATTCAGAATTGGTAAAATGCCAAGAGGAAGATGAGTACAAGGCAATAAATATTATCCAAAGGCATCTTTCAGTCAGGAAAAAAGTCATGCCCTTTAAACAATTTCCCAAAACTTTTTTTTACACCAATAGCCACTATCTTAAAATAATTCTTACCAATTATTAAAGGTTGTTTTTGACAGGTTTTGTATCTTTTCAATCAGAATGTATTTATTATCTTATATGGTATTTTGTGCTCAGAACTCAAATTCTTTAACCTCTATTTTCTTTATTAGTCTCATCTGTGAAATCTAGATAATGCTAGTAACTAGCTCTTAGAGCAGTGTATATCAAAATTGTTACCTTAAAGAAGCTTCAAGCATGAAAAATACTCCTTGAGAAACACCTGTATTTCTGACAATAAAATAATTACTTATTATAAAAATTAAGCCAAAAATATTGCCACTTTATTTTAAATGGAATAAAAGTGTATGTGTGTGTACGATCACACATTTATATTCTAATGTTTTGGGGGGATGCTGTGAAGATAATTTTAAATTTCATGAAATATCTTGTTAAATGATTTTATAACTGTTATTTTCTGTGTATGTTAAATGCTATTTTAGAATGTGGTGTATATCAAACCTAGTTTGGAAACGTCCCTATAGGAGTATGATACTAATAGGCGTGTAAGGTAGGGATGCAGATACGTACATAAACATACGCATTCTCTCTTTCATACACAAATATACATCAAATACTATCTAGTAGAATAGTCTACCACTAAAAAAAGTATTTTTTACATTTTAATGTGTTTTGGTATATACATATATATATTAGTACATTGTACTAGATTTTTATATATAAATAGATATATATATTTTAAATTTAAACAAAGTGGAGAAATTGACTTTTTTTGAATGGCAAAATAACTTTGAGATAGAACTTTATATTTTGAGTGCCTTAAGACAAGAACTAGATATTACTTATCCTGCATACTCCCTCACTCATATGTATTTATGAATGGATGAATGAATAAATAAATAATTCAGTAAATCAATAAGTGAATACATGAATAGGATAATGAAAGGCAAGACGTTAAAAGCTGAAAACCACAAAAGGAACAGAGCAGTGACCACACCTGTCATTCCTTTCTCACCAGTTGTTTTCCTTTTGCTAGTTAGACAGGGAGATCCTGGGGAGATGTATTTTTAGAATGCTGAGAAACTATTTATTAAGCAGGAAACACCGTATCTGTTAAAAGATGGTATTGGTTGTTGGCAGCCTTGAGAGCAGCTTTGTGTACTTTAATACCTTGAATCGGAAGGCCACTGAAAAATCTAAACACACATTCACAGACCAAATTTAAAGGTTGCAGAAGGACTTATTAAAAAATAATTATACTTGCAATTATTTTTAATATGTCCTAGACTATGATCTTTAAGGTGGCAGGAAAACTCTTCACCACTCTATCCTTGGCACCTAGCCCATACCTTGCAAATACTATTTGTGCTTTAATAAGATTTTGCTGAATGAGTCTATGAAAGAATTAATGATATTGGAAAGAGGTGTTACGAATGAAGCAAAACTAGTTATGTGTAGAGGCTGATAGAGAAAAGAACTGGTAGTAAATTAAAAATTGCTTAAAAAGAAAGGAAAGACATTGCATGGATATCAAGAAAAGATGAGAAGAAGGGATTACAGAGCCTTACAGAAAGTGAACAGCATGGGAGACAGGTTTGTTTAAAGGTTTGGTAATACTGAGTGTGAGTTTATTTTCTCTAATGAAAAAATGTTTAAGCAATTTGGGAGAAAAATGAAATTTAAAAAATTACAACAAATGCAAGTTATGTATTATGTTCCTCTGCAGACCTCATAAAAGAGCAATTTACTCTTGCATGTACTCTAAATGTTTATGAGAGAATGGTTTATGGGCATACTGATTTTTTAGATTTCCTTCCCATCTCTGACTCTTGACTAATTCACTTAAAAACAAAAAGTTTCTACACTTGGAAAACTGAAAAGGTATTTCTATGACTGGGGCTTTTTGATTTGAAGCTAGGGGTTCTGGCTTGATTACTCTGTCTCAGAATTAAAATAATTGAAAAGTCCATTAAAAAGGCAATTAGATTTCAAATAAAGGCAAGACTAGTTACACCTAAGTTTCTTCAAAATGCAATAAACCTATCAGTCTCTTGGCTTAACTCACCAAAAATTAGTCAGTGGAGGCGCCATAGAACATCAGGTGATTGCAGGTATTATATTAGGGCCAAAGAAATTAGGGCTGTCTCCTTCTGTGATGAACAATTTCCCCCCAGGTTTATGGCTTTATAGAAAATGGATGTTATTATTCTTATTTTATATAATAAGAATAAAAACAAGTAAAGGTATAAGGCTTAAAAGATACTGAACTGATGTCCTTGTTTAGTAAATTAGAACATTAAGGAAAAATACAGAACTGTGATTCAGGAAACTACTCAGGGACAGAAATGTGAATAAAACTGAAGATTCCTGACGCCTTTGTAACACTTTTTTTTACTCTATGATGTACTATTTAGAAAGATAGTTGTTTATGTTGATGATAAAAGAGAAGGATGGAGTTGAAGTCTAAGTCCTTGAAGAACCTAGAAAAGGACATTTATTGGATATTCTAGTCTAATGAAAGCAAAGTCTTGTAACATCACTGTATTTACAGTTGTTTGCACAGAATCTGGCACTTGGTAGGTGCTCAATAGATGTTTATTTTTAATTGAGGCATAATTTTCATACAATAACATGTACAGATTTTGAGTATTCAGTGTGATAAATTTTAGCAATTTTATGTATGCATGTAGCCATTTACAGAATACAAATATTCAGTATATGAGTTTTTGTCAGCTGTGTTAGGTATGCCACAGAATGTAAAAATTCTATTCTTTTTCTTAATGATGTTATCTCCACTACCCCAGAAAATTTCTTCATGCCCCTTTTAGGTCAAATTCCCCTTCATTCTGCCCACTCACAGAGTAGACCACTTTCTGGTTTCTTTCTTTTTATTTAACTTTTATTTTAGATTTGGGGATTCATATGAAGTTTTGTTACATAGGTAAACAGGTGTCACAGGAGTTTGTTGTAGATATTATTTTATCACCTAGGAATCAAGGACAGTACCCAATAGTTATCTTTTCTGGTCCTCTCCATCATCCTACCCAACCTCCATCAAGTAGACATCAGTGTCTGTAGTTTCCTTCTTTGTGTTCACAAATTCTTGTCATTTAGATCCCACTTACAAGTGAGAACATACAGTATTTATTTTTCAGTTCCTGTGATAGTTTGCTAAGAATGATAGCCTCCAGCTCCATCCAAGCTTCTGCAAAAGACATGATCGTGTTTTTTTATGGCTGCATAGTATTCCATGATGTATATGTACCACATTTTCTTTATCCAATGAAAATGGATAGACATTTGGGTTAATTCTATGGTTTCGCTATTGTGACTAGGGCTGCAGTAAATATTTGCATGCATATGTATTTATGGTAAAATAATTTATATTTGTCTGAGTATATACCCAGTAATGGGATTACTTGGTTGAATGGTAGTTCTGCTTTTAGGTGTTTGAAGAATTGCCATATTCCTTTCTGCAATTACTGAACTAAACTCCCAACAACAGTTTTTAATTGTTCCCTTTCCTTAGCAACCTCACCAGCATCTGTTATTTTTGACTTTTTAACATTTTGACTGATCTGAGATGGTATCTCATTGTGGTTTGGATTTGAATTTCTCTAATAATCGGTGAAATTGTGCTTTTTTTTAATGCTTATTGGCCACATGTGTATCTTCTTTTGAGAACTGTCTGATCATGTCCATTACCCACTTTTTAGTGGAGTTGTTTTTCTCTTGTAAATTCGTTTAACTTCCTTATAGAAGCTGGATATTAGATCTTTGTGAGGTAGCGTTGTTTGCAAAAATTTTCTCTCATTCTGTAGGTTGTCTGTTTACTCTGTTGGTAGTTCCTCTTCCTTGGTAAAAGCTCTTAAGTTTAATTAGATCCAGCTTGTCAATTTTTGCTTTTGTTGTGGTTGCTTTTGGTGTCTTGTCATAAAATCTTTGCCCACTGCTATATCCAGCAAGGTATTGCCTAGGTTGTCTTCCACAGTTCTTATAATTTTGGGTTTTACATTTAAATATTTAATCCCTTTTGAGTTGATTTTTGTATATGGTATAAGGAAGTGAACCCGATTTCAGACTTCTGCATATGGCTAGCCAGTTAACCTAGTACCATTTATTGAATAGGGAATTTTATCCCCATTGCTTGTTTCTTCAGTTTTGTCCAAGATCAGATAGTCACAGATGTATGGCCTTATTTCTTGACTCTTTATTCTGTCCCATTGGTCTATATGACTATTTTTGTACCAGTACAACACTGTTTTGATTACTGTAGCCTTGTAGTATAGTTTGAAGTCAAGTAACGTGATGCCTCCAACTTTGTTCTTTTTGTTTAGGATTGCCTTGGCTATTCAAGCTCTTGTCAGTTCACATGAATTTTAAAATAGTTTTTTTCTAATTCTGTAAAGAATGTCTTTGGTAATTTGATAGAAATAGCACTGAATCTGTAAATTGTTTTGGGCAGTATAACCATTTTAATAATATTGTTTTTTCCTATCCATGGGCATGGTATGTTTTTCCATTTATTTATGTCTTCTCTCATTTATTTGAGCAATGCTTTATGATTTAATCTCATTTGTGAATGAGATTGCCTTTCTGATTTGGCTCTCAGTTTGGCTGTTGTTGGTATATTAAAATGCTAAAGATGCTAAGGACTTTTGTATGTTGATTTTGTATCCTGCAGCTTTGCTGAAGTTGCTTATCACATCAAGGAGTTTTGGGGCCCAACTATGGGATTTTCTAGATATAGAATCATGTTGTCTGCAAAAAGAGATAATTTGACTTTCTCTCTTCCTATTTAGATGTCCTTTAGTTTTTTCTGTTGCTTTATTTTTCTGGCTAGGACTTCCAATACATAATGAATAAGAGTGATGAGAGGACATCCTTGTCTTGTGCCAGTTTTCAAAAAGAATGCTTCCAGCCTTTATTCTTTCAGTATAATGTTGGCTGTATGTCTTTCATAGATGACTTTGATAAATTTGAGGTATGTTCCTTTAATACCTAGTTTATTGAGAGTTTTAAACATAAAGAAGTGTTAAATTTTATTGAAAGCCTTTCGCAATCTATTGAGATAATCATGAGGTTTTTGTTTTTAGTTCTGTTTAAGTGATGAATCACATTTATTGATTTGCATATGTTGAACCAACCTTGTATCCTGTGGATGAAGCCTTGATCATGGTGGATAAGCTTTTTGATATGCTCTTGGATTTGGTTTGCAAGTATTTTATTGAGGATTTTTGCATGGATGTTCATCAGGGATATTGGACCAAAGTTTTCTTTTTTGTTGTTGTATCTCTGTCTGGTTTTGGTGTCAAGAAAATGCTGGCCTTATAGGAGGCGAATAATTTCTGTAGAAATGGTACCAGCTCTTCTTTGCATACCTTGTAGAAGTTGACTGTGAGCAATCAGATCCCAAGAAGTTTTTTGTTGGTAGGCTATTCATTAATGATTCAATTTTGCAGCTCATTACTGGTGTTCAGGAAATCAACTTCTCCTGGCTCAGACTTGGGATGATGTATGTGTCCAAAAATGTATCAGTTTCTTCCATATTTTCTTTTAGGTTTGTGTGCATATAGGTATTTGTAGCAGTTTCTGATGATCGTTTTTATTTCTGTGGGGTCAGTAATAACATTCCTTTTGTCATTTCTAATTGTGTTTATTTAGATCTTCTCTCTTTTCTTCTTTGTCTAGGTAGTCGCCTATTTTATTTATTTTTTCAGAAAATCAATTCCTGAATTTGTTGATCTTTTGAATGTTTTTTGTGTCTTAATGTCCTTCAGTTCAGCTCGATTTTGTTATTTTCTCATCCTGTGCTAGCTTTGGAGTTGACTTGCGCTTAGTTCTCTAATTTTTTCAGTTGTAAAGCTGTTAATTTGAGATCTTTCTAGCTTATTGATGTGGGAATTTAGTGCTATGAATTTCCCTCCTAACACTGCCTTAGCAGTGTGTCCAGAGATTCTAGTTGTTGTATCTTTGTTGTCATTATTTTCAAAGAACATCTCAATTTATACCTTAATTTCATTATTTACCCAAAAGTCATTCAGGAGCATGTTGTTTAATTTCCATGTAGTTTCATGGTTTTGAGAAATTTTCATAGTCTTCTATCTTTATTGCATTGTGGTCTGAGAGTGTATTTGATATGATTTTGGTTATTTGATAAGGATTATTTTATGTTCAATTACGTGGTTATTTGTAGAGTATGTATCATGTGTCAATAAAAATAATGTATATTCTGTTGTTTTGGGGTGGAAAGTTCTGTAAAGGTCTATCAGATTCATTTGGTCCCATATTGAGTTCAGGTTCTAAATATCTTTGTGAATTTCCTACCTCAGTGATCTGATACTGTCAGTGGAGTGTTAAAGTCTCTCACTATTTTGTGTGGGAGTCTAAGTTTCTTTGTAGGTCTCTAAGAACTTGCCTTACGAACCTGGGTGCTCCTGTGGTGGTGTATATTATATTGAGGATAGTTAGGTCTTCTTGTTGAATTGAACCCTTTACCATTATGTAATGCCCATCTTTTCTTTGCTTTTTTTTTTTTAATCTTTGATGGTTTGAAATCTGTTTTGTCTGAAATCAGGATTGCCCACCCCCTGCC
Source organism: Sapajus apella (assembly GCF_009761245.1). Classification (NCBI taxonomy): domain Eukaryota; kingdom Metazoa; phylum Chordata; class Mammalia; order Primates; family Cebidae; genus Sapajus; species Sapajus apella. The sequence continues at coordinate 4,670,602 of NW_022436980.1, forward strand.
TCCACTGCTTTTTCATGTTTTCCATTTACTTGGTAGATGTTCTTCAGTCCCTTGAGTCTATGAGTGTCATTATGTGAGACAGGTCTCTTGAAGATAGCATACCATTTTGTCTGGCTTTTTATCCAGTTTTCCACTCTGTGCCTTTGAAGTGGAGCTGTTAGCCTGTTTACATTCAATGTTAATATTTATATGTTTGGATTTAATCTTGTCATTGTGTTGTTAGCTGGTTATTATGCTGCCTTGTTTGTGTGATTGCTTTATAGTGTCAATGGCTTGTGTATTTAAGTGTGTTTTTATACTAGCTGGCAGTGGTCTTTCCTTTCCATATTTAGTGTTTCTTTCAAGATCTCTGGTAAAGCAGGCCTGGTGGTAACAAACTATCTCAGGATTTGTTTATCCAAAAAAGATTTTATTTCTTCTTCACTTAGGAAGCTTAGTGTGACTGGATATGAAATTCTTGGTTGAGAGCCTTCCAAGTAGCTGGGGTTGCAGGCACATGCCACCATGCCCAGCAATTTTTAATATTTTTAGTAGAGATAGGTTTTCACCATGATGGCCAGGCTGGTCTTGAACTATGGACCTCAGGTTATCTGCCCATCTCGGCCTTCCAAAGTGCTGGGATTACAAGGGTTAGCCATTATGCCCCCCTGAAGATTTTTTTTTTTCTTTAATAATGTTGAATATAGGGCCCCAATCTCTTCTGGTTTGTAGGGTTTCTTCTTAGAGGTCTACTGTTGGGCTGATGGTGTTCTTTTTGTAAGTGACCTGCCTTTTCTGTCTAGCTGCCCTTAACATTCTTTCATTTCATTTGTGGAAAATCTGATGATTATTTGACTTAGGGATGATCTTCTTGTGTAGAATCTTGCAAGAGTTGTCTGTGTTTCCTGAATGTGACTCTGTCCTCTCTAGCAGGGCTGGGGAAGATTTCATAAGTGATATCCAGAAATATGTTTTCCAAGTTGTTTGCTTTCTCCCTCTTCCTTGTAGAAATGCCAGTCATTCATAGATTTGGCCTCTTTACATAACGGCATACTACTCAGAGGTTTTATTCTGACTTTTTCTTTTTGTCTAAATTCAGAGAACCTGTCTTCAAGTTCTCAGTTTCTTTTTTCAGCTTTTTCTGTTCTGCTGTTAATACACGTGATTGCATTGTGAAACTGTTATATTGTATTATTCAGCTCTGTCAGACCCGTTACGTTCTCTTTTATACTGGCTATTTTGTCCTTCAGCTTGTGTCACTTTATTGTGATTCTTTCTTTGGATTGAGTTTTGCTATCTTCCTGAATTTTGATGATCTTTGTTTCTATCCATATTCTGAATTCTATTTCTGTTATTTCAGCCAGTTCAGCCTAGTTAAAAAAAACTCTTGTTGGAGAATTGGTGCAGTCATTAAGAGGACATATGACACTCAGGCTGTTTAAATAACCAGAGTTCTTGTGTTAGTTCTCTTTCATCTCTGCATGTGGATGTTTCCTTAACTGCAGTGTAGGTTGAATACAGTCAATAGATTTCTTTTCTGGGTGGTTTTTGTTGGGCCAAGGCTTTGTACAGTATCTTTATTTGAAGCTGACTTCTTGTCTCTGCTTTCAGAGGGAAGTATGTTAGTTAGATATTTTGCTGTTGAGGCTTTGGGTATGATCCAGCAGGTGGCACTTAGGCTTATTGGTTAGTTGGTGGAGTCTTGCTTGGTTGTGTGGCTTCCCTGTGTTTCCTCGTAGTTACAGCCATGTTCTCTCTAAATGGTTAGAAAGTGCAGATTACTCTCTCTGTTGAGTGCTGGATATAGATTCTGACTTGACACTCCTAGGCTGCCCACTGAATTTATGTTTCTTCTCTAACTCGGAGGCAGCAGAGGAAAGGATCTTACTAGGGGTAGTGACCAAGGGTTGTTTGCTTGTCTCCTGGGGACTTCACTCCAGAGAAATGAAGATCAGCACTTAGTGCAGTCAGCCCAGGGTGGAGGGACTGCACTGTGGGCCCAAGCCAGGGGGTTCCTATTTGGTGACAAGCATTTCATAGTGTTTTGGACCTGCAGGAGATGGACTGGCCTCCTCTCCTTAGGTCAGCTGCAGCTTGTTTTAGATGTGAATGAGGCAATTTGGGTTTTTGATCCTTCATTAGTCCAAGGGTGACAAGAGCATTTCCACTGCAGAAGGAGTGGCAAAGAGGCTTTTGCTTGCCCCTGGAGGCTCTGTCCAGGGAGTTGCCAAGTTGCCGCTGGCTCAATAGCTCTGGTAAGGACTGGCGTGAGGCCCAGGCCTGGAGGACCTGCCCTGTGAGGAGATAGGGGAATGAGTACCTGCATAAAAGTCTGGTCGCTTTTCCATAGAGCTGCTGCCGTATATGGGGCCTGCTCCAGTCCTTAGTCACCTCAGATTTTCCAGTATCTGGAGGTATCACTGGTGAAGTCTGCAAAACAGCAAAGATGGCAGCCTGTCCCTTCCTCTGGGAGTTTTGTCCTAGGGAGATATGGGTTTATTCCTGGCCCAAAGACACCCATAGGAGGTGGCTGGAGACCCCAGTAGGAAGGTCCCACCCAGTGAAGAGGAGCACAGTTGGGAACCCGCTTAAAAAAGAAGTTTGGCCACATTTTGATAGAGCAGCTGTGCTGTGTCCATTTCAGCTTCAGTTGCCTCAGACACTTCTAAGCCCAAAGGCAGGAACAACTAAGTCCCCCAAACAGCAAAAATGGTGTCATGTCCCTCCCTCTAGGAGCTCTATCCAAGGGAGGTTACAAGTCTCTGTCAGCCAGAGAACACTGAGGGAGGTAATTTAAAAAATGTCCTTGATTAGTCCCGGTGCAAGTGCCTGGATGTTTCAGCTGAAGGTGTTGTATCTACATGCCCCTTCTGCTCCTCTCCATGAGAGCCACACACACTAGCTACTTCTAGTTGTCCATCTTGGCCACCTGATTTTTTTCACCATAAATTAATTTTCTTTATTCTCGGGAGTTATATAAATAAACTAAATGAGCAAATACATTTTTATTTGTTGTTTCTTTTGTTCCTCATAATGTTTTTGAAATTTATTCATGTTATAGCTTTTATCAGCAGTTTCTCTTTTTATATTATGCAGTAGCATTATATTGTGTGACTACTACATTTTGCTTATTCATTCTCCTGTTGATGAATATTTGTGTTATTTACTTTTGGAGACAATTATAACTATAAAGGTTGTTAAAATATTCTTTTATAAAATGTTTTTTTCAACATTTTGAGCACATTTTCATCCACATATTAGCCATTTGTATTTCTTCTTTATGAAGTACCTGCCTAATTATTTTGCCTATTTCGTAATCAGGTTGCATTTTTATTATTGATTTGTAGGAATTCTCTGTATATTCTGGATATAATTTATTTTCCAGTATAGGTACTAAGAAAACTTTCTCATGTTTTTTGCCTGTTGGTTGTCTTGAAAGATGTTTCTTTTAGTGAGCAGTACATTTCAATTTTAATGAATGTCATTTTTCTTTATTTTAGGGTTACTGATTCTGTACCCTTTTGAAAACTCTTTTCCTGCTCCCAAATTTACAAATATATTATTCTTATTTTTCTTCTATGCATCACGGTGCCAGATTTTATATTTAGGTCAGAGATTTATCTAATTTTTAAAATCTGAAGTATAAGGATTGAGTTGTTCCAGCACCATTTACTAAAAAGTCTTTTCCTTCCTTCATTAAATGAACTCAATGCCTTGTCTGAAGATTAGTTGACACTGTATGTATTGTCTATTTCTGGACTCTATTCTCCTCCACCAATCCATATACTATATGATTAAGCTAATTATTATACTGTCTTACTCCCTTATAGGCTTATAGTAAGTCTTGAAGTTAGGTACTGTTAAGTCTTCTTACTTAAAATATTTATATGATTTTGGCTCTTCTAGATCCTTCATATTTACACCTGAATTTTAGAATCAGTTTGCCAATGACTTCAAAATGGGCTGTTTGCAACATAATAGATATTATATTGAATATATAGGTTGATTTGGGGAGAACAGACAACTTTAAAACATTATATTTTGTCAATGAACACAAGCATGGGTCCTCATTTATTTAAATTCCTCAGCAGCATTTTATAGTTTTCACTGTGAAAATCTTGCATATTTTCAATAAATTATTGCCTGCATATTTAATATTCTTTGACATCATTGTAAATGATGTTGTAAATTTTGCTTTCTATTTTCTTTTGCTGTTTGTATCTCAAACTGCCCTTGATTTTTGTGAATTAACTTTGAGTCCTGAAGTGTCACTAAGTGTACTTATGTTCTTGTTTTTTTATACATTCCATGTGATTTTCTACATATATAATAATTTTGCCTACAAATAATACAGTTCTAATCTTCCTTTTAGAGCTGTAAGCCTTTTATAAACTTTTCCTGTCTTATTGCACAAGAGGGAAACTACAGGAAAATATTAAGCATAAATGATGAACCAAGACGATTTTCTTTGTTTAGGAGAGAAAAAAGTATAAAATACTTTACAATTAAAAATGTTAGCTATAGGGTTTTTGAGATGTTTTTTATTAGGTTGAAAAGGGTTCCTTCTATTCTTAATTTGCTGAGTTTTTATTCAGAATGTATATTCCATTTTTTCAGATGTTATTTTCTACATCAATTGAGATGATTATATGCCTTTTCTCCTTTATTCTAACGTATGGTGAATTACTTTAATTGCAGTTTCAAACTGTTCAAACACATTTGCATACCTGTGATAAAATCCATCTATTCAGGATGCATCACTCTGTGTGTATGTGTGTGTTGGGGGGGAGGGGTGTGTGTGTGTGTGTGTGTGTGTGTGTGTGTGAGTGTGTGTGTGTGTGTACCCTCAATTTGTCTCTATGATGTTAAAGATTTTGCATCAGTGATGATAATATATACTGGTCTATATGTTTTTCTCATAATATCTTTGCCGGGTTTTAGCATCAGACTTATACTAGCCATACAAAAAGATAGAATAGTTTTAGAAATAATTTGTGTAGAGTTGGGATTATTTCACTTTTACAAATAATTTGTGTAGAGTTGGGATTGCTCATTATTTCAATATTTTATAAAATTTCAGTAAAGTCATCTGAGCCTTGAGTAACTTTGTAGGAAGCTATTTAGTATGAACTCAATTCCTTTTGTAACTATGGGGTTATTTAGCTATGCTATTACTTACGTCACTTTAGATAAGTGTGCTGTTCATACTTTTGGTCCACTTCCTCAAACTTGTGGAATGTATTGGCATGTAATTGTTTATTATTATTATTATTTCCTGTAGAATCCCTGGTGATGTCCTCTTCTTATTCTTGATGTTGGCAATTTGTATTTTCTCTCTTTTCTTTTGATCACCTTTGCCAGAATGTGATAATCAAGTTTATTAATTTTTTTAATGATCACACTTTTGACATTTTGGTTTTGAATTGCTTGTTTTATATCTCATTGATTTCTGCTTTTGTCTTCATTGATTCCTTTTTTCCATGTACTTTGGATTAATTCATTCAGCTTTATCTAGATTCTTGAGGTAGAAACTTTGATCATTTATTTCTAATATAACCATTTCAAACTGTAAACTTCCCTCTAGTATACCTTTAACTGAATTCCACAAATATTGATAACTTTTTATTATTTCATAATATTTTCTAATTTCCCTTATTAATTCTTCATTGACTCATAGATTAGAATTTTTTAGTTAAATTTCAGATATTTGAGAAATTTCTCTATATATATTTATTTCTAATTTGATACAATTTTTGTCCAGAGAATATTATTATTAAATAATATTAAAATTATCATTTTAATCCTTTAATATTTTGAGAAATTTTTATGGCCTGGTGTATAGTCTGTTATGGTTAGTTAATCATTTATACACACATGCAAAGACTGTGTACAGTTGCCACTATAGTGTTATGCACACACAGTTGTTTAGAAATGTGTTATGTAAGATCTCTGATTATAAAGATAGATCGTCTGTGTCTCCATTTGGTCTATCAGGTTTTGCCTTACATAGTTTGAAATCGTATTTCGGATACATATGTACTTAGAATTGTTAAGACTTTCTGATGAATCAATGTTTTCAAAATTATAAAATGTTCTTTTTCGCTAGTGATGTTGTCTTGAAGTACATTTTGTGTGATGTTAATATAGCCCCACCAGACTTTTTAGTCTAACTGTAAAAATGGTATATTTAACACAACAAATCATGATCTAAACATTAATATTTTTTATCTTAGTTTTTAAGTGGCTTATTTTTATTTTTTGTTGTTCATTTTTCTTTATTCCTTTTTCTCTGTTCCTTTTATATGTATTCATTTATCTTTAATTTTAGGTTGAGGTGTATATATACAGGATTTTTATGTAGGTAAACATGTGTCATGGGGGTTTGTAGTACAGATTATTTCAGCAATCAGGTCCTAAGCCTGGTACCCAATATTTATATTTTTCTGATAGTCTCCTTCCTCCCACCCTCCACCCTCAAGTAGCCCCAGTGTGTATTGTTTCCCTGTTTGTGTTCATGTGTTCACATTTAGTTTCTGCTTATAAGTGAGAACATGCAGTATTTGTTTTCTGTTCCTGCATTAGTTTGCTAAGGCTGATGGTGTCTTGTTCCACCTATGTTTCTGCAAAAGACATTATCTCATTCTTTTTATGGCAACATAGTATTTCATATTGTATATATACCACTTTTTCTTTATCCATTCTGCTATTGGTAGGCATTTAGGCAGATTCCATGTCTTTGCTATTGTGAATACTGCTGTAGTTAATAGACATGTGCATGTGCCTTCATGATAGAATACTTTATATTTCTTTGGGTATATACCCAATAATAGAATTGCTGGGTCAAATGGTATTTCTAGTTTTAGCTTTTTGAGGAATCAACACACTGCTTTCCATAGTGGTTGAACTAATTTACACTCCCACCAACGGTGTATAAGGTTTTCTTTTACTACAATCTGGTCAGAATCTGTTAATTTTTGACATTTTAGTAATAGCCATTCTGACTGGTGTGAGATGGTATCTCATTGTGGTTTTGATTTGCATTTCTCTAATGATCAACATATTGAACTTTTTCTCATATGCTTCTTGTCCACATGCATGTCTTCTTTTGAAAAGGGTCTGTTCATGTCCTTTGCCCATGTTTAATGGGGTTGTTTGTTTTTCCTTGCAAATTTGTTTAAGTTCTTTACAGATGCTGCATGTTAGAACTTTGTCAGATGCATATTTTGCAAAATTTTTCTCCCATTCTATAGGTTGTCCGTTTACACCGTTGATATTAATGGTTTATTTTGCAGGATAGAAGATTTTAAGCTTAATTATATCCCACTTGTCAATTTTTGCTTTTGCTGTGATTGTTTTTGGCATCTTCATCATGAAATTTTTGCCCATTCCTACATCAAGAATGATATTTCCTAGCTGGTCTACCAGGGATTTCATAGTTTAGGGTTTTACATTTAAGCCTTTAATGGATCTTGAGTTGATTTTTGTATACAGTATAAGGAACAAGTCCAATTTTAATCTTCTGCATACAGCTAGCCAGTTATCCCAACACCAGGTATGGAATAGTGAGTCTTTTCCTGATTGCTTGTTTTTGTCAGCTTTGTCAAAAATCAAAAGGTTGTAGATGTGGAACTTAATTTCTGGGCTTTTTATTCTGTTCCACTGGTCTATGTGTCTGTTTCTGTACCAGTATCATGCTGTTTTGTTACTGTAGCACTGTAGTGTAGTTTGAAGTTGGGTAACATGATGCGTCCAGCTTTGTTTTATTTGCTTAGGATTGCCTTGCTATTCAGGTTCTTTTTGGGTTCCATATGAATTTTAAAATAGTTCTTATCTACTTCTTTGAAGCATGTCATTGATAGTTTGATAGGAATAACATTAAATCTGTAAATGGCTTTGGGTAATATGGCTGTTTTAATGATACTCGTTCCTCCTATCCATGAACACGCAATGTTTGTCCATTTGTTTGTGTTGTCTGTGATTTCTTTGGGCGGTGTTTTTGTAAGTTCTCATTTTAGAGACCTTTTACTTCCCTAGCTAGCTCTATTCTTAGGTATTTTATTCTTTTTGTGGCATTTGTGAATGGGATTGTGCTCCTGATTTGGCTCTCAGCTTGGATGTTGTTGTATAGAAATGCTACTGCTTTTTGGTTTGTTGACTTTGTATCCTGAAACTTTGCTAAAGTTGTTTATCAGATCAAGCAGCTTTTGGGTAGAGACTATGTGGTTTTCTAGATCTAGAATTATTTCTTCTACAAACAGATACTTTGACTTCTTATCTTCCTATTTGGATGTACTTTTTTTCTCTTGCCTGATTGCTTTGGCCAGTACTTTCAATACTATGTTGAATAGAAGTGATGAGAGAGGGCACCCTTGTCTTGTGCCAGTTCTCAGTGGAAATCCTTCCAGTCTTTGTCCATTCATTGTGATGTTGGCTCTATGTTTGTCATAGATGGTCTTATTATTTTGAGGTATATTACTTCAATGGCTAGTTTATTGAGAGTTTTTAACATGAAATAATGTTGAATTTTATTAAAAGCCTTTCTGCATCTATTGAGATCATCATGTGGTTTTTGTCTTTAGTTTTGTTTACGTGCTGAATCACATTTGCTAATTTGTTTATGTTGAACAAACCTTGAATCCCAGTGAAAAGGCCTACGATCATGATCAGTTTGCTGGATTCAGTTTGCAACTGTTTTGTTCAAGATTTTTGCATCAGTGTTCATCAAGGATATTGGGCTGAAGTTTTCTTCTTTGTTATGTCTCTGCCAGTTTTGCTATCAGGATGATTATGAGCTCACAGAATCAGTTGGGAAGAAGTCCTTCCTCCTTGATTTTTTTGGAATAGTTTCAGTAGGAATAGTATCAGCAATTTTTTATATATCTGGTAGAATTCAGCTGTGGAACTGTCTGGTTCTAGGCTTTTTCTGGTTGGTAGGCTATTCATTACTGATTTGATTTTAGGTCTTATTATTAGTCTGTTCAGAGAATCAACTTCTTCCTGGTTCAGTCTTGAGAGAGTGTATGTGTTCAGAAATTTATCCATCTCTTTTAGGTTTTCTACTTTGTATGCATACAGGTGTTCACAACAGTCTCTGAGGGTTGTTTTTATTTCTGTGGGGTCAGTGGTTACATCCCCTTTGTCATTTCTAATTGTGTTTATTTAGATCTACTCTCTTTTCATCTTTATTAGTCTAGCTGGTGGCATATCTATCCTACTAATGTTTTCAAAAAATCATCATGTGGATTTGTGAATATTTTTAATGTTTTTTTGTGTGTGTGTGTCTTGATCTCTTTTAGTTCAGCACTGATTTTGGTTATTTTTTGTCTTCTGCTTGATTTGGGGTTGTTTCACTCTTGCTGCTATTATTACTTTAGTTGTGATGTTAGGTTGTTAATGTAAAATATTCCTAGCTTTTTGATGTGGGCATTTAGTGCTATACATTTGTCTTTTACCACTGCCTTAGCTGTGTTGCACAGATTCTGGTATGTTGTATCTTTTTTCTTATTAGTTTCAAAAAAGTCTTGATTTCTGCCTTGATTTTATTGTTTACCCAGAAGTCATTCAAGAGCAGTTTGTTTAATTTCCATGTAATTACCTAGTTTTGAGTGCTTTTTCTTTAATCTTGATTTTTATTTTTATTGTACTGTGGCCTGAGAATGTGTTTGGTATGATTTTGGTTCCTTTGCATTTGATGAGGATAGTTTTATATCTAATTGTAGTTGATTTCAGAGTAGGTGCCGTGTAGCAATAAGAACAATATATATTCTGTTATTTTGGGTAGAGAGTTCTGTAGAGGTCTATCAGATCCATTTGGTCCAGTATTGAGTTCCAGGTGCTAAATATCTTTGTTAATTTTTTGCCTTGATGAGCTGTCTAATACTGGCAGTGCAGTGTTGAAGTTTCCTGCTATTACTGTGTGGAAGTCTAAGTTTCTTTATAGGTCTCTAAGAACTTTATGAATCTGGGTGCTCTTGTGTTGGGTGTATATATGTTTAGGATACTTGGGTCTTTTGTTGAATTGAACCCTTTACCATTATGTAATGTTCTTTGTCTTTTTTTATCTTTCTTGGTTTAAAGTCTGTTTTGTCTGAAATAAGAATTACAACTCCTAATTTTTTTCTAATTTCTATTTGCTTGGTAAATTTTCCTCCCTTAATTTTGTGCCTATGGGTGACATTGCACATGAAGTGGGTCTCCTGAAGACAGCATACCATTGGGTCTTGCTTCTTTATTCATCTTGCCACTCTGTACTCTTACATGGGGCATTTAGCCCATTATATTCAATGTTAGTATTTATATGTGTCAATTTAATCCTGTCATTGTGTTGTTAGCTGGTTATATTGGATTTTTAAGTGGTTGCTTCATATTATCACTGGTCTGTGTGATTAAGTGTGTTTTGTGTTGGCTGGTAATGGTCTTTCCATATTTATTTTTCAAGATCTCTTGTAAGGTGGATTTGATGGTAACAAACTTCTGTAGCATTTGCCTATCTGAAAAAAATCTTATTCTCTTTAGCATAGAAACCTTACTTTGGCTCAGTATAAAATTCTTGGTTGGAGATTTTTTTTTCTTTAGATATGTTGAATAAGGATGACCCATGTCTTCTGGCTTGTAGTGTTTCTTCAGAGAGGTCTACTGTTAGCCTGATGAGGTTCTCTTTGTAAAAGACCTGTCCTTTCTTTCTAGCTGCCTTTAACATTCTTTGTTTCATTTCAACCTTGGAAAATGATGATTATATGTCTTGGGGATGATCTTGTATAGACTCTTGAAAGGGTTTTCTGTATTTTCTGAATTTCACTGTTGGCCTCTTTAGTGAGGCTAGGGAAGTTTTGTAGAAAATGTCCTAAAATAAGTTTTCAAAGTTATTTGCTTTCTCCCCCTCCTTTTTATATACCTTTTAGGGATGCTAGTGATACATAGATTTGGCATCTTTACATAATATCACATTTCTTGGAGGGTTTATTCATTTATTTTCATTGTTTTTATTTATTTTTGTGTGACAGTCTTATTTCAGAAAGCTGGTCTTCAAGTTCTGAGATTCTTTTTTCAGCTTTTTCTATTCTAATGATAATATTTGTGATGGCATTGTGAAAATCTTGTATTGTGTTTTCAGCTGTTGGGTCCTTTTTTATAGTGGCTATTTTGTCTGTCAGCTCCTGTATCATTTTATTCTAATTTTGAACACACTGTATGTTCTAATTTTTATTTTTTTCTGGATTGGTTTTTGCTATCCTAAATCTTGATGATCTTTGTTCTTTTCCACATTCTGAATTCTATTTCTGTTATTTTTGCCAACTCAGCCTGGTTGAAAAGCCTTGTTGGAGAAGTAGTGAAATTGTTTAGAGGACATAGACACACTGAGTTGTGTCTATGAGTTGCTAAACTCCTTGTATAGGCTCTTTCTCATCTCTTCATGGGGAGAAACTCCACCCATGATTCAATTATGTCTGTTGAATTTTAGGTCCTATAATTCCCATGTGTTGTAGGGTCCCTCCCACAACACATGGGAATTATAGGACCTACAATTCAAGATGAGATTTGGATGGGGACACAGCCAGACTATATCATTTTACCCCTGGCCCCTCCTACATCTCATGTTCTCACATCTCAAAACCAATCATACCTTTCTAACAGTCCCCCAAAGTCTTAACTCGTTTCAGTATTAACTCAGAAGTCCACAGTCCAAAGTCTCATCGGAGACAAGGCAAGTCCCTTCCACCTATATGCCTGTAAAATCCAAAGCAAGTTAGTTACTTTCTAGATACAATGGGGGTACAAGCATTGGATAAATGTACCCATTCCAAATGGACAAATTGTCCAAGAAGAAGGGACTAAAGGACCCATGCAAGTTTGAAATCTAAGAGAGCCATCAAGTCTTAAAACTCTAATATGATCTCTTTTGGCTCATGTCTCAACATCCATGTCACACTGATGTGAGAAGTGGGTTCCCATGGTCTTGAGCAGCTCTGCCCCTATGGCTTTGCAGTGCACAACCTCCCTCCTGGCTGCTTTCATGGGTTGACATTGAGTGTCTCCAGCTCTTCCAGGTTCATGGTGCAAACTGTCAGTGGATCTCTACCATTCTGGTGTCTGAAGGACAGTGGTCCTCTTCTCACAGCTCCACTCAGCAGTGCCCTTGTGGGGACTCTGTGTGGGGGCTTCAGCCCCACATTTCTCTTCCATGCTGCCCTAGCAGAGATTCTCCATGAGGGGCACAACCCTGCAGCAAAATTCTGCCTGAACATCTAGGCATTTCCATCCATCTTCTGAAATCTCGGTGTAGGTTCTCAAACCTCAATTCTTGACTTCTGTGCATCTGCAGGCTCAACATCATGTGGAAGCTGCCAAAGCTTGGGACTTGCACCCTTCGAAGCCACAGACTAGGCTGTAACTTGGCTCCTTTTAGCCATGGCTAGAGCAGCTGGGATGCAGGGCACCCAGTCCCTGGGCTGCACACAGCAGGGGACCCTTAGACCCAGCCCAGGAATCCATTTATTCCTCCTAGGCCTCCAGGCCTGTGATGGGAGGGGCTGCTGCAAAAGTCTCTGACATGCCCTGGAGACATTTTCCCCATTGTCTTGGCAATTAACATTTGGCTCCTTGTTAATTCTACAAATTTCTGCAGTCAGCTTGAGTTTTTCCTCAGAAAATTTTTTTTTCTATCACATTGTCAGGCTGCAAATTTTTCCAAAATCTTATGCTCTGTTTTTTTTTAAAACTGAATATTTTGGCCAGACATGGTGGCTCATTCCTATAATCCAAGCACTTTGGGAGACGAAGGTGGACAGATCATGAGGTCAAGAGTTTGAGACCATCCTGGGCAACATGGTGAAACTTCATCTCTATTAGAAATACAAAAACTAGCTGGGTGTGGTGGCATCCCTCTGTAGTCCCAGCTACTCAGGAGGCTGAGGCAGGAGAATCACTTGAACCTGGGAGGCAGAGGTTGCAGTGAGCTGAGATTGTGCCACTGCGCTCCAGCCTGGTGACAGAATCAGACCCCATCTCAAAAAAAAAAAAAAAGAATGTTTTTAGCAGTACTGAAGTCACATCTAGAATGCTTTGCTGCTTAGAAATATTTCCTCCAGATAGCCTAAATCATCTCCTTCAAGTTCAAGGATGCAAAAATCTCTAGGGCAGGAGCAAAATGTCACCAATCACTTTGCTAAAATTTACCTAGAGTCACCTTTATTTCAGTTCCCAAAAACTTTCTTCTCTCTATCTGACACCACCTTAGCCTCAACTTCATTGTCCATATCATTATCGATAGTTTTGATAAAGCCATTCAACAAGTCTTAAGGAAGGTCTAAACTTTTCCACATTTTCCTGTCTTCTTCTGAGCTCTCCAAACCATTCCAACCTCTGCCTGTTACCCTGTTCCAAAGTTTATTTCACATTTTTGGGTATCTTTACTGCAGTACCCTACTCTACTATTACCAATTTACTGTATTAGTTTATTTTCATGCTGCTGATAAAGACATACCCAAGACTGGGTAATTTATAAAGAAAAAGAGGTTTAATGGACTCACAGTCCCCTGTGGCTGGAGAGGCCTCACAGTCATGGCAGAAAGTGAAAGGCATGTCATACATGGCAGCAGGCAAGAAAGAAAGAGAGAAAGAATCAAGCAGAAAGGAAGACTTCTCATAAAATCATCAGATCTCTTTAGGCTTATTTACTACCATGAGAATAGTATGGGGAAGACCACACCCATGATTCAATTGTCTCCCACTGTGTCCCTCCCATAACACATTGGAATTATGGGAGCTACAATTCAGATGAGATTTGGGTGGGGACACAGCCAAACCATATCACAGAGTATCTTGGATATGTGTGTTAATGTCTTTTAATCCTCTAAATCATGCCATGAAAATGTATTGAGCTTTTTTTTTCTTTTAATCGTATTCTCTCTTTTCTTTTTCTACGCTAATGGTAGGTTTGACATTGTCTCACATAACTCAAATGCTTTTGTCTGTTTTTTTCTATTTGTTCTTCAAAATGAATGCCTTCTATTGGTCTGTCTTTGATAACAACTTTATGTTCTTCTCTTCTTTTAGGCCACTGTTAAGTTAATCTAACACACTTTATTTTGATAGTGTACTGTTTTCAAGAATTTTCATCAGATATTTTTGTTGAATATCGTATCATGCGTCTGCAAAAATTTTTCTGTCTCCTCACTCTTGTTGGCTATTTTTTAATACTATTTTAAACATTTAATTATAAATATTTTAAGAATGTGTCTGACAATTCTAACATCTGGGCCATCTTTGGCTCTGCTTTTCTTGATATATTCTCTCTTGGCCATGAGTTTTATTTACTTGCTTCTTTGAATGTCATGTAAGTTTTTATGTTACTAGAGATATTTTACATATAAAAAAAGTAGAAATGAAAGTAAATCATATTTGTTTCCATAAAATAGCTAGTTAAGTACCATATAAATCTTAAATGTGGTTGACATGTGTTTGGGCTTTGTAGCAAGTTTAATCTGACCATAATCTTTAAATGTTTTGAGAATGGAATTTGAATTTGCCGCTGGTGGGCTTGGGGTCTAAACACTACTGAGATTCATATGTCTCTGTGCTTTTCAGCCCAAGTGTTAGCATTTGAAAATGTGGAGCTCTGTCTCTCTGCATTTGCAGCCTGGCTGCCAGCTCCGTGGGTTGCTGGGGAATTCTCTTTGCTCTCCTTCAGTCCTCCCCCATGTTTTCTATGCCAGGGAGGCCTCCTTTCTTTCAAAATGTCTCAGATGACTCTTTCTCAGAACTCTTATCTGCCCCCAGCCCTTGGAAGCTAAAATCCTGAGTTGAAATTGATTACTCCTAGCTCTTCTCTCCTGCCTTCAAGACTTTGGAAAACTGCCCTGAACACTCTGTAAAGACTCATCATGCAACAGAGTTGGCAAGTGAATGCAGATTTGCTCTGCAGTTAAGGGGCTCAGAATTCCAGTTTTTCTTAGCATTCCACACATAGGCTTTAAAATTTTGTTAAAAGATTTGGTTGATTTTTCCTTTTCTCTGTCCATAAGGAAATTTTTCTTTTTCTGCCAACCAGCTAAGGAGACCATCTTTGTATGTCTTCTCTCCCATGAAGTGTTCACCACTGAAGTTTAGTTTATTTAAAGTTTCTTTTGCACTGTCGCTTTTTTGATGGGTTCAGAACATCTGATTTTGTATCTCACTGAATTTGTTTTGTTTGTTATGAGAGTTGCACTTTCTTATAACTTTCTATTTCATAATTGGAAGGGAAACCATCACTCAGTACACATTTGTTGACAAAATTGAAAGTAGCAGGTGAGTAGTCCCTATTGTGTTACGTTTTCAAATTCTAGGTCTGTTCCTAATTTGTACCTTCTTAGATCCATGACAAAGTTTCTTTTAACATTTCTGTTTTCTGAAATGTAAAAAGGGAATAATAATTATGCCTAACTTATATACATTTTGTGAGAATGAAATGAATTACTATATGTAAACCACTCAGAATAATAATTCTTACTGGGGCATAGTAAGAATTATGTAAAAGCTTAATATTTTTATTTTTATTTGGAATGAAATTTTTCTTCAGAAAGCATATAATGTGTTCAAAAATTTCAGCAAGGAAGAGAAAGGATCAAGATAATTACCCCCTGCTTTGTAGAGGGTAGAGTTAAAAACCACTACCAATTATTAAAACAAAAAGTATTTCCATAAGTATAGTAGTGTTTGATCAACCTGAATAACACTTTCAAGTTGTTGGTGAGTGAGGTGTTTCATCACTAGAATGAGGCACTTAGTTGAATGGGGGAGAAAATACGCTGTTACATAAGTTAAAATAGAAGTGCTAATCAGCCCCTCTTGCTTGAAGGCATAAATAATCATTGCTGATCTGTATAACTCCTAGAGTTGATAGAATGCCCTACAGGACAATGCACAGCTGATACACTCACTGTTTTTATGCCATCCCTCAAGCAGCACTTGCTGACCTTGCCTGGTTATAGACTTGGGAGATTCTCTACAAATGAAAGAAATAAGCTGCAAAAACCAGAGGAAACAACTTTTTAGCCTCCAGTTTTTTCCCCTTTTGGTCTCTTCAAAGTCTTTCCTCTCCAAAGTCTCACTCCCTATTTTGTATTACCGTTGTAATCTCTCTCAAATATCCTCTCATTTTTTCTTTTTCGATGTACTTAAGGTGATAATAATAACCGATATAGTATCACTTATGTATTAGATGAATGCATGACATTCTTCGACAAATGTATTTCTTAGTAATTTAGGACTTCAAACTGTAAAAAAAAAAAAAGGTATTAAAATGATCTTGCCAATTCAAACAAACAAATAGACAAACCTAGAATTATTATTGAGCTGGATCTAGCCAGTCAGATTTGTGATCTGACAAAATTGTGGCTCCATTCCACAAGCTCTTGTATCCCTGGCATTCATAGCTCTGTCTTCTCATGCTCTCCTGGGCTTCTTCAGTTATTAAACATATACCATCAGCAAGGTTTGTGTGTTTACTAACATTGGGAGTATTGAACTACTCCATTTTTCTCTCAGCCTCATTGTTCCCTGATACCTTCAAATAACCCTTCTCTGTCGGTCTCTCTCTTCCTGTCTCTCTCTTCCTCCCCTACCCCCAACACACACACACACACACACACACACACACACACACACACACACAGAGAGAGAGAGAGAGAGAGAGAGAGAGAGAGAGCTGAAAATAATGCAATACAGTACATCTATTCTGATGCACTTTCAGGTTCTGTGGTTGCTGGTTTGAGGAGGTATTTTTAGATAAGGGACTCTTCCAGTATAAACAACCACATACATGTAAGTCTGGATCTGTTTCTAATGAATTTGCCAAGAAACAAGGGCTTTTGGGATGCAGTATGTATATTTTCCAAGGAAAAGCTGAAAGTGGGCAACCTGTAGTCCCGCCATCTGTCCCTGTGCACTAGGATAGGCAAACGACCACCATCCCATTGGTCATACAATCTGCCTCACCCACTCCACTAATGGATTGTTTCCTCTTTTCTTTGTTTTCAAGGTTGGTAGTCTCTGCACCAGACAGGCAGGCAGGCAGGCAAGCAGCTGCAGAGGACAGGAGCACAGCTCTTGAATCCTGTAGATAATTGCCAGAGGCAGCTGAGTTCAGGAGCCCCACCTGTTAAAGAGCTGCCAATTATTTATATGCTTATAAATCACCTTTTAAACACTAACAAGCACTAATAAGCCTTGGCTGCCAGTTACCATGGTAACTGACCATGTCCCAAATGGGAAAGACACTACTGACATATGGACTCTTGGCCAATGGACTAGTATCTCCTGGGACTGACGTTTTTACTCCTGCACACGAAACTGCTCTGTCCAAGTACAACCTAAAATCACATGAAAAAGAAACCACAGGACATAATGAAATGCCTGCTTTTTCTCCTGCAGCCCACAGTGTCTAAAGGGAATAGAATTGTGTCCAACTTCCCATGAGCAATGGGAACAGGCTGCCCTAACTTGTTAAGTGGCAGTTCCTATGTACAGCCACACAGCTGGTCTACTACCCAAGCCACCTGCTGTTAGAAATTTTATTCCCGAAAGCTCCCTGGGCTGCTGGGCCCCACCTCTCTGAAGAGGTTTTCCTAATACATTCAGTTTTGCTGTTGCTAATAGATAAGATGATAAGCTACTTGTGGTTTGCTCAGCAATATTGAGTGAGCTGCAAGGAATGGTTTTAGATGAAAAAGAACATATTTCTGCTCCCAGCAAACTGAAGTCATTTGTTTCTTTTAAAAGCCCAATGAGAAAGCAACCACCAGTGACCCAAAGCTCTTACTATATAATAGAGAAAGAAAACTACCTTCTGCCTTCAACTAGTTTTCCACAGTCTTTATAAGGAAGCTCACCACAGGTGGTATCTGGTATGAGAGAGCAGATACCAAAGAAGCTCATGGATACAGGGGTAAGTGAACAGTGATCTACCCAGGCAAGAGAGGATTGTGATTGTAATTATTTTGCCATGACTCACCCAGAAATGGCTTTTACCATGCCTTCTAAAAGACACTAGTTTTTAATAGTAAAGTGAATTGCTTATACCACAAAGATCTTCCTTTCCTTCAGAAGGTATTCAAATGGATACTTTTAATCTCTCAAGCTATCTACTATTGTCAGTGTAAAAGGTGATAATATTAGTAATACTAATAGTAGCTCCTCATGTCTTTTGGGAGTGAACTAATACTCTCAGAATTGATTAATAATGGATATTGAATAAAACACATAGAGAATCTAAAAGAACACTACTCTAGACACTACTACAAAATCATGAAAGAAAGAAATATGGGAAACATTTAAAAAGGGAAAAAGTAGATGCCAACAGGATGGAAAGAGGCATGAGTAGAGGGGGGTGTCGAGCAGCAGGAAGGATGCTTGCTGACAACTCTGGAGACAGCTCCTGGCTCTGCCACTCGCTGAGCGGCCTAAACAAGCTGCTGAATCTCTCTCCAAATGGAAGTTCTCATCCTCTGACAAGATCTTTTATCAAATGAAATTGAAAATGGAAGTATGAAAGTCGTTGAAAATCTTGTTTCTTTTGTTGAAAGCTTTCTCAGCATTTTCTTACTTCTGCTTCATATTGTGGTCTGGGGACACACATATAAAAATCCAAGAATTTGGAAACTCATAGCTTGAAAACCAGGGAACTGCATGGCATCTAGTGGTCTAACTGTACCATTCTTGTTTCTGAGATTCCAACACTCCTAGTGAAATCTGAATTCCTTTGAGAAGGAAATTAAAATGGAAACTAAAGGATGACTCAAGTGGAAAAAGTAACTTATTGTTGACTAAGCTAATCTGAAAAAACAAACACCTAGAAACAATAGTCACCATAAAAGAGAGAAGAACCCATGGGCAAGTAATGTCCCTCAAATCAATACTGTTTTAAGAACATTTGTATAAGCAGAGTAGGAAGAGGAGCCATTAAAGAGTCCATTAATATAACTTACATTGGCAGCCTGAACTTTCCATATTCATTGATATCTAATGCAGGCTGATCAAGTTTGCAACTCAGATGGGGTAAGCATCCCAGTACACCTGAGTAGAGAGTTCTTAGGGATGTAATCTTAGCCAGTTCTTGTTTACACAGTCTACTTTGTTATATTCTTTCCCTTTTTGCCCCATGAAATATCTAAAGAGAAATAGCATATGCATTGGCCCACTCCTGAAAAGAGACAGCTGAACAGACTTCTGATGAGGTTCATTTAACCTTTTGCAAACAAACAGAAAGGAGGGTTTTAGAGGACAAGGTCCACCAGCCTTTCCAATGAAGTCATCAGTTCCTACCAAAGCTTTTTTGCAAAATGCTACACTCACACAAAATCCTTTTGCAAGAAAGTTCATACAACTCTTTCCTGAGTTTCAGAATAAGATCATTATTGTTAGGGGTTTTAAACGTTGAGGAAATTCTGAACATTTTCACCTTTTCTTTGAGCCTGAAATTTCAATTTCCAAGTTTGAGTTCTCCCAGTGGTCTGTACATGCACTGCCAGATGGGCTATACAGTTGAGAGAGGAAATGGAAAAATGCAGCTTTGGGTGAGAAAACACATTCTCTGATAGTCTTCTGACAGCTCTCGTCTGTATATTGTTGATGCAGTAACAAGCTCATGAGGCTTGATGTTGAAATATTTTTTATCTCAAAAGAAATTTTAAATATTCTGAATTTTTAGAAGTCTATTAATATAAATGTTTCAAGTTTTCTATAACACCCACTTTTGTTGGTTTTCAGATCAGATGCTACTCAGTAAGGATTGTAAATCAGACATTTGGCTGAAATCTCACTTGGCATGCCTGATGATCTTGGAAAGTCAGCTTATTTTATGGTTAATATCTGAAGGGGCAAAGGATGAGTAAGAAGAAGTGGCATTCCAATATTTTTAGCTCCTTCTTTTCCAAGCAATTGAAGACCTCCCATCTACCCATTCCTCTTTCATTTTTTTTTCTGTCTTTCCATCCTTTCATTGTTGTTCTTCTATTGTGCATGCTTACGTGTGTGTGTGTGTGTGTGTGTGTGTGTGTGTGTGTGTGTTGTATGGAGAGATTAAGAAGGAAGGAGTAAGGGTTCAACTTAGAGGGTTTTGCTTTCTTTTGTTTTGTTTTTGAGGCAGAGTTTCAGTCTGTCACCCAGGCTGAGTGCAATGGCTCACTGCAATCTTGAACTCCCAGGCTCAAGTGATCCTACTACCTCAGCCTCCCGAGTAGCTGGAACTACAGGTCTGTACCACCATGCCTGGCTAATTTAAAAAAAAAAAAAAATTGTAGAGACGCAGATCTTGCTATGCTTCCCCGGATGCTCTTGAACTCCTCGGCCCAAGCGATCCTCCTGCCTTGGCCTCCCAAAGTCCTTGGATTATAGGCATGAGCCACTACACTTGGCTAGCTTAGAGTTTTCAAAAGAAAAGAGAAAAAAATAATTTTATTTTTCATGATGTCTAGTCCTTTTTCATGTCCCAGACTGAGCCCCACCTAAAGTGAGTATTTAATTTGGATACTTGATACTATACCTCATTAATTGAGAAAGAAAATGAATGAAGGGTGTGTGTGTGTGTGTGTGTGTGTATGTGTGTGTGTGTGTGTGTGTGTAGTGTGTGGGATAGGTCTGTGTGCAGCTACAAAGAAAATGTGTCCCATGTAAGTATACATGTTGTTTCCCCAACTATTTTGCTGCTAGTAAAATTCAGTGCAAGCCCTCTGTGTTTTGCCTCTTGTGTATCTCTCTAGATGATTTCTCCTTATACTGATACACTTACTTACTCTAGATATACTAAACAGCTTACATTACCAAATGGGTAGAACAATGTGTAGTTTCCTTACCACTCCTCCTCCTTCTCAACTAAAAAAAAAATTTCACTTCATCATCACTTTTACAGTGAAGATTTACTTGAAATGATTTGCTCCATTCAGAAACTTTGAGAAGACTTTATCAGTTTCACCTTGGTGCCTTCATTCTTCCTTTTGCAAATACATGTCCCAGCATCTCAAATTTCTGGTGTGCTAATGTATTAGTTTGAATGCTATTTCCTGTTCTATTAAACTGTAGAAAGTGGTATACCTGATTCCTTCTCATATTCCTAGCATCTGACCAAGTATATGGACCTAGAAGTTTTATACATCTATAATATATGAATAATATATTTATTATTATAGTCATTATGTATACAGTATAGTGAGAAATCGCAATTTTATATAAGCCTCAGAGCATCTAGTTACATGGTGATTATTTGGGTTCTGCCTCTGCTATGCTGGATTTTAGGATAGGCTGGCTTTTGAGGACACTGCTGGAAGGATATAGCAGAGAGGGAAGAGGACATTCTGGGAGGCCAGAACTTGTGGCAGGGCCATGGAGTCAAGATATGAAGGAATGGTGCTAAAGACCACTGCACATCCTGCCTTTGTTGAGCTGGTGTTTGGGATGACGCCAACCTGAATTTCTAGAAGGGAGCTAGAAAAAGATTTCTAGAAGGGAGCTGCATGGGTCTGGTTAAGGCAGTGTGAAGAAAATGAAGCTGTATTTGACGTTCATGGTTTAAAATCATTACTTTACACAACTATTTTCCTACTGCCTCTGGACAGATTCTAATTTGATCCAGCAAATGTCTGCTTGGCTCCAAACTAATGGGCATCTGCTAATTTTTCTAACTGCTTTAATCATTTTTAGGGCTTGCTTTAGAAACTTTCCAAATCTCCTCCTTCTCACTAAAGTCCCAAGCCTTCAAAGTATATGCCAATTTTAATAAAGGACTAGGAGGATTACCTTACATTCCCACATTTAGTGTTCCTATATAAGATTAAGATTCCGTTCTTTGTCTCACTTAAATATATCAAAATGCAGAATAGATACCCTTGAATTTCCAGGAGCCAATGACTTACAAAACAAAAATTCAATCTGAGATTACACATCAGCAAAAAGCAATTTGTGTGTGTTCCTTACCCACTACAGTAGGATGTTCTTGAGGACAAGGACTTTTCTTTGAAATTTTCCCCCAGCACTTCACTGTCTCTGGCTTGTTTTTTCCTTTTGTCAAAGGTAAAAATTCAGGATTCATTTATTGTTTTCATCTTTAAACCCTCCTTATCAAGATTGCTTGGTAACTAAATGCCAAGTTAAAATTAAGAGCAAAAGAATTCCTGAAAATATTTTCAGTAAAAATATTAGATAATTTAAAATTTTTTAATTATATTTTAATGTCCAGTTTGGGTCACAAGGTGTAGAGTGAGGGGGAAGAAACAAAAGAAAGAGATTGTACAAAAAAGAAAAAAAAAGAATGCAGAGAAGGAAAATTTTCAGAAAAGAAATTAGAGTGACTGTGAGTCAGAAGTGTAGGGAAAGGTAGAGACAACGAAGTGGGGCCAGTGACTGGGGGCAAAGATGGAGACGCACATGCTAAAATAAAGACGGTGATTAACCACCCTAATTTCCCCACTCATCAAAATCTGTCATATTTCAGCCTGGAGAGGCCGGGATAGGCAGCCTAAGTTAAATGGCCTTCCACTGTTTGTCATTGGAGAAACAGTTGAACTAGATGATTGGTCCTGCTTTGTCTTGTTCTTAAAGTTCTCATTCACGCATTTCAAAATTGTAGGCTTCTCTAAATAATGTATTTTTAGTCATATAGAATAGATGTAACAGTTCATGTATTCTCCAGTAGCAAATCTTCAGATTGGTGAATAGACCATTAACTGAAGCATCACCCATTTAAGATTAGTCCTGAAATTCTAGGTTGTCTCTAATGAGTTTAACAAAATATGTATAAATGAATATAAAATACTATCTTTACATAGGGAGAAAGGAGAGGATTTCAAAAAGTAATGAGAATTGATAGGTGCTATTTCTTTAGAACAATACTTAATGAGAAATGTAGCTACCAGTATTGCTTCTGAAAAACAAAACTCCATTCACCCCTAACATTCCACTACCAATATTTATGAAAGTTAGGTTCTTGTATTTTCCATAAATTTCAGAAAAATGAAAATGAAGTATAATAAGATGTCTACAGTAAAGGTATAATTCTTAAACTAAATACTCTAAAGAGTAGTGTTTTTCTAAATCTGTCTAAATTTAATTGAACCATTTCTATAAGCCCCTATAGAATTATTACCATCATCAAGCACTGTGCTAGGCCCTGTGCATTCAAAGGCAACCAGGCTATGATTCATATTCTTAAGGAGTTTGTAAAATACTGAAAACAGTTTATGATCTATTCTAAATTAGTATACAGATGTATTTCCAAAGAACTCTGATGTGTTTGACAACTCTGCTACTAAAACGATTCAAGTGCAGACAATTCTGATACCAAGTACTTGAAATGATTCTACAAGAATAAAGCAGGGAACACCACCCAAGATGGACAAGAAGCCAGAAAGAGATGGTATTTAAACTGGGTCTTGATTAAGGAGTAAGAATTTGCTGCATAATTGATATTCACAATAGGAAAGAAATGTAATCAAGATGTCCATCACTGGTAGACCGAATAAAGAAAATGTGACACATGTATACTGTGGAATACTATGCAGCCATAAATAATGAAACAATGTCTTTTGCAGCAATATGGATGCAGCTGGAGGCCAAAATCCTAAGCAAACCACTGCAGGAACAGAAAACAAATAGTGTATGTTCTTATTTAAAAGTGGGAATCAAACATTGAATACACATGGATACAAGTGAGGGAATAATAGACCATGAGGACTGCTTAAGGGGGAAGAATGGGAATGGAAGGCTACCTATTGGGCACCTTGGTAATGAGATCATTCATACAGCAAGTCTCAGTGACATACAATTTACCCATGTAACAAACCTGCACAAGTGCCCCATGAACCTAACATTTAAAAAAAAGTAATAATAATTCTGTATTATTTTGTATATTATTATTTGTGTTAGTGAACAGGTTATTCACTAACATGAACAGGTTAACCTGAATAACCTATTCACTAATATAAAAATAATACACAAAACAAGAATTTGTACATAAAGTAAGGTTGAACGGAGTGGCGGGGGGAAGGAAGTAGGAGGATTCTACCCATGAAACAGATTAAGCAAAGAAATACACCCACACATACACACACACACACACACACACACACACCCCAACACAAACACATACACGAATACACACAGTCATATATGTCCTCTTTTGATATGCTGTCAGTGTGTTTAAATCAGAGTTCTGAACTAAGAATTAGAAGAAATGCTTTTTTTAAATCCTTGCTCTCCTACAAGCTATTAGGTGACCTTTAGTAAGATCTTTAAAGTCTTAGAATCTGAGGCATTCCGTATCCAGCCTAAATTTGAATTTTGATGGAGAACGTATTGTGGTAAAGCTGGTTTTACTAGATTCAGAAACCCATGGAGCAAATATGTACTATATTTGGAAGTGATTATAGTGACCATAGAGTTCATAATTGCATCCAAACTGCAATATGTGTCACTTGAATAGAAACTGTAGCTATAACTACCAACATTTATAAATAATTTTATATATACATAGATAACCAAACTATAAAGTTTTTGTTTTGAGACTAATGTTGAATACAAATAAGCACTTGAGCTATCAGTTAGGTTTTAGAAATGTTTGAGACTTCGAGAAACTATTTTGTAAATCAATGTAAGTGTTCCATTGATGTTATTAAACTTTTGTAAATGAGCACTCTAAAAAAAAAAAAAAAAGAGAGCAGGATTCTATGACAGCTATGGCCCCATTCAATGAAAAAATTGGAAGATACAATGAAAACTGTGTGGTTTAAAATTTATAATTTAGGGGATATAATTATAGTTTACGAGAAGTGATCAAAACTACCGCTTTTTATTTCCTGTAAGGGAAGACATTTTAAACTTTGATCAATATAAAAAAATGCAAATTAAATATGCCTTCACTCTGAATGTTTTTAGTGTTTTATAACACAAAACTTTGGATATAAATTTGACATTTTCTATATAAATCAAGGACTTTTTTATCTAAATTTCAGATTAAAAAAACTGCTGAGAGTCAGGACATTGACATATAGTACATTATAATACTTTGGCTCTGCCTGGGTAAGCGGAGATGATAAAGAATCAGTGCAGTACTCAGCACCAAGTTTCAGGTGACAGAGAGAATTGAATGGCTGGAAATACAGTGGGGATGTACCAAATCATCTTCTTATATCTGAATATCTGTAGGATTTTTATTTGTCAAATATGAAAACTCAAGCTCAGCTAATACCAAAGATAGCCCCATACACATACCTTTCTTTCTGCAAACATCCTACAAGACTTGGAGCTCAAGGTTCAGTCTTCAGCTCTCTGATTCTGCATTTGCTCCATCTAGAAACATGACCACAACTAAGAACCAGCCTTGGAATCTAAACTTCTATAGTTAGGCTTTAATTAAATTAAGGATGAATTACTGAATGAATATATTTGCATATCTATTTGTGTGGTTGGGGGTTGTTGGTGATGTTCTATATCTTTTCAAATTTTTAAAATATTTCTTGGGATAAATGATAATTTGTTGCTGGTTATCAGAGGTAGTATATTAATATTTCATTTGTGAAATGCTTGGATAACATCAGAATCTCATACTGTGTTTGCAAATCAGGTAACTATTGTAAAAGGACATTTTAGTTGTTTACAAGAAAAAAAATCCCACATGTATTTAAATAATTCTTTTCATAAAAGTCCATGGTCTTCCACTTCAGTGACAATAGTGATGGTCTGTGATCTAAGAATTTCTCTTGGGAACAAGAAAGTCCCATTATATATATATATATATATATATATATATATATATATATATATGGCAATAAACTATTGAATTAGTGCTAGTACTAATCAAACTTTGCATGAGACAGAAGGGCATATTTGGAGAGGAGACCACCGTCTCACACAGGGTGTTTATCACCTTTCTGCACACTTAGGAATGCCCTAGACTTCTCCTGCTCTGGCTTCCCACCAGCCTTTGGTATTGATCCAAACCACTTAGTGATGAATATACCCAGTACCCTCCTTCTATTTAAAGGTCTTGCATATCTATTATTGTTTTTATGTTTATTATCTTAATACCTGACATTTAAAACATCTTTCTTCCAAAGAGCTCTCTGGAGTGCCATAAGGTGTCGAGTGAAGACAATGAATGTGAAAGCACTTTGTGCTGTACGGATGAAAAGAGATATACTCTGGTCCTGCTGCTTTTGAGGAGCAACTTTTCTTGCTTCATATTTCTTGCTCCAACATGACAAACCCTATTTAAGATGGAATTCTTAGACTTTACTCTTGCTTTTCTTCTCTCAATCTCTCTCTCTCTCTCTGTCACATACACACACACACACACACACACACACACACACACACCCCTGCATTTCAACTCTTACCTCTCAACTTTACCCTGGTGACTTCTAAATCTGTATTCCACTATGGGATACTTTCTTAAAGCCCAGCTCCATGTTTATAACTATATTTTGTAAATTTCTTCTTTAATATTTAAACTTAAATCCAACCTTCCCAATGTAAAGGTTATTATTTATTAATATTGAGGAAAACTTGTATAACTTTATTTGATATTCAAAATGCATTTTGAAATGTACAGATATATTTTTAATGGTATGACTCCAGTTAGAAATATATTAAAGAAAGGTATGAGATGCCCAAGGGCAGAGGATAATGATGAACAATCAAATTCAGTGAGCATATCCCAGAATATTTTGGACTCCCAAAGAATTTGAAGATGAGATCTAGTTAATAAAAATAAATAAATTCTAGGGTTATATTAAACATAAATTGATGACAGTCAAGCTTTAGTGGACAAAGTCCACTTAAGCCCAGGTATTATGTATATCGAATTTTCAGAGAGAGGATATTAGAGAATAATTAATGCCATTTTATTTATTAATACTAACAAATACAAGCATCATACTGCAAGGATTGTATGGCATCGTTTTGCCATTTTTCCTTTCTTCATTGTGCACATCTGAGAAATTCATACTGGTTGAGTTAATGCTGCCAAACCCAGTAACAGGATACTCCATCTCATAGAAGTAACTGACTAGATGGCAGGCCTGATGTTTATGAGGAATTAGTTCCTCACTCCAACACCCTGATATTCATTATGCTTTCTCAACTTCTTGATCTCTATCAATAACCATTCCATTCTTCAGAAACCAAAGTTGGGAGGAAGTGGAGATTTATGGGACTCATCTTGAATACCTTCCTCTTATTCATTTCATATACACAGTTGGCCCACAATTCCCTTTTTTTTTTTTGAGATACAGTCTCATTCTGTCGCAAGGCTGGAGTGCAATAGCCGATCTTGGCTCACTGCAATCTCTGCCTCCCGGGTTCAAGTGATTCCCCTGCCTCAGCTTCCCGAGGAGCTGGGATTACAGGTGTGCACCACCATGCCTAGCTAATTTTTTGTATTTTAGTAGAGATGGGGTTTCACCGTGTTGGCCAGGATGGTCTTGATCTCCTGACCTCATGACCCACCTGCCTTAGCCTCCCAAAGCTCTGGGATTACAAGTGCGAGCCACCACACTCAGCTAACAATTCCTTTTGACTCTTCTGTTATAATATGTGTAACATTTATCTTTCTTCTCTACCCTTGACTGCCAGATCAGTACCTGTTATGGCTGAATTACTGAGAAAATGTCCTAGCTGGGCCCTGAATTTCAGACAGCTGTCAGACCAAGTGTCACTTTCAAGAACTTGCCCAAGAGATTAAAGCACTTCTTGTTTACTTATGCATTTCCCTCTTCCTGTCTTTTAAGGCTTTTTATAATCCATCTTCATCCTTGTTATCTAGAGATTCTTGCTACACTCTGGTGATCCTTCTCTGGTCAGAGCCCCTTCTTTCCTGCCCCATGTCCTTGCTCTATGGTGTTGGGTCCTGACTCTAAGCATTTATCTCTGTTGTTAACCCTCTTGACATTTCTCCCACATTTTTTTCTAACCATCAACACCTGACTCCCTTGTTGCATCCCTAAGTCCCACTTTCTCAGATGACTTTTTTAGGACATAACTCAGCTACTATCTTTTCCAGGAAACTTTCCCTTCAGTCCGGATTGGGTGGCAGGTGGCCTCCTTTATATGAGCAAAGTACCTTGTGCGTATTTGCAAAGCTAATAATATATTGTCACTCTGTTCATCTGCATCTATCTCTAGGCTGTTCACTCTCTTAGTATAAGAATCTTACTCTGTGGTACTTTGTGACTTCAGTGTTTAGTGTTCTTACTGCCACTTAGAAGGTTGAAATGACCTTTCTGGGCATTTAGGGCCCTTTTCTCATAATTTCAGACGTAATTGTCTACTGTTTTCAGATCACTCAATGTGTTGATCTTCTTTTCCTAACAAGATTTAAAACATCTTATTACAGAGGAATCTTATTATAGAAATCATAGAGAATAATCCCTACAGATCTTTCAGAGTACCCATGTACATAGTAGGTGATCATTGATCAGTTTTTGTTATTTAATTAAATAACCAAGCATTATTGGCAATACTATCACAGACCAAAAATAATGTAACCCAGATTGGTAGGAATGAAACGAAGTTGTGAATTATTACTCAATATTTTTCCTTAATAGAAAGGTGATCATTTTTGTCCCAAGAAAAATCATTTTGCCAGTTATGATATGCATTAAAACAGGCACCAGCATTAGAAGGTCTCACATCAGCTTATGAAGAAAAATGTTCTACCTAAAGAAATAATTGACCACCTTGCAAGTTTCCCTTCATTGCCTCATACCCTTCTCTTTCACTACCTATATTGGCTTACAGTCTCTCTTTTTCTTTTAGTGCTTTCACGATCCAAATTTTCTCCCCTACCTATCATTTGACCTACCCTCCTAACTCTTTAAACTGTCCTGTCCATGTATCCAAGATAGATATTTCCTAGATGAAATCTCTACCTATAACCCAATTCTCTTGGAACAACCAATATTCTTCATACCATCTCATCCCCATTACTTCCAAACATCACAAATGGCTTATAAAGCCACTTACCAGACTGATTCTATCCTAAGATCAATACTCTGTCATGCTTTCTTGAAATAGAAAAGAACACCATAGGAGAAAGAAGACTAATTTTGCTACTGAAAAAAAAAAAAAAAAAGCCAGGTGAAAATTTTAACTGCTAAATTGTTGTTGGATATGGGCATCAGGAGTATTTACCAAGTGTATTGGAAAGCTTATATATTTGTGCATTGTCTATAGTGTCTATTTGTTTATATATACATATTATATAACGTTTCACTATTAATATTAGTTTATTTCTCTCTTCCTGACTGATGCCTAGTATCTACATAAAATTTATTTTATTTTATTTTTTTGAGACAGAGAGTCTCATTCTGTAGCCCAGGCTACCGTGAAGTGGCATGACCTTGGCTCACTGCAACGTCTGCCTCCTGGGTCCTGGTTCAAGCAATTCTCCTGCCTCAGCCTCCCAAGTAGCTGGGATTACAGGCACATGCCACCATGCCCAGCTAATTTTTGTATTTTTAATAAAGACAGGGTTTCACCATGTTGGCCAGGCTGATCTTGAACTCCTGACCTCATGTTCCGCCTGCCTTGGCCTCCCAAAGCGCTGCGATTACAGTCTATTAAAAATTTTTAATAGACACAATGTGTTGAGTTTATGATCTAAGCTTTCTCAAATTTGAGTGGATATTATAATTTGAAGGATTAAAATCATGTAGATTATGTTTGTAATTTTAATTTTGGATCTCTTAAGGTATTCTTAGAGTTGTGGATCTAAAATTTAAAAAAAAAAAAAAAAAGGTCTTTATCTCTTGCCAGAAAGAAGCAAGTGCTATTAAAAGACTCTTCTATTCAAAAATATTTTTCTTAATGTTTTACCTATTAGAAATTTTTTCAGTTTAGGAAACCCTCCTTGTATTATATTTATATACCTTCAGATGTTAGAACTTGGCAGTCACTCACACACAAGTATAAATTATTTCAATTAAATTTTATTTCCTGCTAAGAGAGAATGGCAATATCCATAAGAATGCAACTAACTTTGAGGAGCAGTAATTCAGGTGAAAAGCCAGAAAGCCATAGTAGACTGTCTGTGTAGGATATACAGGGAGGAAGAAAAGAGTGCCCCAGGCAGTGGGAGGGTGAGAAAATTTGACTGGAACTCACCTACTAACACAGTCTATAATACTCTGATGTTCCTGAAAATCATCTCAAGCCTTGCCTATGGTTATAGAGCCCCAGGCTGGGCAGATAACTAGTCTATTCAAATAGATGATTGAGGATTGCCTTATTTATTTGTCCAACTGATGTGAATTCCATTTATTTTGGTTTTGTTTTCCTGTTGTTTCTTACTTGATTATAAGTTTAACATAGCTATGGGTTGTTCTGATGCAATGTAGATTTGGCCTCAGAGAAATAGACATTTCCAATCTAAAACCCAGCCTACCTATGTAAATGCTTCAGCTATGCTATAAAGGATTTATATCCTGACATTATTAGGCAGGCAGCGTGGTATAATAGGAAGAGGAGTGTTTTGAGAGTTGGGCTTTTTTACTACTAATCTCAGTCATCCTAAATAACTGTGTAAAGTCTAAGTTTCCATGTCTCAGCTGTAAAATGGGAGGATTGAACCAGAAGATTTTCTGGGTCTTTTCTATCTTTGACAGTGTGCAATTCTTCTAATTACACATGCTTCCTGATTTTCCTCTAATTTCATATGGGATTTACTGGCTTAAAGTCTAAAAGTAAATTTTCTAACAGGTGGGATGATAATGCTTGCACTGTTTGTCTCACAAAGTTGCAAGAAGATGCAATATTAAATTATGTGTGTCCGTATACATTTGCAAACTGCAAACCTCTATACTTGTACAAAATACATTATTATTAGATATTTCTATTTCTAATATTACTATGGTTTAAAAAGATTCATGATACCTCAATATGCAACCAGCAGAGGGAGACAAGTTCAGATGATATTTCTTGTTGAAACATAGAATCAGTTAATTGTTACATGGATGTGTTTTTAAAAATCAAAACGAGATTCACTATTGGCAAATAGGTCACTTGCTAACATACATGGAAGTAACAGAAACATGAGAGAAAGAAAAAGAAAAAAAAAGAAACCACAGACAAATATGTGGGAAAGAATCTGAATTTCTGGTCTTAGTTCATTACAGAATGCAGAGACAGCTCCCCTGTGAAGAATGTCATATTCCTTAGACAACTTCCTGAGCCTGTCCATCTGGAAGTGCAGGCTATTTGAGTACCAATTTAGGAACCAATCCAGAATTCTAAAAGTAGAATTTCTAAATTCCCTCTAGCTTTTTTTTTTTTTTTTTTAACTTAACATTCCCATTTTATCAACCTGGACTTCAAGAAAAGAAAAGGAGAGGCATCTTTTGCCTCTCCGATTTCCTCTACTTCCATATCCAGTTAGTTGACATGTCCCATCAGTCCTGTGAAATTTTTCACCTCTTTTCTCTTTTCACTGTCATTGCCCTGTAGTCTGCTTTTATCCCCTCTTGCCTATGCTATTTCAGAAACTTTGTAACTGGTCTTCCCTGACTGTGACTTGTCCCAGTCTATCTTCCATTCCATTTCCAGTCAGTTATCTTCTTAAAATACTCCCTTGCTCAAAGTTTTTGATGGCTCCATATTGCATACAGAATAAAGACCAAAATAATTAACATGCCTATCAAGCCCCTCGCTAGCCCCAACTTACAGAAGCAGAATCTCTTTCCGTGTTAACTTTTTGCTGTCTCCACCCTCATACACTTCTCTACAACTTACCATTCCCCACGAATGTGAAGTCTTTGAATGAAGGATTTCATTCCTCATCATTATCAGGAAGCAACAGTATATATAATCGATAAGGTTTGCCTCTCATCATTTCATCAACAACTTTATTAGTCTTCTAATTAGTTATTCTCCTTCATCTTTGTTCTCCTTTCTAATTTCCCATTGCAAAATAGGCTTCTTAAGATGTCAGTATCTCTCCCCACTCCTCCAGAATCTAAAGTAGCCTTCTAACTGTGAGATGAAGGGTGACTCTTCATTCAGGTATTCGGGATTCTTCATTAGGCAGCTTCTCTAACCCGCCTTTTTCATCTCTTCTCCTTCTGTTAGTTTGATGAGTCTTCCAGCAGTTCCATTCTTCTGGCAGGCTGATTCTCATGGCTATACTTTACTTAAAGTGTTGTCTTCCTCCATTCTCTTCTTATGCACCTTTCAAGTATTACCTAAAATTCCATTTCGTCTGCAAAGCCTCTTACTGGATTCCCTTTTCTGAACCCCCAAAGCATTTTGATTCTGCTCCCTTACAATTTAGTCCTTGGTTACTCACTGGCTAATTTTATTCATGTGTGTTCACCTTATTGCTCTATCTCATGAGTTCCTGGGTTCCTGAAAATAAGGAACTATTTTACTGAAAATTTTACTATTTTCAGTACTAATCAGCACCAAAGAGAAGACTGGCCATGTACATTGATTAGCTTGCCTCTGTCCTATACTGGAGGGCAGGTTTGAAAGGCCTGCCTTGTAATTTTACAAAGGCAATATTTAATCTCTCTCGGGAAGGAACTTTTAATGCCATTCCCTCATTAGACTTGCACAAGGACAGGGTGGTCAGTTTTGCACATCATTGTTTCCTTAGAGGTTAGCACAGTCCCTGTTGTATGATAGGTCTCAAGAAGTGTTCATTAATTTAATGAATTTCTGTATATATGGCAACACAACTGATGTGGCAGGTCTTGTGAATCCTCTTCCTCTCATCTAGGCAATGCTCTTATATTCAACATTAAAAGCACAGAGGGCTGATAATGTGAATTACAGACCAGATAAGAAAGGAAGATACTTTTAAACAGGCAGACTTCTGGGACACTGAATAATATGATGACCTAACACTGGACTTCCTCTGTAGCTCGATATTGTCAGTAAACTCTGGAGAAAACATATTAGTGTTATTTACATGACTTATAGTCTCAAGATATTTAACTAGGCATTTTATTGAGATTTAGCAGGATAGCTATTGCCTGATATAGATATGTAAGAAAATAATTAGTAAAGTGTAACTATTATGTAGCATCTGTTCATCTTGTTATGCATGTCTTAATTTTTAACACACTGGCTTATTACACTGATATTTAATTAACATATAATAAACGTATTAATGGTAAGCAAAGTTTACACTTAAAGAAAAGCAGCAACTGAAACACTTTTTTTGACTGGCTGGTATTAATAATAGCCTACCTGACATTCTGTCAGTTCTTATTTGATGATTTGATGAGTGGTGGCTTTCTGCTAGCGTATACCATAGTTGAATTAATACAGTGAGGAGGAATGCTGGCATATGGAAAACATTGATCACTTCTGATAGCACGTGGCCTGTTGGGGAAGATTTTCCCATTATGTGCAAGTTTAGTCAACTCAGTCTCCTCTCCATCTCATTTTTACCCCCTAGTCTAAGTCAGTTGCCATTGGACAACTAAGATTTCCTTCTGTTTATTTCCTTGTTTCTGCTGTTATCCCTTTACAATCCATTCTTCAATCTTTCTAAAATGTAAATCAGATCATGTCAATCCATTGCTTAAAACTTGCTATTCAGGTCACTAGACTAAAATTTAAATTTCTTATATTGGAACTTCTTCATTATGACCCCACCTCAATTTCTAATTTTATTTGTCTTTTCCAACTACCCTCACAACATACACACAAACTACATCCCAAGTATATTGTCTTTATTTTGGTTCCTGGTGTATGACACACTTATTTCTACCTCAGGGCTTTTGTGAATGCCATTTTGTTTTTTACCTGAAAAGGTCTTCTTGCTGGTATTTCCATGGAAGCCTTCTTAGATTTTGGGATTTAGTTGAAATGCCAGCCTCTTCAAAGATGTGTT
The DNA here is from genome assembly GCF_009761245.1 of Sapajus apella. Classification (NCBI taxonomy): domain Eukaryota; kingdom Metazoa; phylum Chordata; class Mammalia; order Primates; family Cebidae; genus Sapajus; species Sapajus apella. The sequence continues at coordinate 4,704,440 of NW_022436980.1, forward strand.
ACTTGACCACTTTTCTTTATAGTGTCCTCACCACATCTCCAGACATTTACTCGGTATCACATTTACTTTCTGACATAATCTTAATATGTATATACTTGTATAGTGTTCATTTCTGCACCTAGAATACAAGTTCAGTAGAGCAGAGTCTTGGCCTGTCTTGATTCACTACTGCATCAGCAAAAGCATATTGAATAAATGAATGTACATACATATTCCAGAATACTGGGCATGTCAGAATATGGAGCATACATATTCTGGAATATGGGACAAAATATTGTATACCCACCTCCACTCTTCCTCACTTCTCCTTGGCCTACTTTCTGATTGTAGGAATTCAAATCAGTACAACAACCATAAATAGAGGGTAGAATTTCCTGATTACCTGCTTCTATTAGATGCAGGTAATCATTCTGAAGATGCCACTACTGCCATCTTTCCAGATGTTGCAATGTTCTTCCCATATCTGGGGGGGTAGAACAATAAGAGTGGTAGCAATGCAGATGCAGCATTATTTGGTCATTTCCACCTCCTGGTACATGGTGGAAGAGTGGACAACCTAGAAAAGAGGAAGGTCCAAGGGCTGGTGTATGTATTTCTGAGAAATAATAAGGTATATGAAAATTACTTTTCTGGTGTGCAAATGCATCAATAAATAGAAGTACATATATGTTTATGGGTAAATCAGGAGCAGAAGCAAGAAGTAAGGATGCAAGTAGCAGTTCAGGAATCCCAAAGACCTTTCAAAAACTGGGACAGATCTAAGCATTGATGCTACCAAAATAGAACAAGTGACTAAAGTATACTTACTTAGAAGCAGAAAACTGATATGATAATAACAAACCACAAAGGCATGCACTAAATGCAAACAAAGACTGATTTTTAATTGTGCAGCATGTGGATCAAGCGTTTTCCATCATTGGGGGAGAAGGTCTAAAGTAAAGATTTGGACAATATTTAACTGACTTGCAGTTGACTGATTTTCTTTAGGCATTGACACATATGCCAATAAAGTATCTGAATTGGAAGGACCGGATTCCAGAGAAAATCACATAAGATAATGCAGTGTTTATAAGCATAAACTCAGATACTTGAATATTGCTAAATTATGATAGAATCATTGAAAATGTCATACCAGGGATCCTCAGGTAACGTATGAACAATTCTGCATTTCTAGTTCATATGGGAATGCTAATTCCACTTAGAAAAGTAAGGTACAGGCATGGTGTTATTATGATTAAGACCTTACAACTGTAGAAATGTAGAGTAGTATATTAATATTATAGACATGTTTAGCATAAAATGCAGGCAGTGTTGTTCAATTAGTTGCACATTCCAGGCTGCATCTGGATTTCATGTGAGCCCATTACCTTACAAAGCTAAACAGAAGAATAAACCTTTCATCCTTCTTAGGATACTCAGACGTTAGCCAGTTTCTGTTTTTACTGCAACATTTGTCCCTTGAGAGTGCCAGAATCTTCTAAAGCCTCTTTTAGAAAGGCAGTATGTTATTTTAAAGTAGTAGTTAAGATCATCTTACTTGGGCGATGATGGCTGTTTCACATGGCTAACAGCCATACTTGCCTCACAAATAACCTGAAAGTATGTTCATTTTTGCCAACCTTCTTGGAAGAATGTATATAGTGGTTTACAGAAAAATAGCTTGTGTAAATTTCAGCCACACATTTATTTGTTTCCTTCTCTACATTTCTGAGGAAAGAAAGCAGAGAAGTTAGTATCAGGGTGGATTTAGGGGAGGGATGATAAGGATGAGATACATTATCCAATGTCTATTGACTAATGGGTTTTTCAGAAAACAAGAGATCATGGAGGACAAAAAAACAGACAGATTCCATCAAGTGGAAAGAGGAAGAACTCTGAGAAAGCATAATGTTGAAATGGAAGTAGATGGTGCGCCCTCAAATACTTTAATTATTTTGTAAATGGTGAGGTAAGCCAAGTGAGTGAGCATGAGCATTTAATGACTCTTCCATTCTTGTATTTATCACGTATAGAGTATCCCATCTGGGCCTAGTGCTGGATTAAAGAGCTGTGCTTGAAGTGCTGCCTGAATGTAAATAATAAATTTTAAAGAAATAAAATAAACTTCATAATTTTGAAATTATTGAGACATTCAGTCTAATTGAATTAGAACTAATTTCTAAACAGCCTAAATTAGATAATTTAAAAAATATAGTCCTTTTTTTTTTTTTTTTTTTTGAGACAAGTTTTGCTCTTGTTGCCCAGGCTGGAGTGTAATGGCATAATCTCAGCTCACCGCAACCTTCACTTCCCGGGTTCAAACGATTCTCCTGCCTCAGCCTCCCTAGTAGCTGGGATCACAGGCATACGCCACCATGCCTGACTAATTTTGTACTTTTAGTAGAGATGGAGTTTCTCCATGTTGGTCAGGCTGGTATCAAACTCCCAAACTCAGGTGATCTGCCCACCTCAGCCTCCGAAAGTGCTGAGATTACAGGTGTGAGCCACTGACCCTGGCCTAAAATAGTCTTTTTTAAAAAATTGCATATTACTTTCAGTTGTCATAGTTAAGTCAATTTGTTTTTTTAAAAATTTGCCAATAAATGGACTTTATTTAATATATTTTTAAAAACCTTTAATTACATGATATGATTTTTATACCCATATATGCTTATAATGTTTTTCTTATTAGGTAGGTTAGGCAATTCTATAATTCTGATTACAATCCAGATTTACTTTAATATATTATTTTCTCAGAGTGACTATACAGACAAATTCCAGATTTTATTGATTTACTACAAATTCCACATTCCTACTACTTGATGTAAATTACTTTGTATTTCGGTAGGTTAAACGTGTTTTCTCTAAGAACTACCAGGCAAGCTCTTCTGGTAGTATGAGGTTACCGGTATAGGTATTAGCTAACAATCATGTATAAACATCTTCTGTTTATAATATGCTACCACCCACCATCCTTCTTCCTTGTCCTGAAAAAAACTTTTCTTTCTTCATACAAAATCTAGTTGACTGAAACAGGAAAATACTCATACTCTTTAAATGTCTAATCATTCCCCTCAGAGTATCTATGCTTTTACCAGAGGTCATACTATTCACCTAGCACCAACAGTGGAAATAGATGACTCTGTAGCTACCAGTCCCTTGCACCAGAAGAGAGCTACTGGTCTCTCTTTTCTTCCACTTAACATAGAAGAAGCACCAAACCAAAAGATATATGTTAATTGAAGCCTTTGTCTAAGCTAACTCTTCTTCATTCTTAAGTGGTTAGAATTAGCCTGACTAAGGATGGCCATGTCTGTTCGTGGTGTGGAGCTAGGGAAGGTGCTTTTTTCTCTTCAGTATTGGTAGAAGTTATATAATCCTTGCATCTTTTTTTTTTGACACTTGAAGCTCATTTTTTTATTGATACTGGGATTCACAGGATTATGAGTTTTGTAGTTAACTATCAACTTGGCCTGTTTCTCCTATGGCAAAATGGATTCCAAGTTTTAAACAGCTGAGTTATAACTTAGTGCTCGAACATTATTGGTTTATTAATTGGGCACTGCTTATAATCCCTGACATAGGACACCTTGATTTATATAAAATGAATGCACAGTACACACAAAATTAATTGAACTCCATCATCATGAATATGTGACAATTCAGATTCCAATCCTCAGTCTTTTCTTAAAAACAAAATAGGTCTTCCTTTCTCCTCACATAATCTGTAAGAGTTCATCTATCTTTTAAACTGATAACATACAGTAGAAAAAGTGCTTTGAATATTTACGGGGTGAGCCAGTTTCAGCAGAGTGTTTCCTTAAGGCTTGTACTCTGGTGGAGTTTGATAAGGATTCCTAAACATATTTCTTTCTTTTTATTTTATTTTAGTTTTGGCAAATGTCCTAGGCTAAACATTTGCTTAAATAAGAGGGATGGGTATAATATCTCTCTATATGTACATATTTATTTTTAAATGTGTGGAATATTTGTGGAAAGATAAATAACAAACTGAAAATGTTTGTTGCCTTCAGAGATGAGAAATGGGTTGCCCAAAGACAGGAATAAGAAGAAAACTACAATTCACTCTACAGCGTATTGTACCATTTTGGTTTTTGCACCATGTGGATACTTTCATTATTTAAATAAACATAATCAAAAAAGAGAAAAAAGAAAAAGTCCTTGGCTGATGCAAGCACAACTTTTATCCTCAACGTCAGTACTGAGGGAGTTGTCCAAGAGTTTGGGGCTCTCACTTGAGTGACTCTCAATGGTCTTTATGATCCTCATCACTTTATGGTCCTCATCACTTGCTTGGCTCATGGACTAGGAGGAGTGACAAATGATGGCAACCTATCTGCCATTAGCTGGAGTGCTGCATACAGTCTTACTTAGTGTCTCTTTGCAAATGACAAGCTTGCTGATTTACAAATCTCCTTCCTTGCATATGAACATTGTGAGAAGTTAAGTGCCAGGAGGAACTTGGGTAGCAATTCAATGTGCCCTTTTAATAATAAGCCTTAATACCGTTACTCATGTGTAGGATTGAGTGAGGGTTTCCTGGAGAGTGAAGTTGATTTAGGGATCAGGGATCAGCTGCTGAGGCTGGCACTTGGAAAAAACAAGCCAAGCATTCACACCCCAGACCACTCAATACCAGCATTGTCTCCAATCCATCTTTCATAAGGGGGTTCCAAGAGGGGGAGGGGACGAAGGAAGGAGAGAAAATAAACCATTTTAATCCTCTAAGAGAAAGTGCAGGAGAGAAGAGAGAATGAACAAGATTTGAACATGCAAAGCCAGTTGCCAAGAATGTTTAGTTTGAAATCAACTTTGGCTTTTAATCTTAGACTCCTCCGTCAAGTTTCTTCTCAGTTTCCTTATCCCGTCTTTTAGGACATTCCCCACCCTCACCCCCCACGTCAGTGCTTTCCTGTTCTCTGCCCCACTCCCCCCATTTGCAACTCTCCTTCCCACCTCCTTTTTCTTCTTTCCTTACCCCTTCCCTCTTCTTTCCCGGACTCTTTCTCCTGTTCTTTTTTAGCTTAAGTCCCTCTCTTTCTCCCCTCTCTTCTGAACAGTACCTCTGAGCTCCATTCCCCCTTCTTAAGGAAATCAGCCAGGCCTCAGATGGAGCTGTCGTCCTGACAACCCAAAGGCGCATCAGGCTTTCATTGAGGCTGGCTGCTGCTGAAGGGGGCAGTTGTGCAAAGCGAGGGGCCACGTCCAGGGGAGGGTGGAGGGGATGACGTGGAGGGGCTGTTGAAAACCAGCAGGGTGTGGGGTGGAGGGTAGGGGGGTGGGGGGGAGGTGCTGAGCAGAGAGAGCGCCAGGGACTGGAAGGAGAAACAGGAAAGGGAGGAGGGGGAGAGAGGCTCTGGGTTGCTGCTGCTGCTGCTGCTGCTGCCGCTGCTGTGACTGTCTCTGTACACTCACCGGCAGGCTTGGAGCCGGCTCCCTCGCCCGCCTGCCAGCCTGGGAAAGTGGGTTACAGAGCGAAGGAGCTCAGCTCATGCACTAGCAGAGGAGCGTCCAGCCACAGAGAGACTAAACAAGGACCCCTTCCTCTGGCTTTCTCTTCAGCTCTTCCAGAGGGCTTGCCATTTGTACTCTCTCTTTTGAAATTGTGTTGCTTTTACTTTTTCACCCTTCTGCCTGGGTTTTGTGAGGGCTTTGTTAAGTCTTAGAGGGAAAAGAGACTGAGCGAGGGAAAGAGAGAGGCAAAGTGGAAAGGACCACAAACTGGCAAAGCCCGCTCTGCGCTCGCTGTGGATGAAAGCCCGGTGCTGGTGAAGCCTCTCCCGCGAGCAGCGCGCGCCCCTCCAGAGCACCCCACGGACCCGAACCTCGGCAGTGGCCACCATGGTCGGGAGAGTTCAGCCAGATCGGAAACAGTTGCCGCTGGTCCTACTGAGATTGCTCTGCCTTCTTCCCACAGGACTGCCTGTTCGCAGCGTGGATTTTAACCGAGGCACGGACAACATCACCGTGAGGCAGGGGGACACAGCCATCCTCAGGTAGGGCTTTTGGGCAACTTTTCTGCTGCGCGCGTCTGTGTGTGTGTGTGTGTGTGTGTGTGTGTGTGTGTGTGTGTGTGTGCCTGATCTCCTTGAACTCCAGCTCCTGATGATGCAGGTTTGTGGTGTGTGTCCCCGTTTTACTGACTGGTTGGCATGAGAGCTAACAAAATTCAAGGGATTCTGGTCCCTGTCAGGGAGCAGTGGTGGTGGTTAAATGTGGTTCGGTTCTTAGGACCTTGTTTCTCTTATCAAGGAAGCTAATTTCACCCATGGCATTGGAGACTTCTGGGCAGTATTCTTGCTATTGTAATTGCTGTTGCTTTGCACTCGAGAGTTTTGTTGGGATTCCTTAATTCTGAAAGAAAGGTTGATGGATTATGGCTCTCAGAGAGTAGTACAGAGTACTGCATTCTCCTTGTTCCTCCCGTGTCTGTGTTTGTGTGTGCTTTCAGGCGAACACACACACACACATATCAAGGCCGTGTGTGAGGGTTTCTGATAGAAGACTTTCTGTAAAGATCTTCTAATTGATACGGAGGGCAATAAATCAATCTTAGAACTTTGGTTGGTTACTGAGCCTTTTCTGGTATGTGGATATAAATCAACACAACATACAAAGAGCAGAAAGAAAAGGAACTTGCCAAATTGCTGATATTTAAGACTGGGAGTGTTAAACACAGAGGTTGGGAAAGAATTAACCTGGTATCAAATGGATATTTCACATTGATTATGGACTTCAAAGTCTTTTTTTCTGTGCAACTCTGCCAAACTCTAAAATAATTTGAGATTGAAATTTGGAAAGGAAGAGTCCCAAGTCCTTGGGAATTTGACCCCTATCAGGTACTGTGAGCTAGAGATACTCAAATGAGACCTAGTCATATTTTTATTTCCAAAATGCTCCAAGGTTATTTTTGTGTTTCTCTTCACTCTTCACCCTCTTGACCAACTGTACCTACCCCTTGTTCTTTTTCCTGGCTTTCTGGCAGACTCTAACAGAAAGAAAGAATCACTCTCCTTGGAGACCTTTTAAAATCTCATTTCCTCCAAATAAAATGACCCAGTGTCAGTCTGTCTATCTAGCTAATATTGCTTGTTGTGGCAATAAAAACACAGTATACCGTGGAAAATAAACCTCTAATCTGTGTGCAAGGAGCTGATAGTGCATAAACCCAGGGGCATCAGGGAGCAGTTCTCTAGCAGAGCTGCCGACAGCAGCAAAGTTTTCTTTCCTTTTCTCAGAAATAAATTTGGTTGGCTGTCACAGTGTCCTGCTTTGGGAGCTCTAGCCTTGTTAGAGAGGGAAGTGTGTGCTGTGTGCCGTGCATTGCATATGTGTGTGTGTGTTGTGTGGGTATGTCTTTCTCAAGATTGTGAAAAGTAAGAAAATACTAATGTGTAAACACTACTTTCTTCATTTCCTGAGCATTGGGTGATTATGAATCCCAAAGATCTTACTATCCAAAGCAGATTTTCCCTTCTAGCTCTTCAACCTTACAAACCTGCAAGTGTGATTTATCCACATGGAGTAATAAGATTTATAGAGTAATTTATCTGTTTGCAAAGGGATTTGGACATGGTGCAGAAAATGTTTTTGCAAACACACAACTGCTAACCTTCATTCTCCCTAACATCATTAACCCTTTAATGGTGAAGCACTCTACATAAATTTATGCTATCCCTAGAAATTTTGTTCACTGGTTATATGATTGAATATGAGAAAAGTGAATAACTTGAATGTATAAGTTGTTTTTTATCTAAGTATCCTTGAGCTTTATAAGGTCTTTCTAAGTCAGCATCTCCGGTACCTGAAACTATAGTTATCTAAGAGTTAGGTAAGTATAGGAATGTTAATTCAGAAGAATAAAAACATTCTTATACTTTCATACAGAGACAGTCTCACTGCATACATATCTATGGATGATACATATGTGCTTTTGTTTGTCTATGGCTCAATAGGAACAGAGTTTTAAACATTACACTTTAGCAGACATTACAGTATGGAAATGGGGACTGAGAGAGACAAGATGAACACATTACCACTTATTCTCTGGTAAAGAAAAGATAGACAAACAGAGCATGCAAATAAGTTGCCTATGAAACACCATTTCTTTCCCAGACCTCACCTTACATGCCCTCTTTTTTATTTCCTTGCCTTGGACAAGGGTTTATTTTGGGGTTGGTGGAGCTTCATCAGAATTAACTATGGAGAGAATTCCCTTTGTTTTCTTAGCTGAGCTTCTTCTCAGTCTCTTTAAATCCAGTAAGCTTTGTGGGTCAGTTTCCTGGTGAAGAATGGTGCTCCTGCTTTCTGTTTATAAGGCTAGCCTGGAAAAGGCATGTTTTCACTTTATTTGTGACATTTTACTGGGCGCATGAGCTTCCAGAGGAGGAGAAGAAGGAGAACTTGATTCATTGGGAGCCACAGTAGATGTCTGGCACTGAGAAAGTGAAATGGCTAGGAGAAAAAAAAAATTCTCTTAGTGAGTCTGTGGCCCTGAATAATCTGAGATGGCAACAGGAGACAAGGGAGGTTTGTAATTCTGGTTATCCAGTGACAGAAGTTTGGCTGACTGTCCCCAAACATTTACCTTCACTGCCTTAACGTTTCCTATGAAACAAGTGTTTCTTTTAAGAATTGATGCTCATTCTTTGTAATTATGATATTTAGTGTAATTATGCATCAGATAAGAGAGTACACATTAGTCTTGAGGTCTTGCTCTGCAGTTTCTATCATTTTGAAAAAAATAAAAACTATATAATTATGGTGACAAAACTGGAGGGAAAGAGAGATAGCCTCATGTATACATACGTAACTCAGCTGTTTTCTAGAGAAGATTACAGACCTGTATACGAAATTGTGTAAGGAACTAAAGAAAACCACAATACCAACTTCTATCCCAGGAACAAAAATCAAAGTGTGATTCAGAGTAGTAGCAGTAGCAGCAGCCTTGGAGTTCCTCCCTAAATAGAATGACCAGAATCTGCATTTATAACTGTGTGCACAGGGAAGAGTGAGACAGACTTATCCACAGGACTTCAGTCATGAAGCACCCTCAGGTGCTTTTCTAAACAGAGTCTACCTGCCTTATTACCAGCTCTCACAGGAGTAAGAGTTCAATTCTGGACCAGTTTCTAACACTGTTTCTTCCAACTCTCTACACTCATACACATAGAGATTCACTCCTGCTTAATAATGGCAGGTTGAGACTATGTATTAATAGTCCTCTTATAAGTCAAGGAATAGTGGAAATAGCATTTCAAACCAACCTTTAAAATTTAATTTTTAGTAGTTCTACTGACCATATTTTTAATATGAGCAGCAGATATGTGAACAGATAATTATAAAATATTTGACCACAAAAAACCATGCTAGTTTCAAAATAAATTATATTATCACATATCTGTTCATAAGGCAACTTTGTAAAACATACATACACATGCATATCTGGATATAAAACAAGTGGGCATGTGATAAAATACAGGGACTTCACATTTGTGATTTTAAATATTCTAAATTCAAGGTAATGAAATTTTATTTACCTCACAATTCTGACCCTATTTGATGTTTACGGGATATTTTTTTTTTTTTTTTTCTGAGACGGCGTTTCGCTCTTGTTACCCAGGTTGGAGTGCAATGGCGCGATCTCGGCTCACCGCAACCTCCGCCTCCTGGGTTCAGGCAATTCTCCTGCCTCAGCCTCCTGAGTAGCTGGGATTACAGGCACGTGCCACCATGCCCAGCTAATTTTTTGTATTTTTAGTAGAGACGGGGTTTCACCATGTTGACCAGGATGGTCTTGATCTCTTGACCTCGTGATCCACCCGCCTCGGCCTCCCAAAGTGCTGGGATTACAGGCTTGAGCCACCGCGCCGGGCCTACGGGATATTATAATACTTTTAATAATAGTAACATTGTTTCCATTTAAATGTCAGTGTACCTAATAAGTATTAGAGATTCCCAAGGAAACTGAATATCTAAATGAAGAATAGTTACTGTTTAGTTTTTTTCACATTTGGGATCCTTAATTCCCTGTTTGTTTCTACACCAAGAGGCAAAAAGAAGAAACAAAAGAAGATGGGATTATTTGATAGTCAAATGTAAAGGTCTTATTCAAATTTCTGTTTATCTTCTGCAAGTCATCTGGAATGCCAATATTCACGAATAAAGTGTCAACACTCCAATTATTGACACAATATGTGATTTTCTATGACTTACAATTCACTATTTGAAATAAACTATGGGCATGGGCCTACTAGGTAAGTTTGTGACCATCATGAAGTTTTCTTTCTCTGTAGTTAAATCACTAGATGTAATCAAAATTTGTTGGTTAGCCCTGATACTTTAAGGATCATGCATTGCCAGGAAATCCTTTATCAAATATACTTGGTAAATAATGGTGTATAACATACTACACATCATCTAAAAAAAAGAGCATATTATATACATTTTGTTAAAGAATGTTTATGTACCTGCAAACTGTATCCTTTGTTGCCCTTTATGGACTGAGAAACACAGTGGACAAATCTCATAAGATGCAAATTGTGGCTGTGCTTCTGTAGGTATGGAACACATAAGTGTATCTATATACACATACAGTACACAGGAGACTTTTATGTGGTTTGACTTATGATGATGTATTTGTAGAATTATGGAAAAAAACAAAAGTGACTGACCTATCCACTAAGTCACTTGGTGAGGGTTAAATGCTTGTGTTTCTCAAAGCTGATTCCACATAATAGCAAACTCAGGCCAAAAAGGATTAGTGCATTTTACTGTGGTCTTTGAGAGTGCCAAATACAAATGGTTGTGACTTACCTGATAGGAGGTTGCAGGTAAATATCCTTGTCTCTCTCCCTGTCATCATCTGAGACTCAGATATACCCCTCCTCCAGAGCATAACTTACAGCTTACAGCCATTGGCCCTGTTTTTCTCTGTGTCCTGCCTGTTAGTCTGTACAACTCAGAAGATCTGAGTTCTGAATTTGGATCTATGCTTGCATGCTATAACTTTAAGCAAGTCTCTTTAATATTTTGAGCTTCAGTTTCATTTACAAAATGCTGCGACTATCTATTTTAGTTACCCTACAGGGTTGTTTTAAGGAGCTCACAAGAGGTAAGGTAGGAAGTTTGTTGAATTGTAAAGTGCTACACAAATGTAAAGTATCAACGATTTTTAAACACAGCCAATTATTCAGACTTCAGGGAATTCTTTTCTTCTTCTTCTTTTTATGCCAGTGTCTCTCAAATTTCAGTGTGTATATACAGTATGTGGAGGGCTCGCTACAGCAGATTGCTTGACCTCCATTGCTAGAGTTTTTGAGTCAGTAGTTCCCTGGTAAATCTGAGAATTTGCATTTCTCACAAGTTCTCAGGTGATACTGATACTACAGGTTACTACAAGTGTGATCCACAGATTGGGCATCTTGAGTATCACATGGTTACATGTTAAAAAAACAAAATTTCAGGACCTATGCTGGAGGGAATAAATCAGAGTCCACATTTTAACAAGACTTCCAGGTGATTTGCAAACATATTGAGGTTGGAGAAGCACTGCATTAGACAGTTCACAGCCATGGGCGCACAGGACCATCAGCTGGGGAGCCTTTAAAAAATACTGATGCCACATGTCCTCTGGTCTCAGAAATTCTCATGTAGTTTGTTTGGGGAAGGGACTGGACACACGTTTTCCTTTTCTTTTTTAATGATTCTGCTATGTACATAGAGGTAAAAAGCAGTGCCTAACTGGATAAGGAATCTCTTTTACAAATCATTTTCAGGGCAGCACTAAATAGATATCAGTAAAAAAAAAAAATTGGAGTCATGTTATATGGTTTGAGAAATATATCAATAACCAAAGATGAACAAATTCACACAGGAGAGAGGAAATAGATCACCATAAATCCATTTGTTTATTATGCAGTTTCATCATTCTTATGCCATGGAAAATGGGGTGACTTTATTTAATATGGATAATATTTACATAATGTCTATGGAAATAACATAAAGCTTATTATTCTGTGCTATCTCTCATTTGGATTATACAATATACAGAACTGTTCTAAGTTGTTTCTGTTGTTGTTGCTTCTAATGCTATCACTAAGGAAGAAAAGAGACAATATTTAGACAAGGGAAATGGCTTCTGTGTTAACATATTCAAGCATGCTAAATTGTGTGCACTTACATACATGAATATGTGATTTGAAAAATAATGGTATTTGTATAATTCATCTCAATTTTATATAGTGATTTCTCTTTAGTTGAAACTTATAGTCAAGTCTTTGTGTCATAAAAAGTTTTCATAAAGGATATAAGTTCAAAATGTTCAACAAGTAGTCAGAAGACCAACCTCTAAATATTATGAAATAGTCTAATCTATTAAATAAAGATAACTGACAACTGCTTTTGCCTACTACAGCTATTTTTAGATCAAATGAGATTGTATGTATCAAAGTATTTTATAAGCTGTATAGTGGTATAAACTATAAGCTTTTAAAAAGACTATTGTTATTGTATTTACAGTAAGATACAACTTTTAGAACATTTTTAAAATGTAACAAAACAGGCCTTTTCTTCTTTCCATCCTACACACTGGCCATTTGCACTATGATGTTTTTATTATTTCATTTCAAGTCCTTCAAAATCACAAATATCTTAAGATATAATTGAGTTTCTTATCAGGAGTGCAGGGCAAGTAGACTGTGTGTGTGTGTGTGTGTAGTTACCTGTAATTAAAACTTAATCTCCAGTTAATGTATGATTAACCTTCACAAAATAAAACTCTTCAGATTTTGTTAATTACTGTAGGAAAACCTCATAGAAATTTAGAGTAGGAAAGGCCTTGGAGATTAAGCGTCTGCCATTTCATTTTAAAGTGATATAACTGAAGAGAAAAATTTAGTTGGTTGTCCAAAAACTTGAGTGATCAATTGAGAATTAGAACTCATGTATTTTAATTTTCATTTCACAGTACCACTGAGATTACCTTTGGGTTTTTATTTTATCTGATGAAATGCCATTTTTATTATACCTAAATGTATGCTTAAAAATGCCTTTCTCTCCTCTTCCTTCGTCTCCTCTTCTCTCCTCTTCTCTTCTCTCCCCTCCTCCTCCCTCCAGTTCTCCCTTCTTCCCTCCTCCCCTCCCTTCTCCTCTCTCCTTCCTCTCCCTTTTTTCCTTTCTCTCCTCCCTACAAGTCAACTCTGCATTTACCTGTGGAGGATCATCCGGTTAGTGCTGGTCAAGGAGGATTTGTTCTAGGAAATGTCCCATCTTTCACGTCTACTATCTGTCTGTACCACGTGGGTTTTCCTTCCTCCACTTGTAGCTTCCAGCTTATTGTTTTATTAATAATTATTTTTTCATAAGTTATTGGGATACAGGTAGTATTTGGTTATATTAATAAGTTCTTTAGTGGTAATTTGTGAGATCCTAGTGCACTTATCACCCGAACAGTATACATTGCACCACATTTGTTGTCTTATATTGCTTGCCCCCTTCCAATCTTCCCCCCAAGTCCCCAAGGTCTATTGTATCATTCTTATGCCTTTGCATCCTCATAGCTTAGCTCCCACATATCAGTAAGGACATACAATATTTGGTTTTACATTCCTGCCAGGTCATTGCAAATGCTGTTAATTCATTCCTTTTTATGGCTGAATAGTATTACATAGTATATGTATGATATACATTTTATATATATATATATAATTTATATATATATATATATATATATATGTAACTTTTTTATCCACTCGTTGATTGATGGGCATTTGTGTTGATTCCATGGTTTTACAATTGCAAATTGTGCTACTGTAAACGTGTGTGCAAGTAACTTTTTTGAATAATGACTTCTTTTCCTCTGGGTAGATACCCAGTAGGGGGATTACTGGGTCAAATGGTAGTTCTACTTTTAGTTCTTTGAGGAATCACCACACCATTTTCTATAGTGGCTGTACTAGTTTACATTTGTACCGGCAGTATAGAAGCATTCCCTGTTTACTGCATCTATGCCAACATCTACTGTGTTTTGATTCTTTGACTATGGCCATTCTTGTAAGGTGACATCACATAGTAGTTCTGATATTCATTAGTGATGTTGAGCATTCTTTCATATGTTTGTTGGCCACTTGTATGCCTTCTTCTGAGAATTCTTCTATTCATGTCCTTAGCCCATTTCTTGATGGGATTGTTGTGTTTTCTCTTACTGATTTGTTTGAGGTCTGTAGATTCTGGATATTAGTCCTTTGTCAGATGTGAAGATTGTGAAGATGTGCTCCCAGTCTGTGGCTTGTCTGTTTACTCTGCTGACTGTTCCTTTTGCTGTGCAAAAGCTCTTTAGTTCAATTAGGTCCCAGATATTTATCTTTGTTTTTATTGCATTTACTTTTGGGTTTTTGGTCTTAAAATCCTTGCCTAAGGCAATGTCTAGAAAGGTTTTTTTCAATATTATCTTCTAGAATTTGTATAGTTTCAGGTCTTAGGTTTAAGTCCTTAATCCATCTTAAGTTGATTATTGTATAAGGTGAGAGATGAAGATCCAGTTTCATTCTCCTACACATGGCTAGCCAGTTATCCCAGCTCCATTTGTTGAAAAGGGTGTCCTTTCCCCACTTTATGTTTTTGTTTGATTTGTCAAAGACCATTCCCAAAGCTGTTGTGCTTGGTAGAACCTCTTCAAGGATCCTTTGGTTGTCACAAGCCCAGATCATTTTAAGAAAATTCATTTCCTCTTGTTTCTGGTACTTCTCCTTGTTACTCAGTCTTCTCATCTGAACTTGACCCTTTCTTCCACTTACTCCAGCTGAGTTTCTAAATCTGCTGCCTTCTTATTGTTATTTATGAACTTCTGCCTGGTTAAGTTTCCTACCACCTGTCCCTGTTAGAGGGACCCTGATTACGATGACTGTAGACATTCTTTAAACAGCCTAAAGAGGTGCTCTACTCATTGTAGTCCTTATAGATTTATTATTTAAAATCCTTTGAGGCAGGCAGAACTTTGTTTTTTGCCCAATATATTCAAAGGTTACTTTGGGATAACAATGGGGCTGATGGTGGCCAATTGGGAGGAACTGGGCATAGACCCAGCTCTGGCTCCTGAGTGGTGAACGCATTGTGTAAAAAGCCCTCTTGCAGGTGCCTAGTGGTTTCTGGTGTGGCATACAGGACAAGATCTCCTGAGGCTTTCTGAGTAAGCAAGAGGTGGAGCCAGAGACATCCAACAAGGTTTTCTCAAGAGAAGGACAAAGCACAGTAAGCAGAAATAACAGGCCAGCATCCCCTAGTTAGCCCCACAGGGAAGCAGGCAGGGGTGACATGGAGGTTGTCATCTGGTAGTGAAGACTCAATTACAAGCCCCAGGAGTTGAGAGAAGAAACAGAGACCTTGGGATGACAGCTGACTTGAACAGAGTCCTCAGGAATTAGGGACTTAGACCTGAGCACATTACCAAAATGGGTAACTTGGTTAAGGAGTAAAAGAGAGGGACCCAGTCCCTAGAGCTGAAGCTCTATGTCAAAGCTATAGTAACCCAGGGATGACTTGAAGGTTAATCTCAGAGTGCAGAGCTCCACCTTTTAAAACTCTTACTGTATAACCTCAGATCATAAAACCTGGTCTAGCTCTGTGGGGGAAAAGATGGAGACAAACATCTGATATTAAGTAAGAGCTGAACTAGTGCTTCTTCCTGCCTTATTTAAGTTTACCAGATTATATCTTCAGTCTACTTAGACCTTCCAGACTTCATGGAGCTGGCAGAATGAAGGACCTGAGATGGCCTATGCAAGGCCTGTTGTTTTCCAGTATTATTCTAAAAATGTCACTTGATCCTTCAAAGAATATCCACAGCATGAATTCAAAGCCCCAGCTAGGCATGGTGGCTCACACCTGTAATCCCAGAACTTTGGGAGGCTGAGGCAGGTGGATCACAAGGTCAAGACATCGAGACCATCCTGGACAACATGGTGAAACCCTTTCTCAACTAAAAATACAAAAATTAGCTGGGCGTGGTGGCATGCGTCTGTAGTCCTAGCTACCGGGGAGGCTGAGGCAGGAGAATTGCTTGAACCCAGGAGGCAGAGGTTGCAGTGAGCCGAGATCATGCCACTGCACTCCAGCCTGGTGACAGAACCAGAGTCCATCTCAAAAAAAAAAAAAAAAAAAAAAAGTCAAAGTCCCCATGCTTGAAAAACTCTGTGACCTGTTACCTCATTGCCTTCTTCAGTTCAGAGGCACTGAGAGTCTCTGCTCATGAGCATGTGAGCGTGTGCACATCTGTTCTGGTCCTCACCTTTGTTCTTGATACTTGGAACCTCCTCCCTTTCCCCCTTACTCCGTCAAACATTTTTACTAGGTTACCTCTTTGCTCCTGCAAGACTTCAGGCTCCGTTCTGGTCCTATCTCATTCAGGACATCTTCCCTAATTCTCCCAAACTGAGCTAAGTATCTTGTTTATTATCACTGATAGCCTCTCTGAATACCTTGAACTTTGCATTTACTACATGTCTTTAAAACATCTTGTTTGCTTGTGTCTTGCCTCAAATATAGGCATCTCATTTACTTTACCTTTTCATCCCAGAGTTTAGCTCAGTACCCATGGATGCTCAAATAAATATTTGCCTACTGAATTGAACAGAGAAAGATGGTTGTACTATAAATCAAGCTGACTGAAGGTGATTTATAAAAGAGGAAACACATTAGGAGAAGATCAGACTAAAGGAAGACATTTTGGTGAAGTCAGCTATCACTGGAGTAATTGTGGATGTAGGGTATAAGAGGGCCTAGTCATAAAATCAGAGCTAGATAATTATCTGATTATTGATAGGGTAAAGAGCTTTTGTTAGAAATGCCTTCAGTATTTCCCATTGCAGTTATTCCTTTTTGGAATTTTTTTTTTTAGAAAACGAGAAGGGCAAATGGGGGTATTTTGGGAAGGATCTCAAAGCTTCAGAGTTAGAGACATAGGGACCTAGAAAAAGCATGCCCTTTTCTTAGATAAAATAGCAGTTTCTGACAGAACATGGAGTCACTCAATGGCCCTAAGTAAGAGATCTGTGAAGAGGTCAGTATCTTGGGTAGCTCTGAGAAGAAGGAATCTCCCTTCCCAGAGTGCTAGAAGACTTTCTCTGTGTAGAGGTAACTGAATTTTCAGGGATTAAATTGGAGATTTGGGAGCTGCTTAAATAGGATTGCATGTAACAGGTATATTCATCTCCATTGATCCATTCTAGTTTCTTTTGAAATGAGGCAATGTGCATATCACTTACATTTATTTGACTAAAAGTGGTTACTCATACTGATAGCGATGGTTACCTGGGCATTGCATCTTGAAGCTCATTACTCATTCCTGGAAAAATTAAAACTTGAATGTGCAGTGGAATTTCTATTAATCCAAAATTTCCTTCTGTATATCTTTCCTTAATGCACACGGGTATTATTTACATGAGATCATAGGGAAATCAATAACCCTGAGGAAAAATGCAACCTAACTTTCTATACAAGAAGGCATTACTGTTTATGCTATTGTAATTGTCTGATGATGCATTTCTATATTGAATCTCTATAATTTGTCTAAAATTCTGTCCTTTCTATGGTTGTACTTTAGTTATGCTACTATTTCCCACCCTATTCTACTAGAAACAAAATATTTAAAAGAAAGTGATGCAGCCTAACGGTCATGAATAGCAAGTATCTACATGTGAAAACATGGATTGGGAAACATAATT
The DNA here is from genome assembly GCF_009761245.1 of Sapajus apella. Classification (NCBI taxonomy): domain Eukaryota; kingdom Metazoa; phylum Chordata; class Mammalia; order Primates; family Cebidae; genus Sapajus; species Sapajus apella. The sequence continues at coordinate 4,722,160 of NW_022436980.1, forward strand.
GGTTTTCTGACTTCTGATTGTTTTGTGTCATTACACACACCTCACTCTAGCGTATGTGTATCAGAGCTGTTCATTTTATGAGACATAAGCCACATATGGTTGCCAATTTGTAGCTGGTGTTTGTTCTGAGATAATTAAAGATTGCTGTCACCTTATACATGTTCATGATGTAATTGTATAAGCATATCTAAAGATCAGCATTCTATATTGCTGAATCATTAACTTAGCTGAAGAATGGATTTTTTCTTTGTCTCTCTCTCTGACCTCTGTTCCATCTCTTTTGGCATTAATATGATGCACTGATCATCACCACAACGATAAACTACTTAAAGTCTACAAGGAATTACTTGATTGGATAAGCCTCTAGATTAGGCATCAAAAAAATTAGTCTTTAGTTCTGCGAAACTAAAGTTAACTGTGTAAACTTGGGAATTAGCTTCCATTGTTCCAACTCCTACTTGTGTTGTAAGCAAAGATGTTGGTCTGGTGAAATAGCTGTATGTTTTTGAATATAGCTGAATTCCCAAGAAGAAGAAATGCAAGAAGTTATAAGTGGAATGACGATACACACAATTTTTAAAAATACTTCTAAATTATAAATGTCATAACACAGAAAACTTAAAAAATATGTTTACATTAATACCTTAATCCTTGCATAAAAATAAAACAGAACTCAAAATCTAATTCTTCTAAAAATAAGAGTGTATATTTTTACAGGATCTGTTATGAAGTATAATTAATTTGTATCATGAATACACTTAATCTATATAATGTGACTGTATTGAATGCAAGATCTTTATTTTTTCGTATATATTTATAATTGCATATAAAAAAGTAAAAGCATAAATGTGCTTTTTATATGTACATAAAACTTACATACACAAAATATGGACATAAATAGTACTTTGAACTTGGATCACGTCACACATTAATAGGAACCTAATTAATTTGATACACCAATTATGCAGAAAACAAAATTTTTTAGGATATCAAGCATGTAAACAGATACAATATATAAGAAGCATCACACAATGGCTATCTTAATTTGTTTTGATTAATATGTTTTGTTTTTAATTAATCATGCAAGGTGCTAAGATTATATTATAAGGGAAGTCAGTGTTTTTTGTTTTGATTAGATCTTGACTACCATATAGTTCTTAAAAAGTAAAAGAAAATCTAACACTTTCTTTTTCTATTAATTATTATTGGACAAAAATTAATGCTGCCTTAGCTAAAGGAGAAATAACTATTTTTTAAAATATAATTTTTAACTCTTTGAATTTGTGATTCCAAGTCCATCATAAATTTCTGTTTTCTTTCAAAGTCACAAAGAAATGTATTGATTTGTTAACAAGCGTGCTTGATAAAGATGGTGGAATGTCCGTCCACTGGAAGAGAAGAATAAGAATTTTAATTAAATTTCTATTTGTTTAGCAAGTGAAATTCTCAAAATTATGCTATTATACCCTTTGCAATTTTTAAAATCCATGACATATGAAGACGTGATTAGAAGAATATAAATAAGTTCAGCTGTGAGACCGATATGCATTATATCCAGGGCACTAAAATAACTTGAGAGCTTAATTATACAAACACTATTACTAGCATTAGAAAATCTGTAGAAAACAGAAACAGTTTCATAATGGTGACATAAAATATTGTTCTAATAATAACTACAAGAGGAAAAACAAATCACTCTACCCACCAAAAGCCTACATGCTAAAATGTAGTGTTAAGTATATTTTGAAAAGAAAGCAGTGATCACTAGAAGCCAATATGTGTTCCCTGGGAACAGACTATAGCATGGCAAATAGGTTTGTTTTTTTTTAAATGAGCAAATTTAATTCCAGGCTGTTGGATCAAGGAAATCTCATTTACTTTGAGTATCTGTACTTCAACAGGCTTCTAATAGATTTATGAATAGATTATGGGTCAAAAATGAGCTAGATAACAATTATGCCAAAGAAATACTGATCGATAGAGGTAGAGGTCTCTCTCATTCTATCTCAGGTCAGGATCAACACTTGGATAAAACCATAGAAAGCAAACTTTTAATCACGTGTATGAGAGAAAGATAAAGGAAAAACTGAGGTGTGTGTTGATGGAATTATAAGGTAAATATGGATGAAAACTATAGGGAAGAAAATTATAGTTCTGCTAAAAAATGTTATTTACATGTATTTGTTATTATACTGAATCTCATTCCAGAAAAAGAAAAAAGAAAAACAGTAAAAAAAAATAGGATAGTTTATAATTTAAATAGGACATGATTTAATTAAACAACCAAATCTGGTTGAATGACATGAAAATGACTGTTCAAATGGCATAGCAGAAATAACACAGCTTCTGGGCCAGGATAACTAGCTCCACGTATCCCCCTATCAATTACTAACCCAGCAAACATTAATTAGTAAATTGTTTCTGCCTACTAGGCTTCTGGTTCTTTATTTATAAATTAAAAATTATAATAATGATATTTATCCTCTCACCTGAGAAGGTGGTTATAAGAAGGAATTAGAAGTATCTACAATTATATTTAGGCATATCTTTGGTTATAGGTGTATTTATTTGGTAAATGTCAGTTTCTCCCCTGCCAAATGGAATGGCTTTCCTTTTAAGGAACTACATTTTTATACATTTTAGTATTTAAGCAGACTTCTCTTAAGAAATATTATTAAAAGAAACAAAAATAAAAACATCTTTGTGTAATAGAAGATTGAAATGGGTGATTTCTCAGGTCTCTGGTAGTACTTATATTTCAACATTATGTGATATTCTAAATTCCCTCTTTATTTTAGATGTGTTTTCTTTATGAAGTTCTATTATTACTTTGCTTATGAAGAATTTCATTTAGAAATACGTTCTCTAATAATTTCAATGTGTTTTAATATTCATGCCTCTATTATTTTCTTTCCACTGGAGAATTTGCAAACATATCAAGAGAGAGGACTGTATATCATTAAGACCGAAGATCTATTTAGGCCTTTCATCTTTCTAGGTAGAGAAATATCAAGACAAACCTGGACTTAGAAAGTTACTTTTAACATCAGCCAGCTTCATAGAAATGTATAAGATTAATCAGGTCAAATGCTGACCTTATGTCTTACGTCTTCTAATTCCCTCTATTGCTTTGGCACATGTGTTGATATAATTTTGCCTGAAGCCTACACTATGGTTTTAATTCCCAATATATGTCACTTCTCAAACTGAACATCTTGCTACCATCTAAATTAGGAAATTATGAAAACAGAGTTTCTTATGTTAACCATGAAATCTTTACCCTGTGTCAATTTCTTTGTCAATATGGCTCAAATTGTTTACTCCTCGAAAGAGTAAAACATGATGCCACCTGCAAATCCATGCTTCATATTGGCTCTCTTCCTACTCTGAGGCCTGTTATTCTAAGGCCTTGAACCTCTGCAATTCTGTCTCTCTCTGAACCCTGCCAGTACTCAGTGATCTCCCTAGATATTTGATGTAATCCTTCCCTCTACTGATTCCCACAGTATCATCAGGGAAGATCTCCAGTAGAATTCGGTAGCAGTGGTAATACATCGATGTTTTTTGTCTATAAGTAAATCTGTTATTCCTAAATTAAGGAATGCTTTGTTTGTTTCACTTCTTTACTTTTCATATCAAGTACCCTCATCAGCAATAATGAAGAAAAATAGTTTGCATTTCTGGTTTTCTGATCTTATAATTAAGAAAAAAAAAACCCTTTTCTCCCACAAAATATGAGTTCAACCTACAAATGGAGGTCATCCATCAATTATTTTACTAAATATATCTCCACGTCTTGCTGAACCCAATCTCTTTTACCAACACTAGTATTTTGCTTTCTTAGTATTTGTATGCATGGTTCATTATTTTATCTCTTTTTGCAAAGTGACTTTAATTTACCTAAAAGTACAACTATTAAAACTTATAAACAGCAATTATCAGAGTATGAAACCATTCTCTTTCCTGTAGAGCTGACATGTACTTAGCTAATTACCTCATTGCTTTAGCAGTATTTACAGTGAAAGAAGCATTTATGCACAGCTTTGACTGTGGAGCCAGGCTACTGTTAAATATATAATATAGCATTTTGGGTAACAGTTTTGAAATAGCTCAGAAAGCCCAAACAAACAAAATTGAGAACTTACAAAAAGAGTGAAAAGATCGAGTTTAGGAACCAGCAGATTAGAGAAGGATCAGGTATCAGGATTTCAGTAAAACACTAACACCCCCATTCCAAAGTTAGTTATCTGTGTGTAAAACTGACAATATTCCCAAGAATGTCACAATTTCCCAGTGGAAAATCTATGGATATTAAAATAAAAATGAGACTTGTGAAAAGATAATGACAAGAGATCCTAATAATTATCTAATAAAGTCCTAAATATGTCAGAGTTGGTTCCTTGAAAATAAAAGTATCAGTGTCATTCAATTTTAGTCCCAAGAGAAAAGCTTTAGGCAGCCACTTCCCAAGCCATAAGCTCCTGGGGAACTCCAGGATTAGTACAAAAGTTCCAAACTTCCATATATACCCTAAGCATTATATGTAGACATTACATATCTCAAACATAAATGAATTATTCTTTTTTGAGTCTATGTAGTCTCTTTTATAATGAAAAATGCATTTTTTGTCTGAATACGTGGTAGGCTTTTTAAAAAAACTGGACATTTCCTTAGTTACAAAGAGTTAAGCAAATTAGTTTGATGACAAAAGATCTTCTTAATAAAAAAGTTTGCAAACCATTCTAGACCAGGTAATGATATGTCCGGTTAAAATATAGGTAGAAAATGGGCATGAGAAGGTTGGCAGGAGGGTAGAAAGAGGGACAGTCCTAAGTAAATAAGGTAGAGCACAAATGGAAATACCTGCGTGGCAAAAATGGGGAACACATACAGAAAGACATATGGAATGAAATAGTAGATTTTCAAAGTAAGATTGATTTCATTGACTAAATTAAGTTTGAAAGACTATCAGGTATTCAGGTAGAGCCCGTTGACAAGTGACTCTGAGAACCTGATTAAGAAACAGCTTTGAGTTACATGGGAACATCAACTCTTTTCCTATGAGAGTATAGTTTAAACTGTGAGTTTGATGAAATTGCCAAGAGACAGAGTGTAACATGGGTAGTTAGTATGCATACACCTCTGCTGGAAATTCTGTGAGGATTAAATAAATGTTCAACAGAAGTGGATTTACAGGGAAGCTTAGCTCTGGATCTCCTTACTTGCATGGGCCATTCCAAAGGTTTATCTCTCAATGTCTCTTATGTTTATCATTTTATATTCATTATTATTATTATTATTATTATTATTATTTTGAGACAGAGTTTCGCTCTTGTTACCCAGGCTAGAGTGCAATGGCGCGATCTCGGCTCACCACAACCTCCGCCTCCTGGGTTCAGGGAATTCTTCTGCCTCAGCCTCCTGAGTAGCTGGGATTACAGGCACGTGCCACCATGCCCAGCTAATTTTTTGTATTTTTAGTAGAGATGGGGTTTCACCATGTTGACCAGGATGGTCTTGATCTCTTGACCTCGTGATCCACCTGCCTCAGCCTCCCAAAGTGTTGAGATTACAGGCGTGAGCCACTGCGCCAGGCCATTCATTATTTTTAAAGAAAGACTTCACGCTGTAGAAATTACAGGCCTCACAAAAATCTGGATCCATGCATGTTCTAGTCACTCAAGAAACTTACACAAATAAAGAATTAAGTAACGATAAAAACAGTATATTCCTAATTGTGGCTTTGATGGCTCTTCAGAAAATGCTGTGAGCTGATATGTTCATATGGACATGTTTAATGAAAGAGCTGAGTCTTAAGAATTGCAGTGACACTGAAATGAATGAATGAATAAATGAATGAACAAATGAATAGAGAGTGAGAATGAATAGAAATGCAGGCATTTCAATAAAGAAGTGAGGACACAATAAACAGAGTAAATCAATCTCAGGTTGTATGCTACCAGAAAAACCCCAGGAGGTTTTTGTTGTCAAGTTTCTTGGCAGACATCTTTTTTTTACCTTGAGGCAGATTAGTATTATTAATAATAACTACACTCCCCATACTATAGATTACTTTAGCTTATAATTCTTTACTGTTACATGTAACCTCTCCATGCTGTTAATAGCACTGTGTTATTACAGAGTTAGGAAATATGGTAAGATGATGGCCCCAGGGTTCAGGACAAAGAGAGAAGATACAGGCAGCCACAGATGCTGTATTGACTTTTCAGATTTGGTTTCCTAATTGTGCTGCAATGCTGTTAGGGTTTTATTATTAATTATTTCACCTTTATTTTTCTTTACACTTGGTAAATTTAATGAGCTGTCTCTAAATAATGGTGCTTTTTTATTCCCACTATCATTCTATTCCAAATCCTTATCAGTACATGACTATATTACCAACTTTAGTCTTTTCATGTGTTGAGTTCTTTATTTTTGCCAGGCACTTAGTTGGGTACAGGTGATGAACAGTGGATGAGATGAGTTTATAGTCTAACCTTTTAGATTTTCACTACTGTTGACATTGTTCTTTAAAAATAACTTTTTATCTGTTTCTTTTTCTTTTCTGTTTTTGTTCAGTAAACAAAAGTTGGCCTCCGGTTTTTGTTGCATCAGCCTCAATTTCAAGGCACCATCAGGTCTTAAAGTATGTCTCGCTCATACTCACCCTCTTTTTGTTAGGAATGTCGCCTGATATACCATGTCCATCTTTCCTTTTGTGTGTATTAATGTTTTATTTTCCTTTAGGATGTTTTTTTCTGTCTATTTACCTAAATTTTCCTCATTTTAAGCCCATCCTCTAAAAAACCATTTTTTTTTTTCATCTTCAGTGTATTGTTTTCTCCTCTAATTTATTTATTTTTTATCGTAGGCAATATCAATTTTATGCTTATGTTTGCTGACAGTATTTTGCATTTTAGCTGTGTGTCTTCAACCAGATGGTAAGCTCCCTAAATCGTAGAAGATTAGTGATTACAGGAGTAACTTGGTCTGAGTAACATTTCAATCGATATTTGTATGGACATACTCACCCAAGTATATCACATTCTCTGCATTTTAAAAAAGAGGAGATAAAACTCCAGGAAAAACAAATGACTTTCCTATGATCAAACAGCTAGTTGTTAGAGAGCCATATTTGCATCAGTACTATTTCCACTAAACCTTATCGTCCATGTTCCACATATTGCGTAGGCCAGAGTTCAACAGGCGGTAGGTGCTCAATAAATTCTTTTAATGGTAGGTACAGAATGAAGTATATTTGTTGCTATGCCTCATTCTGTGGGTTACACATGGCCAAAGGGAAAGGTTGACAATAGAGGATCTATTTTTCCCTTGTCATAAGTAAATAGGACATGGTTAAGCATGAAGGATCAACGCAAATATCAAAGGTGAGCAATTCTTTTAAACTTACTTTCTTGCTAATTTGGGGTGATAATTGCATTTCCTGAGTTGATGACTTACCAAATTACTTATGACTTAGACATCTAGAGGCACCGTCAGGTCTAAATGCCCAGCCCCTGCACAGCTGATAATTTATTTGGCTTGGCGAAATCCACTCTCTTTTTTTATTTCTTCAACTTCTAGTGAAGTTGGCCTCTTGGAGATGGCATTTTTAAGAGTAATGCAGATACCTCCTTTCCTATCAATAAAGCTGTGATTTACAGTATTTAATCTAGTTGAAAGGGAAGAAAAATGGAAGTCTGCATACAGAAGAAATGAAATTATAATAAAATGGCACACTCTCCAAAGTTTTTCTAATATGTAGAGTATAAACCTGGCGCCCAGCCTTATTTGCTGCATACAGAGCTCCATCGATCAGAGAAAATGGAAAGCCTGGCATTTCGGGGCTCTCAATACTGCATTTCACTACTAGGTTCTGCAGAATTTATTGGGTAAATAACATGGCTTTTAATCCACACTGTGTTCTCTGTTCTGCGTAAGACTAAGTCCCTGTGTAAGACCTAGAAATATTCTTTATAATTTCTGCCTCATATCTATCTGGATTCTACTTTTTATCCACGTACTGCCATATTCCGTTTTGTCCTGTGACCCTCAACTGATTATAAAACATTCAGCCTTTTATTAGTAAGAGCTTCTTCTGATTTTTTTTTCCATCGATAATTGCCCCTTGGAGAAGGTAGGACTATGGAAGATTGGCTGTGTTTTGTCACTAGCTTAGAAATGCTGGAATGAAATTTTAATCTTTCCCCAATGAACTATAAACTGCTCTCTCTTGCTCAGCCTCAAAACTTGAGTGTGATTTAATGTTTATTCAGCACCAACAATGTACAGCCACTTCAAAAAAGCATTCTGTTTATCTAGCACTCTAAACTTCTAAAGACATGTCACATACATTGCCTAATTAGTCCTCACCAGACCCTAGTAAAGGAGGAAAGGAGAACATGCACATTATTCCCACTACACACACTGGAAATAAAGCTCAGACTTTTTAACAAGATAATTGAAGTCAAAGGGCCACAGGACATGAATGAAACACACTCCTGACTCATTCTGAACTAACCAATAAAGGACATTGCTTATTTTTCCTTTCTCTATTTCCTTTTTAAACTTTTGTTTCCATCACTTGTTTTAGACTCTGGTTCATTCTTAACTTTTTTTTTTAGCTGATACTTTCTATCTTGCTGTGTTCTTCTTCCCTTTGTGCAGTATTATTATCAATCTATTTCCTCTTCTATTTTCACTTACTACTGCATTTAAACTGCTATTATGGGAGACATCACAGGAGGAAAGCACAGTGAGAACATTAAGATGTTTCTCTCTCTCATGTTTCTGGTGCTATGCTCAGTACTCGCTCTCTATTCCCATTGAGGTTGCGGCTTCTCTGCTGAATCACTGCTTTGTATTCAGCCAGGGACTGAATATTGGAGTATTCCCAGTGTATTTATTTTCTGTTCCTGAGCTGAATGCTGGGTGCTTCTTTGTCCTGATGCCTTCTGCAAAGGAGTTTAGGAGGTGGGGGATGGAGGGGAAAAAAGAGGAGGAGGGGTAGGAATGCCAATAAAGCTTTCTCTAACCCCCAGAGGAATGTGTGCAAACGTCTTTAACATTGCTTTACTCAGTGTTCTCCTCTCTGTCGCCCTTGCTCTTAATTGGATCTAGACCCTAGAGAAAACAACTTTGTTAATGGGATGGTTAAAGAAAAAGAGAGGTGGATGTTGGCTGTGCTCAGTTCTGGCATCGTGTCCTCTTTGGGAATAAAAGTCTCAGATGCTTGATCTGGGAAAGGAATTCCACTCTCTTGATCATGAGGAAATACCACTTTCCTTCTGTTGCAGTTTTTTCTCCCTCTTAAAATGAAAGATTTTATTCTGTGTCCCCTAAAGATACATGGAATTTATTTGCTTAGCGAATCTGGCTCATCTATTTACTCAGCCATTTGTCTAGTCATCCATTAATTTGTTTGTTTATGCATTTGACATATGGCTCTTAAACATGTCTTTGTGCCAGGCACTGTGCAAAATTGTGAGAATTAAAGTAGTAAATAAGAGACATAAAATAACTACTCCCATGGGGCTTACATTCTGATTGAAGAGGAAGGCAGTAAATAAGTATGTCAATACATAAATAAGATAGTTACAGCTTGTGGTAAATGCGAAAATGGAAAATCAACATATTATAATAAAACTATGAAAAGGATATTTTGGAGAAGGTATCCAAGTAAGACCTTTCTGAAGGGGTAATATTGCAGCAAAGACCTAAAATCTGCTTATATAAGCTTAGCAGCACTGTTTATTTTTAGCAGTTTTAATGAGGTATAGCTTATATATAATAAAATTAACTTATGTAAAATATTCATTTCAATGATTATTAGTAATGTACAGAGTTTTGTAGCCATCATCACAATCTAGTTTTAGAAGACTTTCATCATTCCCAATATCTTTTTCATGCCCACGTTTTCCCCATTTGTCCCCCAGACCCTGGACAACTTCCAACTTACTTTCTGTTTCTATTTCTATATATAGTTGTTCCTTGGTATCCTGGTATCCTTGTTATCCTGGTGGGTTGGTTCCAGGATGTCCTTTTGATACCAAAATCTATGGATGCTCAAGTCCCTTCAATAAAATGGGATATTTGCTTATAACCTACACATATGCTTGATATACTTTACATCATCTCCAGATTATTTATAATACCTAATACAATATAAATGTTATGTAAATAATTGTTATACTATATTGCTTTTATTTGCATTATTTTTGTTGTTGTGTTGTTATTTTTCATTTTTTCAATTATTTCCAGTCTGAGGTTAATTGAATCCATGGGTGTGGATATAGATATAAAGAGGTAGCATGTGATTCTATTTAGATGAAAAGTCCAGCAAAAGAAAATACAATTACCACAGAAATAAAGAGGTAACTGTATTTGCTTTTCCTGAACATTTCATCTAAACAGAATCATACACTAAGAAGTCTTTTGCAACTGGGTTCTTTTACTTAGTTTTTGAGATTCATGCATATTGTAGCATGACTTACTAGTTTGCTCACTTTGAATGACTAAATAGTATTCCATTGTGTAGATATGCCATATTCCGTTTAACCATTCACCAGGTAATGGACATGTGGATTACATCCATTTTGGGGCTATTATGAGGAATGTTTCTGGGGCATTGTGGTCAATTCTTTGAGGGAACATATATTTTCATTTCTCTTCCATAGGTTCTGAGGATTGGAATTGCTGGATTGTATGGCAAATCTTTTAACTTTTTAAGAAACTGCTATATTGTTTTCCAAAGTAGCCACACCATTTTACATTCCCACCAGCAATGTGTGACCATTCCAGTTTTTTCATATCTTTGTCAATACCTATGGTTGCCTGTCTTCTGGGTATAGCCATTCAAGTGGCTGTGCAGTGATGTTTCATTGTAGTTTTAATATTTACTTATCTCATACCTAATGTGGTGCTGTGTTTATTCTTGTGCTTATCAGCCATTCATATCTTTTCTTTGGTCATGTGTTATTCAAATATATTGCCTTATTTTTGATTGAGAATTTTGTCCCTTATTGAATTTTGAGAATTCTTTATATATTCTGCATATAAGTCATTTATCTTTCCAGATATAACTTATCTTTTCATTTTCTTTTAAAGTGTAAAAGTTTTGCATTTTGATGAAGTTCAACTTATCAAGGTTTCTTTTATAATGCTACTTTTGACATTGTAGCTAAGAACTTTTTGCCTAGCCTCAAATTACAAAGAGTTATTCTTACCTTTTTCTCTAAAATTTTATAGTTTTAGTTCTTACATTTGGGTCTTTGATCTATTTTTTATCAATTTCTACGTATGCTGTGAGGTAGGTTCTAAATTTATATGTTTTTCAATGTGAAGATCAAATTAGTCCAGCACCACTTGTTGAAAAGACTATCTTTTCTCTGTAGAATTGTTTTGGTGTCTTTGCCAATTTGTTAAGACAGAGTGTCTCTCTGTTGCCCAGGCTGGTGTGCAATGGCACAAACTCCATTCACCACGACCTCTGCCTCCAGGGTTCAAGTGATTTTCTTGCCTCAGCCTCCTGAGTAGCTGGGATTACAGATGCAAGCCACCACACCCGGCTAATATTTTTTATTATTATTTTTTTTTAAGTAGAGACAGGGTTTCGGCATGTTGGCTAGGCTGGTCTCGAACTTCGGACCTCAAGTGATCTGCCCACCTCACCGGTGGCATAGAGCCACCATGCCTGGTCCAATTTATTTAATTGCTCTGTTTCAGAAGAGAACAATGGTTCGTAAAAGCTGAAATACGTTTGTCCTTAAATCAGTCCTTATTATCTGATGCTGAAATTTTTAGTACTTCATCCCTGCTAATGCCTAGTTTTTCAAAAGATATACAAGATATGGTCTTTTGGTTATTTACTTTGAAAAAAAAAAATGGGTCTGGGTTGGGTGCAGTGACTCATGCCTGTAATTCTAGCACTTTGGGAGGTGGAGGCACGCAGATCAACTAAGGTCAGGAGTTCAAGACCAGCATGGCCAACATGGTGAAATCCCTTCTCTACTGAAAATACAAAACTTAGCTGGGTGTGGTGGTGGGTGCCTGTAGTCCCAGCTACTCAGGAGGCTGAAGCAGGAGAATCATTGAACCCATGAGGCAGAGTTTGCAGCGAGCCAAGATGGCGCCGCTGCACTCTGGCCTGGGTGACAGAGCTAGACTCTCTCGAAAAAGAGAAAAAATTAGGTCTGTACCGGGTATAGATAGATACAAAGCCTTTTTCTGCTCTCAGTTTTCAGGATGGAAAAGATATATCTGCCTTAGCATTCAACAGGAATAGATACAGTGTCACTTAGATGTTATAGGAACAAAACTTAGAATTTATAAGTCAAGAGAAACTGACATGTGAGAGTTATTTTTGTAAAAGGTATTATAATAAATATATTACTGGTGGTGTGGCTGTATGTCTAAAATGTTCTGCTCTAATTTTTTAAATGGTTAATAACAGGTAGGTGAATACTCACATCTCTATATTGGACAATGAGCAACTTACTGTATCTTTTCTGGCCCAAGTTGGTTGATTTTGCTTTGGTATTTCTTATCTTTTTCCTGTGAAATTACAGACCTGGGTTTCCATTAGTCCGTCTTGTCCCTGCTGATACTTGTTTTGGATTTTTAAAAAGGATTGCTGCTTTACCCCAAATAAGTGTCTTTCAGGTCTTCTTTGTCTTCATACACCAAACCTTGACCCACTCCGCCCTGCTTTTCTCCTCTCCTGGTTTCTAGCTTCCTGCTCTCTAGACTTCAGAGCACCCATTTTCTAAAAAGGAAATTTAAACAATTCTAAAACCAGTCTTATTTAAAATTTCAATTACCTATTTTCAAACCTCTAGAAACACAGGAGATTATCTAATTTCTATAACTTCCTAATGAAATCAGTAAATGATTTATTGAGTACACATTTAGGGGCTTAAAAAAAGATGTCACTTTTAACTAGAATTGTCAAAAAGGGCTTTGAAACTATGTGGCAGATGAAACTTCTTTAACGAGGATGAGACTAACTGTGTATTGATGTGGTAGGTGTAGAAAGGTAGGGAACTCCAGGCAGTGTCATTTCATTTATCCCTTCAGTCATCACCAGGTATAACGTCATAGCAGCAGGAAGCGTAGGGTGATTTTGGAAAATATTTATGGATTACCTACCCAGAACAGGAGATACCCCTCTAGAAAAGGAGACATCAATATGATATCTTTAATGTTCAAGTAACAGTTTGCCTATGATGGTTTAAAAGAAGAAGGACACATATGTTGGGGAGAGGAAGTAGCACATGCAAAGGCACAGACACAGGTGTATGGGGAGTTCAGGGGACTAGGAGTGAGTTGGTATGGATGAAGCATGATACGCGTATGACCGTGAGTGAAGGGGTATGGATGAAGCATGGTACGCGTATGACCGTGAGTGAAGGGGTATGGATGAAGCATGGTACGCATATGACCGTGAGTGAAGGGGTATGGATGAAGCATAGTATGTGTATGACCGTGAGTGAAGGGGTATGGATGAAGCATGGTACGCATATGACCGTGAGTGAAGGAGTATGGATGAAGCGTAGTATGCATATGACCGTGAGTGAAGGGGTAAACCTGGGAGAGTTGGAAGAGATTTTAGGAAATAGTAAATCTCTTTACCTGGCAAATATGAAGGTTGCAGAGAAAATTAAGATAGATAGATATAGATATAGATATAGATATATCTGAAAATGTAGACAAGGATTAGTTCTGAGCCACCTAGAATACCAAGTTCAGGTTTCTGAATTTAATTTTAATTTTACTGGGCAAAGGAAAGTAATTTGTTAATGCACATTGATATAATTGTGTCCCACGACATAATTTAAAGGTGAGGAATGGCTGGTAGCAGGGCATCATCCAGAAGCTTCTTGAAGTAATATGTGTTTCATGACATGAAGGGATGAGCTAGAATGGTTAGTGTGGCATTGATAAGAAATTTAAAAAGCATGAGACATATAATGAAAAAATTCAAAAAGAATTTGCAGCTGGTTGGCTTAACATGGCAAGTGTGAGTGAGGAGTCAAAGATGTCATTGAAATTTCAAGCTTGCAAATATTAGGGAATTAAGCAAGGGGAGCATTTTTGGTGAGGAAAAGATGATAAATTGGGTTTTACACCTCCTGAGTCTGAGATGACATTAAAATATGTAACAGACCATTTTTGCTGGCAGACTGAGATCAGTAAGTTTCACGAGTGAGATCAGTGCTAAAGATTGGACTGGGAAGGTTTGCAGTGTAATAGAAGAAAGATTTTTACTTTAAAATAAACATAAATGGCATAAAATACATTGGTTCAACTGTGGCTGTACAGGAAAATGACCAATTAAAAAGTCCAGTTACCAGTGAGCAGGAAAGAGACAGAATAAACACATATTTACAAAACAAATTATCTAAAAATGGCACAACTTTTTAAGATCCCATCTTTGATAACTCAAGGGAGTTTAGGTTATTAAAGCCACTGTAATTAGTCTTAAACCTCTGTCTCTCTAGAATGTAAATTTTTTTCTCTGTAGTCTGTAAAAGGGTACAGGCCCTTTCTGTGATTCCTGCAGTGGGAACTCCATAACACCAACAGGACCTAGGCACTGATATTTAGAGACACAGCAAAATATTTTTTACTAATGGAGCCTTGAAGAAACACAAAAAAGTGGTGCTTTCCTCTTTGTCATCATTTATTTATTATAATCAACACTGACAAGTGAAACAAAAAGACTCCTATTATTAAAAAGAACCTGAAATCAAGCCAGTTGTTTAAAAAAAAAAAAATGGTCAAGATGTAGGCCAAACTCTCTTTTTCTTCCTTTTTCATCCTTTTGTCCTGTTTCTGACTTGTGTTTTCTTGTCAGCATTTTCTCTAGCAGATCGATATCTCTTCAGCTAGTTCCAGTGAGTTTTAAGCAAAGGAAGAAACCTACTCTTCGCAGGTGAGAGATAATCAAATTAAATATTACACAGCCCCTGAAGTGCAGGCAGTTGGTAACAAGAGCCAAACTCAATATCCTGACAGATGTTGTCTTGGATTGATTAATCTCTTCTCTCACTCTGGTGTAGCCATCCTCCAGCATGGATAGCACAGCCCCTTGGCTGCATCCCAAGTGGGTTTCCACGTGGCTGGGACTGACCCAGAGAAAAAACCCTGTTAAATGTGCAATGGAATCCTTTCCTTTTGAGGACGAGGAAATGAAAACCCAGTTACACCTGCTTTGAAATCCACTGTACTAAAGCCAGATTCTGCCCTTAATTTATGGTGTTCAGAACAAAGATATATTTTCTCTGAATTTTTGTTACACACACACACACACACACACACACACACACACACAGTTGGCTTTTGAACGGTAAGGATTGAGGTATGCACATTTTTTAGTAAAGAAAAATGTGGGAGATTTGAACCAATAGAACTTTAAAAAGAAAAAAGCAAATAAATTACAAACTGCATCCAAATTTAAGTGGGAGAAGAAAAAAAGAGATTGCTTTAGTCTTTAACTTTTCCTCCCTGCCTTCCCCTCTCCCTTCCTTCCTTTGACCTTTCTCGGACCCCTCCTGTGTTTTCCTTCCTTTCTGCCTCTTCTCTTATCCTTCTAACTTCCTTTTCTCCATCTTTTATTATGTTTAATATGTATTACTTATTATTAAGACACTTGCTAAAGTTGAGGACACAAAAAGGGCCAAAAAAAATAAGTCTCTGCCCTCTTGCACATGCCTTCAACTCAGCAGGGGATCCAGGAGTTGATAAATCACAAAACAGCAATGTGATAACCAAATGTATAGGGGCAGGAAGATACCAGAGGAGGGTTCATAGGTTCATATAAGACATTAGGTTTGCTGTGGCCTTGAAGGATGGTTAGGTGGTCACCAAAAGGGCAAGGAGAGGAGGACTCTAAAAGTAAGCATAAAAGAACATCGTGTTTTGAGGTAGTTTGTCAGCTGTATTCCAGCCTCTACAACTGCAGCATATTCACCAACACTCAGCTTGACACTTTGAATCACTTTCTAACTCTGTTGATTTTTTTTTTCCCCATTTATTTATTTTATTGCATTTTAGGTTTGCGGGTACATGTGAAGAACGTGCAAAATTGTTGCATAGGTACACACGTGGCAGTGTGATTTGCTGCCTTCCTCCCCATCACCTACATCTGGCATTTCTCCCCTTGCTATCTCTCCCCACCTCCCCACCCCCCACCGTCCCTCCCCTATTTCCTGCCAACTGACCCCAGTGTGTAGTGCTCCCCTCCCTGTGTCCATATGTTCTCATTGTTCAACACCCACCTATGAGTGAGAACATGTGGTGTTTGATATTGTTCTTGTGTCAGTTTGCTGAGAATGATGCTTTCCAGGTTCATCCATGTCCCTACAAAGGACATGAACTCATCGTTTTTGATGGCTGCATAGTATTCCGTGGTGTATATGTGCCACATTTTCCCTATCCAGTCTATTGTCAATGGGCATTTGGGTTGGTTCCAGGTCTTTGCTATTGTAAACAGTGCTGCAATGAACATTCGTGTGCACGTGTCCTTATAGTAGAACGATTTGTAATCCTTTGGATATATACCCAGTAATGGGATTGCTGGGTCAAATGGAATTTCTATTTCTAGGTCCTTGAGGAATCGCCACACTGTCTTCCACAATGGTTGAACTAATTTACACTCCAACTCTGTTGATTTTTTATCCCCATTTTGCTTCTACACACCACTCTCCTTCCAAATGTAGTATCTCAACTGGTGATCTAGGCTTTCATTTTATCCAACTGTAATCATGGTGCTTCCTTAAAATCTTGTATTTAGCATTTACATGTTACTTCAACTCTGAGTAAACATTTCTTACTCCTTTTCCAGTCCTGGTACAAAACACGTGTAGGTACCCAGCAGGGACGGGTAACACATGGCTTGGAGAGGGAGTTGTTAAGTGTGGCTTAGCTGGCACACAGAAGTGCTCAATTAGTGTTTGTCGTATTATTTATTTTGATAATGCTGACTGAAGACAAATGGCCCAGAACCATTTCCCATGCTACCTCAGTTTTGCAGAATAAAGTTTTAATCTATGGAAATAAAATCCATGTGAATTATAACTATGCTTCTTTGAATTTATGTATTGTTTATATGTTTGAATTTCAAGAATATACAGTGAAGCCTTTCTGAATGTCATCACTTTAAAGACAATGTTTGAGTTGGAATAAACATTTCATTTTAAAATGTATACAGTTTATGGAATACATTTGCACTAGCCCTGTTCCTTTCACCCCGATCCCTCACTACACTGCTGGCCTTCCCCTTGGCAGCTTCCCACCCTTCCTATGCCCAATGCCCTGTTGATATATTCCAGAATCTTTGATTTGCATTCTCTGCAAGGGCCTACGTTAATTCAGTATCAGCAGCATTACAATGCAGCATGAAGGGTAAAATACTATTATTATTTATTGTGCTTTGAGTTTATACTTTATCTGTGGGAAGTTTCAAATGACTGCATCATGCCCGTTTCCCATAATCATCTGTACACCTAACTGAGGGCGTGCCAGCTCTGTCTCCAAGATGGAAAGAGAAAACTGAGATGATCTGCCTAATTCTTCCTGCCATATCACCAAAGAGAACAATCTACCCACTCTAGATCATGTTGTTATGCATGTTGAAAAGCATCAAGGAATGTATTTCTTGTTCTCAATTTAGGTGGCCAATGACTGTTTCATAGCAGATTTAACTCTGTCTTCCAACCTTTGCTATTTAGGCCTATAGATCTTTGTATCTATAGCCCTCCCTCAGCAATGTCGGGAAGCCTGAAATACTTACCTTTACCTTGCCCAGCAACCATTTTTTTTGTTTTGTTTTTCAGATCTATAAATCACTGTTCTGTCCTTTTTTACCTCATAGGAGCTCAAGCCATCTCTGTGAGTCTCAGTTTCTTCCTCTGTAAAATGGTCATAATAATAACTATTATAAAATAAAAGCGAATTTGGAATAAGATAGGGAGAGCCTTTAGTTAGAATGACTATTGCAATTGGGAGAATGCTCTGATCTCACAAATCCGTAAGCATCTTCAAATTAAGCAGATTTTTTTTTTCATTTTTAGTGTAAAGGAGGGGCAAGCAGAGGTAAGCAGAATCTTTGGAAGAGAAACTGGATGAGCAAGGGGAGATGCCCAGTGAGGTCTGATAGGGAATTACCATGCTCTGGTCAGCCACCTGCCTGGAGAAACTAAGGGAGCATGCCCTTCTTTTTTATTGCTTGCTCAGGCTTTGGGGCAAGCAGGGTTAAGGGCATGTAGGAAAGAGATAAACCTTAATAAAATTTGGTCAATACAAGGCAGAGGGTAAAAAACGGGCAGTCACGATGACTTGGTCACTACTATTTAGGATTACTGTGGGAATTAAATGGTGGTGTATATGCAAAAAGGCACAGATCACAGAGTGGAAATCACAGAACTCACTGATGTTCCATGAGGCAGATAGAAAAAGTATCCGACAACACTAGTTGGATTTCTCTCAGACTCCATTTCCCTCCAGCACCTCCAGATACACTAAAAAGTCTAGTGAAGCTTTTGTGTGAGTTACATGTGTTTTAGATGAAATATAATTTCCACCAAGATAAGAAGAACCAAATATTGGATGATTGCTGTCTGCTTCAACTCAGTGAGATGTAAGATTTTGGAGGTCAGACCTATGTTTTCAATATATGCCTGATGAAGAATGAATAAATGAATAGATGAATGAATGAACAAATGAACTGGAAGACACAGGCTGGGCAGAGCAGGACTGTGATATGTAGAAGGAATTGTGCGATAAAACACAGAGGATTGATGTATTATTAAAATTCACTGCGCTACAAGGTAGAGAATTTTGAGAAACCTGTTGCTGAAGGAGTAGGCTGTATTTTAGGGGACGAAAAAGAGTCTACTGGATTTTTTTTCCCTCCTATAGTGAAGGCGTCTGCCATTTTTGCAGGATAATGATCCCCAGATGAAGTATAAAATTTATCCTCCAAAAATATAAAATCCCCAAAATGCAAGTTGATATAATGATCTGGCAATGTACAACAGTCTGTTTAAAGATGCAAGAAGTGCTCTTTAAAACAAATAATGTCCATTCCTTCAATTGGATATTTTCCTCCAGCTACTTTTCCTGTCTCCTTCCTTTTCCACCTTCTTAGAATTGATTAACTGTTAGAGACACGCATTAGGGTAAAGGAACAAAAAGGACTGATTGCCAAAAGCAGTTTCCTGGGCTGCTTTTGTTTTTTGGGTTTTGTTTTGTTTTGCTTTTTTTTTTTTTTTTGTAACTTTCTATGAGATTACCAGGTGACTATTTTCAGCTTTCTTGTCCTTTCTTGTCCTTACCAGAGGAAGACCTTTGCTTCTGTCACTGAATGTTCTTTCTCTTGAATTTTTCTCCTTGTTTACTGTACACAGGAGGCCCTGAACTACAATCGGTATCTGAGACTTTTTCGGTGGATAATTTGTACCCGTACGCTTTGATGCAACATCGCCTTTCTCTGCCTGCTGCATGTATATAGGAACCAGTAGATGAGAAAATACAAGACTTTGGTGCTGATCCCATTTAAAGTATAGTACCCTTGTTCATGGTGACTGAATCATTTGGTCAAGTGAATATCTAGGCTATGAACAGTCAAATAAAACCTTTCCACCCTCTGTGGCAAGCAAGTAGAGAGCACATAAACATATGGGAGAGCCTTTGAGTATCTTGTATAAATTTTTTAAGGATTATATAGGATATCTGCAAAGACCAGGACAGTGCTTAGCATAAAATAGGTCCTTAATACATGAGAAAGTGCTTATTGGGTTTTTAATGTTGTTTTATTAGGGATTTAGGTAGTTTTCAGGATTTCCAAGTAGTTTATTCTTTTGAATAACCTAATTTATTTTAATGAAATACAGAAATATGAATATATATTTTTCCAACTTCTTGTCCTTTCTTGAACTAGAGAAAGGTCCTTTTTTGGTCCTTACCAAAACCACCAATATGCTAGGGAGACCTTTGCTTCTGTCAGTGGATCTTCTTTCTCTTTGAATTTTTCTCTTTTTATGTACATGTCGAGTATATGTGTGTGTATATATATATATGTGTGTGTGTGTGTGTGTGTGTATGTATATTTGTATGTATTTTTATATATAGTACATATTTTGTATATATTTTTGTATATATGTATATATAGTATATATTTTATGAATATATTTGCATATATATTTTTCTCTTCATATATATATTTAAATATAAAATATCACCAAAAGTATGCTTAAGGCATGATTAGTTTGAGGTCATTTGTAGTTTTCTTTACAAGAAATTTGTAGTTTTAATGGGGTAATCATAGGGTTACTGAAATCATTATAAACTATTGATCATCAAACTTTAGACTACATCAGAATCACCTAGAGGATGTGATGATAACAGATTTATAGGTGGAACCCAATAATTTGTATATCTAACAAGTTCCCAGGTGAAATTGTGACTGGTCTAGGAAACCACATTTTCAGAATCACTGTTGTAGCCTGATGCTATAGGTGAACAGCATCTGGTTACAACTGTGATTTAGTGAGTATTTAGTGTCTTTATTTTTTTCTGCCTGGCATGTGAAAAAAAATAATTAGCTTCAAAGAGTAAATTCCTACTTTCTCTCCAATACTGGATTGAATGCCTTCACCTCAGATTTATTCTCAGGAAATAAAGGAGTGTCATTTCTTTTTGAATCGTGGGTTTATCTCATTTTCTGTAATGATCAGAAAGTCACCAAACCATAATAATATTGAATGATAACATTAAACATAAAATTCCCCGTTTTAAAAGAATTTGGGGATTAGTATTTCTTTAGATTGTTGATGTAACAGCTTTCTTTGACCCAAGCTCAAATGCAATATAATTCATCATTTCTGAAGATACTTCTAAACTATGAACTTGCCGTCAGTACTTGTTTAATTCTTGCTTGGTAGATGGCTTAGTTTCTCATTAAAAACCTATTTTTCATTGACCTAGGTCCTTGATTTCTCAAAACACTTTTTATAGAGGGGGAAGAGAGTTCAAGTAGGTGATCAGAGATGTAGAAACAATCATGAGTAAAGCATGTGTTTATAATGCCTTTGATGTGGGAATCTGCAATAGTGAGACTGTATGTTTCTTGGGAGTTCCAGACAGAGAGAACCAAGAGAATCCTCTGTGATGGTTTCTAGAGAGTAGATCTTTTTAACTTAATCCAACCTATTGCTTTGCCTTTCTGTTTATTTCACACACGTCCATGTCCATTCTGGCTATTGGGTAGAATAACCATGTATGAATAATTACAACTTCTACCTGTGTCTATTGAAGTCCCTCAGCAGAAATAGTTTCAAGGACGCAGAATTGGTGATAATAATGGTCTCAATATAATCACCTTAGTCCATTTTCTCTTGATACAATGGATTGTCACAGGCATTTATTAAGAACAGCTTATTTGGCTCACTGTTCTTGAGGCTGAGAAGTCCAAGAGCATAGCACCAGCACTTGGTGAGTGTTGTTCTGTGGCAAAAGGCAGAAGTAAGCATGCAAGACAGATAAATAGGGGTTAAACTTATCCTTTTTTCAAGAGCCCACTCCCTCAATAATTAACCATCTCTGACAATAACAGCATTAAATCATTCATGAAGGCAGAGCCCCCATGACCTAATCACCTCTTAAAGGTCCCATTTCTTAATATTTTTATTATTAAATTTCAACACAAGTTTTTTTTGGGTAGCGTTCATCCACAGCAATAACATTATAGCCAGCCACCTATGGCCTGGAAGAATAGAACTGCCGTAGGGGAGGGTGACCTCTCCCTTTGCAAGAAAAAGACCCTGTAAAAAGGTGAAAAAGTCATTATGTAACATTTTCTGCTTGTGCTTTGGAAGTATAAATTAGACCAGAGAAAGGACGGCTAAAAAATCACATCTCTCCTGGCAGGTTACTGAGCTTGATGGGTGGGGAATGAAGAGGAGAGACCTGATGTGGCTACGGGGTTGGATCTCTAGGAAAAGAATTTTAGGAAGCATCATGGAATTTCATGGATGAACCAAATGACAACCATTGTGCACTTGTCTGATCATGTACTATTTCTGTGACCTGAATTTTGCTGTGAACAGTTTTGGTAAGAAAGGCAGTGAAGGAGATGTTTTAAAACAGAAGATAGAAATAGAAGAAAGCAAAGGAAGTTTGTTCCCAGTTTTAAAAAAGTGACTAATTAGGTAATCCTACAAAAGATTTTTAAAACTAGCAGATACTTTTAGAGGTGGATTCTGGCAGGTGATGGAGCTGCCTCTGATGTCAATCCTTCTGGTCTGCAGTGTCCTTTAGCCTCACCGGAGTCCATTAGATAACATGACACTGGAGGTTTTGTTCAAAACTCCCTTTTCTGAGCTCCTCTTGTTATTTCAGTATTTAAGCCTCCATTTAGTGAGATCAAAAATCAGGAGTCTTATAAAAAAAATTCTGTCCCTCCTCTTCGGTATAACTGTCTATGAAGAGTGGTAAGAATCTTACTACTTAAAGTCATGATTTAAGTGTTATATAGAGATTTACCAAAAGCAGCAGAACTTGTCTTAATGTGATGAAAATTGCATCCTAATAATGACAACTCAGGAAGGATGGGAAAGTGAGGTTCACCTGTTCTGGAAACAAATGGAACACTTAAGAAAGGACTGCTCTTGAAACAAAGGGAACACTTAAGGAATCCTGTGAGTCCTCTTCCCTATGGCACTAGCCTCGGTGAAAAAATGTCCTGGCAGAGGAGGCAGAGTTAGGAATCTGAGCAGACACCTAGTGGGAGAGCTGGCTCTAAACGTGCCAGTGATTCTCATTTTCCTTCAGCATGGCTCCATAAATAAGCATCTTTCTCCTTCCATTCAGCTCCTCCAAAGCATTTACAGCTCCTTAATTAGACATATGTCTGCTATTTATTACCATTTAAAAGGGCAAGTGGTTAATGTCCCACTGTTGAAAATTCCTAGTAATTAATTATTAACTAAATAAGCACAGCTACTTCTCTACTTACCTCATCTTCAGTTGTGTCTTCTTGTATTTACACATTAATATGGAGTAATTAAATGATGGCAGGAGAAGTGCCTCAGAGCTAGCCAATGTTACCAGCATTACAGTGGACCTGTGGCTCACCCCTCCAGTCTCCATTAGTGCTATTTTTAAAGAACAGATTGGAGTTGAGTGATTCCACCAATTGTCCTGACTTCCTCAGGTTATGAGGGCAATTTCTTATCAGTATAAATTGGAGCAAATTACCTTTATTTTCATCTTTAAAAGGGAGGTGGGATAAGTGAAAACTACAGATCCCATCATGCAAAGCAGGTTTGTAGTACTGATCAGAAAAAGACCTTACAAAGAGACATGTTTCATCTCCTTGAGATGTCCCTCAGCAGTAAAAAGGAAGATGACTGAGGTCATCCTAAAGCACCTCTGTGCCAAATGTGGCCTGAAAATCTACATTTTGCCCACAACTGACGTACATCGTCCCTGATGGATGCAGAGAGAAAATGCTTAAACAAACAGCTGGTGGTTAAGGTTTTCCTGTCTCATAACAATATTAATGAAAACCCTTACTTACTGAAGAAATCTGGAGAGTTTTATACATGATAGACACTTTTCAGCATTCTCAACACCCCTCAGAGGTAACTAGGAGCCAGTGTGGTCTCTCATGCTCAGATGGGGAAACCAATGTAGAAAAAGGGCAAATCACTTTTTTCTGTTGGTGCACAATGACTCAACAGCAGGGAACAGAATGTATGTATATCTCCTGACTGTTGTCCGCATGGGTGGGAACTGGACCACATACTTAATGAGGAATTCCTTGTGAGAAGGATCATATATACAACTAAAGCAAAGAAGGGTTTATGCTTTATAGCCCTTGTATATCTGACAATCAGTAAGCCAACTCATTTTCAAACTGCCAGTTCTTATGTTTTTATGTAGTTATTATTCTCTTGGTGTGACAGAAAAGCATTGACTTTGGAGTCAGATAGACTCAGCCATTAACTAGCTCTGAGACATTGTGCAATCTCTCTAGCCTCTCTGAGCCTGCTAAATAGGGAAAATAATATCTATCATGTACGGTGACTGTGAGGATTACATGCCTATTTTTATTCAGCCCATAGTTAAGACTGGATGTTTCTCAATGTGTTGAATGTAAATTGAAAGATTGTTCCAGTCATTCAGGTGTGATTAAGTTACTAGGCAGGAAAACTCAATTTAATACCCACTGCTTCTTTCTAAAATAAAATTCCAAAAGTGTAAGAATGCTAAATATTCTTCTTTATTGAGAGTTCATTTTCAGAAGTTCCACTCTGTGGATTTGTCAATTTCAAATAAATTTTTGATTTTAATTTCTCCAAAGAATGAAAATAAACATTCTTTCTGCACTTGTAGAACAAACACATAAGTATTGATGAGTGTCTCATCTATCCATTTATTTATTTAGAGTAACACCCACTATAACTGTAGATTTTATATAAATCACATTTTCCAATTGTGGGCAACATATAATAATTAGATAAAATTTAAATGACATAGATATGTATAAAGATGGAAAGCATTAATAGTATTTGATGCATTTTTCTTTACAATCTTCTCCAAGAACATGTTTCTCAGAGTCCATATTTTGTCCCTATTTATCTTATTGGAAGTATTATGACAAGAAGTTTGTGTGACTATTACCTCAAGCTTACTCCTTAATAATCTTTTATTATGCTTTTATGTACCTTATCCATCATAGTTCTATAATAGTATGTTTTAATTCTATAAATAGTATGAAACTTGTTAGGGCCTAACTTTGTCAGAGCTTATAGCTTGTCAGTTGTCACAAGAATAGGTCCACCTGCTGAATGATAGTTAGGTCTGGAGTTCAGAACAAATACCATCAGTGGCTACTGGGCTTGGTAGACACTGGCCTCTAGATTGCTCCTGTCATGTTCAGTTTACAAATTTTAACATGCAAATTCATCATTTTACATGACAAGGTAAATCAGGCATGCAAATCATGTGGCACAGTCTGAAGATTACTACATAAACAATAACAATTTCTTAAGATTGAACAACCCTAAGGTTGCTTCCATAAGTCACCTTTTGCTTTTATGCAAACCCTCAGGCTATACTTAGACCTTTTTCCTAACATAAGCTTTCCTTGCAAAGGCCTGAAGATGGAGAATAGAATCTTGCTGAATCTTTACTGGTAGGTATAGGGGGAATGGCATAGGGGTTCCTTAAAACCTTGCCACTGTTGAGAATCTATGTTTAAGATTTGCAGTAATCAGTACTGAGAATCAACTAAAGGTCATTTACATTTGACTTTAATTACCTTCACATTTTGCCTCTAATAACATAACTATTTCTCCTTTATTGAAAATAGTGTTTTAGGCTTCTCTCTGTATCTGCTTCACATAGGTATTTGATGGATGCATGGTTAGAAAGACATGTACATAAATAATGTAGGGTATAGACAAGTAGATGGAAGATGAATAGAGAGAAGAATACATAAATGGATGATGAACTGATGAAAATGTACTGTGTGTTCCCTTCACAGACAGATATGCTTGGCTATTTTCAATCAGTCTTAAAGAACTTGAAATTTAGGGGACGGGCGCGTTGGTTCATGCCTGTAATCTCAGCACTTTGGGAGGCCGAGGCAGGTGGATCACGAGGTCAGGAGTTCGAGACCATCCTGGCTAACACTGTGAAACCCTGCCTCTACTAATAATACAAAAAAGTAGCCGAACGTGGGGAGGCTGAGGCAGGAGAATTGCTTAAACCCAGGAGGCAGAGGTCGCGGGGAGCGGAGATTGTGCCACTGCACTCCAGCCTGGGTGACAGAGTGAGACTTCTTCTCAAAAAAAAAAAAAAAACTTGAAATTTAAATTAAAAAAATTCAATTAGTGAAGGCAGAAAGTTAAATTATCTTTATACACTTGCAGCAGATGCTTTGAGAATCAAAGACAGGTGGCTTAAGAATTACTAAAAAGAGCCATCACTTGTCTTTTTTATTTTCCATTCTCTTCTTGCCACAGTTTCTTCCTTTGGACTTTTTCTTTTTACCTCTTTCTAGGCTTCATCTTCCTTTTCTTTATACTTACATTTTCTTCTGCCCTATTTGCTATTTTTTCTCTCAGTCTTCCATGTTACTCTCCTCATTTTGTTCTACCTTAGTTCTGTCAAAAGTTGCCAAACTTTTATTTTAGTTTTTACTTTTTATTATGGGGGTGCTGAGTGAATGGAGAACAGGAGGAGATAGGCTTTCAAAAAGAAATAGAAGTGCTGTTCCAAATTTGGCATTTTTTCTCTCTACTGCAATTGCAAGCATTTTCTACTCAGTTCCTAATCAAAGAATGAGAAGATGCAAAGAAAAATTGTGAGATTTGAGTGGAAGTATTTGATTTAAATATCAATTAAAAATTTTTAAAGGCAGAAAGCAAATGTATGACAGCAGAGTAAAAACGGAGGCTCAGTGAAGATAACCAGAAGGGAAATCACCAAGAAAGGATTCGTAATTATATCATGCCTCCTGAAAGAGACCCATACCTTTGAAAATTTAAACTCTTTGATGATAAAGCTTTAACTCTGCTTATTGATTCCAAGCTATACTGGATGGTACAAACTTTAACCTGTACCTGCGGTATGATTTCCAAGACATAGAAAGAGTTGGGTGTTTGGATAAATCTCTTTGTATGTTAATTTATTCAGTGTTGGTGGTTGTGACCTGTACTGCTTCATGCAATACATCCTCAGAGTTCCCCAATTCTTGAGTGAGTATTCAAAATAGAAAGGAATTTCAGGTTGTTTGTTGACCTTTTTTTTTTTTGGCAGATGTATACTTCCAGATTTTTACCAGAGCTAAAAGAGAATATTAAAAAAGAAATGTTAACTGTTATGCAAAAATTATATCATTTGAATTTGCAACACAGTGAATACAGAAAATAACCAGAAATTTCATAAAGTTCTTGCTGAGAGTCCAGATAATTTTCTAGGCTCATATACTAATGATAAACTTAAATCTTACCTGTTTCTAATTTTCCCACCTTCAAGTAGTTATTTCTCTTTTTTTCCTGCCATGGTTCACATATACCTCCTTCCCAACAGATCAGAAACGTGGATTCTATTTCTCCATTATTAACTAACGGCATGATCTTGGGCAGGTTTCAAAATCTGTGGATTCCATATCAGCACCTATAAAAAATAATTAATACCACCTCTCATGAGCCTTATAGATCTCAATATTTATGAGACTCATTAAAAATTTTCCTCCTCTTTCTTTTTTCCTTTTTCTTATTTTATAACTTAGTGCTTCTGATTATCACAAAACTGCTCATTTGCTTGGAGTTTTGCATGTTGTTTGCTTGTTGTTCATTTAAAGTCAAGATGCGACACTTCATCTTTAATTATTTATCATGTTGGAAGTATTTCATATTGCCAATGTGACTGTTATTAACAGTGTATCCGTCAGACAGAACATCTTACGGTGGCATTTTTGCAACCCAGACAAAGAAGTTTCTCACACTGTCTCCCAGACACCCTCCACCTGTCTTCTGTTCTTATCAGGAAGACAAGTAAGTAGCTCATGTTCTTCACAGAAATAATTTAGTAACTTGTCTGTCTAGAAGGTAATGGGCATAGCATCTATAATTCCTGCAGTTTTGATAGTGTAATATAATAGGAAATGAGACACCCCCAAATGGCAACCCAGACAGCCCTGTTGTTCAGAGTGGTAAATTAATCCACCCTCCTACTCACAGAAATATTATGGTCAGTACCATGTATCTATGCCTGTTCTCTGAGTCTTTTCAAGCTGCCTGTTTCTAGGAGCAAATATATTACTTATGTACTACCTAAAACTTATAGATAGTCCAATTTGAATAAAACTCTTAGTCTCTGAATTCAATGATTTTGGGCTCTTTTTATTCCAATTTTCCACTGAGTTGCCCTTTTTCAATAAATCCTGGTTCTGTACAATGTTAACATATCTAAAGTCCTGAGTTGCATTGTTACTCTGACCTCAGGGACTAAAAAATGAGACATTTGGAGGAAGAGAAACAGAATTGGTCACGTGTTTGAATGTCTATATAGAAGAAAAGAAGAAAATTTATAGCAAAAAAAAAAAAAAGTATGACCTATATTTGTCCTGTAAATACTAAGTGTGATTTTTGTTATTTATCACAACAAAAACAATTTTGTCTGCTTAGAATCATGTGATCTGTCTGAGGTTGGCTAATGAGAAGAAAAAGCCATCTGTTTTGTTAAGCTAAAATACAGTATTTCTTGGTGATATGTAGAGAGAGTCTTATTGTCATCATCATCATTGTAATAATAATTAGAGCATGTCTTCTGACTGTAAAAATTATTCACATTTAATCACTCATCCATCCATTCATCTACCCACCACATTCATCCATTCACCATCCATCCATTAATCTGTTAATTTCCTGAATGTCTTCTGTGCATATACTCTATGTAAGGCACTTTGCAAGGAACTAGAAAGTGCCTTATAGTTTACTATAACTATCTATTTAAGCCAATCTGGTACTAACTGGCATATTTTTACTTTATTAGAAACCCTTCCAGAGCAGGGAAAAATTAGTATTTTCTGAAACATTAAAAACAGAGAGAATTCTGACTTTCTCCGTTAAATCCCACAAACTAGATCCTTAACCTTCATTTTGTGTTTGCAACTGAATCTAAAATTTGCAATCAGCATAATCGTGGAACAGATAGACTGTTTGCACCCATTTTTGGCATCTAAAAATATACAGTAACATTTAAATTGTTGAACTTTTTTACCATGTTTTTTTTTTTAATTTTCAGATTTCTTTATGAATTAAAACTTGAAGGGAAAAACACTTACGCATTTAATCTCCTATTTTAACATATAAAAAAATGTAAGATGACTTTGGGATGCCGAGGCTGGAGGATCGCCCGAGGCCTAGAGTTCAAAACCAACCTGGGCAATACAGGGAGACCCTGTCTCTAGTAAAAAATAAATAAATAAATAAATAATAATTGAAGAAGTAGCCATAGTAGTACGTGTCTGTAGTCCCAGACACTCAGGAGGCTAAGGTTGGAGGATTGCTTGAGCCCAGGAATTTGAGGCTGCAGGAGCTATGATCACTCCACTGCATTGAAACCTGGGCAACAGAGTGAGACCCTCTCTCAAAAAAATAAATAAAAATAAAAAGTGAGAGAGATTTCTAAGCCAAATCTACATTTTGCTACTTTTAATGTGGTTAATAAATCATGTATGAGACACATTTGCTGCATAAATCTTCAGAAAATATGTAAAATAATAAGCCCATATGTATTTCAACCCATAAATTTTTTAGAGCACACAGAATCATTTCAATTAGACTTTTAGCTAAATTTTATCTTTTAGCTAAATTTTATTAATGTAGATTAAGTTAATGTATGCTCTCCAAGTTGTAGATTCATCAAATTTCTACCAAGGGATTTTTTTTTTAAAGAATGTCCTTTAAAAGTACACAGATATTTCCAAAATTAATCTACCATCAGTGGCATATATTTAAGTGTTTAGTAAACAGAAGATGCAAAAACAAACTCTTAAGATGAATATCTTAATACAGTCACGGTGATTTTTATAGAAATACATCATTTATTATTGAGCTTACATTCAAAATTACATAGTTTTAACTGTAAAGAAAAGGAAACTTTAGTCAAATGCCATGTAGAAAAATCTTGGAAGAAGGTTACTGCTTAGCATTTATTGTCCAAGACACTGCAAACTTCTTGTTCTAGCATAATTATGAATAACATTCTCTTTAACTCTTGAAAAATGCACTTTGGACAATCAATTATTTTATGACTATAAGTTGAGGAAGACTGATTAGCTTTGTTCAGGTTTCATGCCCCTCTGGACTAATCAGCTGTCAGAGTAATAGGATAGTGATTGGCCATACCGAGATCATAAGCTGACATTTGAGTCCAGAGACTTGGGGAATTTGGTAGCTTCCACTTGAAATATAGGTGGATTCCAGAGGTGCATTCTCGGAAGGCAAGAGTGGTTTTCACCAGACCAGTAGTGTAAAGATGTACTTACCACATAGATAAAATATACATATTTCTATTGAGTTATAACAGAGTGCAAAGAATGCTGAGCAGAGGCATGGCCAGTATTTGATGGAGTTTTACTGTATCCTGTATTATTTAGACTAGTTTTATATTTTAACACTGAAGACAGTCATAGTGCATATTCTGAATAAATCAATCTAGTCAGTTATGTACATATACTCGCATAGATATGTTTGATGATGTATATTTGTATATGTATGTATAAAAACACACAGCCTTAATCTTATTGAATGCCAATAAATAGTGAATTAATGATTAGCGTACTTTCTAGGGTTATAATTATGTCTACATTTATATAAGCAATTAAAATGGCTTAGTCTGATTCTTAAGCAGGTTTTCTTTGTATGTTTTTAAAAATTGTCTTACTGTTGGTGATTGAAATAAGCCATTTTTAGATTAAAGTAGCACAAGCATAAGTAACATGCGTACATTTTTCTCTCCTAGCTAGGTCTATCCTCAGTCAACAGCTTCACAAGATGACAGTTTTCAGAAAAAGTCAAGATCTTTCTTAAATGAAAAGTGATTATTTATTGTGATAGAATTACAAATCATACCTTAATGAATGGAAATGCTAATGTCTACTTGCTATTTAAATATATTAGCCTAAATTGGTCTTTAACCCTAACATGTGAAATCACAAATAAAATACAAAATTATCTATTTAAAATAGCATGAAATCAGCTGTTTCACAGTTTGAGATGTGAGTCACCAAATGTTTTTCACAAAGGTGTAGTGAAATGTATTATTGAAAAATGACAGTGGCTGAATTTTCTAGTTTGTGTTGCTATGTTCGACACTAGAAACGTGAAATAAGATTCTTCATAAAATAGCAAGTGGTTTAATTATTTTCTTAAAAAACATGAACTATTCTACCTACCAGTACTACCTACTTGCATACTACTAGGCAGTCAGAACACAAAAATTAAAAGGACAAGCCTCTTATCTCAAGAAAATCACAATCTACACAGTGAACAAACTTACACAATTTAATAAATGTGTATGTATCTCTTTATATATGCATTTGATATTATATGACAGAACATATATAGCCTTAACTTGTTCTATCTCTGTGAATAGTGAACTAATTATATCTGTGAGCTGCTGTGCGATTTGAGGGGGAGAAATCCAATTCTGCACAAAGAAAGAGTCGGGGGCTGGTCAGGTAAAACTTGAAAGAGATTACACTTGAGTCTTGAAGGATTAGCAGGGATGAACATGTCTGCAAGGGTGAGCTAGGCACAGTGGCTCTCATCCCAGCACTTTGGGAGGCCAAGGCACGTAGATGGCTTGAGTGCAGGAGTTTGAGACCAGTCTGGAGAAACCCAGTCTCCACAAAAAAGATTAGCTGGGCGTGATGGCATGCCCCTGTAGTTCCAGCTCCTCAGGAGACTTAGGTGGGAGGATCACCTGAGCCCAAGAGGTGTAGGCTACTGTGAGCAGTCACTGCACTATTACTCACAGCTTTGGAAACAGAGCGAGACCCCAGAAAGAAAAAGAAGACAGAAAGACAGAAAGGAAGGAAGGAAGGAGGGAGGGAGGGAGGGAAAGAAAGAAAAGAAAAGAGAAAGAAAGAATGAGCCAGCAGAAAGAGAAGGAAGGAGGAAGGGAGGGAAGGGAGGGAAGGGAGGGAAAGAAGGGAAGGAAGGAAGGAAGGAAAGGATGGGAGGGAGGGAGGGAGGGAGGGAAGGAAGGAAAAAGAAAAAAGAAAAGAAAAGAGAAAGAATGAGCCAGCAATGGAGGCTGTAGGATGAAATAAAGACATCATTCCAGATGCTGAATACGGTCTGGGTAACAAGTTTTTCTTAAATAAATCTTCCTGGGTTTTATATGGAAGCTCTGAGATATTTAACATGTGGTAAAGTACAGAAGGATATTAAATGAGCAATAGTTTATTGTTAGCCCTTATCTGGCTCATATCCTGAATGTCCTGGAGGCCACAGCTTACCCAGGAAAATATGAAGCAAAAGCAGAACAACTTCACTCTTATCAGTGGGTCTTCTCTTGTTGAGATCTGAATTTACATAATTCTTTCTAAGGAGAGATGGGACACTATTTGCTAGAGGATCCATCCCGTGTTATTTAGTGTATATGCACAGGAGACAATAGCAGTACAACCAAACCATAAAGTAAACACATTACTGAAAAAAAGAATAAAAGGTGGAATATAGGGGGAAATGCACTCAGCAAAAAAATGTGGTGCCTCAAAGAAACAAGATCAAACTTGGCTGAAAGTCGTACTGATGTGGGCAAGCCAGCGATGGAAGGCACTTGACTTTTTGAATGTATAATGATTATTTCAAGTGTTGACATATTTGCCTATCTATTGGATTAAGGCTGTTAGAGAAAAGGGAAGCCTTCTTATTAGAAAACTGTAGCCTAATAATGCAAAGCAAGAACAAAATAAATTCAGCTAGTTTCTCCTGGTATGTATGAGAGAAGCAAGAAAATTTAGGGTTGTTTTTAGATTTCTGGAAAGTATTATTCTAGCCTTAATATTTAGTCCTCAGATTTCCTGAGTAGTTCAGATGAAATGAAGCATAGAAAAAAACATTTAAACCAGAATTGAGTCTTTTGAACATTAATTTTGCAACTTTTCTTTGATTTTTTGTTTTGTCTATTTCCTTTTGGCCACCAAGCTCAGACGCACACACACAGCACTCTGAATGCAGTCCCTTGCTGTGTCTTGCAAATGCTTCTACATAAGTGAGTTGAAGACAGACTTTGGATATGTGTATGCTTGTAGATGTGCAATGAGATGTCAGCTTTGATAATGCACATAGGCTCTGGTCAGTAGTTTTCGCTCAATGGGATATAAACTTGCGGATCAAAAGGAATTCTTTCTCTCCATGACTTCACAGGGCATATGGCTTCAACCTTCAGAGTCAAAAGGAAAGACCCATGCACAGTGTTTTTTTTTTATATCACTAACTGCCCCCACCTCTGCTTATTGACAGAACCTCTGTGATCTCATCAGTCAACAGAAATGTCTCTGTATTGCTTATTTCAGGTGCTACTCCTGCGTTTGATCCTAATCACTTTGCAACATCTCTTTTCCTCTCTTTGCCAGTGTTTTCTATAGTGTGTCCCTGCCGGTTTTGCTTAACATCTCTCTTCTTTAACATCTCGATTCTGTTTCTTCTTCTTTTCTCTCCCATTATTACTGCCCATACTCAGGCCTATATTATTTCTTGCTTAGATATTTAAAAGCACCTCCGGTGGTATTCAGTGCTCTGTGTTGCCCCTCCAATCTATTCTACATTTTGTAGTTACAGCTTTCTAAATGTTGATTCTACTCTACTCATATTGCCTTTCTTATATTTCTTCAGTTGCTCCCCATTATTCTTAGAAAAAAATTAAAATGCCTTCCAACAACAAACAAGTCCTTTGTAATTTGCTTCTACTGACCTACTTCTCTAATCTTATTTTAGATCATTTTCTGCCTACTTTCTCTTTCCACCTCTACCTTCTCCTGCTTTCCAGTCCATTTGAAATTTAATCACACTGAACTTCTTCCATGCCTTTCAATGTCCAAGTTTCTCTTTCACATTTCTGCTTCCAGTCTTTCCCCTGCCTAACTCCAGCTTTTCCTTCAGTTCTTATCTCCCTTTTCACTCCCTCTGGAAAACTTTCCCTAACCTACCAGTTCTCTTGGTTAGGTAACCCTTTTATATTTAACACTGTCTGTTAGATTAATATCGGATTCATTTATATTGTCGTGTTTCTGCTTCACAAGACTGCCAACTCCTTGAGAACAGTGAAGTCGTATTCATTCTTAGCATCTAGTGCACAGGCTGGTACATATAGATTCTTAATACATGAATGGCCCATTTATACTGACAACATATTCAAGACACTTATTTTCTAAATTACAGACTCTTTTATGCTTCTACCAATTAGAAGCTGAATAGTCTTAACCCTCCTTAAATACATTTTTCTAATGCTTTTCCAAACACATTCATTCTTCAGGTGATTTCCCATGTAGTCTAGGTGCTGCAAAGTCCAAGAACCATCTCTTTCTATTTCATAAAAACAAATAAGAATTATTAAAACCTGTAACCTTCATAGAGCTTTGTCAGCTAATCAGTCAACATTATTGAAATTATCCAAGATTCATGAGTATTTGAATACCTGCTGAGCCAGGTATTCTCCTGTGGACTGGGGATTTAGCAATTAGAGAGACAATGTTTGTGATCACACATGATCATCTGATAGAATCTTCTCTCTCTTCATTTCTCCTTTTCTCAGTGAATACTCACTTTCCATAGTGTTATATGCGTATTTTTACTTTTTGCTCATTGAACACATAATATTATCTAACTAAGCCATGTTAGATACTGAGAATACAAGTGTGGAGCTCAGGACTATATAGTGATATTATAAATCCTAATTATGTCTTTATTATATGTCTTAAATTTATGGTTCAGTTTTTTATTTGCTTTTCTGCATCAGAGAGTAAACTTTGAGATGGTAGAATTTATCACATTTACCAATCCTGTATCATATGTCTGCTACTGGATACAGAATGCTTATGTAAAAGTATATTTAACCCTGTTTTAGAAGTTAAATATTCACATAAAAGACAGCATGAGAAAAATCTACAAAACAATGTAAAAAGCACGCAAGTGGAAGGCAGGCATCAAAACAAATTTACAGATGTGTGCTCAAGGCAAGAAGAATTTCAGGCCTTTCCTGGGGTTACTCGGGTGACCAGTGAATTGAGCTTGGCCTACAGCCTACCACTTCTGGCCATGTGGGACACATACTATGACTCGTGCTACAAGAGAACTATGCTTTCTCTGAGTGGTGACTTTCTCTGAGATTTTTTTTTTTTTTTTTGTGTAATTCCCATTTATTTTCTACTAATTCACTTTGTAAGAACTTTAGCAAGACTATATTACCAGGCTGTTTATTTCTTCATTTGTGCATTCACTGAAATAATTATTGAGTATTCACTTCTTGCTTGGCAGTATTCTAGCACTGGGCACTAAAGCAGTGAACAAAACACATGGAATTTTTCCTCCAGAAGCTTGCATTGTAGTGTAGGGAGATAGTATTGGAAATACATAAGTAAATATTACATTAGATAGTGACAAGTACTGTGAAGAACAAAAATTAAGTGAAAAGGTATATAGTTATCGAAGGTTTGTATGTGTGTGTGAGGGGGTGTATTTTAAAAAGGGTAGGCTGAGGGAAAAGCACTTCAGTTTGAAAGAAAACCAAGTGAAAATGCCTTGAGGCAGGGGCTTGCCTAGAGAATTCTAGGAATTGCAAGGAGATTTCTCTAGCCCATATGGCTAATTTTGTCAACATACCTTGAGCCAGAGGAAAGCTCTTTTGACATTCTCTCCTGAAAAATGACACCTTCCTCCCACCTCCACACACAAAAGTCCTTTTGTGTAACACATACCAACCTGCTGTAATTTTGACTCAATAGTGCATGACTCAGACCAGCCCCCTTGTTATGCTCACATTCTAATTACTGGGACTGGACAATTTTAAGCAGAAAGAAAAACCACACAGTGAGATCTTTGATGCTTGATATCAAGTGACTTTTTATTCTGGCTGTGACTCTTTTCTCCTCCCAAATCGTCTCACCCTCTTCCTGCTTCCTCAATTTATTGAACTAATATACGTTTTTCTTCCACATCCATTGGTAGAAGACACAATCTCTCAGCAAGTGTTAATATGTAAAATCTTTTCCCCCTCACCCTTTACCTCTCTTTGAGTATTAGCTTTTGTAAACCCTGTGGCTACCAATATACAGTGGCATTTATGTAGACTGACAATGATTTAGCAAACAGATCTCAAATCCACTTATTTTTAAATATTATCAAGAGCTGTGCACAGCTTCCTACAAGGCAGGCCATCTCTGACTTTTGCTCTCATTTTACAGTTATTTTCCCCTTTGCAACCACTATTCCTCTTTATTTTTCATTTCTTCTGTCATTCTATTTGTGATTTTTTCCTTTTTACTCTTACTACCTCCCTTGCTTCACATGTAGTGACTTGCACATTCATTTTTTTTTTAACTGAAAATAAAATAAAAGCTTCGAAGGAGCATAAACGATCTCTCCGGTTTTAATAATTAAAGATCAATCCACCACAAAGCTTTCTCTGCCATTCCCAGTGTTCACATTAGATCAGAAATGGCATTTGTAGCCCCAAAAGAAATAAAATAGTTCCCACCCTGAAATGCAAGGCACACAGCTCCGCTCTTCCCTGGAATCAGCATGTTACAAATGAGTTTGTTTCAAAGTAAGTGTAGCTTGAATATGGGAACAGAGGATTTGATAGTGTTTGATAATTCACAATTTAAGGGCTAAGGAAAGATGGCTTATTATTAAATGCAAATAAAATGAAATGAAGTCCGGCTGTCTGGGTGCAGATAGAAATTGCACAAAGCCCATAAGCCACTCTGGAGATCTTAACTTCTACACAGAACAGAGCTCTGGGAGCTGCCAGCAAACACAAATCCTGTCTTTGAAGAGTACTGCACCCAGTATTATCTCTAGAGAAAGACTCAGATTGTACAATCTGCGTGGAAAACTAAGGTATGATTAGAAACAGGGCAAGTAAAGCCACTTCATGGAAGTGGAATATGTTTTGATTTTTAAAGTATTTCAACTTCTTTGGTTCCCATTGTTACTTTTCCCTTCTGTAGGTTGGCTTTTACTGGCCACAGGAAAATTGCCTGTTTTCTAGTAGGGTTGCCTGACATCCTACCTAGAGCAAAAAAAAAAAAAAAAAAAAAAAAAGAGACATATTTTGCCCTTGACTATACAAATATTTAAAAATATGACTGCTTCATAATGGACACAACTGTGAACTCAAGGACACATTAATAATTTTATATCACTATTATTTAAATATTTTTGCTAGCTTTACTTATATTTTAAACTTGTGAAAATACTTCAAAAGCTATGCAATTGTATTTTTTTGTTTATTAATTAGGCTTCCAAGGTGTGATGTCTCTGCAGTTTCTTCCCATGGTCTTGTTGCTCAGGGGTGGCCCAAGGCTCCCTTCTCTGGGCTCAGGACCCTGCCCATGGGGTGCCTCTGGGAGTGGATTGCAGCCCTGGGACTGGCCATTTGGAGCATCAGGGTTGGCAGTTACTCCAGTGGGAGGTGGACCTCGGGATGTGGCCCTGGGCAGCCCTGCAGAGAGCCTCTTCCCAAGGCACAAGAAACTGAGGCCATCAGTTGGGGTGGGTGCAGTGGCTACACTGTTGGCCAGATCCTTGAAACCTGCACCTGTCACTGCTCCCACTTCCCACGCCGGGCCCAGCCCCCATGCTCCATGTGCAAGTAGAGCATTGCCCCTGTCCCAGCTCGGCCTCTGAGTCCCTCTATTCCCCCACCCCCACAATGTTCCTCCCCTGCTAGTGAGTGACTCCACCCAACCCCGCTGTGGAGGCCCCAGGGTGGTGGGCTCCAGAGGTCCTCCAGGGGCACCCTCCAAGGACTGTCCACCTCTTTTCCGCAGCAGCAGCGGACGAGAGAGGCGATGCAGGGATAGGGTCTGGAGCAGTGGAGATTCCTGGCCTATGGGTGGGTCCTGCCTGGCTGCACAAGGGTGGGACGGTGCAGTCACCTACCTTGGGGACGTGGGGCACAGGGGACACAGGAGGCCCACCACCACCACCACTGCTGCTTCCACAGCTGCTTCTGCCACTACTGCCAGTGCGATGGCAGCAGCTGCTCCAGACGGTCCACTGCTGCGTTCAGTAGTATCAACGTAATTTTCCAGGAATCATTCCCTAGAAATTCAGTACAGAAGTAGAAATCAGTACAGAAGTAGAAAAATGGCTAAGTGACAGGAAGAATTCCAAATGGGAGTGCAATAAGATGTAAAATCCCACTGTGGACAACTTTGGCTCAACACTACAGAGAAGTTTCAAGGGAAATTTAAGTCCTGGTCACTTTGGGAACTCTATATATTAGACAGAACAAACCAGCAGCGTGAGGACAGCACCCTCACAAAGACTTTGAGGTGTCAGCTGTTCTGAGTGAACCCCACTGGAAGGCAGAGTACATGAAAATAATGGGAGAGTGGAAGGGATATGAGCAGACCACTGACAAAAATCTGAGAAGATATGACACTTCATAGGCTCCCCACTGACTACGGAATATGGATATTATTGTCTGTTAGCATAGTCCTTGCCTTTTTTTGTTTTTTTGAGGTGGAGTCTCACTCTGTTGCCCAGACTAGAGTACAGTGGCACAATCTCTGCTCACCACAACCTCTGCCCCCACCCAGATTCAAGCAATTCTCATGCCTCAGCGTCCTGAGCAGCTGGGAATGCAGGGGCATGCCACCATGCCTAGCTGATGGTTCTTGCCTTTCCTTCCATTGCATACTTGCATTTCTTTCCAACTCTGCAGAACTGCTTCCGTTATCTCAAATGCACCATGCTGTTATATGTTTCCTGCCTTCATACGTGACTATTCTTTGGAGTGCCCTTAACTAACCTCTGTCTTTTGATTGCCTGATAAACTAATTCCTATCCTTGCAGATCCTGCTCAAGCTTTACCTTCTATGTGAAGTCTTCTAAACTGAACTGAGAAGAACTGGCATTCACTTCATCATGACACTATGGCACCTGTAGTCTCCACCATGAAACATACCCTTCTGGATGATAATTTTTAATTCACATGAGTGCTTTCAGTGTCTTGGTTATGGTGTCTTTATTTATCTTTGAAAACCTAGATCCTTCAAACCATGTTTGGCACCTGGTTGCTATTATTGAATGTTGCTGAATGTAACTAATTGTGTGTGTGTGTGTGTGTGTATTATATAAATATATAATTTATATATAATATATACATATATATAAATTGTTTATAATATATATTATATATAAATTATATAAATATATGATTTGTATATAACATATATAATATATATTATATATAAAATTTAAATATAGAAGATATATTGAATTTTTTACCCGGAGGTTCCATCTGAGTTAATCAAGGCCAAGTTGCCATCCATTATAGAAATCTCTATCTGTAGCGTTCACAACTGGTAGGCATTTAATGTTGCAGCTAAAATTGTCACCATTTGTTTAAACACTATGCAGCAGTAAGAGTTAGCTGTGGGAGTGGTCATTCCTTGGGCTGCACACTCTACTCTTAGTAATTATCGTTTATATGAAGTCTAAAACTACCTTTTTATTATTTTAAATAAAATAAAAATTTCACAGAATTAGTGATAGTTATATTGATATCAGTACTCTCTAGGTTCAGAAGTCAGTAGAGAATTCTAACACGAAATATATGTTAACATCATATTCAAAGCTAATACTATCCACCACTGGACATTTCATGGGCATTCATTCTTGCATGTGCATTTTCCTTTCGATTTATGTCCAGGGAAGTGTTTCCTCTTGCTACATCTTTTCCTGTGATCCTGCTGTGCATTAGTAAATCATCTGATCAAATTTAGCAGTGAAGTTTCTGGCTTTGAAGTAGTCCAAATGAGAAATACCCAGAGTGTTTTGTTATTATTAGATGGACAAAAATATAAGCCTGTTTTGGAGGGGGAAGTCATGGATGATCCAAAAGAGTTAAGAGATATAACTGTTATAAAAGTGATTGCAGTACAAATTTATCCACTAGCACTGTGGCCAAGGCAGGTCCTCTCTGACTATCAGTCTGTTAGAAAGTATCTTTTCTGTTCTTAACACCACTCTCCCACACCGACTAGCAC
This sequence comes from Sapajus apella, assembly GCF_009761245.1. Lineage (NCBI taxonomy): Eukaryota > Metazoa > Chordata > Mammalia > Primates > Cebidae > Sapajus > Sapajus apella. The sequence goes on from NW_022436980.1 coordinate 4,761,965, forward strand.
CTTTTAAAAAAAAAAAAAATCATCTTTTGCCTATTCTACCACAGCTGGAAGTAGGCTAGCTTTTGGAAGAGACACTAGAGAGCCCGTGTTTGCATTTTTTCCTCTATGCCATCTGTTCACAGAATGGATTACAGTTGCCTCCAGTTAAAAAGCAGATTGCCTTGGCCCAAGGTCAGGCGAGAAGTCTCAGCATCCTGTCTCACTGCTAAAAACCTTTTTCCCATCCCTCCAAGACACAAATGTAACATCTGCAATTAGAACTTGGGTTTCTTGACTGGTTCCTTTTGCTTTTGCATAGCAGCGCTCCTGGAGACTTGCAAATGCACCTCCTCTTTCTCTGGCCTGGCCTCCTAATTCTTAATTCCAGTTTATTTTAAATTGGGTTCATCTTTATTTTATTTTTTTTTTAAGATGCCTGCCATCAGCCTTGATTTACCTTCAAATGGGCTTGTGCCCAGAACTTTCAAAACTGTGGTCCCAATGTATATTAAGATTGGTGAAAAAAGTTATAGTTATATTTTGCCAGATTACTTTGGCATTATCTTCAAAGGAACATTTTGGATGTTTCAATCTCTTTGCTTTGTTTATTGGGGATAAGGATCAGAGGAAGAGAGAAGACAGTGAAGCTGAAAATTAAATCTTTCCCAAATTGTTGGGCAACCACTTTGGAAAAGAAGTAAAGAGATGTGTATAATCTCTCTGTCTCCTCTTCTTCAGAGCTTTCTGTTGGCATCTAATAAAATATTTCATGTGTTTTGGAGCCCTTATTTTCATTAAAAAAAAAAATTTGTGAAAGTAAAAAGGTCCTTAGTTAGATCCAGCCAGTACCAGAGTAATGTGCCTTTGGGTGATAGAGGCAGCTCTGGGTGTAAATTGTGCAAAGCTGTAAAATGGCAAGAACAATTGAGAATCAAAAGCTCAAACAAACAAAAAATACTCAACATCGGTCCCTCCACCTTTCCCTTCAAGTGGATCAACCAAAATGTTTTTTGAAATCTGAAAAATAGATTCAGTGTATGCATATTGCTAATGACTTCCTAATTTTTCAGTCAGGGGGCCTGTTTTTTCGCTTCATGCTTCTGCGATACTTGCTCTGCTACTACACCATCTTCAGCATGTCTGTTTCTTTCTTGGCTACAATGCCACTCTCTCTACTCGCCCCCACCACCACCAATTCAAATGTGGGTATATTCCTATGGTCTTTTATTTTTATACTTTCTTTTTAGTTCCAATTATGAAAGTAGATATTTTCAATCACATCAAACCTATATCTATTTCTATATCTACATCTATATGCATGTATGATGTGTCAGTGACTCAATCTTAGTTTCTATATTACTTTTATATTTGTACTAGGAAATCCCAATGTTGTTTGCCTTCTCATTTAGATGCTCACATCTAAACCCCAACTTATCATCTTTTCCATGGGGGGAAAAAAACCAAAACACTTCTTTCCTGTTTCAGTTCCGTATTTTGTGTGTGGAACCACTGGATTATGTTTGTCAGTTTTTGTTTGTTATGGTTGTTTGTTAGTTGTTACTATTATTTTGAGATGGAGTCTGTCTTTGTCACCCAGGCTAGAGTGCAGTGGCATGATCTTGGCTCGCTGCAACGTCCACCTCCCAGGTTCAAGCAGTTCTTTGCCTCAGCCTCCTGAGTACTGGGATTATAGGCACCTGCCAACACGCCGGACTAATTTTTGTATTTTGAGTAGAGACAGGGTTTCACCATCTTGGTGAGGCTGGTCTTGAACTCCAGACCTCATGATCCCCCCACCTTGGCCTTCCAAAGTGCAATAAAAAACTGCACCCAGACTAGTTTTTTATTGATACATAGTTGTATGTATTTTTAGGGTACATGTGATATTTGGACTATGGTTCTTGAGTGCTTAAACTCATCTACCCTGTCAACTAACATTTACTAAACACCTCTGTGTATACTAGGTGTTCTCTGAGTCTTCTCTATCTGACATTAAATATCTAATTAGTTCTAATCGTAATGATTCCTTATTTATAATATTGAGCATTATAAATAGGCTCAGTCATTTTCGGTCAATATACCTGTATTCCTAGAGCCTTGCCTGAGTTTCTTAAACAGTCACTCTGGATCTAGATTTTTACCTTTCCATTTATCCTACATGTCATACCCTGACTAATTTTCCTATCTAAATGCTACTCCTATCAATGCTATATTATTAGAAAGCTTTATTAGTTACATATGTTTACAGTATAAAGTAAATACTCCTTAGACTGGTATCCGTGTTCTCCATCATGTGATCCCAAATTTTATTTTTAAATATAACTGTTGTTCTCCTTGACTCTCTGTATAAGATAAACATTGTGTCCTAATATATTCTGTTCTTCTCTATCTTGGCCCATGACTTTATTTGACTAGACACATTATCCCAGATGCTCTCCTCTCCTCTTTCATTGTTTCAGCCTCCATCTGTCAAAATTCTAGTCATCCTTCAATATCCAGTTGAAATGTCACTTTTTCCATTAAGGCTTCACTGAACACATAAACTGCAGGATCCAAATGGAAAATGGTGTCTTACATAAATGAAAAGAATGTCCTGGCCAGGTACAGTGGCTCACACCTGGAATCCCAGCACTGTGGGAAGCCAAGGCAGGAGGGTCACTTAAGCGCAGGATTTTGAGACCAGCCAAGGTGGCATAGCAAAACACCAACTCTACAAAAAAATACAAAAGTTAGCTAAGTGTGGTGATGTGCACCTGTATTTCTACCTACTTGGGATGCTGAGGTAGGAGGACTGCTTGAGCCTAGGAGGTCGTGGCTGCAGTGAGCTAGGATAGAACCTCTGTTATCCAGCCTTGGCAACAGAGCAAAACCCCATCTCTCTTGAGAAAGAGTGTGAAAGAGAGCGAGAGAGAAGAATGTGTACTATATGACTGTATTAGGATACTGTAGTGGATTCGTGAACAATAAGACTGTCAAAGTAGACTATAACCAGATGGCGGAGTACCTTGAATGTTTACCTGAGATGGTTGAATTTTGGAGGTAGGAGATATAAAGGCATGAGCATTTTCTTTTAATCAGAGAAGTCTGGTCAGAACTGGATTCAGGAAAAGTAGCCCAGTACCTGAATATGGGATCTGTTGGAGAGAGAAGAGCTTCTTAGATACCCTTTTGGCTGTAAGTCCCATGATCTTAACCATTGTGTTATTGGCAGTTACTATGTACTAGGAGCTTTAGGGCTTTAAGCAGATCTGGGTTGCAAACCTGTCTCTACTGCTTTACGATCCATGTGATCTTGGGCTTCTCTCAAAATTAGTTTCCTCACCTATAAAATGAAATTATAATAGCATAATTACCCAAAGTTGTTTTTTGAGGATTAAATAAGATAATATATAAAAGGTAATTAGCACAATTTCTGGTCCATGGTAAGTACTCTGTAAATGGTGGCTATTTGTATTATTTTTATTATTAATGTCAACAATAATAACTATTTCTTGCTTTATTTCTTTTATGCATAATTCAAAAATTTTAATATGCACATGCCTACTAACACCACGAAGGCTAATCTTCTTTTGCTTATATAAAACACTACCCCAAATAGTACTCAAGGCATTCGTTGTCTTTTAAATTGCCTATTCTGTCCAATTTCCCAAATGGTAACTAGACAGTAGAGATTTAAAAATAGGCAGGCATGTTAAGGAAAGGCATTCCAATAAAATGCAGGGTGACTTATAAGCATCTCTTAATAATCATGAGACATATCCTGAGACTTGTGAATCCTTAAATTTGCAAAGTTGCATAGAGAATGGACGCATTGCACTGAAGTAGTGGCTGCACAGGGTTCAGATTCTCTACATAGCAGCCTCTTTGGACTTGAGATTCCACTTGGCCTTTGTGAAGTTACAATGTACTGTTTTCCTTGCACCTTTAAGAGTGCTCTCAAGTAGCGGGAATAATAAAAAATAAATCCTTGCATGGCAAGGATCTATTTTACATTGCTGAAGTCAGTTTATGCGCACCTTACTGTTTGTGTTCTAAGAAGTTGTCTCATAGAATCATAACACTTTAAAGCTTGCTGAGAATTAAAGGATTTTAACCAACTTTCTCGACATATATAGAAACTGAATCCAGAATATGAGAAATATCTTGGCCAAGGTGGTGTGGCTGATTTCAGTTCTACCTAATTTCAATCTGTCCTTTTAGACTCTTAGGGAAAGAGTCACATAAACACGGCATTTCCTTTTCACCTTCTTTCTCTTTGGTTTTGTGGGGTTTTTTTTTTTTTCATTCCTTCTTCCTGAGTTTCCTGTGGAAATAAAAGGAGCTAGATTCTGACCCTCTGACTGAGTGAAGCTCAGTGACTTACACGCACCCCTGCCTGTCCTATAATCCAGCCAGCTTCAGTGACTGCTTAGGGCCCAGCACCTCAATAATTCATTTCACATATTCTAGTCAGTGTTGTTTTGACAAGTGAAAGTTAAAAAAGAGAGGCTAGAGCTGTGCCCTGGTATCCATGCTGGACTGCTTTGAATTAGAAAAACATAATTACTCATAAAATCGTGTGAGGAAATTGTACCTACTAAAATACATGACTCAAAATTAAATGTGTTTTCTGTGTGGGTGGACAGGTGGTGGTATGCAAGAAAATGGAAAAAAATCACAAAACACCCCCTCAAAGTTACCTTTTCTCTGCTTTGGATTTTTGGAAAATTTGCATGTACTGAGAACAATGTACCATCTGTCATCAATATTGGGAGTAATCCAGCTGATTTGTTAACTTTATCACTGTATATATCCTACCTCACTCTGTATCCTAGGTTAATGGGTCTAATTATATGTTTCAGAATACAGTAATTCTGAACCCCCAGTGTGCTTCAGACTCACTTTATGAGCATAAGAAAATAAATCAATATGAATACCCAGGTCCCAGTTCTAAAAAGTTCTGATTCAATTGGGCTGAGGTGTAGGCCATGCATTACAGGATGTCTATGAAATATTTTTAGGTGATCCTAATGTTCAGGCTGTTGAGGACAACTAAGCTACTGATTTCAGAGGCCAAAGCAATTGATAACTGAGATGGTTGAAATATGAGAATATTCTTCAGAATAAAGGCAATAAAGTAAGAGGTAATCTTATCCTGAATTGAGACATGAGGTAGCAGCAGGCTAGGAAGTAATCAAATAAATTGTGGAGGATACTGGTATGGTATTTTTTTCTAAAGTGCTTAACATGCCATTTTAATCAGGGAAAGATGGTAGATAACTATGCATTGCCAAGCAGAGATAGGCCAAATAATTCTCTGGTTTGATTAATGAATTTTTTTCTTAAACAAGTGAAATGAGCATGTACTTGTTTAACAAAGTCCCTTTACGTGGTTCGGTCTGAGGTTAGCAGGTTTAGATCTCAGCTCAAGGAGGAAAGTGCTAGTTAGATTGCAGCTATTAGACACCAGTACACTAATGAGCCAACTATGACGTCTAATCAATGTGTGAAAAATGGATGATTCTCACTAATGCCCTGCTAATGTTCTCATAATGATCTGTCAAAGTACTAGAGCTAATTATTGTCATGGCAATTTGGCCCAAGTTCACCAGGGATAATCCTGGCATTGGTGAATAAGAACATACACTGCCAGTATGTCACACACTTAGTATCCACTTTTCTGTTTCTCCTCATATGGAGATCCTGTATGTCATTATCTATATACCTTTAAATGTGTACTTACATACTTCATTTTTCTTTCATTTTCTTGCTTTTCAAGCGCCATGTTTTATCTTTTCTTCCAATTTCTATTTCTTTTTGTCACAAAAAGTAATGGCGAGAATACTGGATAGGCACTTAAGAGCCTAGGACCTGGTCCTGGTCTCCTACTGTCAGAGCAAGGCATTTTATCCTTATAGGAATAAAGGAACTAGATATGGCATCATGTACTTATTGCTTTGAAATAACAGAATTCTACATTTCCCTTAAATGTCTACTCAATGTTTTTGTCCTTAGTACTATTTTTTTCCTTCAAGTTTATTCATCACCATGGAAATTTATTTTTGAGTTATGGGGCATATAGCAAGAAAGGTGCCTACTGTTAGTCAATGACACAGGAAATGAAACTCACCTGCTACAGAGATTTAGAAGAGGGAGGAGGAAATAGTTAGAGGTTTCAGATATGAAAAAATACCTCCAAGTATTATACATAGCAAGGTAACACTATTGCCTCAAAACTTTCTCCTAGAGTAGTTCTTCTTGCAGAAGAGTTTCTCATTTATAATCTCTTCAATAATAAATTACCATAGCAACACATTAGATCAATATAGCACCTAGTGAAGAGCTCAGATCCCTTTTTATCTCCGTTTACAACATCCTAGTGAGATAGCTGGATAGCTGAGCAGATAATAACTAACTCAGGCAAAGGGAAATTAACATTTATGGACAGAACAATTTTGCATTACACATTTCCTTTTTGAAAGCATTCTTTCTCTTAAGGCTGTTCTTTTCTTCTGTGTGTGTTTACAGAAGATATTTTCAGCAAATGCAACTCAACATCGTAAGGCACTTTGCCCTTTTTCACCTTGAAATCAAATTAAGAAAGGAGGCAACTTTTATTCCTGTAATAGACAAAAGCTGTAACAAATAAATTTGGGGACTTTAAAAGATTTTTAAAAAATATTTGAACATGACCTTAGCTCGGAGATCAGCAAAATTCTCCTATTAAAGACCAAATAGTAAATATTTTAAGCTTTGTAAACCACAAAGATTCTTAGTTATGTTTATTCTTATAATTTGTGATTTTTTTCAAATATAAAAACCTTTTTTTTTTTTTTTTTTGGTCTCAAAGGCTGTACAAAAACAAGCCGTGGTCAAATTAGGCCTCCAAAACATAGTTTGCAAGCCTCTCCCTGAGAATGTCCATATTGTATGATCCCTAAGACACTTAGGCCAACTGGAACACGGATGTTCACATGCCGATGCTCTCGGAGGGCTATGGTTACATGTCTAGATGAATAAAGTCTACCTCTCAAAGGTGGTCTCTACGGTAGTCAACTTTATGAAACAAGACTCATTTTGTAGAAGGAATGCACTCTCTAATTAGCAACATAAACCTGAGTAGCAGATTTCTAAATTCTGTCAAAAGTTCATCATGGCTCAAGACGTGTGTTGTTGTCTAGATTGTCTCCAGCTTATATAATTGATAGGTTTCTGAAAAGTAATCCTAAAATTGAAAGTTTGTTGAGTGAATCATTTTTCTCTTGTCATGTTAATATAATACTACTGATAACTCCCCTGGGAAAAATATTTTAATGTGGGACATAATAGAGAATGCTCTTCACAATACTGACATTCTATTCATTTGTGGCAAATAATTTGTATTCCCTTCATTCCCTGTACAACCCTTGATGAGAAAAGTTTGTCAAGAAGTAACCAATCTCTGTGATCTTTCATGCACATTCTAATGTACACAAATGCATATGGGTATATGCACAAATACATAATTCTAAATTTTAAGTAGTTAATAACGTTTTCATTAGACACTCTAATGATCCATTGAACTTGCATATTTGCAATAAAGAATTTTTAGTCAAAAGAGACAAATCAAAATGTTTTCTAGAAAACAAGCACCAATTTATTAAATTTAGATTAAATTTTTCTTTCATTTGGATCTGATAAAACCAAAAGAGAGTAACAAACAAAAAGAGGGGATAAACATCTTTTTAAAAATAAATACCTCTTTCCATATGAGTAATAATGAAGACTGAAACCTAAATACATTTTGTCAGAATTCATTTTAATGTGCATATATTAAATACCTGTAAGGAACATAACATAGGAAGTAGCAGTCTTTGATTTATCTTCTGATTTTGATGAATTAATGCTGTCAGTTATAAGTATATAAATTCATGCTGTGTTTAGTATAACAATACTTGTAACATCACAAACCCAACCAAGGCAAACAAACAAAAGCTTCACTCATTAGAAATACCCATGAATGGAAGAGTACTTGAAGATACTGTAATATATTCATATTATGAAATATTTTCCAGTCATTGATAAGAATTAGATTGTAATATATTCATGTGGAAAAATGTCCAGAATGCATTAAGTTATAGAGCTCTTTATATAGTGTGAGCCCCACTTTGTAAGTACAAACCCCACAATATATCTGTATAAGTTTGTATAAAATGGAAAAATATGAGGGAAAACATATACTGAGGCTGCTAAATTGGTTGTCTCAGGAAAGTACCAGTGGCAGGGTAGTGGGGTGGGGTGTGTGAGGAGGGCAGCCACAATGGGTAGAGATTGTGAAACTTTCCTTTATTTATCAAATTAACAACAAACATAAAGAAAAGCACATAGATAAAGGAAACATAGGGCATAATTATATATCACTGACCTTAAGTAGATACTACCTTTTAATGAGCATTAAATCAATTTTATGCCAAATGACATGTAAGGAATATTAAAAGTAGATTTTTATAATTCTATACTGACATATAACTAATAATATTAAAAACAGCTCACAGTATCTTCATATGCTCCAAATACTATGTTCAGTACTTTCTACGGATTATACTTTTCGTTGCCTATAGCAACCCTAGGAGGTATGTGCTGTTGATAATCCTTTTTTAACCAACGAGAAAACCATGGATCAGTGAGGTTGTCAGTAGCTCTTTCATATGGCCTGAATTTGGTAGCATGGAATTTTAAACTATGGTCTACCTGCATCTAAAGTCCTTGTTCTCAGCAAAATTATGTTATTGCACAGTATATGGTAGTGCTTTGGAAAGATTCTGAGGGTATAGAATTTTAAACATAGGAAAGTCAGTGATTCTAGATAGATTGCCAAATTGGAGATTCGGAACACAGAAGGGATCTGGATGAAATGAAGGGTTTATGACAATGACTAAGTTTCCATCTTTCCATCCCACATTTGCCCGTAAGTGAGTATCTTTTAATCAGGCTATCCATGTCTGACTATTCATCTTGCTTGTTCAAATATTTCTTCTAATTTTCACTCTCCTGCTTACCACAGATCTTTTTCATTATCCTGATTCTTATGGTTTTCACCTTGGGTCCTATAAATACATGTATTTTTTCTTCTATACCCTCTGACCTCCTATAAAGGATCCTTAAATACTATTTACAGTTGGCCCAGCCGTTATTTCCATTCCAACTGCCCACTTGATCCCAACAGACTTTTATCTGAGCAATCTGCCAAAAATATAGGTCAGATCATGTCACTTCCCTGCTTAGAACTCTTCAAAGTCTTCCCATAGCTGTTAAAATAAACCACACATGATCTGGCCCTTTGCTAATTTCCAATAACATGTATTCTACTCTTCATGTCTCAAACTAACTGTATTCTTGTTAAAATGTCCATGTCTGGATCTCTGAGTCGTGATTATTCTGTTCCTTTTCACTTATTTAGAGAAACTGTTCTGGCTACCCAATCACTTTTTATCCCAGTGGTTTGTTTTAATTCTCAGCATGACACCGAGAACATATGTGACTGTATCTTTGTTAGGTCAATTAAAAATAATTATCTTTTTAATTTACAATTAAGAGAGCAATGTAATGTATAGTCAACAATACAATTAAATTATTCAATAATAGTGACTGTTATGTATTTAATATTTACCTTGAAAGACAACAGCATTCAGAATGCCTGCAAACTCACAAATGCTATTCTCAAGAATCAGATTGTCATGATAGGACTGTGTGTGTGTGTGTGTGTGTGTGTGTGTGTGTGTGTGTGTGTTTCTAAGCAATTACTAACAGGAAGAAGAACAGATCAAGCATAAATCCTGGGACATGCCTTACTTCTGCCCTTTACCCACTGTGTGACCTTGACCAAGGTCAATTTAACTTTGTGAAGTTCAATTATATCAGCTATAAAATGAAACAGATCTTATTTATCTTAGCGGCATGTCTACCTTATAGACTAGGTGAGGTTGTCCACTAGTTGGAAGGAAGGAGGACAAGGAGGTTTCTCATGTCAACTTTACTTCAGTTTCCAAAATTGTAAGCAATAACTGTTTATTTATGTAATTAGTTTAACTTTTATCTTCACCACTGCATGTTTCATGTTATCAGGAATAGTATATATTTTGTAAATCTATAAATACTCAGCATTTAATTCAGTGCCAAGACATAGAAGAACATCAATAATAATTGTTGAAATAATTTTTAGAGATCAAATGAAATATTATACAATATAGCTCTTTATGACTTCTAAAATGTATTACAAATGTACAGTATTAAGTTATTCTCTACCCTAGAACCTATACTCTTTGAGAGAGAGATATTTTTACTCATTACTCTTTATACCCAAAAAAGAAAGGCTACCCTTCAGGTGAGTGGGCTCTGGGAAATTATTTTTTTGCAGAAACTTTTGTCCATATGTGTTGCAAAATCACCTAAAATTAGTGTGCCGGCAAGAGTCTGGCAATCCAGACTGAGATGACCCCTAGAATAAAATGCCACAACAGCTTCCAGAACAGTTCGTTAGCCTGACTATTTACCTGGAACTGAGCATGGCCACAGGACCCTAGGTTATTTCCATTGTCGTGAGCCTTGGCACTCTTGTGAACATGTGGTCAAGCCCACACAAAGCAGAAGTTTGGAGAAAAGTGTGAAGGAGAGAAACAGTTCTGTCAGGCTTTAAGCCCTAGAAGGAGACACAGAAAATTTGAAGAAATCACTTTAAAGTTTAGGTGCCCCCTGGAGCACTGGGGCCATAACATGGCTCTGCTTTCTAGAAACTGAGGTAGAAGAGCCATGCTGATGCCTGGGGAATAGCACTATCAGAGGGGTGTGCTAAACTGAGTTCTCGGCTCTAATTCTAGCTCCCAATTAACTGGTTATTTTCAGGTCTACTGTATGTATTCTGTCTTTTAATTGGTTAAAAGAAACAATGATTTTTTCTTATCTAACTCCCAGTATTGTGTTTTTGTATTTGTGTATTATTGACACACATACTTTATGAAATATATAAAGGGATCTATGGGATTTCAGTATTATTAGAAGTCATGAAGAGCACGTAAACAAAAGAAAAGAATGGGCCATGACTTAGAAGAAATTGTAGGCTGTTGGCTAATAAATAGTGAGTTTACAAAGATGTAGAATCACAAATACCATTTGACCCAGCAATGCAATTACTAGGTGCCTATCCAAAGGAATATAAATCATTCTATTACAAAGACACATGCATGTGTATGTTTATTGCAGCACTATTCAAAATAGCTAAGACATGGAATCAAACCAAATACCCAAGACATGGAATCAACCCAAATACCCATCAATGATGGAATGGATAAAGAAAATCTGGTGCATATGCATTATGGAATACTATGCTGCCATAAAAAGAAATGAGATTATGTCCTTTGCAGGGACTTGGATGAAGCTGGGAGCCAATTATACTCAGCAAACTAACATAAGAACAGAAAACCAAACACTGCATGTTCTCATCTGTAAGTGGGAGCTGAACAATGAAAACACATGGACACAGAGAGGGGAACAAAACACAATCAGCATTGTCAGGGAGTAGGATTGGGAAAAGGGGAGCATTAGGAAAAAGAACTAATGCATGCTGGGCTTGATACCTAGGTGATGGGTTGACAGGTGCAGCAAACCACCGTGGCACATGTTTACCTACATAACAAACCTGCATGTCCTGCACATGTACCCCAGAACTTAAAATTAAAATCAGAAAAATAGGTTGCATGTAAATAAATAGTGGTAGATATTTGTAGTAAATAAAATAGTATTTGAACTGGTATACTGAAGAGGGAATAAAGGGGAAAAAGAGGAAAATAAAAGAGGGAGTATTTTTATTTCAATAAAAACTCTTTGAACTTGTCATAGTAATAGTACAAATAGATAAGACAAATTCTGTTGATGACTTTCCTAAAATATAGAGCTTAGAGTTGTGATTTATTTAATATCTGTGGAGAAGTTATTGAACAAGATTCTGATTTGACTAAAAAAAAAGATTAATTTGGCATTATGTGTTGAATTATATAAACATTTATAGGTGCTAATTGACTCCAAAGGGGTGTCTTTGAAATGTGTTGTCCTTCTTCAGGTTCCTTTGAGTTTTTTTCCGGCATCAGTAAAAATACCTAATCTGGAGATAGCCAGTTACATAAATAAAAAATACTGCTCTTGTTAAACGTAAAAACTGCACTAACACAAAAGGCTTACAGACAGATTAATAGTACAAAAATATTATTTCTTTGGATGAACCCAAAGAACCATCAATAGCAAGAATTAAACTATGGCTTTCTTGAAGTGCACCAAAAGTCCCGGATGTAAGTAGTTTTGTTGTTTGTTTTGAAACAAGTCAAGCATTGGTATGGCCTGTGAAAGGAAAATATTTTGTTATTATAATAAAAAGGAACCCCGTTTCCTTCATGTTTTTATCCAAAATAAGAGACACAAAGTTTTTGTATTTGAGACATAGGTAATTAGATGCAAGATTATCTCATCATTGGTGTTTAAAATTAATGGATCCAGTAGCTGTTTCACCTTATTGTGGTTGTATTTATCAGAATTCAAAGAATATTCCTTATAAGGAACTGATAAGACTTAAAATATTTAACTGCAGCATCTCGCCAACTTACAGATTATGTTCCAAAAATTTATTGAGAGACATTATTTTAAATAGTTATCTGGAAGTTCTGAAAAGTTCATCCTGGTGTACAAGAGCAGGCCTCCCTGAATATTAGCAAGCAGTGCATTGATGATGTCAAATAAAAATTATTAAAAGTTAATTATATACAGAGTAAAAATATGCACAAGTGTTACAGTCCTATAAAGGAAGTTGTCATAAATAATCTATAGTTTACATAAAAGTGTACATTTTGAAGTTTTTATACAAAATGAAACTTCAGTGCATGCAAAATATGTAGGGATTTTAATCTTAAAAACACTAAAGAGAGTCAAATGATTCAAATAATAATCTAGAATTATTCAAAGTAAGTTTAACAATTATGTTGGGTTTCTTTCCAACACTTAATTTTAGGATGATTTTATGATCCTCAACTACAAAAGTTAATACAATGTCTTACAGGTATTACAACTAAAAATCTATTATTGAGCACTGCAGTTACTATAAACAACAAAAAATACTTTTGTTAAAAAATGAATAAAAAGGAAGGATACAATATTTTATGTATACTATGACGTTTGAAGTATAAAACAAACCAAACTCAAGGTTAGAAAAAAAAATCTGTGGGAAAAAGTATTAAATACTATTGGTGTTTAGCATTAGATGATAGGCTATGGGTTTTATTATTTTTATTTTTTAGGAATTTAAAACATTTCCTAAATGTCTTTTTCTCTTATCCATGGATGCATTTACTTAAGAAATTTAAAAAATGCTTTGCCTGTTTTTTTAACATTAACGGTTTATTTTCTTTTCCCAGTAATTTCCAAGCAACAAACAGCAGCTCAAAAAATTTTCAGCATGGAACCCTGTTTAGAGTCCGTTTCTCCCAACAGTGGTTGAAATAGCCATTCTTTTTTCTTTTAGTCATCATATAATAATGATTATAATAGTGATGATAGACAAAGAACACAAAATAGCATTCATTTGAAAATCATAACATGACTTCAAAGCAATTTTCACATATATTTTCTGTTTCGTTCCTCATGATATCAACTCTGTGAAGTAGATGACTTATTTATTAAAGGGAATCAACTCTTTTTTTGTGCCTGGACCCAAGGCAGGAGAAAGATTAAAGGAGCTATGCAGCCTGCAAGAAAGACATCTTAAGTCTTGACTGAACCATTGTTTGTTCACCTAGGGAGTATAGTCATCACCATTTCCTCATTCTCAGAATCTCTGTTGGTAGCAATTGATGTTCTGGTGTCCTAAGAAAGCTCAATTTGTGATCTTCTAGTTCTTGAGTCTAGAGTCAGTTGCATAGCCTGTAGAGAAATTTTTAGGATGGTTATATAGATTGGGTGGTACCAAAAATACATCAATAAATGAAATAGTGACAATTATGGTAGCTTTGAAAAATAAGAAGTGAGTGCTGACAAGATTTACTGATAATTCACTGTTGTATTTTTTTTAATTGAAATTCTATACAATTCAGAGATAATAAAACGCAACCAGAAATCCAGTAGGTAAAGTGCAGATGACCAGATTTTGCATTTCACATCTATATGATTGACTTTCTTGGTGGCATGGAGTCAGGCACTTAATCTTTTAGTATCTCATTTCATTCTTAGTAAAATGTACTTCGTGTTATAATAATACTTATTAAGCATATTAAAACTCATAGGAGAGAGGTGCTAAGTTGCAAGCGTCATCAGTCCCAGGGAATGGGAGATGCCTACCAATTTCCTCGAAGTGTTTCATGAAAATCAAATGCCTCCATGCAAAAAGTAAGTCTTCTCTTGAATGCAATGTAAGAACAGCTTCTTCTTGTATTGCAACCAAATGTGATTTTATTGACAATCACTCTGGAATAACTGCTATCCTCAGAAGAATAAATAAATTTTCAGTGTCCTACAAGGTATTAATCATGTTTTTTAAAAAGTAATTGTTAATGAATTCCACAGTCCAGTCTTTTTACCGCTGATCTTTTTCATCACATAATTTGAGCACTATATAGATGGCATTTTCTTTCATATAAGATATTAGTGATGGAACATTGAACTGGACATTAAATGGAGGACCCTGAAGAGGTCATTAAATAAAATGTGAGTGTTCTCACTTTCTTTGTGTCACAGACTCTGGGATTCTTAAGAGGTTTGCAGATACTGTCTTTGATCATGTTGGCCGACTCAGCTAATATGTTCTCCATTGCCTTGACCTGTGAGAAACCAACTCTAAGGTCAACAGCTCCATGAAACCTCAGTATTAGTTATGGAATATCACTTTAGAGTGTGGGGGAATCCAGGTCTTCCCATTTGGCCACACTACTGGAATCTCTTTTTCTTAAATATTCAAATAAAGTTATTCAGCCCCAATTTTATATAATGGAAGACATTCAGAGTCTTCTTCAAAATTGCCAAAATATATCAAGGGCATCGTTTTGGTAGGTTTGGGCAGAGTCGGGGAAATTAGGTGCTTCTCATAACATTTTTTCAATTTTTAAAAAATTATGATAAAATGCATGTAACAGTATTTACTGTCTTAGCCATGTTTAAATGTGCAGTTTGGTGGTATTAAGTGCATTTATGTTGTGCAACCATCACTGCCATCATCTCCATAACTCTTTCATCTTTTAAACCTAAGCTGTATATCCGTTCAGTAATAACTCTCCATTCCTTCTCCATTCCTTCTTCTTTCCAGTCCCTAGAAGCCATCATTCTACTTTCCGTCCTTATGATTATGAGTACTCTATGTACTTCATATAAGTGGAATAATGGCTTATTTCACTTAGCAAAACCCTCAAGGTTCATTCATGTTGTAGCGTATGTCAGAATTTTTATAATTTTTAAGGTTGAATCATATCATCATGTGTGTATGTGTGTGTGTGTGTGCATATATATATGACATTTTGCTTATCTATTTATCTGTCATTGGGCAGTTGGGTTGCTTTCATGTTTTAGCTCTTGTAAATAATCCTATTAATGTGGGTATACAAATATATTTTTAGATTATGCTTTCAATTTTTTTGAATATACTTAGAAGTGAAATTGCTGGTTGATATGATAAATGTATTTTTAATTTTTTGAGGAATTGCCAAACTGGTGGTAGGAATGTAAAATGGTATGGATGTTGTTAATCCACAACATCCGTGCCATTTTACATTTTTATCACCAGTGCAAATTTGTTTTATTTGCATTTTCATCAACACATGTTATATTCTGTTTTTTTTTTTAATAGCAGGTATATAATGAATGTGAGATGGCATCTATTGTGGTTTTGATTTGCTTTTCCCTAATGATCAGGGATGTTGAGCATTTTTCTGTGCTTATTGGTCATTTCTGTATCTTCTTTGGAGAAATGTCTGTTCAAGTCTTTTGCCCATTTTTGAATAAGAGCAATGTTCAATTAATATCCTGAATATTATTTTTATGATAGTATTTGCAAATATTTTCTACCATTCTGTGGATATCCTTTTTACTATGTGGATAGTATCTTTCAGTGCAACTTTTAAAACTTTTATAAAGTTCAACTTTTCTTTTTTGTCTATCATTTTGTTGTCTGTGCCTTTGGTGTTACGGCCAATAAATTATTGCCATTCAGTGTTGTGATTTACCCTGCTTTTTTTTCTGAGAGTTTTACAGTTTTACATCTTATATTTAGGTCCTTTATTCACTTTGAGTTAATTTTTGTATGTATTGTTAGGTCAAAGTACAATTTCATTCTTTTGAATGCGGACATCCAGTTTTCCCAGTACCATTTGTTAATACTGTCTTTTCCCCCATTTAATAGTCTTGGCATCCTTGTTAAAAATTATTTAATCTATGTTAATCATGGATATTGGCCTGAAGTTTTCTTTTCTTGTTGAGTCTTTGCCGGATTTTGGAATCAGGAATGTTGGTCTCATAAAATGATTTGGGAAGAATTCCCTCTTTTTCTATTGTTTGGAATAGTTTCAGAAGGAATGGTACCAGCTCCCCTTTGTATGTCTGGTAGAATTTGGCTGTGAACCCGTCTGGACCTGGGCTTTTTTTGGGTGGTAAGCTCTTAATTGCTGCCTCAACTTCAGACCTTGTTATGGGTCTATTCAGGGTTTCGGCTTCTTCCTGGTTTAGGCTTGGGAGGAGGCAAGTGTCCAGGAATTTATCCATTTCTTCCAGGTTTATTAGTTTGTGTGCATAGAGTTGTTTGTAATAATCTCTGATGATGGTTTGAATTCCTGTGGAATCTGTGGTGATATCCCCTTTATCGTTTTTTATTTTTTATTGCATCAATTTGGTTATTCTCTCTTTTCTTTTTTATTAATCTGGTTACTGGTCTGTCTATTTTGTTGATCTTTTCAAAAAACCAGCTCCTGGATTTATTGATTTTTTGAAGGGTTTTTTGTGTCTCTATCTCCTTCAGTTCTGCTCTGATCTTAGCTATTTCTTGTCTTCTGCTAGACTTTGAGTTTTTTTGATCTTGCTCCTCTAGCTCTTTCAGTTTTGACGATAGGGTGTCAATTTTTGATCTCTCCTTGCTTCTCATGTGGGCACTTATTGCTATATATTTTCCTCTAGAGACTGCTTTAAATGTGTCCCAGATATTCTGGTATGTTGTGTCTTCATTCTCATTGGTTTTGAAGAAGATCTTTATTTCTGTCTTCATTTCATTGTTTATCCAGTCAACATTCAAGAGCCAGTTGTTCAGTTTCCATGAAGCTGTGCGGTTCTGGGTTACTTTTTGAATTCTGAGTTCTAACTTGATTGCACTGTGGTCTGAGAGACTGTTTGTTACGATTTCCATTCTTTTGCATTTGCTGAGGAGTAAGTTACTCCCAATTATGTGGTAAATTTTAGAGTAGGTATGATGTGGTGCTGAGAAGAATGTATATTCTGTGGATTTGGGGTGGAGAGTTCTGTAAATGTCTATTAGGTTTGCTTGGTCCAGGTCTGAGTTCAAGTCCTGGATATCCTTGTTAATTTTCTGTCTGGTTGATCTGTCTAATATTGACAATGGGGTGTTAAAGTCTCCCCCTATTATTGTGTGGGAGTCTAAGTCTCTTTGTAGGTCATTAAGAACTTGCCTTATGTATCTGTGTGCTCCTGTATTGGGTGCGTATATATTTAGGAACGTTAGCTCTTCTTGTTGCATTGAACCTTTTACCATTATGTACTGTCCTTCTTTGTCTCTTTTGATCTTTGTTGCTTTAAAGTCTAATTTATCAGAGAAGAGAATTGCAACTCCTGCTTTTTTTTTGCTCTCCATTTGCTTGGTAAATCTTAACATAGATGCAAAAATCTTCAATAAAATACTGACAAGCCAATTGCAACAGAACATCAAAAAGCTTATCCACCATGATCAAGTAGGCTTCATCCCGGGGATGCAAGGCTGGTTCAACATACGCAAGTCTATAAACGTAATTCACCACATAAACAGAACCAAAGACAAAAACCACATGATTATCTCAATTGATGCAGAGAAGGCCTTTGACAAAATTCAACAGCCCTTTATGCTAAAAACCCTCAATAAGCTAGGTATCGATGGAACGTATCTCAAAATAATAAAAGCTATTTATGACAAACCAACAGCCAATATCATACTGAATGGGCAAAAACTGGAAGCATTCCCCTTGAAATGTGGCACCAGACAAGGATGCCCTCTCTCACCACTGCTATTCAATATAATATTAGAAGTTCTAGCCAGAGCAATCAGGCAAGAAAAAGAAATAAAGGGCATTCAAATAGGAAAGGAGGAAGTCAAATTGTCTCTATTTGCAGAGGACATGATTGTATATCTAGAAGACCCCATCGTCTCAGCCCCAAACCTCCTGAAACTGATAAACAAGTTTAGCAAAGTCTCAGGATACAAAATCAATGTGCAAAAATCACATGCATTCCTATACACCATTAACAGACTTAAAGAGAGCCAAATCAAGAACAAACTTCCGTTCACAATTGTCTCAAAGAGAATAAAATACCTAGGAATACAACTAACAAGGAACATAAAGGACCTCTTCAAGGAGAACTACAAGCCACTGCTCAACGAAATAAGAGAGGACACAAACAGATGGAGAAGCATTCCATGTTCATGGTTAGGAAGAATCAATATCGTGAAAATGGCCATACTGCCCAAAGTAATTTACAGATTCAATGCTATCCCCATCAAGCTACCAATGACCTTCTTCACAGAACTGGAAAAAACCACTTTAAACTTCATATGGAACCAAAAGAGAGCCTGCATAGCCAAGTCAATTCTAAGCAAAAAGAACAAAGCGGGGGGCATCACATTACTGGACTTCAAACTATACTACAAGGCTACAGTAATCAAAACAGCATGGTACTGGTACCAAAACAGAGATATAGACCAATGGAACAGAACAGAAGTCTCAGAGACAACACAACATATCTACAACTATCTGATCTTTGACAAACCAGACAAAAACAAGCAATGGGGAAAGGATTCCCTGTTCAATAAATGCTATTGGGAAAACTGGCTAGCCATGTGCAGAAAGCAGAAACTGGACCCCTCCCTGACACCTTACACTAAAATTAACTCCAGATGGATTAAAGACTTAAACATAATACCTAACACCATAAAAACCCTAGAAGAAAATCTAGGCAAAACCATTCAGGACATAGGTGTAGGCAAGGACTTCATGACCAAAACACCGAAAGCATTGACAACAAAAGCCAAAATAGACAAACGGGACCTAATTAAACTCCATAGCTTCTGCACGGCAAAATAAACAGTCATTAGAGTGAATCGGCAACCAACAGAATGGGAAAAAAATTTTTGCAGTTTACCCATCTGACAAAGGGCTGATACCCAGAATTTACAAAGAACTAAAACAGATTTACAGGAAAAAAACTAACAAGCCCATTCAAAAGTGGGCAAAGGATATGAACAGACACTTTACAAAAGAAGACATACATGAGGCCAACAAACATATGAAAAAATGCTCATCATCACTGGTCATCAGAGAAATGCAAATCAAAACAACATTGAGATACCATCTCACACCAGTTAGAATGGCGATCATTAAAAAATCTGGAGACAGCAGATGCTGGAGAGGATGTGGAGAAATAGGAACACTTTTGCACTGTTGGTGGGAGTGTAAATTAGTTCAACCATTGTGGAAGACAGTGTGGTGATTCCTCAAGGACCTAGAAATAGAAATTCCATTTGACCCAGCAATCCCATTACTGGGTATATATCCAAAGGATTACAAATCGTTCTACTATAAGGACACATGCACACGAATGTTCATTGCAGCACTGTTTACAATAGCAAAGACCTGGAACCAACCCAAATGCCCATCGACGATAGACTGGGTAGGGAAAATGTGGCACATATACACCATGGAATATTATGAAGCCATCAAAAACGATGAGTTTGGGTCCTTTGTAGGGACATGGATGAACCTGGAAACCATCATTCTCAGCAAACTGACAGAAGAGCAGAAGATCAAACACCACATGTTCTCACTTATAGGCGGGTGTTGAACAATGAGAACACATGGACACAGGGAGGTGAGCACTACACACTGGGGTCAGTTGGGGTGAAATAGGGGAGGGACGGTGGGGGGTGGGGAACTGGGGAGAGATAGCAAGGGGAGAAATGCCAGATGTAGGTGATGAGGAGGAAGGCAGCAAATCACACTGCCACGTGTGTACCTATGCAACAATTTTGCACGTTCTTCACATGTACCCCAAAACCTAAAATGCAATAAAATAAATAAATGGGGAAAAAAAAATTAAACTTCCTCAAATAGTTAAAAAAAATTATTTAATCATATAGGCAAATTTTATTTTTGGACTCTCTTTTATTCCATTTGTCTACATATATGTCTTTATGCAAGTACTACACTGTTTTGATTAGTATAGTTCTGCAGTAAGTTTTCAGAAAATATGGAATTTCCAGCTTTATTCTTTTTCCAGATTGCTTTGCCTGTTTGAGTTTCCTTTATATTCCGTATGAATTTTAGGATAAGTTTTTTTTTAATTCCTGCATAAATGTCTTTTGGATTTTGATGGGAGTTGTATTGAACTAGTAGTTCACTTGGATAGTATTAATATCTTAATAATCTTGTCTTTCAGCCTGTAAATATGGGATGTCTTTCCATTTACTTATAACTTCTTTAATTTCTTTCAGCATTATTTTACAGTTTTCATCGTACTAGCCTTTCTTATTATTTTTATTCATAAGCATTTTGTTGTTTTTGATGCTCTCATAAGTTGAATTACTTTCAAAATTTTCTTTTCAGAATGTTCATTGTTAGTGTATAGAAATGTAACTGATTTTGTGTGTTGATTTTGTGTACTACTACTTTGCTGAAATTATTAATTCTAACAGGTTTGTGTGTGTGTGTGTGTGTGTGTGTGTGTGTGTGTGTGTGTGTGTGTGATCTTAATAGTTTTCTATAGAGAAAATCATGTATCTCCAAAGAGAGATACATGTACCTTTTCCATTTCAATCTGGATACCTTTAATTTCTTTATCTTGCCTAATTGCTCTTGATGAGACTTAGTATTGTGTTGAATAGAAGTGATGAAAGCACACACTCTTGCCTTGTTCTTGATCTGAGAGGAATAGTTTTCAGTCTTTCATCACTGATTATGATGTTTACCATGGATTTTTCATATATGGCTTTTCTTATGTTGAGGTGGTTTTCTTCTGTTCTTAATATGATTGTTTTTATTGTAAAAGGATGTTGAATTTTGACAAATGCCATTTTTGCATCAATTGGGATGATAATGTGTTTTTCCCCTTTATTTTGTTTATATGGTATATTACATTGATCAATTTTTGTTTCAAACCATCCTTTATTCCAGGAATAAATCCTATTTGGTAATTGTGTATAATCCTTTCATATGCTGCTGAATTTGGTTTCATAATATTTTGTTAAGGATATTTGCATCAATGTTCATAAGGGATATTGGTCTGTAGATTTTTCTTGCATTGTCTTTGTCTGCTTAGATATCAGGGTAATGCTAGCTTCATGAAAAAATTAGGGGAGTGTTCCTTCTTCTAATATTTGAAAAGTTTGAGAAGGATTAGTGTCAGTTCTTCTTTAAATGTTTGGTAGCATTTACCAGTGAAGCCATCAGTTACTGGGCTATTATTTTCAATAGATTTTTAATTTATAATCCAGTCTCCCTACTACTTGTAGATATATTCAGATTTTCTATTTGTCTATGGCCTAGTTTTGGTAGGCTTTGTGGTTCTAGAAATATCCAATTTGTTGGTATACAGTTTTCCTAGTACTCTCTTACAATCCCTTTTATTTATGTAGAATCAATAGCAGTACCCCCACTTCTATTTCAGATTTCAGTAAATTTTAGTTTTTCTCTCTTTTTTCTTAGTCCATCTATAGCTAAAGTTTGTCAATGTTGTTGATTTTTTTGAAGAACCAACTTCTGGTTTTGTTGATTTTCCCTGTTATATTTCTATTCTCTATTTCAGCTTGCATATGTTGGGGGAGATGAACAACCAGGGACGGCACCTTTTTGTCTGCACATCTGTGATCACAGGCAGCAATCAGTGATCAATGCATAGATCCCTGATGTTCTGGATGGCAGGGTCGTTTTTACCCTCCCTTAGACTCTCCACAAAATGTGTGCATGCTGCTTAGGTAACACAGGTAAAACTGCCTGCCAAGACCCTGAGGGTTGAGTGAAGCGTAGCTGCTACTCTGAATAGATGAGATTGAACAAAATTAGCCATTTACTCTTCAAGCCTTTCCTGGAAGTTTCTAAACCTTCAGTACACTTCAGAGTTCCCAAATAATTAAGCAGACGGATTCTGCCAGTACAGTTGTTATCTAGATGGAGGGACAGATTTCTGGTGCTTCCTTCTCCACCATCTTTCTAGAATCCTCCAATTCTTCTTTTAGCTTGACTAAATTCTTGTTCTTGTTGAATTCTTAATTACATATTTGTAGACTCCTTGTAGCTGATGTCTTCTGTTTCATGTTCCCTCAAACATCTTTTCCCTTTAATTCCCCCAAACACCATAAATGCAAAACTGTTAAATGCATAGAATTTTTAAAAACTTAATGATAATAAACAAATACAGAATATAGTGCTTACTAAAAATAAATAACAGTATGTTTTGTTCATTTTAATATTCTGTTTTCACCATGACATCACCATTTCATTGTATTAGTTTGCTAGGATTGACATAACAAAATACTACAAACAAACAAAAAACATTTTTTTTTCACAGTTTTGGGTTTGTTGGAAGTTTAAAATGAAGATAGTACCAGGGTTGGATTCTTCTGAGGCCTCTCTTGTTGGCTTGCAATATCTGCCTTCTTGCTGCCTCACCATGTGGCCATTTTTCTGTGAATGTGCCCCACTGGTGGCTCTTCTGATTCTTATAAAGACACCAGTCATGTTGGATCAGGGGCACATTAAAGGCCTCATTTAATTTAATTACTTCACTAAGGAACTAAGCTCCCTCTATGGTTATATTCTGAGGTGGGGGGGAGGTTTGGGAGGGGTGACAGTTCAGACATTAATGTATTGATTTTTTGGGAGAGATATAATTCCAGTCAACAACATTCTATTTCCCTTAACATCTCTATTTTTAGTAACTTCATGTTTTTCCAGTGACCCTCCTCCTCCTCCTCCTCCTCCTCTTTAAATCCCTGTGCTCTTCCCTAAACTCATTCATTCTAGAATGGCAAGAGGGCAAGCCCATATTTCTATACTTTATATCTCTTGGTCTCTCTTTTCTTTAATAGACCTGCCAGGGTGGGGAGAAGGGACACAGCCAGAAGAGTTACATGAAAATATTTTCTGAAAGGTAAGAGCAATGCTGTCCTTGGAATGAATACTTCTATCATTGTGGCTCAAACTGCAGCCAGTGTTGTAAATAACATTTTTTTCCCTTGACTGCTCAATGTGTATCACATTCAACCTTTTATTAAAACTGTTTGCTGCATCTGTCTGCCTCAACCAGTAGGTTGTAAGGTCTTCGTAGGTAGAAGCTATGTCTTACTTACTGTTGTATTCCTTACAACCCGTAGCTGAAACCTTCATATCACAGGATCAGTCTTCTTTTTTTCTTCTTGCTTTCTTTTACAGAAAAGCTGTGAATTTCTTTCAATAAATATAATACAATGATTTCTTCTATAATTTCTTTTTTTTTTTGAGACGGAGTTTCACTCTTGTTACCCAGGCTGGAGTGCAATGGCGCGATCTCGGCTCGCCGCAACCTCCGCCCCCTGGGTTCAGGCAATTCTCCTGCCTCAGCCTCCTGAGTAGCTGGGATTACAGGCATGTGCCACCATGCCCAGCTGATTTTTTGTATTTTTAGTAGAGACGGGGTTTCACCATGTTGACCAGGATGGTCTCGATCTCTTGACCTCGTGATCCACCCACCTCGGCCTCCCAAAGTACTGGGATTACAGGCGTGAGCCACCGCGCCCGGCCTCTTCTATAATTTCTACACATTGGGTCTTAAGCTTTGTTCTTGAATTGTCCTTAAAAATCTACCTATGTACTTCAAATACTACAAATTATCTCATACCCATTCTAGAATGTTTGTTAACTTCATTTCTATTTATCAAAAATAACCTTTCTTTTCCAGTGACGTACTAACTTCTTAGCCATGAATTTATATTCCATCCTTTAAAATGCTGCTTGTTTTCTAAAAGTTTAGAAAGGGAGGACTTACAAACGACCCTAGATGAATTTTTGTTAAATGACATATATTTATATGATCTCCATTATATCTTATTATGACATTTGGTCACTATTTATTCTTTCATCTCACACTTATAGCTGCTAAATCCTATCAAACAGACGAAGATGATTGTAGACTTTTTTTTTCCTTTGGATTTGGGGGTTATCCGGCCTTTTCAACTGAAACAGCTTGTTTGCCTGAAACCAGTCATTTCTAACAGGAAGCTTATGAAATAGATTCAGAGCAAGGATCCCCCAACCAAAGACTCTTCATGTAGCTTTGTGAATATTTTACTATATAAATCTAAAATTATTTTCTCTTCAACTGATCTCCTTTACTTTTTTTTAGAATCTTCACAATCACTGTCAATAATGGATATTAATAACTTCCCACTCTTTCTTTACTTAAAAAAATGATATATCTTTGGAGATACAGGTGAGCTACATAAACATTAACAAAAGTGGTTTTGATGGCTTACAGCAGAGTAAACATAAACCCTACCTCACTTGTGGCAAATGTGTCTTTTGGAGTTATGAGTGCAAGCTTACCTTTAGTCTTCATCATTGTGTATTGGCCTACTTTTCACCTGTAGGGAACATTCTCCACTTCCTCTGTGCATGGCTGCAGTGGAACTCTGTGGGCATCCTTCTGAGACTTTGCTGGTGCTCTGCTCACACTATTAATTACATGAGAAATATTATTACAGCATTCTTAAAAACCTGTCAAGCAGCTAATATTTTTCACTTACCCACATTTACTAGAAGCAGTTTTGCTTCCACTTACCTGCCTGCCACTCATTTCATTAGTTTTAGAGAATGTTTGTTTGTGCTTGTAGACCAGTAGATTTCGAGGTGGCACAGAGCTACAGTCATTCCACCTGAAAGAAATGTGTGTGCAAGTGAAGACAAGAGAAACAGTTGTGTCGTTACTCCTGTTTGTAAGTGGTGGATTTCTTGTAAAGTTTTTTGGTTTTGTTTTTGATTTTTTAGGGAAGAAAAATGAGCTGGGCATGGTGGCTCTAGTCTGCAATCCAAGCACTTTGGGAGGCTTAGGCAGGTGGATCACCAGAGTTCAGGAGTTCGAGACCAGGCTGGCCAACATGGTGCAACCCCTTCACTACTAAAAATGTAGAAAACTAGGGGGCTACAGTAGCAGATGCCTGTAATTCCAGCTACTCAGGAGCCTGAGGCAGGAAAATCACTTGAACCTGGGAGGCAGAGGTTGCAGTGAGCCAAGATTGTGCCACTGCACTCCAGCCTGGGTAACAAGAGCTAAGCTCCATCTCAAAAAAGAAAATTTAAAAGCAAGAAAAACAATAAATGTGAAGAATAGAAGGCAATATTCTCTACCTGTTTAGAGGTAAAGAAACAAAGGTGGTGAGAGAGGTAAATCTGATAACAAGTGAGGAAATAAATGAGATACACAAACTTGTGATTCAGATGGGATTTATTTATATTCTACTACCTTAGTAATAGATGGCTTCCTGATTTCTCTTTCTAAATTTTATTTAGTATTTAGCATATACATATCCTATGACTTAGTGTAAGCAACAGAACACTGATACTAATTTGAAAATGCTGCTGGGTGTAATTTCCTTTGTGTAATGCCTCATATTGAAGAAATGTAGAATCTCATTGTTCTCTCTCTCTACGTGTGACTCTTCAATGAAAGGATCCAATTATCTTAGCATTCATCTGATCAGTTGTTATTGAATGTTAATCTGTTTGGTCATGTCTAACATGCCAATTAGAAGATTTTGGGTGAGACATAGAAATAATACAAGCAATTGATACAGGTTTTAGATATGCCAGCTGTCTTACTCCTAAAGTCTGGCAAATCACATAAGTCCACTCCCTAGCACCCATATTTTGTGAAGGGGTAGGCAATGCAGTGGCTCAGGAAGATAATGTGGGATGGGAGGGCATGTGTGTTATTGACAAGGAAGACTAAAAAAATATTATGAAATGTCCAAATCAGTAGGTCTTGGCTTTTGTACCTAGAATCATTCCCTAATCCTGGCCTCTGTTATTGTAGCAAAGCAGAGAGGATGGTGACCCTTAGGAGCACAGAGCTTACCGGCCATTTGTGAATTCCCAGCCCCTAGTATAAAATAACTACTAAATAAATGAATAAAAATGCATTACTTCTGAGACACTTCCTCCACACCTTCTTGGGGACCATATGTCAGGTCTTCTTTAATCCTTAGATGCTATCCTACATGTTCATTGAGACCTTGTATTCACTTAATATAAATATATCTGTGGGGAGGATCCTGAATAATAGTTCTTTGAGCAGCTAAGTATGGATGTCATTGACAGTAATCGGTGTCAAAAGTCTATGCCTATGCTTGGAAGAATACACTGATTCTCATTGCCTATCAGTCTTAGTCTTCGTTTTCATGAAAAGTTGATTAAACAGAGGTGCTTTTTGACAGAATTCATATGTTGACTCATATTGGCTTTAGGCAATCCAGTATCTCCTTGCTCATTTTGGTAGGAAAACAAAGAAAAAGTTTACTTCTTATGTTTGTTGGTTGCATGTGTGTCTTCTTTTGAGAGGTATCGGTTTATGTCCTTTGTCCACTTTTTAATGAGGTTTTCTTTTCTCTTGTAAGTTTGTTTAAGTTCCTTATAGACTCCGGATATTAGACCTTTGTGAGATGGATAGATTGCAAATTTTTTCTCTCATTCTGGAGGTTATTTGTTCATTCTGATGATACTTTCTTTTGCTGTGCAGAAGGTCTTTAGTTTAATTAGATCGCATTTGTCAGTTTTTGCTTTTGTTGCAATTGCTTTTGGTATCTTTGTCATGAAATTTTTGCCCATGCCTGTGTCTTAAATGGTTTTCCTAGATTTACTTACAGAGTTTTTATAGATTTGAGTTTTACTTTTAAGTCTTTAATTTATCTTGAGTTAATTCTTGTATATGGTGTTAAGGAAGGGGCCCAGTTTCAATTTTCTGCATATGGCTAGAAAATGGTGCAGTTCTTTCAGCACTTTTATTAAATAGAGAATCCTTTCCTCATTACTTGTGTTTGTTAGGTTTGCCAAAGATCTGTGCAGCAGACCACCATGGCATATGCTTACCTTTGTAACAAACCTGTGCATCCTGCACATGTACCCCTAAACTTAAAAATAAAAATAAAAAATTTACTTCAGTTAAACGGCAGCATGTTGTCCCGGATAATATGAGTCAAGTTTCCTAAAAATCTGCTTAATGCATAGGCTATGCAACATTTACATGTTAGAACCTGCTACACTTCTGACATCCAGTCAGTTTTACTAAGATAACTATGGTTGGTCTGGATATGATTCCATTGTGCTTTGTTGGAGAGAAGCCAAGCCTGTGCATTTTTTTATCAGCACCATTTGAAAAGTTTCAGCATCGACCTTATTTGTGCACTTTTTGAGTTGGTATCACACACAAAAATTATTTTTTTTTACTACGTGCTAATTCAAGGGAAAATATTTCCTTATTTATTGATGGACTGATTAATTAAAAATGTACTCTACACATAGTAAAAATGTATCTTATCTTAGAAAAGACTCAACCCAAAAGTAGTATGTATCATAGACTCTATTCTCAATAAGTTTAATATATAAACATAATATTTTATAGTAACCCCATTTAGAAAGGTCAAATTAAGCAAATTTTTCTTTCATAGAAACTAGGTTTAGTGTAGTTTAGCATGACAAAAATAACCCATAGATTTTATATGTGGTAAAGACATCAAAGGCAAATAGGCAGACAATTAAATACAATCCAAAGTTTATAACTGGAAATAACTATTTCTTTATACTCCGTATTATTTCAAAAACACTTTTTGAGGGAGAATAATTACCAAATACATGTTTGTTCTATTAACAAATTTTAGCTTTCTATTTGTACATATTACTATTTTAAAATTTTCATTAAAACCAGTGATACCTTTCTTTAAGATATGATATTTGAATGACTCACATTTTTATACTTTATAATAGGGATTTCGACTCAGCATTTCTTTGTAGAAACAGGTGTGCATAAAGAGTTAGAATGTCTTTTTTCTAATAAGTCAGACATATTAAAGTTAAAGCATTTCAATTGGTGGATTTTATTATTAAACTCTAGTAATGAGTGTATTTAACAGGCTTCCATTTTTTAAAAAAAAAATTGCTATCAGATGTAACGTTGCATAACAGAGCTTTTCTTCCTTCCAAGTGTGGGGAGGGCTTTACGATTCTATGCCATTCCTTTTTGCATGCATTTGCATCTGAGGTTAGTGACTTCTTCCCAAAGCATCTAGACTATTGTCATCCAGCAACTCCCCTATAACCATATATCCTCACACTATATTACTATATATTATATGTTACTATATTACTCACTACTGAAGTCCAGCAAACACCTACATTGAGGGAAAAATGAAGAATAAATTCTTATATTGCCTTTCCAAGAGGGCACTAGTGTTTTGGCTTGCTAGAATTCTTGTTCCTCCTTCCAGTAAAAGCAGTTAGCTTTTTCCCTGGGGAATAGACACTCCTATGTTCTACCTGGTGCCATTCTGCCTGTCAATCATGAAGCATTCTCCATCTCAATTAAACTGATTAGACTAAACAATACTTTCTCAGCAGTTTGAATACGAAGCATTCTCAGGCAAGGATAGAAAGTAATTGGAACTCATGTATCATAAGGAAGAAACCCAAGGAGATTCTTTATGAGTTTCTGCCTCCACATTCCCTAAAGCTTCCTGGTGTTTTACTTTCCTAAGTCCTAAGTGTTCAACCTCTTTTTTATTTTATTTTTTTAATTCTGTGTTTTACTTGATTTGTGAAACAAGTCAATTTTATTGTTTTCCTTATGTAAGCCCCAGGAGAGATTTTCTGTTGCTTTCAATGAAGAGAGAACTGATGTAAATTCTTTTTAGACTCTTCCTTTTGGGGTTTATTTATTATTTACTTATATTAGCTTTGAAACAAGCTAATTGGGCTCAGTGGTTGTAAACCTTACCTAAAACCTATGCAGCATATATATAAAATGTGTCTCAAAATAAACTTCTCAATTTGCATGTTAGACCATCTCTTTGAGGAGTGTACTCTATATACAAACTTTTTTGAGGCATGTACTCTATATATGAACTTTTTTTATTGTCTTAAAATGTACTAGGTAAATAATATTTTGCAATCCTCTATACCCAGTATTCTGGGAATAATTTAGTTACCATGAACATGGTTTAAAATTATATTATTTAATTAGTGTTCAAACCTATAGGTGTCATCTGTACATGCTTTGGACTAACCTCAGTAAGATTCTCCATTGGCCTTTTTAAACTTGGAGAGACTTTGATTCTGTAAAGTATTCAATAGTTTCACAAAAGATTCCTATTTGTCAAAGAAAATTCTGGTAATTTACTTTTCAGGGAAAATGTTAAGAGATAATTACTTTTTAATAAAACAATATTTTCATTTAATTACATAGATATTAATTAGATGAATGAATTCTGGTTTTCTCTCATGATAAAAATATAGTTTTTCACATTAACTCTAAAAAGTAATACTGGAGTAGTCATACCTGGTGATCTTGTTTGGCAGTTTAATGATCTTGCTATAAGATAAAATAAGGACCTAAGTGTTGATTAGGTCTATCATTATAAGAAACTGACTTCTTATAGAAAATAATTTTAAGTGAAATTTCTTTTTTATTAAAAATTGTTATGGATACATAGTAGGTATATATATTAATGGGGTATATTAGATATTTTGATACAGGCATACAATGTTAATAATCGCCTCAGAGAAAACGGGTTTTCTATCACCTTAAGCATTCATTATTTCTTTGTGTTACAAACATTCTAACTGTACTCTCTCAGTTATTCTAACATGTGCAACAAATTACTGCTAACTAGTTACCCTGTTGTGCTATCAAACACTAGGTATTATCCATTGTATCTAACTATATTTATGTACCTATTAACCATCTCCATTTCCTACCACCCACTTCCACCACCTCTATTCTTCTAAGCCTCTGGTAACCATCATTCTGTTTTCTATCTCCATGAGTTCAATTGCTGTAATTTTTAGTCCCCACAAATGAGTGAGAACATGGGAAACTTTTCTTTCCATGCCTGGATTATTTCACTTAACATAATGTCTTTCGGTTCCATCACGTTATTACAAAGACAGGATTTCTTTTTTTTTAGTCTGCATTGTACTCTGTTGTGTATAATATGTACATTTTCTTTACCTTTCTGTTGATGGAGACTTAGGTTGCTTGCAAATCTTGATTATTGAGAATAGTAATGTAATAAACATTGAAGTGCAGTTATCTCTTCTATGATATACTGATTTCCTTTGTTTTGGCTATATAGCTAGCAGTGGGATTGCTTGATCATATGGTAATTCCATTTTTAGTTTTTTGAGAAACCTCCAAACTATTCTCCATAGTGGCTATACTAATTTACATTCTCACCAACAGTGTATGAGTGCTCCCCTCTGTCCACATCCTCGCCAGAATTTGCTATTGCCTGTGTTTTGGATAAAAGCCATTTTAACTGGGGTGGAATATATCTTTAGTTTTGGTTTGCATTTTTTCTTTTGATCAATGATGTTGAGCACCTTTTTATATACTTGTCTGCCATTTGTATGCTATCTTTTGGCAATGTCCATTCAGATCGTTTGCCCATTTTAAATCAGATTATTAGATTTTTTTCCTATAGACTTATTTGGGCTCTTTATATATTCTGGTTATAATCCCTTGTCAGGTGGCTAGTTTGCAAATATTTTCTTCTATTCTGTGGGTTGTCTCTTCATTTTGCTGATTGTTTCCTTTGCTATGTATGCAGAAGCCTTTACACTTGTGATCCATCTGTCTATTTTTGCTTTAGTTGCCTGTGCTTTTAGAGTATTACTCAAGAAATTTTTGCCCAATTTAATGTTGTGGAGAGTTTCCCTAATGTTTTGTTTTAGTAGTTTTGTAGTTTCAGGTCTCATATTTAAATCTTTAACCTGTCTGATTTTGATTTTTCTATATGGTGAGAAACAGGGGTCAAATCTCACTCTTCTATATATGGCTATCCAGTTTTCTTAGCACTGTTTATTGAAGAGATTGTCTTTTTCTCAATGTGTATCCTTTGCACCTCTGTCAAATAAATGAGATATTTTTATACAGTATTTCCCAATCAGCAGGCTTGCTTATTTTTTAAGAAAAGAATTATTTTGAAAATATGAAGCAGACCATATAAATTTGCTTGCTGCTTTTTCCTTACTGCAGATATTACTCAAATCTTAAAACTCAGAATAAGTATGCACATATAAATATAAATATATATACTAAAGGAGAAGTTAATTTTATGTTGTGGGTATTATTTTATAGAATCAATAGCTAATAAAATGAGCTACTTATTTGAATCAATGTCAAAACCAGTCATATATTATTATATAATAAACAAACAGCATCTATAGTGGAATGCTGGAGAATCAGTCATGCCATTTAGATATAAGTGTTGTGTTCATCTCAGTCTTCTAAATTCCCTCTTCCTCGAGAAAATATAATGCGTGTGCATGTGTGTGTGTGTGTGTGTGTGTGTGTGTGTGTACACACACAGAGCTTTTTTTGCAGTTTTAAAGTCTTTGATTAGTTTCTCCATATTTCTCTCTGAAAGTACAAAACCATCGGTGATGCCTCAATGTCTATCCTGGTTCTGTTACTCTATTTTAGTCTTTCCTCTGGCAGACTCTGAGGCAACCTACCATAAAACATTGCATTTGCATTCAATATCCAAGTCAGCTTTAAACTTGAAGGATCTCCTTCCAGTTTAAAATTTTATAATTTTATGATTTTGCCTATAAGAAAATATTTAAGATTCTTCATTCCCAAGGGAAAGCCACTGGGACTATGATTCTGCAAATTCCTCAAAGACTGACCCACAGTAATGTTTTTGTAATTGCCAGAGCCGTGTCTCCAATAGTGGTAGAGACAGTGCAGGCTGAAATGGCTAGGCCTGATAATCAAGGTGTTTGTAAGAAGGTGGTTATAAATAGCAGTACACATGGAGGGGCAGGTAGCATCAACAAGGTATAGAGTTTGCAGATAAGTGTCTGACCTTAGGAATACCTGCTTTGGATTTTGATTTGGGGATGTCTTGGAAAGAACCAAGGGCATATGGCAGGAATACTGGAAAAGACAGGACAATCACTTAATTTCAGATCTGGGTATGAGATTTAAACAAGACCAATTATTCTATTAGCTTACAGCTTTTAAAATATCCCCTGATCAGAATTAAAAGTTCATGTTGGCTTTAAGTGGCTCCAGCTTCAAGGGTGAAAAGGAAAATGTGAAACGAGTTCTAGCATATCCTGATAATACTGTCTTCAGTCAAACTCTATTAGTAATGCTCATAGCTGTCAAGTTCAAAATAAAATTTTTTACAAAACCATCGAATGGATATGCAATTGAGAAATCTTACAAGCTCTCCTACAATGATTTTTATGAATTTTATTTTAATTGAATCATTAAGTTAATAGATATAAATGACTATTTCCTGAAGTAGGTTCAATAATTTATAATCCAATGTTCGTGTGAATGTGCTCATATATGTAAACTTTCAGTGAAAATTCATAAAATCAATGCATTTCATTATATTAAAATAGGGAATGGAAAATGAATTACTTGTTTTTATTACATAATATCCCTATACTCTTTGCTGCTTCTTTTCCTCCATTTTTTTTTTTTTTTTTTTTTTTTTTTGCATTGTCACTGGTCTGCATAGTACTGGAAAGAGGTTTATACTATCCTAATTTTAAAGATTCATATATAACCATTCAATTCAGTACAGAGTTATGGAGTGTCCTCTGCATATACTGGGCTATCTGGGTAGGAAGATGTAGAGAAACCCAAATTAGGTGGGGAGACATGATCTCTGCCTTTAAGAAGTATATGGTCCTTTTAAAGTATGTAACGTTTGTGACTGGGTGCAGTGGCTCATGCCTGTTATCCCAGCACTTCTGGAGGCTGAGGCAGGTGGATCACGTGGTTAAGAGATCAAGATCATCCTAGCCAACATGGTAAAACACCAACTCTACTAAAAATACAAAAATTAACTGGGCGTAGTGGCGCGAGCCTGTAGTCCCAGCTACTTGGGAGGCTGAGGCAGGAGAATCGCTTGAATCCAGAAGGCGGAGGTTGCAGTGAGCTAAGATTGCACCACTGCACTCCAGCCTTGCAACAGAGCAAGACTCTGTAATTAAATAACAATACCAAGGAACTTTATCATAAAGTGCTAAATTAAATATTATCAAGTACTATAATTATATGGTTCCAACTATAACTCTAGTGCAGAACTGGCCAGAGTTAATTGATCATTTTCAGTAATTCACTACAAGAGTAGATGAATAAAATTTATCTTTGTCTAGATTTTCCCAGTTAGGTCACCTAACCCTTTTTATAACTTCATATTTCTAGGCATGTGCTATTACTAACCCTCATTTCCTCTTGGTTTGCCTACAGCTGCATCTCTGTCTCATGAACCTAATGTTTTTGTTTAAGTATACCACCCTGATTGTCCAGAGGTCAGACTCTGACTAATCAGTACCATGCAGAACATGTCTCTGAAAATAAGAACAAGTGAGAAAACTCTAAGGGTACAGTGCTCAGCTGAATGAGTTGTATAAGAAGCTGGCCTGTATTTAGAATCTTAACAAAGTTAGGTATGAAATTCTACATTTTATAAAAAGAAGCAAACATCTCAGTTCAGGCAACCACTGACACAGGGAAGAAACTGTACAGCTATAAACTTAGGACAGTGTTTGAGCCTTTTCACACTGGGGCAAATAAACCTATATGCATATATAAGACATCCCAGAAAGGTCGTTATTATACAATGCAGCAAGTGCTTGTTGAAGCAAAATACATGTGAATTAAAGAAAGTGATTGATACGTTTTATAATTAGTTACAAGAAAAACTGTTAAACAAAAGCATGTTTTTCAAGATTAAAGAGACAACTTTCAGTTATTTGAATGTTTTACTTTGAGGCACATCACATTCTCTGGAGAGACTAGGTAAAAACTATTACTGTGTATCTAACAGAGACTATTTCCATATTAGAGCACAAAACTTGAAAGGAGATTTATTTAATGACCCATCATTAGACTCAGTTTTGTCCCTAGCTGACACTATAAAGTAAATGAGGCTGGCTTGCCTTTCCTCAGTTCTTCCTTCTCTACTTGTGACTTCTCTTGCTGCCTTCAGTTTCTCATTGTACTACTCACCATCTGAGGTCCCTAGGGCTCATGTAAGTTAGCGTTGAATGGCAAGATCCCATGCTCTGGATCGATCTCATTGTCTTTTCCCTCAGTCCAACTCTTTCATTGTATATACTTTAGAATTTTGTTCTCTGCTAGCTGCCATGATAAAGTAATTCCACATCAGTGATAATCAGGTATTCATGGAGTAATGTGTGGATTTTGAAAGATTCCTTTGTGTTGACCACCCTAGTGGTGGAAATACCAGAGAAGTCATGGGATAATTTTATGACAAGTAGAAACTTTCTGCTTACATACCTAGAGCTGGTGCCTGCTTCCGCTGCCTGAATATATGGTGAAGCCTGTGGAACCTTTTAACCAAATTGTGGAGCTGATGAAGAAGCATGACACAATGTTTGAAGGGTTAGCTAAAATTTCCTCTGATGTTCTAAGTGCTATTTTACACATGTTGCTCCCTGAAAGAGGATGATATATATCCACATGTTGGGGATATTGATACATTGAAATAAAGAGCTAGTTGGTATTTGTCTCTGAGAAGCAATGAGATATACCTTTGTTTGGTTTCTAGTTGAACATTTCCTTACTTCCTTGAACATTTCCTTACTTCCTTGAACATTTCCAGACCTCCACATGTATTTATTCACATTATGTGTGAGCCAGCTAGTTTGAAGAGAATGATATTGGATAGCAAAATCATCTTTCACATTTCAGCTGCAATTCAGATAAACAGACAACAGTTTCTAAGGCTATGCTTATATTTATTTAATTAGTTTATCAGTGTAATCCATTCTGTAGTTTCCAGTGGAGTATTCTTATAATTATTGGAAAGAGTTTGTTTAGTCCAGGCTGATGAACTCTTACTGTATTCAGTTGACAAGGAACATAATTACAAGTATTGTGAGAGCTCAGAATGTATGGGTACATATGTGAATATGCTGCTGACTCTGGAAAATTCTTCACAATCCCTTTCCAACATAGCCTTGGTGAGCTCTCCGGCCATTCCCCTGTCAGGTTCCAAAGCTACTTCTATGTTACTCAGAGACTAATGCTGCTGAGGTGTCCTCATTCTGTATCTTCTCCCTTCAGATATCTAGCTTTTGATCATTTTCCTGTTTAATGGCATCTACATTGGAAGGTAAGATGTGGGAAATAAAGCAAAATTTAAACTAATCAATGATATTGTTTGTAGGACACAGCAGGTGCACTGCCTTCACTCTCAGCAGTGCAGCTCTTTCTTCAGTTCTACTCCCCTAAATCCAAACTTTTGAATCCCTCCTCCTTTATGCAAACACTTTCAATTAACTCTCAGGCAGTTTATTGAAATTTTCAGGGCTGCAAATCAAAAACTTCTTTACAAAAAGTACTGATGATGTTATAAAGGCAAACCCCTTGGCAAGAAATGGGTATAGTTATCCTCCCTTCTCTTGGAAGAAATGCTTCAAGACCCCTGGTGATGCCTGAAACCATGGATGGTTCCAAACTCATAAATTTAGTGTCTTTTACATCTTAACCAAGCACTTGTCATGCAATGGCACTTCATAACTTTTACTGTTTGAAGTGACAGCAAAAGATTTTTTTTATCCTTCTTCACAAGTTCACGGATAGAAGATTTGTTCTTACTGTAGACCTTAGCAACCTGAGCTTACAATTTTTTTCTTCTGTAATTAAGTAAAGAACTTTCACCTTTTTATGTTAAGGAAGCACTTTATGGCTTCTCTTTGACACGTTCAAATTGCTAGCATTACTTACTCACGTGCTTTGGGGCCATTATTAAGTAAAACAAGGGATCATTGACACAAGCACTGTGATACCGTGATAGTTGATCTGATAACTGAGATGGCTACTAAGTGACTAACGCATGGATAAGCTGGACAAAGGGATAATTTATGTCCCAGGAAGGGCAGAACAAGAATAATCTGTGATTTCATCTCCTTACTGAGAATGCAATGCAATTTGAAACTCATGAATTGCTTATTTCCAGAATTTCCTATTTAATATTATTGAACTGTGGCTGAGAGTAACAGAAATCATGGAAAGTAAAACCACAGATAAAGGAGGATGGTCATATGGGGTACATAGTGTCAGGAATTCGTATCTGTGTGTCCTGAACCAATAGTCTTATCTCTGTAGGCCTCCGTTGCCTTATCTGAAGAAATACTTGAATGGTAAAAGGATATAGCCAAACTTTAGTTAGACCAGTATTTATTTAGAACCTGCTATATGCTGTGATTGGAAATTAATTCTTCTGATTCTTGAGCTCATTTCCATCCTCTGCTTACTCTTTTATTTATTAGCTCTAATCTTCTTAATTATTTTAATATCCAAAGGAACATATGTACTAATAAAAATATATAAAGAAGACACAACCTCTTCCAGCTTCACATCCCCAACATGTAGCCTCCCATTCAACAACTTGGTATATTCTCATATATTTTCCTTCATATTCACACAAAATATACAAACACATGCACATGATCAGAAAACATGTAAATATACTTCATCTCTTCATCTCTTTCAGGATTCTGCCCAAATGTCTTCTTTTTTATTTCCCCAGAGAGACTTTTCTTCACCACCGTTTGAAGTTAGTATACTGTCAATCATCATTGCCTTATCGGGAATCCCATGCGTGTGACTACATTGCTTTATTTTTTTCCTATAACACTTATCACCAGATATAATATTATATATATATATATATATATATATATATATATATATGTAATTTATTCATTTATTTGTGTGTGAGAGAGTCCTCACACCTTAGGATATGTTTCGTGAGAGCCATTATTTGTGTCTGTTTTGTTTATTGCTGCAATCCAGTGCTATAATAGTGGCTGACAGTAAATGCTAAAAAATTCTGAAGGAATATGTGAGTGTGTGTTTGTGTGTGTGTGTAGCTTTCTTTTGGGGGGGGGTCATTATTCTGGTTTTTTTTTTTTTTCAACTTAAAGCGCGGTAATACTGAGCAAATAACTGTATAGTTTGCTTCACATACTAAAAAAACCAGCAAGAAAAATAGGCACATATACAACATATGTTCTAAATTTTTAGGTACATAATATTCCACAGTATGGACTCCACGTTATACTTAATTATTCTGATATTAGTGGATGCCCAGTTGTTTTCATTTTTTAAGTTGAGAAACAATATAATACACTTTTAATATTATCTTTATGGCTGGTGCTTTTATTTCTAAAACATAATAATAATTGCTGTTATTAATTGCTTTTAGTGCAGAACTTTTCTAAACACTTTGCATCCACTAACTCATTTAATTTTCCCAATAGTCCTATTCATTAGATATAGTTATTATCTCTATTCAGTGGAATACAACAGAGGGAAATGAGCCACTGGAAGTTTAAGTAACTTGCCCAGTATCACAGGTCTGCTGAGAAGGTAAGCCAAGATTGAAATTCCAGCAGTCTGAACCAAGAGACTGCTTTCCTAAAAATTATACATATTACAAAAGTAGGATTGGCCTCTCAAAGGTAATATATATTTTAAATGTAATCGCTTTTGCCAGGTAATTTCCAAAAATTAATTTTGTCACCAACTATAAATAAGAGTGTCACCAATAATAAGTAAATTTCTTTCCCTTTATCCTCTTCAGAAAATTTTTGCTGTTTTCTTCTCATTTTATTATGTTTTAATATTTTGCAGAAGTAATAAGTTAAAAGATGTTTTGAATGCAACTTCTAGTGAGGATTAATTCTGTGGTTGGAAATTAATATTAGTTTGCATATATTGCTTTACAGGTAAAAAATGCCTGTGACAAATACTTTCAGTGAAATGGAAATGAAGGCTAATTTCTAGTGGTTACACAGTCATGGCCTCTAAATTACTATTAAGATTACAGGGATAAAAAATGCCTATTTCTAGCAATGAGGCTGTTTTAACTGCCACTTTCCCTTCTTTCTCATAGGATAGGATGAAACGAACCTTGAATGTCAGGTGCTTTGTTAAAGAGAAAGGAAGGAAAATGCATGACAATGAAATCATAATGCCAAATACACTTGGGCTGTTGATGTTTTGGTATAGGTTCATTATTCACTTAGTCTGCCATATGAGAGGTTTTCAAGAATGCAATTATAGCTGAGTTTATTCTGACCCGGATCAAATTCATTGTACTGAGGCATGAGGAGAATATGATCCTTTGGCAAAGGAGCCTATATTACAAACAACAGGTCATGAATGAGAAATGAGACCAAATGTATTCAATTGTAAAATTGCCAACCTATTGTGAATAATTTCTGTCCTTAGGGTGACTATATAGTTTATTGTTCAAATTGTGAAACTTTAAAAGTAGAAGGATTGCTACCAATAATTATGCTGGAGTATCAGATATACATTGAGACCTTTCCTAGAAAGCAGAGATGTATAGTAACTCTACATATCCCAGATTTTGAGTTTTTATTTTTCTTACATTCATGCTTCAAAATCTGCTTGTAAAAAAAAATTGGCTAAGTGGCCGGGCACAGTGGCTCACGCCTATAATCCCAGCACTTTGGGAGGCTGAGGCAAGGGGATCACGAGGTCAAGAGATCGAGACCAGGTCAACATGATGAAACCCTGTCTCTACTAAAAATACAAAAATTAGCTGAGCATGGTGGCGTATGCCTATAGTCCCAGATGCTCAGGAGGCTGAGGCAGGAGAATTGCTTGATCTCAGGAGGCGGAGGTTGCGGTGAGCCGAGATCGCGCCATTGCACTCCAACCTGGGTAACGAGTGAAACTCTGTCTCAAAAAAAAAAAAAAAAAAAAATTGGCTAAGTGATGGACAGTAGTATTTTTCATCTCATTCTCTTTTTATATCCGTCTTTCCTTGTCCCTCTTCTCTTTTCTTATTTGATATTTTTCTACCATGCTATATTCTTTCATTTCAAAATATAATATTTCTATTTATGATTGATAAGATTGTAAATAAAAGCAAAAGATGAGCTGAAGTTGGCTGTGGGTTTCTTGAGTTCTAGTGTGGATATACCATGGAGTTATAGTCTGATCCTCTTTGTTTTTCCTGTGCTTACCCTTTTATTTTACAGTCATATGTCCTACAATTTCTACATTGGATTTCTCATAAAATCCAATGTATAGGTCATTCTAAAATACAAATTCCTGAATTCCATGAAAACAAGTATATCTAACTATTTGTAAAGAAATTGGGGTGGGTTGGGGGAAAGAGAGACAGTGGCAGAACTAGCTAGTACAAGGAAGAGAGCACGAGAAAGTTCATGTCAGATATAAGTGGTCAAATCCTTCAACCACAGTTACTATCAGTTTTCTATATACACATTAAGCTGCTGCCTGACCATGTTAAATGAGACCAAAATTAATTTGCCTGTAAGTCTGGAGAGAGCCAATATTTGTTTTCTGAAGCAGTTATTTGACTGACCTACTAACTGTGAAAATAATTCTTCAAGTTGAGGGTTAGGATAGGGAAGAAGAAGCAAATTCTGTATGCACAAGCTAAAGATTGGCCCTCACCATCAAAGCTCCAGTCATAAAGAGTGAATAGAAGGAAGGATTATTATTATCACTTTGGTTTTATTTAAGTATAAAAGTATCAGCACTTTAGTACTCGAAGGATAGCTATAAGCAAGATGAGAAAATGCACTTGCTGTGTATTGTTCTAGCCACACTAAACGTAGGGTTGTCCCTACATTTGTGGAAAGTTGGTTTTCTGTATGAGCATTTCATCATAAACTGGGTATCATTTGTATATTTTTCAAAATTGCATAAATAAATCATTTTATTTATTAAGTCCAGAAACTGATTTTAGGGATAGAGGGATGAGTTGTGTTATTTAATCTTACTCTGGTGGGTAAATGAACATACAGATTCAAAGGTGGTGAGTGAGAGAAGGAGACTCTTGATATGTTAGAAGACCACTGCTCCAGGATACGTGTAGAAACAAAACTGACACATAGTAGGTACTTAATGAATGTTTGTTGAATGAATAAATTTTCAGGCCTGCATGAAATACCTATGTGCCATGTGTCAACACATATAGCCCCTCTGGTACTCAGTATCATCTGCAAAAGGAAGGTGTTAGACAAGGATCGTTAGCAACTGTTTTATTTCTAAAATTCTGTAATTCTTAATGATAATTAATAACAATGAAAAAAAATACTAGGAATTAGTTCCAAAGGCCCATGGATACTCAAGTAAATTATATTAGAACTCTCTCTAATAAGATAAAGCTAGAACTGGGCATGGTGGCTCATGCCTGTAATCCCAGCACTTTGGGGGGCCAAGACGGGAAGATTGCTTGAGTTCAGGAGTTTGAGAGTAGCCTGGACAACATGGTGAAACCCACCAAAAGTACAAAAATTAGCCAGGTATGGTGGGGCACATCTGTGGTCTCAGCTACTGGGGATGCTGAGGCGGGAGGATCACTTGAGCCCGGGAAGCAGAGGTTGCAGTGAGCTGAGATGGTACCACTGGACTCCAATCTGGGCAACAGAGCAAGACTGCATCTCAAAAAGAAAAAACAAAAAGAGAAAACTAACCCTCAGGAAAAAAACCATGTTTTCTGAATTTAAGAGAAAAAAATCTCCTGGGCATATATGTGCACATAAAATTTAAAAATCTTATTAATAGAAACATAAAACAATGCAAAGTAGAACTCATCGCCTTGAAATGTTTATCTGTGGATATATGGTTGTATGCAATGAAAAGTTAATTTTCATTTTTGTAGGTTTTGACTGTGGTTCTAGAGTCTAATCCCTTTAGGATTCATAGTAATTTTAATAATTTGCACCCAGACATTTTAATTAGTAGAATATGCTCTGGTTTCTTCCTTCATCTCATTTCAAAATAGATTCTGCCTTTAGATTATGTGCATGGCACATTGTATTTATTTCTTTACCAAGTACGGCATTCATAGTAATGGAAAACACTAGTAGGAAGCAGTCTGTAATTATTATGATTATCTCTAATTCTGTTTTCTGCTTCTCTGGGTTTTTGTTTGTTTGTTTTGGTTTTGTCTTGTTTTGTTTCATCACATAAGAGCCTGAGCTTCTCTAGGCCTAGTAGCTGAACCAGTCACTGACACTGCTATACCTAATTTTACAGAAACTTCCTGGGCTAGATATTAACAAAATATTTTCTTGTTCTTTAGATCAGTACAAACAAGCAAAAACCCAAACAAATCTCAGAAGTTCTAAATAATGGCATTATTATGAAATTAGAGAAAAATATCTAAAAGATAAAATTTTAGAAATCAATGAAATTATGAATAGTTTTATTACTGAATGTAACTAAGTATCTACCCAGTTGTAGTTTCTGACATTTACTGGAGAAATACCATTTCAGTGATTGCCATGTACATTAGGTAGTCATTTCTCTGTTCATTTACAGAAAAGAGACAATTGATACACCCCAAATCCTGAACTGTAGGGTAGATATCTAGTTCCTCTCATTTCTCCAGATGACCCCTGCTCTGAGGGGTTGACAGCCCTGCAGAATTCTAATTTCTACATTTTTATAATATTACGTTACTTTATAACTATAGTATAATGATGATGACAACAGTAATATGGGAAGTTGA
This sequence comes from Sapajus apella, assembly GCF_009761245.1. Taxonomy (NCBI): domain Eukaryota; kingdom Metazoa; phylum Chordata; class Mammalia; order Primates; family Cebidae; genus Sapajus; species Sapajus apella. The sequence continues at coordinate 4,803,987 of NW_022436980.1, forward strand.
TATCTCATACTCAGTTGCTCTGTTATATAGCCACACATTTTCTTTAATAAATTATTAAGAGTAAAACCTCTTCCATTTTTAGTACATTGAATACTATTTGATTTTAAAGAATCTTGCCTCATGAAGCCTAGCAGACAAGTAGTAATCTCCTTGAGAGCAGAGGGCATCCTTATTATTTTATCCACAGTACTTAACATAGTACATATTACAGAATTATATGTTCATTAAACATGTGCTAAACAAATCAAATATGTAATATGTACACACGCATACATCCACACAGGGATTACAATCTGTTCGCTTATATCCTAAAGGAGATCAAAACAAGTTTTAAGCAACACCTACAGTGAATAAAATAGAAATCAGTGAGTGGGATCTAAATGGATTTACAGAAATGTATCTCTTTCTCATTGATTCTTGCTGGAAGCTTTGGAGTTAGTCAAACTTGGCTTTGAACCTCAGTGCTAGACTGACCAAGTAAATATGTATCTTCCCCGTTTCCTCTTCTTTAACATTAGGGTAATAATACTTAACCTCTTAGGGTTGTCGTATTGATTAAATATGCCCAGAAAGCTACTGACACATTTTGTGTCTAGATGAATGGTGGTTGTAGAGCTTGCATGAGAATTAGAGTTGGGGTCATTTGGGATGTGTTTTTTGGGTTGTTGGCACCAGGTGCTTTTCAGATGTGACAATTAAAGGAGGTAGAGTTGAAGAGGCTAGAGGCAGGAGACTTCTTTAATGAATATGGTGTGGTGAAAATAGGGTTATCGGGTACAATAAAATATTCTCTGTTGATTTCTGGAATCCCCTGCAAGTTTACATGCAATTAAATTATAATAATGTTCTCCCTCTCACCACCCCTTACATTCCATCTTTGGCTATCTATCATTTATTCTACTTTGTGTTTAGATTTTTCTTACTCTAAAGCCATAAATGATTAAGGAATTCCTGGGTTACTTACATTTCTTTCTATACTTTCTTTCTTTCAATGAACTCTTTACATATGACTCTTGTCTGTACCAGTACAATCACAGCTGAGTTGGACTTTTATGGAGAAAGTTAGGCACACTTGTGACCTAAAACTTGTAACCAATTCATATGGCAGAGCTACTCAGCATTTGGGGAACCATAGGGCCATTACTCATATGCAGCCATAGGAGCCAGGTAGGTTTTTATTTGCTTACTTTTCGTACCCACATGATGAGCTTATCACCCTATAGTTTAAGTCCTTGTTTTTCATTAAAATTTCCTTTTTCCATTAATATTACCTAAATGTTGTGGCAAGGAGATTTTCATATATTATCCAGTTTCTCTTTTTCTCAGGAATAATACGTTTATACTCTTAATAGTGTTTGTAGAGTGATGCTATAGTTTGAAAACTACAAACTACCAGGTTTCTTTGAAAAAATTCAGATGGCAACCCTATCTGTACATAGTTGAAGTGAAGCTAGACTGTGCAGGCTTCTGTGTGTCTATGCAGTTCGGAGTGACCTGCATTCTACCTTTTGCTTATTGTAGTGTTGACCGAGGCCATGCATTTTGAAGATGAAGAAATTTATGAGATACAGCCAAAATAGTTTTTATGTTTAGCCACTAATAATCAACACAGAGACCCACACTATTAGTAAACCCGGAATGACCTGAATCTGTCTTAAAGACTGCCTGTGGCCAGACAGACCATATTATACATGGCATGATGCATTTTACTGACCATGTTTAGCTAAACTGGCTGCCTCAGGTGACTGTCTTGTTTCCATTAAAGCACTTGTATTCGGAAATTACCTGAAACCTAAGAAGCTATTTTCTTTACTGTTAGAATATAAATAACAAGTGGACCCTGGTGATTATTATATTGCTTCCACATTCCCCACCAATCCCTTCAGGCTAGTCAGTGGCATATCTATCTAGGGTGGGTTTTTGCTCTGTTTGCATTGCTTTCAGGGTCACAAACCTGTCCTTTGTGTAACTCAGGGGCTCTTTAGTGACCCATGTTTCACTGTGTTTGCTCTACAGCAGATGTCTTTTTAAAGTTTCCCCTGAGCAAGGTACCTTGTCTTTCCAAATGCATCATGTGAAGGTGCAGGTATTTCACATTTTCTTCCTTTCCACTCCAGGGATCAGTGATTGATGATTAAGTCACTTTTGTTTGTTTGTTTGTTTGTTGTTTATTTCCCCCTTTTGCTCGCTAACCCATTATACTACATTACTTACTTTGTTCCTAAGTTATATCATCTTAGTGTTGAAAATTCTTAACGCATAGTGGAACAACTATTCATCTCTCTTTCACTTCCTTTCTCACACTTTAGCTGTGGAAAGAATCCATCAATATTTACTCTTGAATCATGAAAATGATCCTACGGTTACTGAATTATAGAGTCATAGAAAGTTAGAGCTGAAAAGAAGCTAAGTTATATTTCTCTTACATCTATGCTTCAAATAGGGCATATCTTGGATTGTTGTAACTGCGAGAAAATTTCCCCCATGCAGTTTCCTATGTTATAAAGCATGTCACATGCGCTTGACGTTTGGGGTTTTAATGCAAAACCCCAAATATCTATTAAATTGAGTCCATTCAATCTCTAAGACTATGCCGCAGCTATTTTCACAGCTCTTAATAGTAGAGAAGGCATTTCAAAATAGAAGCTTTTTCAAACTGAAAGCTTAGGGAATGTCATTTGAGGGACACTGAGATGATCCATATCAAAACATACTCCTCATCTATTGAACAGGAACTTCTTTGTGTAGAAAAAAATGTACTGTCCCTTGTTCATATATTTGAGAAATGTATTAAAATGTTATCTAATATACTAGTATCTTAGTATAAATTGGTTCAGATCCTCTATTTTCTTTCCCTTATCGTTTTACTTAGAAGAAGAAAGTTTCTAGAGATTGATAATCAAAAGAAAGATTTGATGTGCATACTGGAAATAAGGATGAGGACATTAAATTTAGACTAAAGAGTGGAGAAATGGAGATCAGTATTTAAAAGGCACTGAAACCACAGTACACAAAATGCAATTGTTCCCAGTACCAACTCCCAACGGCTCAAGTTTCTCTACCTTGCAACTGAGAAGAGGGTCTATCCAGTTCTTTCCAATAACATCATGACAAATGAAGGACTATTGTTAGTTTTGCTGAGGTCAGGATGTTATCTAACACACTAACCTTATACTAAGTCTGCCCCATCCCCTCTTAGATGCTTTCCCATGGCATTTTAATGCTATTGCTATTATTTTACATTTATATAGCCCTTTTCTCTGAGGGAAATTACGCCTTTCAAATGTTGACTTAGTGTTACCCTTTCCCTGTTAGTCATTTGCTTATCCAGCCAATACATGTTTAGCTCCTTTAATCTTTTTCCATAAATACATCATTCCATTTCTTTCATCATTTCAGTGCTATTCTCTGTACTCAGTCCAATTTCTCAACACATTTCAGGTGTCGAGGAGCCTGATGGTACTTTAGCCTAACTGGAGTCAAGGAAGGCATGAATCATTTCTCTATATTTTTGCTCTGCCCCAGCATAATGGATCATTGTATTCAGTTCAAAATAGCATCAGCCCCTTTGGCAGCCATATCATACTGCAAACTGATATCTAATTTGTCCTCCATTATCAGCTCCAGGTCTTTTTTCAGCATTACCACTCACTGGATTTCTCTTGTCCATTGAATTATTTTGCTCAAGATGTATTGGTTTTCATTTTTCTAGGCTGAATCTTATTTTGTTATTTTCAGCTCATATTACTACCCTCTCTGGTCAATTTATATGACATCTGTGAATCCTCAAAGGTGCCTGCCATATGTCCTCACTTATCACCTGCAAAGTTCATTAATAAGCTATTCCCACTGTTTCCTTATCTGGGAGATTGTTAAAATAATGAAAATAATCCTTCTTCCAGGTTAAAAGAGATTTAATAGAACCTGAGCTAACACTACATCACCAACAACAAAAAAACACTTAACACTATTTTTATATATAACATTAGTTTTTTTCTACTTCTTTGTAGTTTAAATTACCTAAATTAATCTGGATTACATTCTTAATAAAGGTTTTGAGAGTTTGCTGATATTTATGTATTTTCATAGAGACTCCATTTTATCTATGCATAACTTGGAGTTGTTAAAACAAAAATCCGTTTTTAAAGTGTTTAAATGTCATTACCTTAGCTACTTGGAGTCCATCTGGATCTGTAAAAAGATCATTTAGCTTCTCCTGTCTCCATATGCCACACAAGTAATCATATCAACTTCTCTTATGGGGGGCTGATGATGATACACATAGAGCTTATCAGAAATGTTTTCTTCTCCTATGTTGAAAGAGCTGGAGAAAATTACAAAAAAATGTGCCCAACTGGATGTGGTTATATAGTATCACTTTCAGAGAGTCTAGACACAGCGAATTGGAAAGAGACATTGATGTGTTGTAATAATTCCTAGGTTCTGAGGTTTACTGAGCAGTAAAGACACCCTCTCTAATAGAGCCTTGGATCTGTGTTTACACACAGTATTGTCTGCAGGCTGTGTGACAGATCTACTTATATTTTTATATGTAGACAGAAACCATGGTTAGTAACAAAATATGTACTTTTTTCTAACATAAATACTACTATTATATGCATGTCTGATGATTATTTTTAACATTTAAAAAATGACTCATATGGGCAAATGTTGGGTTCACTGATCTGCAATGAATATTCCAATAAAGTATCTCCTCTGTGTAAGGAATATGTTGGGAAAGATGGATTCTAGAGTACTTTTTTCCACCTTGATATTTGTTTGGTACAATTTAGATGCATTCTATTGATTTTCCTCAATTATAAGGGGTAATAACTTTGATCTGCACTGAGGTATGTAGGGACCTAATTTTCTAATGCTTTGCAGTGCCTTGCAAGCTTTCCAGCCATGCTCTATGTTCTGCCCCCCAAATTTTATCTGTAAAATGACCATGTTGTTATACTCTAGACTCTGGGTCAGAAATTTGGGCAGACAGTGGAGACAGCTTGTTTCTGCCTCATGATATCTGGAAATTCATCACTCAAGCCTAGGAGTGACTCAGCGGCTTGCAGTGCTTCAGTGGTTAGGAACTGGTAGTATCTGGATGCATCTTCACTTATATATGTGAAGATGCATATTAACCCAAGCTATTGGTTGGGATCTCAGCTGGAGAATTCAGCCAAAACACTTAATAGTGACATCTTCATGTGAAGCATGGTAAAACTCAGACTTCTCATCTGGTGGCTCAAAGTTCCGAAGGCAAATTATTTTGAGAAAATCAGGCAGAAACTCTATTGCCTTTTATGATCCAGCCTTGGAAATCATAGAGCATCACTTCCTCTGTGCTCTACCAGTCAATCATTCCCTAAGTTTAGTCCAGGTTCCAGGGGTGAGAATGTAGACCCCCCTTCCCCATGAGAAAATGTCAAACAATTTTCAGACATGTTTAAAACCTTTACAATTAAGTATCATTAAAAGAAAAACAAAACTTCATTAGTGGCTGTGATGGTTATTCAGTGTTACTGATTGTTTTCATTTTTTGAAGAACCCTCTTTCTTTTTTATTTTTAATTGTATTTTAGGTTCTGGGGTACATGTGCAGATCATGCAGGGTTGTTGCATAGGTACATACATGGCAAGGTGGTTTGCTGCCTCCATTCCCCCATCTATATTTGGCATCTCTCCCCACATTGTCCCTCCCCACCTTCCCCATACCATGCTGTCTCTCCCCTAAACCACCCCCAACTGACCCCAGTATGTGATACTCTCCTCTCTATGTCCATATATTCTCATAGTTCAACACCTGCCTATGAGTGAGAACATGCAGTGTTTGATTTTCTGTTGTGTCAGTTTGCTGAGAGTGATGGTTTCCAGATTCATCCAAGTCCTTACAAAGGACACGAACTCATCATTTTTTATGGCTGCATAGTATTCCAGGGTGAATATGTGCCATATTTTCTTTGTCCAGTCTATCATTGATGGGCATTTGGGCTGGTTCTAGGTCTTTGCTATTGTAAACAGTGCCACAATGAGCATATGTGTGCATGTGTCTTTATAATAGAACGATTTATAATCCTTTGGGTATATACCCAGTAGAACTCTCTTTCTTATGGCTTTGGTTTATTTACTATGGCTCTCAATCATGGCTACAAGTCATCATTGCTGGAGAACATGATAAATTTATCAGTCCTAAAATCCACTTCAAATTTTCTGAATAAAACTATAGGAGGGGAGTACAGGAATATGTAGTTTCACCAAGTTCCTGGTGAGTCTTTAGGCAGCTGGCCTGACTTACGCACTAAGTTTTACTTACCCCACTCTCTACAGATAGAGTTGTTCTCAAAAGCCCACCTGGCAAACTCCCTGGCCTCTGCTTTTAAAACATCCTCTCTATCATTCTCATATTTTCCCTCTGCCTAGGAAAGGCACCTGAACCTTTATAAAATATCACCTTTACATTTGCATGTGGAATCCTGAGAGCTTCCTTCTTCATCTCATCCGGAATGGATGATGACAAGACACTAACAACATCTTTGCTGAAACTATCACAGCAGGAGGTATACCAGTTTAAAGCTGTTGGTTGATAATCACCCTACTGTGAATGGTTGGGCTAGTAGCACCCAGTGATTCAATTTGCATATTTATAACTTGATGTGTTCACAGAAGTGCCACTTTGGGGTGCCACTGCGGCAGCTCCACTCCAATGAAAACATCTTCAAAACATCTTCAAAGAGACTTATCAGCTTCCTTCAGCATTCTTTTGAGGTTTAGAATTAGAGGAGAATGATAGTCCATACCTCAGAAAGAACTCTGATAAAATCTATTAACTCTTTCTTCCCTTACACATCCATCTTTCAGCTACAGCAGCAACCAGTCCCCTCAGTGGAAATTTTAGTATACTTGAACCGAAAATAAAAGAGTAAGGATGCTTCTAGCTTACCTGCCTATTTGTGGTTTTCAGATTATGAATTTTACACACAGATTCTCCACATCAAGATTGTATGTGGAGATGTCTACTCTCCCCATGTGGAATGGGAGAGAAGAGACTGTAAAGCAATAGCTAGGGAGGATAAAGATATTTCTGTAGATTGGAGGCTGAAAGGGCACTTGGCAGTTTTCTTGAGCAAGGAGTTGGTCACTAAGGAAATTGTCCTGCAATTCAATAGGAGGGTATCATACGAACCTTACAGTATTTATCCACAGGATAGGAAAGGCAAACACAGCATCTTAAGCTCACAAGACCACAGTCATCCTAAACTCCAATCACTTCCTCATAGCTATGTCTAGAAGAGAATACACAGTGGTGATAAGAAAAAATCCTTTCTACAAATCTTCTACAAAGTCGATCATCTTTGGAAAAGGTAGATAAACCAAACAAAAATCAATGAAAGCTAAGTTTAATATTTGTGGGGCTGGGGTAAGGTTGTGGAGTGCAAGAAGCAAATAGGCAATGTTTTCTCTTCCTTTCTTTCCTCTTGGGTGATTTCAGACTGGGCCTAGCTATCTATTTCTTTAATGTGTAATTCTTAGCCTGTATCATAATTCTTTATAGGAAAAATCAAGATATCTGGATCCACCTTACATCTACTGAATCAGCAACTCTGGGCATGTGATCCTAGAATCAGAATTTGCAATGAGTTGTTCACTGACTCTGATATGTACTTGAATTGAAGATTGATTAACCTAGATCCTACTATTGCTTAGATCTGGAAAGAGTGTCCCTAAATATTTTTAACATGCGCCTACATTTCTTTGTTCTTGACTCTCATGGAGAACCAGGGGCACTAGGAGGGTCTTTTGAAGTCTGATGTTGTTAAGTGGTTGACTTTTATAGGTAGTAAGAGTCATCTTTGATATTAATTTATCATTAGATCAGCAAGCATTCTAAAGGACAAAGCTAGCTACAGTGCAACATAAAAATATTCTTTGGTTTTTTAAATAAAAGTTAGAGATTATAAGCACAGGGTAGATTGGGATATCCAATATCTAACTTTTATTTAAAAGTTTTATATTTTATTTAAAATCCTAAAAATATATTAAACCTTTAAAAATAAAAGTCAGATATTGGATATCCCAATCCAGTAAAAATGCTTGTCCAAATGATTGTTACCATTTTCCTAGCACTAGGTGGAGCAGTGGACGCTGTGTAACATTCTAATCAGTGTATGGTTTGAACAGATATCAAATTATGTGTAATTTTCTTTTCCTAGTTTTTTAATTAAAATTTGCCATTTTAAATGTGTGGTTTGGTATATCAAATACACCATAATGTTGTGCAACAGGTTTCCACCATCCATCTCTTAAACATTTTTTTATCTTATATGACAGAAACCCTACTTAATAAACAGTAACTTTCCATATTCCCTTGCTTCCAGGCCCTGCGACCAGCACTTTACCATCTGTCTATGATTTTGATATTCTAATTACCTCATAAGTGCAATCATAAGTGTTTGTCATTTTGTGACTGGCTTATTTCATTCAGCGTTATTTCTTTAATGTTCATCCATGTTGAAACCTATCAGAATTTATGCTTTTTTTTTTTCAAGACTTAGTATCCACTACATATACATATGTGCCAAATATAGTGTATATATTTGGCTTATCCATTCATTTATTAATGAACACTTGCATCACCTCTACATTTCAGTTGTTGTAGTTAGTATTACTGTGAATATTGGGTGTATAAATATATGTTTGAGACCCTGCTTTCAATTATGTTGAGTTTATACCTAGATGTGGAATTGCATTATCATATGGTAATTCTATTTTTAATATTTTGAGGCATTGCCATATTGTTTTCCATAGCAACTACCATTTTGCATTCTCACCAACAGTACGCAAGGGTTCCAATTTCTCCCCATCCTCACTGACATTTATTTCTCTTATTTTGACAGTAGCCTTCTGTTATTTTGGTAGTAGCTATGAAGAAGTAAATACTGCATCAACAATGGATATGAGAGGGTATCTCATTGCAGTTTTATTTGCTTTTCACTATTGGTTACTGATGTTGAGCATCTTTTTATGTGCTTGTTAGCCACTTCTTTTGAGAAGTGTCTATTCAGGTTCATAGACACTGAATTCAGTGTCTATGAATCGAGTTTCTATTAGTTTGTTTCTCTGGTTTTTTGTTTTTTTTGTTTGTTTGTTTTTGAGATGGAGTCTCGCTCTGCACCCCCAGGCTGGAGTGCAGTGGCACACTCTCAGCTCACTGCAACCTCTGCCTCCTGGGTTCAAGTGATTCTCCTGCCTCAGCCTCCTGAGTAACTGGGATTACAGGTGCCCATCACCACACCTGGCTAATTTTTTATTTTTAGTAGAGACAGGGTTTTACCATGTTGGTCAGGCTGGTCTCAAACTCTGATGATCTGCCTGCCTCAGCCTCCCAAAGTGCTGGGATTACAGGTGTGAGCCACTGCACCTGGCCTTGTTTTCTGTTTTTAAATGTTAGGTGCTTTCTCCATATTCTTGATCTTGATTTATCAGACAAAATTGCAAATATTTTCTACCATTCTGTGTGCAATATTTTGCTGATAATATCTTTCAATGCACAAAATTTGATTTCCAAAAGTCCATCTTTTCTTTTTTGTTGATTCTTTTGTTGCCTGTGTCTTTGGTGTCATACCCAAGAAATCATTCCCAAATTCAATGTTGTGAAGGTTTTATCCTTTTTTTTTTTTTAAGAGTTTTGTAAGTTTATGTCTGATATTTTGGTCCTTCATTATTTTGATGTAATTTTTATATGATACTAGGCAAGGGTCCAACTTCATTCTTTTGCATGTGAATATCCAGTTTTCTTAGCACCATTTGTTGAAGAGACTGTTCTTTTCCCATTGCATGGTGTTGACAGACTCGTCAAAAATTATTTTACCATACAAACTGTTTACAACTTAATAATAGTTCAACGTGTATTTTTTTGACGTACATTGGTGTAAAAACAAACATAGAAACTGTAAGTTGAATTCAGTAGAAACTGTAAGTTGGATATCCATACAACCATTGTGATTTTCGCTTTCAGTACAGAATTTAATAAATTACATAAGATATCCAACGCTTTAGTGTAAAACAGGCTTTGTATTTAAATAATTTTGCCCAACTTTAAGCTAATGCAAGTGTTCTGAGAATGTTTAAGGTAGATTAGACTAAGCTTTGATGTTTGGTAGGTCAGGTATAAAAAACTATATTTACCTTATGATAATTTTCTTGTATGATAGATTTATCAGGACATAACCCTGATGAACATATGATAGGTTTAGCAGGTGCCCACCATAAGTTAAGGGACATCTGCATATGCCAAGGTTTTTTTCTGGGCTCTCTATTCTATTCCATTGGTTTATATATCTGTCTATGTGCCAGTACCACACTCTTGATTACTGTAGTTTTATAGTAATATTTGGACTCAGGAAGGTTGAGCCTCCAGTTTTGTTTTCTTTTTTTAAATATTGTTTTGATTATTTGGGAGCCTTTTGATATTCCATATAAATTTTAGGATGTGTTTCTTCTATATCTGCAAAAATGACATCAGGATTTTGATAGGGATGGCATTCATTCTGTACATTGCTTTAGTTAATATTGACATCTTAACAGTATTAAATCTTTCAATCCATGGACATGGAATATGTTTTCATTTGTCAATGTCTTCTTTAACTTCTTTCAGCAAAGTTTGATTTCATCACATATTCTTTCACTGACTTGGTTAATTGCTAAGTATTTTATTTGATACTATTTGTAAATAACATTGGTTTTATAATTTCCTGTGTAGATTATTTATTATTAGATAGAAATGCTAGTTTTTTGTGTGTTAACTTTATATCATGTTACTTTGCTAAATGTGTTTATTCTAACATGTTTTTTGTGGAGTCAAGATTTTCTACATATAAAATTATATTATATTCAAATAGGCATAATTTTATTTCTTACTTTCCAATATGAATTCATTTTATTTTTTTCTCTAACTGAATTGATCTGGCTATAATTTCCAGTACTATGTTGAATAGAAATAGTGAAAGTGCAAGTTCTTACTTTGATCCTGATACAGGAAAATCTTTCAAGTCTTTTGCCGTTGATAATAATGTTTGCTGTGTGTTTTTCATGTATGGCTTTTCTTATGTTGATGTAGTTTCTAGTTGTTGAGTGTTTCTTTTTTCCATGAAAGGGTATTCAGTTTTGTAAACTATCATCTTTATATCGACTGAGATAATCAGGTGTTTTTTTATTTTCCTGCATTCTGTTAATGTGATATATTATGTAGTATATTACATTGATTACTTTTGTGTGTGTGTGTTGAATCATTCTTGCATTCCTGAAATAAATTTCACTTTGTAATGATGTAAAATCCCTTCAATATGCTGCTGACTTCAGCTTTCTAGAGTTTTGTTGAGGATATTTGCATCAATGTTCATAAGGGATGCTGGTCTTTTGTTTTTTTGCAACATCTTTGTCTGACTTAGGACTCAGAGTAATACTTCCTTCATAGAATGAGTTGGAGTGTTCCCTCCCCGCTGATGTTTTGGAAATGTTTGAGAAGGATTGGTGTTAGTTCTTTAAATTTTTAAGTAGGATTCATCAATAAAGATATAAGTTCCAGGATTTTTATTTCTTGGAAGATTTTTGATTACTAATTAAATATCCTTGCTACTTTTAGGTCTACTCAGATTTTCTAATTCCTTATGATTTGCTCTTGGTGGCTGTTGTGTTTCTAGAGATTTGTTCATTTCAGCCAGATTTTCTAATTTGTTGGCATGTGATCGTTAATACTTCTGTCTTCTATTTTTATTTTTATTTTTTTTATTTCTGTAGAATCAATAGTAATGGCCCCACTTTCATTTCTGATTTTAGCAATTTGGATCTTTTCTCTTTTTTCTTAGTCCTTATACGTAAATATTTGTCAATTTATTGATCTGCTCAAAGAACACATTTTGTGCTTTTTTTTTTTTTTTGTATTATTTCTTCCATCTCCAGTTTGTTTGTCTCTAATCTTTCTTATTTATTTTCTTCTTTTTTTTAGCTTTCGATTTAGTTTCTCTGTTTTTTCCCTTCAAAATGTATACAATGAGTTTGTTTTTTTAACTTTTAAAATATTCATAGCATAAATTTTCTCAGCATTGCTTTCAATATGTCCCATATGTTTTGATGTATTGTGTTTATATTTTCATTTGTCTCTAGGTATTTTTAAATTTCACTCCTGATTTCTTCCTCAACCAATTGATTATTTAAGAGTGTGTTGTTTAATTTCCACAAATTTGCGAATTTTCCAGTTTTAGTTATTTTGATATCTAACTTCATTCTATTTTGATGACAAAACATACTTGTATGCTATCTATTTTCGTAAATTGCATGAGACTTCAATTGTAGCCTAACATAGGTCAATCATAAAAAATGTCACAGTGCACTTGTGAAGAATATGTATGTTGTTAACATGGAAAGAGTATTCTGAATATGTCTGATAAATGTAGTTGGCTTATTGTGTTAGGTCCTATATTTTCTTACTTATCTTCAATCTGATTTTTCTATTGTTGAAAGTTAGGTATTTAAGTCTACAACTATTATAGTATACCATCTATTTCTCCCTTTAATTCTGTAATTTTTACTTTAATAATTTTCAAGATCTATTATTAGTTGCATAAATGTTTATAATTTTATATCTTCCTACTGTATTGAATAATTTATTAATATATAATTCCCTTTGTTATTTTTATAAACTTTTTTATTTTAAGTTCAGTTGGTCTGATATTAGTATAGCCATTCTGGCTCTCTTTTGATTACTATATTTATGAAATATATTTTTCTATTCTTTCACTTTCAACCTATTTGTGTCTTTGAATCTAAAGTAAGTTTCCTGTAGACAGCATATAATTGGATCATGCATTTTTATACATTCTACTATATCATATCTTTTTACTTGAGAGTTTAACCCATTTACATTTGAAGTCATTACAGATAGGAACAGATTTACTGTGATATTTTTGCTACTTATTTGCTATATGCCTTGTAACTGTTTTTGTCCCTCATTTTCTGCATTACTCTCCTTTTACATTTAATTGATTTTTCTGTGAAGAAATGTTTAAATTCCTTTCTCATTTTCTTTTGTGCATGTTTGATAGACTTTTTTGTGGTTAGCATGGAAATTATATTTGACATTCTAAAATTATAGCACTCTAATTTGGATTTATATCAGTTTAACTTCAGTATCATATAAAACCCTGCTCCTTCACAGCTTCACCACCACCTCATTCAGTTGTGGATGTCAAACAATTTTATCTTTACACATTTTGTGCCCCAAAATATAACCTAATAATTATTTTAAATGCATTAGTTATTAAAATTATATATATACAAAATGTAGAGTTATAACCAAAGTTTCGGTAATACTATCATTTATATTAATAATTTCTGTCATGCAGAAATTATGACTTTTAAATCATGCAGAAAAAGAGAGTGAAGGCCATGCATGGTGGCTCATGCCTGTAATCCCAGAACTTTGAGAGGCCAAGGCTGGAAGATTGCTTGAGTCCAGGAGTTTCAGACAGCCTGGACAACTTATAGAAACACCATCTGTACCAGAAAAATAAGCAAAAAACAGCTGATTATAATGGCATGTGCTCGTAGTCCCAGCTACTTGGGAGGCTGAGGTGAGAGGAACTTTTGAGCCCAGATCTTCCAGGTGAGTGAGCCATGACTGCACCACTGCACTCTAGCTGAGCAAAGGAATGAGGCCCTGTCTCTAAAAAAGTAAAATAAAGAAAGAAAATAAAAGAAACAAAGAGTGAAATTATAATATATTGTTAAAATGCTACTAAATTTTATAATTTCCCTGATATGTATCTTTATTGGGGTCATTATTTCTTCATACGGCTTCAGGTTACTATTATCCGATGTCCTTTCATTTTACCTTACAGAACTCCATGAAGCACTTCTTTCATGGCAGGTCTGCTAGTAAGGAAATTACTTAGATTTCATTTATTTGAACATGTTTCAGTTTCTCCCAGGCCACTGCCTTCTGGTTTCTAAGTTTCTGATGTGATATCTGTTTTTAATCTTATTGAGGAGCCCTCATATGTGATGTATCACTTTACTCTTGCTGCTTTCAAATTATCTTAGTCTTTCCTAAGGTTAATTATAATGTGTCTTATCATGGGTCTCTTTGAGTTACTTGGAGTTTGTTGAGCTTCTTATTTGTTTATATTTCTGTGTTTAACAATAATTGGAAAGGTTTGTGCCATTATTTTTTCAAATGTTCTCTCTGGTTCTTTCCCTTTCTCTTCTTTATCTGGAACTTCCATAAGGTGTACATGGTCTACTTGATGGTGTCTCACCAATCATTTGGTTCTGTTCTGTTTCTTCATTTTATTTGCTTTATTCCTCAGGCTTGATAGTTTCTATCATCCTATCTTCAAGTTCAAATATTTTCTTTTTTTAACTGGTCACCTATGTCTTTGAATTTCTCTTGTAATTTTTTTTTTCAGTGATCGAGCTCTGCAGTTCCAGAATTCGTTTATTTTTAGGTTTGCTGTTTATTGATAGTTATAGTCTGTTCATACATATATATTTTTAACTTTCTCCCCATCTTCCTAAAGATGAGCATCTTTAAGGCCATTGTTTTAAAGTCTTTGTCAGGTAAATAAGCCATCAGGCCTTTTTAGGGACAGTTTCTGTTGACTCATTTTTAAATCTTTGAATGTGCCATACTACCTTCTTTCTTTGTATGCTTTATGATTTTTTGTTGTTGTTGAAAATTGGACATTTGAATCCAATAACAGGGTAACTTTGAAAATCTTTCCCATACTTAGTTTGATGTTTTTGTTTATTGGTTTCTAAAAATTTGTTTAGGTTGTTTCTATGCTGTGGATCAGCTTGAGAGTTAAACTCAGGCCCTTCTCAGGTCTTTTCTGAGCCTGTTCTTTTCCCTGGGCATGTGTGGTCACTTTCTAATTTTCCCAGATGTACAATTATTTTTGAATGTGCTAGTTTTTAATGTTTGGCTTCCAAAAGGGAGAAAAAAGAAAAATAAAAAGTTTGGGGAAGCATACTGGCCTTTTAAATCCTCTGGAAATCTCTTCAGTCACAGGTGGGGCTTGCAACAATGAAGGCAGATGTAACAATAATGGCTACCTGCTTCTTTGTCTGTACCTCTGTGATCAGAAGAATTAATCAGAGATCAGACCAAAGATTCCCCATATTTGTAGGAAAAGATCATTTTTGCTCACCCTTGTTCCCATAAGCTGTTCCAGGAACACCTGCACAGCTGCCTGCCACAGAGCTGGGGATGTGGGATAGGTAGCTGTTGCTGCACTAAAGGCTGAAAATGATCAAAATTAACTCCACTTTACTGTCCAAGCCATCCCCTGGAAGTTAAAAGCCTTCAGTAGACTCTGGTATTCCAAAATATTTACATAAGACAAATTTTTCCAGAGCTATTGTTTGTCTCAATGAGGAGACATATCCTATTGCTTCCTGCCTTGCCATCTTCCCAGAATCCTCTCTTGTATGATGTGTTTTAATAACTGAACACTATACGAAAAAATTATGTGAGTTAATTACCCTTTTGTTTAAAGTTCTTGGAGGAGTGATGTAGAAAAGAAACATGGTAAGTAGTAATTATTTGGTAACTGATATGTGCCAAGCACTGTATTGAATGACACATTAGATGTTAATTTAGTTTAATGTAAGTTATCCATATTTATTTTTTAAAAGACTCCTTTTATATTAGTTAACCAGCTTTTTTTCTGTTTTATTTATTCTGTAACAGTAATCAGTTTTTCTCTCCCACTCATCTACTAAATACAGAATGGAGTTTACTGGAAATCCAAAATTAAATATTCTGCTCTGTAAAATTTGAAGTATAGGTAGATGGTATATTTGTTCTGCTCCAGTCTTTACCATTATGTTATAATGGTAAATCCTTAAAAATATTTGAATAATATATAAATACTTGGTGTTGGAATAATTACTATTGAATATTGAAAATTTGGACCATACTTCATTTGTGGTTTTTGACAACTAAGCATTTGCCTATAATAACATCGCCAAATTTTAGATTTTGCAGAAACATTCACTTTTTTAGTGAAGAAACAAAAATCCAAAGTTCACATTTGTTAAAATGTATTTTTTCTGCCAACAATTTTCAGTCATATTCTTAAAAAGAGATCTACTTTAATTTCAGAGCTTTTTATGAAGTCAGAAACAAACAACTGAGATTTCTTTCTTTTATAAATTTTTATAGAAAAAATTATGCTTTAATTTTAAAAGACATTGCATGTGAATTTCTCTACTTACACAGGAGCTGCCTTGGGTCACCCTCTGCTTTGGTTTGTCTAACCCTAAAATTGCAATAAAAGATAGATAAAATTCACTGGGCTGTTGTAAGGATTAGAAAATGTACATTCAGAGCTTAGCACAGAGCTTATGAAAGCTCAATACCTGTTTCCAATTATTTTATTATTTAAATATTTAATTCTACCTACAGGCAAAAGCCCATTCTTATTAAAAACTACCCAAGAATTCATAACTTTTCTAAACCAAAAGTCTCTTGCCCTGCATTATTCTGAGTGTGTGACATTTTACATATTTTGTAATTATGAAACCATCTTGACGACAGTTAAATTCTATGCCAAAAAATCTGGAAATCAAACTCATTTGCTTTTATTTCCACATGTATCGTTAGACTCCTATATAGTTGAGTCATAAAAATTTAATTTTAAATAAGAATACTATTAATTTTTATAAGTATATAGAAACTACATATTAATTTTTCCAAAAAGTCTTAAATAAAAATTATCCATTTTGATGAATGATAATCAGCTTCTTCTTCAGAGCATTGGTAATGTATAACTGTATCATCTTTTCCATTTTACTTTGGTATGTCAGTATACAGATGGGCCTTCTTTGTTGACCAGACAGTAATGATGATGCCCCTATCACTTTTCAGCTCTTCTCATTAGCGTCTAACCACTTTCATTTATTATGACTGATTCCCTCAGTTCAGTATATTAAATGTTAACAAATGGTTCTCATTTTACATGACAATTATAATAATTAATGATTATAGAAGCATATTAGGCATGTAATGCCAAAATATATTACCTGTAATGTTAATCTCTAATTTGAGTTTCTTTTGTATGTTAGGAATAGAATATGATATTTAGAAGAAAATGAATATATATGCATAAACATTTGCATTTCTACAAATCCCTGTCTCAGTCTTTTGCCTATTAATTTAAATCAATAAATAATTTTGATTGCAATTTCCCATTAACAATGTCAGACTTGCAAGAGAGCTCTTTGTAGCTTAGAGAAGAGCAGCATAGCTGTCATTCATAATGGAAAGGGGTGGGAAGTGGCAAAGGGAAATATGTTCTTGGACTTACACTGCTTTATAGCACACTGACTATGGGAGAAGATCACTTTCCTGGCATGATGCATTGCTAGTCTTCCTTCTATCCAGCTTTGGGGAAGAAGGACAAGTGTAGAGATGCAGGCCTAAACACTTGGGGGCTCAACTAATGAGCACCAAAAAAACTAAACAATGCAGTAGAAAGAAAAATCCAGAGAGATGGGAGGTGAGTGAAGCAGTACCTCAGGAATAAGGAACAGAACTGAGGAAATGTCAGAACTTGATCACACAATCATCCAACAGGAGTCCTGACCATTTGTAATGTCTCAGCACAAATAGGACAGGCGCAAGAGAGATTCACTGATGTCAAGGCATATCATATAGACTCCAGCCTAATGTATGCTGCCTGATAATATGTTTTTGATATTCATTTTGTTTTCTTTTACCTCTCTCACAATCACATACTCTCGCCAACTGTGTATTATTTCTTAGTAAAATACATAATAAGATGTGGTTAGGGACTGACATTCTACCTGATACTCAACATTTCAGTCAGAAAATCGATCTGAAATTCAGTGTATTATTTATACACTATTTAGTTGAACAAATATTTGTAAAATACTTTAGCATATCACGAAGAGTACTAGAAAATAAGGTTATATAGTGAAGAACCAAATGGATTTTTTGTCCTTGATAGCTGCAGAATCTGGTAGAGGAGAAATGGCCATATAATCTTAAACCTTGATAGGAAAGTGTCATATAACAGAGATTTGGAGGATAAAACCATGAAGAAGATAATCTTTTGGTGCGGCCTAAAAAAAAAGAGTAAGAAGACTATTCCATAAATAGAGAATAAGATGAACTAGGGTGTAGCATAAACAAAACAAAACAGAACAAAACACTGGAGTATTCCAGGCAACTATGAACAACTTGGTCTTACTAGAAGGTAAAATGCAGGAACATGGGTATGACAGGTCCTAGGAACCGTAGGCAACAGGTCATGGAGGAGCACGTGGCTCCTTGTTACTCTAAGTGCTGTCCACAGCCCTTGGCATTGGCCACTGCTTGAGTTTGTTGGAAATGTAACATCTCAGGTCAGAGTTACTGCATCAAAATATGGATTCTAAAAGATCCTTAGGTGATCCTTAGTGATTTTGCACATTAGTGTGCAAAAGCACTGGTGTAGTATGTGGACGGATCTAAGAAAAATATTTCTGGAAGTTTGAGAGTTACAAGCTCCTCTCAGCTACGGCCTCCACCTTTCTCTTTTCGTTTCTCACCAAGATTAAACCCCCACAGTAGCTTCAGTCTCAACTTGGACCTCGAAATCCTGCTTTCTGCTGCTTGATTTCCATGATGCCCACCACCACATCCCCAAATCATTAAAAGCCTGAGCATGGAATGCCTTCAGTATATAAAGGTAAAAGGGAGGTGGCAAAGGCATTATGGAAAACCTTGAAGCTTAATATGAAGAATTAATATTCTTTCAGTGCATGATGATTGTCAGCGTTTTCACATATATTTTTCTCACATCAGCCTGTAAGACCATGATCAATTTCCTCATTTTACAGATGAAGAAATTGAGAAAAATGGTATCAACTGTGGAAAGTCACATGGCTGAGGAAGAAGCAAAATAGAGAGTGAAACGCAGCTTTTCTAATATCAGGCTAAGTGCTGCTACTGCTTCAGGTTGCTCTCCAAACTCTTGTGCCACCCTGTCCCTGGCCCACCTGTTTCCCATTGCTGCATTGCACTCTAGTGTCATTGTGGGAAAGAGGATCCAGGGACACTGGAGTTGAGAGGGACACAGGAGAGGTCTGCTAGAGGATCGTTATGCTCAGCCTGTTCAAAGGAATCAGGATTTGGTGAATCTTAAAGAAGTGTGGTTCTTTTGTCCTAAGCAATAATGAAAAGAACCAGGAAAAAATTACATTATTTTTAAATTAATTCTAATTTAGAATAGGGATTAAATCCTGATGAAAGTTGTCTTTTTTTTTTCCTTTTACTGATCAAGGGTACAAAATACCATGTTTTTAGGGTAAAAACTACTCCACTGGAACATGATCAGGGTAGAGTTGAGAATTCATCTTAATCATTGAATTAAAATGTCTATATAGATGGTTTGATGGATTAAATCGAGATCAGTTATTACTCAAGTAATTAAGTTAGAAATAAAGAGTATACTGAGAAATCACTGAATGTTCAAATGTGGGTAGAATAGAACTCTCAACTCCTCAATTATTCAGCTTTTGATCATCAATTGAAAATGGACAAAAGAGAACCATAGGAAAAAAATTATGAATGTCATTGGATATGCTTGTGCTTTCTTCACTCAATTTTCTTTGAAGGTTTGAGATCCTAAACTTCTCTTTGGTAGAGAGAAAGCAGAGATGCTTTTCATCACCAAAACAGAGATGCGGTTCGCTATAGTGGTCCCAAAATAATAATTTGATCACCGAAGGTTCAAAGTAGCTCTGTAGTCAGTTTTTTACATCTTCAGCTGAAAGACAAATGATATTAAACCCTAAAACTCTGTATCTGAAATGAACATAAAGAGAAAATATCTGCTATAAATTCAGGGAAGAAAAAACTGAGGGAGAAGAAACATATTGAGAGATGAGGATAAGAAAGTAGAAATAGGATGATGAGATCTTCTGTTTGTTTCTATTATATATGTCACTTTCAGCTTTGGAAGTTCTACCTCCAGCAGAAATAAAATCTTAATTCATCTCAAACTTGAGGGACCTGTATGCCCTAATTGAAATCAGGGATGTTGACTTTTAAGACAAATACGTGACTCTCTATGCTTACCTTGTCATTTACTTTATAAACATGGAGACACTGTTAAGACATTGGATAAGAGTATATGACTAAGATAAGATTGCAGTATAGCAAAGGGTAGCTCTAAGAAAGAGGTGGTGAGTCCTTGTTTAAGAAATAATATTTAGGCCAGGTATGGTGGCATACACCTGTAGTTCCAGCTACTCAGGAGACTGAGGCAGGAGGATTGCTTGAGGCCAGTAGTTTGAGGCTATGATGCCCTATGAACATGCCTGTCTGATCATGCCTGCAGTGCGCTATGACCATGGGCTATGGCAATGTGGTTAATAGCCACTGCACCCCAACCTGGGCAACATGGTGAGACTTTATCTCTACTATATATAAAATAATATTTAATATTATGTGGAAACAGAGTCATCTGGAGCCAGATCTTCTAGATATGGCCAAGAAGCATAAACAGAAGTTTTTTTAAAGCTATCATTTTGCATAATGCCAGTATATATGTTTATCAACACTTTGCTAGTGTGAAAGACTATGAGGGAGGGCAATAGAAGGCATATGAGAGTCTGAGAGGCTCAATATAACCCTAGAAAGGCTAAAAATAATATTGCAGTCCTTACAGCTTATAAAAAGAAAGAGGTAGTTACGAGGGAATGTAATTGGCTGTAAAATCTTAAATGTTATAGATAATGCCAAGATATACAGGTTGTTGTCAGCCAGCTTACAAAAGACAAGCTGAAGAAGAGAAAAATAATTCCTCTTAGCTGGTGAGAAAGTGCTATTCACACAAAGGCTATGGGTGCCCAGGATGACTTGTTGCAAAAGGATGAATTCAAGGAAAGCAAGACAAGAGCATCCAGGGGAAACTAAAGCCTTATATGTTGTGATTCAGGTGTGTAGGAACTCAGAATGAACAGAGTATGACTCTAGTATTAATGAAATGTTTAATCACTACATACTCTATACATGTCTATGCAGATCAGGAGCAGGAACTTTGTATTTCTGTGTCTTTGCTAATAATTATATCCACAATTCCTGGATTTCAGAAGTAAATCTTTAATTATTTCTTGCTAAGTGAGTAAATGAATGAATATTATGTATGATGATGTAAGATGTTTAGGGAGGTAAGAAATAGTATTACATCATTGTGTTTTACACTCAGTTGATATACAGAGAACATAAGAGTGTGAGGACTGCATTAGAAATCACAGCATCCTCAAATTTGTTATTGCCTGTGGGATGAATAATCTTACATTACCGCTATAAAGAAACTTAGTCCTTTTATTCATAAAGAACTTCAGAAAGAAGTATTATCAATTATATTTATTCTCTAATATTAATTTTTAACAAGACATATATAAAAATTAGTCAAATAAACAATACCAAAGCACTTAACCAAATGTCAATTGTACGAGTCAGATTCTCCTGGTCTTAACAAGGCCAAGACACATAAACTGTTTCTTTTGGTTGAATTATGTTAATGTTCTATGAAAATAATCAATGTCTCAACCCAAAGGCCATTGAATCATTCTTTAAATAATTGCAATTTAAGCTTGGAAAGAAGGGTTGAAGATTGTTTTGGCTCTTCAGTTCTTACATCTTTATGAGCAATACATAAAGAAGCTCAATGAAGCTGAAAGAAAGCTATAAACAAGGTAGTTTAGTGGTGTCTATGCTCAGAAAGTAGGACAGTGTGTTCTATAAATTTTTGAGGACCATCATTAGAAGTTGCAATTGAACCTACATACTTGATGGAAGAGCTAGCAGAAGATGGTAGAATTAGATCTTAGGTGGAAAAATACTCTGCTTTTCCAAGAACCTATGAATCTGAGACAAACAGTTTTGTTCTTTACTGATGGGAGAAATAAGTAAACTTACTAAGATGGAAGAGAATTCATCTATGCACAGAAATATCCATATCAGATCATCTGAAGAATAGAGCAGTGGAAAAAGGTATTACTTTCTTTCCTCAATTGGTTTGGAAATATCTAATGTTTAAAATAGATATTTCCACCATGCTGCCTACAGTCATCACAGACCACTCAGAGGGAAATTTTCTCAACTCTGAACTACAGCCTCTGCTTATGAACTATCTAAATGATCAAGATTTTGTATTCCTGTCTTCTCCTGCCCACACAATTCTCACCTCAACCTTAACACCCTGGAGCAGGCATCTGCTACCACAGAAAGTAATCTGTAAACTGGTCTAGGGTACAGCCAGTGTAAAATGATTAATTGGGCCAAAGAGATTTGCTCTGGACTTTTAATGGATGTTTTACTACAAAATGGTTTAGTTAGAAAAGAATACTAAAGCTGAATCATACAAAAAATCCAAAACTTGATACTCATAAGAAGCTTGACTTGTGAGAAACAGATGCTATGATTGACCAGATACAGTTTTGGGGAAAAATGGTATGCAAAAGTAAGGGGAAATAATCACAGTCAAGATGGAACTAGGAAGAAAAATGAATATTCACGGATGAATATTTGTGGAAAGTAGCCAAGTCATCTTTAAGATAGAAAGATATTAACTAATCCCTACTCTTTCTGCAACCTTGCTGTGTTATAATTCCTGCTCTAATGGAGCGCTAGTCTCTGTGATAAACCTACTTTATGACCAAGTACCAGATTATAACCTGAACAGTAACTTAGCCAGTTTTCATTAGCACTTTCTCAGTTTTATATATTTGGTCACATTGTTCACACACAATTTGTAGTAAATTCAGTTCTATCTGTGGTTTGAAAAATACAAACCCCATGCTGTTAGATATCTTGATACAATTTACAAAGAAAGGGGAGGGTAAGTCAAGGAAGGAGGAAGGAAAGTCGAGAAGCAGAGAAAGTGGAAGGAAAAGATGGAAGAAGAAAAGGAGAGGAAAAAACGACAAAGAAATAAAGATTAAAAGATGTAAAGATTTCGATAGGAAAGGAAGAATATGATCCAATAAGTGTTTAGCAAATTCCCCTGAGTCTGGAGTTTAAGGTTTGTTTACCTACAAAAAGTATTTTAAAGTTACCATCTGTCAAAAGAAATGTTAGTCAATTTCAGAAAAAACAATTGCCTGCCCAAATATATAAGGCCTGAATCTTCTGGGTAAACAAAATGCTTCCACATATAACACAAGATAAGCATTCTCAGTGTTAAGATGGGGTGGTGTTTGCATGTGACTTGTGTACCAATAATCTATCTACCACTAACATTTTCTTTCTTTTTTTAAAAGCATAAGCATGCCTACAGAACCCCAAAATATATTTTTTAAAAGTGTTGTGGATGTTGCTGGTTGAGTTTCTGAATGTTTCTGGTTGAATAAGTAGACTTATTTTCATATAATAACTCAATGGAATGGTTATAGCCACTTCAATAATATAACAAAATTTATTTTTATATTCTGTCATAAAATTACTAAACCAAAAGTGTCCAACAGATTATCAGTTGTTACAGTGGCTTATATACAATGCTACTGAGAAAGATGTGAAATCTCTCAGATGTGTCTAAGTATCCCAAGCTGTACACCCAAGGGAAGTATTCTCCTGACCCTTTCTGTTGATCAGTTTATGTTATAAGACATAGGGGTTGATGACCCTTATAACATAGTTTTGCTTCAGTGAACAATGTAACTAGAGATTTCTTTTATTGTCCTATAAATACCATGTTTTCCTTGAATGATCACTGTATTTATCATGGGTCTTCTTCAAATTATTTTCTAGCATTATTGTTTCATGTATTAAGTAGTCATCACTAAACCATATATAAAATGAATGAATTTGGGGGAATAACTATTAAATAGGAACTAGCTTAAGAGCAGGGAAGCATGTTGAAAATAATTGGGACAAAACTGAAAAGTCCAAACAATTTCTCACCACCAGCCTCAGACTGCACTAAATTGATTGAGTTTGAAGGAGAAGGAGAGGTCTAGAAGTTATTTTCTCTCTTATCTCATGGTCCTAAGAATGAGTGTGCAAGTTGGTGTGTCACAGAGGCACTCTAAAACATTAGCACTGATAGAAAGAATGAAAGTTAAAGTACATAAATTTGAACCCAGGTTTCATCGCTTGTTAGCTGTATGATCTTGCACAATTAATCCATCTCAACTCAGTTTCCCCAGCAGTAAAACATTAATAATAATATCTTATTTCTAGCTGTTGTGAGAATTCATTGAGAGCCTCAAGAGCCCCTAATATGGTAATTGGCACATAGTAAGCACTAAGCAAAGGTGAATATCCAATAATGATTATGACTATTTTCATGACTATTCTCTTTTTCCTTTATTTATTTATTTATTTATTTATTTATTTATTTATTTATTTATTTAT
This sequence comes from Sapajus apella, assembly GCF_009761245.1. Lineage (NCBI taxonomy): Eukaryota > Metazoa > Chordata > Mammalia > Primates > Cebidae > Sapajus > Sapajus apella. Next base: position 4,828,407 of record NW_022436980.1, read on the forward strand.
TTTGGCAGAGTCTCACTCTGTTGGCAATGCTGGAATGCAGTGGTAAGATCATAACTCACTGCAGCCTCAGCTTCCTGGGCTAAAGCAATCCTCCCACATTAGCCTCCCAAGTAGCTGTGACCATAGGTATGTACCACCAAACCCAGCTATTTAAAAAACATTTTTCGGCAGAGACAGAGTCTTACCATGTTGCCCAGGCTGGTCTTGAACTACTAGGCTCGATAATCCTCCCACCTTGGCCTCCTAAATTGTTGCGATTAGAGGTATGAGTTGTCATGCCTGGCGACTATTCTTTATATAGTCACAATAATTAAACTGGCTCATATAAATAAAACAAAGGATATTTCCTTTTAATATTTTCTATGCATAGATACCGTCATAAGCAGGCCACTGAAAGGGGTAAGGGACATGTTTGGGGAAGAAGCTCTTACATCAAAGCAGGTTGGAATAAAAATATGCAGCCCAGATGATTTCAGAATGATCCTAAGGGGCAAAAGAAAATACCCTGAAGCAAGTAAAGAAAAAAATGTTGTGAGTAAATTTACCCAAGTGTGCAACTGCATTCAGTGCTTGCTTATGATGTGCCAGTCACTGTGCTAGTGCTGCCACTATGATGAGGGTGGGGTTTGGACTATAAATGGTGAGAGAGAGAAAAAAATTAGGTCATCCTTAAATATATCGACATGACAGTGAATGAATGAAACATAACACAGGGTAGAGAGAAGCAGGTAAAAGTGAGAATAAATGACTGAATTTAAGCTCTGTCTTAATATTTGGTTCCTAATTCATGCTGACCATGATTTCTGAGCAACACAATCGGCTATATGGCACAACACCCTAGGAGAATCCAATACGTCTGACTCACAGCAATTGTCATGTGTAGTGACATAATTGTACAAAGAGAAATGGAGGAAAGTTTAACTGGTGGTACAGATTAACCCCTCACTAGTGCTATTCATTGGTGTTATTATTTCCAAGGGCTGCAACATTGGAAATGCAATAGCAGTTTTCTTGCACATTTACCTGAAAGGCTAGTGTCTAACATCATTTTGAGGGGAGTTGGAGTGGGGGGCTTACACATATAATATATTGTTTTGCCGACATATGCAAATGTTTGGAAAGTCTTCCAAATTTAAAGGAGAAAAAAAAAATACAACACACATTGTAGTCAAGAAAAAAACAGACTGTCGTTTAGTTTTCCATCTTCCCTGGGGAGCAGCTGCTGATTTCACTCTAATTTTAGCTGCTATTGCTTTGAGCTAAACTTTCCATTTTTATTAAAAAAAAAAAAAAAACAACTTTGAGTCTAGAGGATTACAAGCGCCTGTGCTTTTGATTTTTAATAAAAAGCGAGCATTTACCTCTGAACAGTAGCAGCAAGAAAGGGAATTAAACCTGAGGCTAGTGAGCTGACCTTTAGAGGGGTGCTGATCCAGAGGGAGATGAGGAATTTAACACACATCCCTTTCTTTTCTTTCTCATGTACACACTCTCCAGCTAGTACTCTTTTTCATCTATTTATTTAACTAGGAAAATTGATGATATTTTAAAAATTTATTATTCATTAATGTTTGTGTTTAGTGAAAGCCCCTCCAAGTGTTACACAGGCTGGTATGATTAGATTTCCGTATATAATGTGAATGGTAATGCTGCCAATTTAAGGTACGGAGTAGAAAGAGAAATCATGTAACTATCTGTATACAAGATACTGCTGAATGGGGAATCTGGGGTGATGTCTGACGTAGTGAAACTAATCACTCCAACACAGCTGACAAAATACTGCTTTAAAGTGGGAATATGTATACCCAAATGGCAGGAAAATCTGATTTTTTAATCCATTAACTTTTTTATAGAGGAAAGGAAGCATAGTAAATTTAGTTTAATTTGCATTTGACTTTTTGGTAAAATTAGTATATTTCTGTGGCATTAAAGAAATACCACTTTTTAAAGAAAAGTGGTTGATGAACCATGAATTCAGTTTGCTAATTACTGCTGCATTATTCCCCAGCTTTCCCCAATAATCCCCCCTCCGCAATTCTATGCAACACTGTTTTGCCTCAGAAAAGGAATTCATCCATAACTAGCTTAGAATGTAAAATGTTGTGCCTCTTGAACTGGCCCTTTCATTTCTTTTATTTTCTTCATTCTCTACTCAGGCTTCTTGTGGAATGGGTGTCAGCCTGATACAATAGAGGTTGGGAGTTCATGTTTCTGTTAGAAATTGCTCATAGTTTTAATTCTTTCTGTCAAATGGATCACTACTCTTACAGCATTTAATTATCTTTATCATCCAAGAAGTTCTACTTTCAGAGAAAATACTTAAAGAGGTCTTGGTTACAGTATCCAAATATAATATATTGTATTGATTTTTGTTTTTATGAATTTTGCTTTCATGTGGGTATTGGTGTTAATTAGATGTGTGCCTTGAATGCTAGCTGCATTATGTTTAATTACTTTTGTTATTTAACTTTTCTTGTAATTTTAAGTTAGTTAAAATTATAACCATGGGATAATAGAAACCTCTCTTGGAGCTAATTAGATGACTAAAGATCATCTGTAAAGGTCAGACTGACAGTTGGCTTGGGACAAGTGAGAGGCTTACTGGGTAATGAATGGCAGTAAGGAGATGCACTCTGTGTAACTTAGAATGTCAGACTGGAAGGACATCAGAGATGGTTGTGCCCATCCCCTTTCTCCTCCTGGTATGGAGACTAGCTGCTACATCTCTCTATGACTTGCTGTGAAATCTTTACATAAATAATTTAATTTCTTAATACCTGGTTCATACAATCCATTACTAAACTCCAACTTTCGATTAATGTGATGCAGATTGTCTAAGGAACTTAAAAGACATGATACACTTTGCCATGATCAGAGATAAGAGTGCATGTTGTGTTACTGAATTTTTTTTTTTTTTTTTTTGGAGACAGAGTCTTGCTCTGTCGCTCAGGCTGGAGTGCAGTGGTGCAATCTCAGCTCACTGCAACCTCTGCCTCCTGGGTTCAAGCAATTCTCCTACCTCAGCCTCCTGAGTAGCTGCGATTTACAGGCACCTACCACCATGGCTGGCTAATTTTTGTATTTTTACTAGAGATGGGGTTTTACCATGTTGGCCAGGCTGGTCTCGAAATCCTGACCTCAAGTGATCCTCTTGCCCCAGCCTCCCAAAGTGCTGGGATTACTGGCATGAGCCACCACACCTGGCCTTATTACTGATTTTATATAAGACATTTGAATTAATTGGTTAAATGAAGAGACTTCTGGCCTCTTAAAATAAATGGCTTCTTGATCCAATTGCTCACTTAGAAACCTCTTTTCTTGCTACTAATTAAAAACAAAACTCATGAACTATAACTACTGCCTCCAGTTTCCCTCTTAACATCATGCAGGTGAGTTTGGGCTTTCTTCTGTCACTGGAGCAGTACTCTTGCAAATCATCCAAACATTCCACTCGCCAAATTGAGTGACCTCAGGTTTAATACTCTTTTATTTCATTTTGGCAATAACTTTTATGTTGACACATCATTTTTAAAGTACACTTATTTGCCGTTCTTCTTTTTCTTTTTTTCTTTTTGAGATGAAGCCTTGCCCTATCACTCAAGCTGGAGTGCAATGGCACAATCTCAGCTCACTGCAACCTCTGCCTCCCAGATTCAAATAATTCTTCTGCCTCAGCCTCCCAAGTAGCTGGGATTATAGATTCTTGCCACCATGCTCATCCAATTTTTGTATTTTTAGTAGAGACAAGGTTTCACCATGTTGGCCAGGCTGGTCTCGAACTCCTCACCTCATGATCCACCCACCTTGGCATCCCAAAGTGCTGAGATTATAAGCGTGAGCCACGGCACCCGGCCTTTTCCTCACCTCTTCATGCTGCTCTGTCCCATTTTCTCCCAACTTTCTTTTTATATAGGTTCATTCATTCAACAATCACTTATGACACCTACCATTTTTCAGATACCTTGCTAGACATTCATTTGATGAATGATAACTCCTAAAACAACCGAAAAAGCATACCAAAACAAAACCTTGTAAAGAATGCAGGGTTGTATGAAATCCTACTTGCCAATAGCTGCTAATGATTAGTAGTTTGAATTCAGTATCCTACTGCTTCACTAGAACCTGTGATGTTTCCCAATTATTTGAGTGATTACATCTCAGCATTTCAACGTATGGTCAAGGTCCTGAATCAAATACCCCTTTTTCACCTGTTTATCTCTAGGACCCTCTACAGGAATTGTAGATGTTCTCACTTCTGTGACTTTATTGACATTTCTTCCTCTATCCCAAATATCACACCTGACCTTCTCTAACTATTCAAGCTGTACTTTTGGTTTTAATCCCCCTCTTTTTGAACACTTGGATTCTCATTTGAATTCAATAACATTTTTCCCCTCTGAATTCCATTAGTTTCTGAAACATGTAGTTGAAATTCCAAAATTTAGCTATTCATCATATACCAAAGACAGTACATCCAGGACATAAATTCTGGAGTTAGTGTTCTATCACTTACCAATTGAGTGATGGTGCCATGCTTCTAATTTTATCCTCAGTACAATGGCGATAATAATAGTACACACCTCCTGCAGTTATTGAGAGAATAAAGAGATAGGTAGATAGCTAGATGGTAGATAAAGATATCACTTTATCATTTAGAACAGTCCTTAAAACAGAGCAAACACTTAGAAAAATAGTAGATGCTGTTTTATATTTACATTTATAAATAACTACTCTCTGGGTTGATGTGTCATTTCTTAAAGCGTAAATTATTTAAAAGCAGAGCAACTATCCTTTTTTCCTGTTGTCAGTGGAGTTGTCTAGGTCTTTGTCAAATAAGGGATACCAAATTGACAGACTGAAGAGTTTAACAGCTATTACTCTGTCCCCATTTCTAACATAGATATGTAAATTTCCCTGCCCACCTTTTAAAATAATTGTGCCACATCCTGTGGGCCTCAATTTAGGAGGATATCTAGAACCATCACAGGACAAAGGGGCTTTGGAAAAAGACTGTGTACAGAAGACTGGGCCCCTATTGCATCTGAGGAAATTTTTGTACCTTAAATTGGCTTTAGGAAGAAGTAGGCCTCTGAGTGCATCTTGGAGACTTGGTAGGTAGAATCTAACAGAGAGAAACTGGGATATGGGTAAGAATAACAGGTAGAAGGGATAGAATAAGCAAAAGTCTGGAGGCTAGAAAAGCCTGGAAATGTGTTTAGGGAAATTGAAAGTCATTCAGTTTAGCTGGCAGGTAATGATCCTTTAGTATCAGAGCACAATATTGAAGCAGAAACCTGAAAATTGAGGTGATTTGCCAAACTGAAAGGACATTCTGTTTTGAAATTGAGGGTCATTCTATTTCAGGGCCAATCATGTTTTTATTCAATGTACATTGCTTAAACATTATCAGTTTATTAAACAAATAAACCAAAGAATTGATATTGCATTCTGATTCCTGGGAATACTGGGGGGTTTTATTCTTTTTGTATGGGAAAAATATTTCATTCTTAGGATCTATATATGGTCATTTTAGGTAAGATGAGTTCAGTTTTATATAAATGTTGACAGCTCTAAGAATAGCAGTACTAATGGTCAAGCTAAGACTCAGTATAGCAACCCCAAAGGGCTTCCAGACTCAGGCAGCGGAGCTCTGAGTAAAACGTGATTCCTGGAACTACCTTATCTGTCTTTATCAGTTAAACCCATAACTATATTCTGACACAGCCAGTTTCCACAAACCCCATTGTGCGTTTTATTTTCCTCCCATTCAGATGGGCTCATTTTACGTTTTACAGGATGGGAGATGCTAGGTAAATCCTCCTTCGAGATCTCACACCGTTTTCTTTTTAACATTGTTGAAAATGTGTGGCATGTTTGTCCTGTAATTAGTCTGTTTATGCATTTGTCTTTCCCACCAGCCTATGAGCTCTACCAGGAGTTTCTTGAAATCTTTTGCCATGTTTCTAAGCATTGTCTCACGGATTTTACATGGATTCACCTTCATAACAATTCTATGAAGTTGGCACTATTATTAATTCCATTTCACAAATTAGGGATCTGATGTATAGAGAGGGTAAGAAAATTATCCTAGTTATATAATTACTAGATGTTGGACTGTAATTCCAGAGCCTGAGTTCTTAAATACGTTGAGTTAGGAACTAGGACACTGAGTCTCTAGTTCTGTGTTGGCTACAAATTATCTGAGCAATCCTAGCAATTATCTTAACTTCTCTGTACTACATTTGTATGTGTAACATAGCAACTGCATTCTTTTTCTGTTTTATTGTGAGAATTAAGTTATATGGCTGTGGAAGAATGCTTCACACAAGACTTTGTACATTCCAAGGTGTTTTTTTTTTTTTTTTTTTTTTGAGACCAAGTTTTGCTCTGTAGCCCAGGCTGGAGTACAGTGGTGTGATCTCAGCTTACTGCAACCTCTGCCCTCCAGGTTCAAGTGATTCAGCCTCCTAAGTAGCTGGGATTACAGATGCACACCACCATACCTGGCTAATTTTTGTATTTTTATTAGAGATAGGATTTCACCATGTTAGCCAGGCTGGTCTTGACCACCTGACCTCAGGTAATCTACCTGCCTTGGCCTCCCAAAATGCTGGGATGATAGGCGTGAGCCACCACACCTGGCCACAGTCTAAGTTTTCAATAAATGCTAGTTTTTCTTTCTCTCCTGCCCTTCTTGCTCTAAGAGGCCTATGAATCAACCTTGACTTTTCTAAGACACATGACATCCTGTCTCAATCTGTGCCTAATCCCTGTGGACTAGGAGGTGGTTGCCCTCACTTGAATAAAGAAAACACAGGCAGTGTCAGATGATTATTGAGAGGGCAGAGCTGCCTGAGGGTTATTGCAGCTGCCCTTCAGTGACTGATGATGGCAAGGGGCCATCACATCCAAACAGGGCCCCATGTGGCCATGCTGGGTGCACCCACCTCAAGTCACTCTGTATTGCTAATGTGAGTTACACATGTAATTATCTAGGCAGCAGGCAAAAATATCTCCACAGACAGCAAAGTTTCATCAGCAGAAGGGCACGTTTTGTTTCATGTGACTCCAACAGAGTACTGCCGAGTGTTACAGAGCTGTGGGGATTAATTGAAGGACAAATTAGAGAGTCCTGTAATAGTATGTTGTCTCCATAACTAGGTCTTCATGGGTTAAGCGAAGCAAGAGGTTAAAGGATGCATCTGAGATTTTTAGAAATAGAAATATCCACAAAGGTGGTTTTTTTTGTTGTTGTTGTTTTTTTTATTTGTTTGTTTGTTTTGTTTGTTTTGCTACAGGGTCTTCACCAGAATGTTTTTGTTCCAAAGAACTTTAGGATATTACTGTCCTTAACATTGACTAAGACCATCACTGAAAAAAAAAAAAAAAAAAAAAAAAAAAGAGGAGGAATAACATTTTAAATAAAAATTTTGTTGGAGAGCAATGTCATGAGTGGAATGCATGCACTTTGTGAGTTAGATATGTATCTACAGATCAAGACGCACACACAGACACACACATACATACACACTTGCAAAGACAAATATTGGATTGTTTGGAGCATTTAAATCAAAACCTTATTATTCTCTTATTGCTGTATTATTGTGACTTCTTTCACTCTCCGGTTGATTTGGTTTCCTGAGAGACACCTGGTGGCGTGGGTATGAGGCCAGTGACCCATACCCCTCCTTGAGGGGAATGTAGATAGCTGCTAAGCTCTGCATGCTCTGGCATATCTAAGAAATACCTATGAGAATTGTGAATAGGTGAAAGGCATAGATGATGGAAAAAATACAAAATAAAAAATTAAATGGATGATTTTAGAAATGCAAAGAAGATGGGGATAGTAAATAACTCAGAGTGGAAAGGGAGAAAGAGAAGGAGAGCATGCCACTAGCCATTATCTTCATAGCTGCACAGTGTCTGACTCTGTAAAAGGTGCTCAAAATGGATCTTAGAATATTAATGCTCATATTTTATGTCATAGCCTCTAGAGAGATCAAAGAGAAGTCCAAAGATAGTCAGGGTTGCTGAGCCAACATTTCTAAGAATACCTTTTTGTTCGATTCTCCTACTATCTGCACCGAACCTCCATATAAATACCTTTTGTGATCAACTCTGATGGATTATTTGTTTGTTTTTGGGGGGGGGGGGGGGAATAGAGGAAAATGTGGGAGTAGATGCGAATTTAGGGTGAAGCAAAAGATTTTTGGCTACGCAGATTAATACCACCTTTTTCTAGCTTATTGATAAGAATGCCAAATAGAACTGAGTCAAAAACATTATTGATTGATGGATTGTATCTGTTGCTTTTCCCTTTTCTGCATGGCTTCCCACTCCATCAGAGATGAAAATTAAAATGACTTGTCACTGTGTTCTCCTTATATAGGCATTCATCATGGTTCAGGGCCTTATTTCTTCAAATTATTCCAATGGATTATTTAACAGATTTAGTTTCTTTCTTAGTTAAAAGGTATTTATTGAGCAAGTACTGCTAATACTACCACTGCCACTGCTGGTACTGCTAATACCACTGTCTCTACTACTGCAATGACTGGTCTCATAGAGTTTTAGGCTGCCTTGAAGGTGCATCACGTTATTTAAATTTTACAACAAACCTTTAAGGTCTATACAATTATATGAGGATCTAGGCTCTCAAAAGTCTTGTAATTTACTCCAGCTCATAGTGGCAGGGCTGGAATCCAAGCTGAGATGTGTCTGGTTGCCTGGTTCTAAACTTTTGTGCAGGTCACCTTGCAAAGAATGAGGATGGAGCTCAAACACATGTACACAAAGGAATAAAATTAAACTTTGGTCCTGCCTTTAAAATGTAGTGGTTGAAAAGCCAGAAGTACAAATAACTCTAATTTTGTATAAATGATATTTGCAAATGCTGCATCAGAATAGCTTGAGATAAATTATTAAAAATATAGATTCCCAGACTGCTACCAAGAAACTCTTGGATGAGACTAAGGAATTTATAAATTAAAAAGAAAAAAAAAGTGAAATTCTCTACTAATTTCAAAGCCCAGCCAAGTTTGAGAACTACTGTTTTTAATATTGAAACTACTGCCTTTAATACTGAAAGTAAAATAAGAAAGGATGAAGTAGTTCCAACCAGAAGGAATGGGAATTGAGAATCGGTGTTTGAGGTTATCTTCATGGTTTTCAGAGTTATCCAGGTCTTAGAAATTACATAATGATTTCTACAAATGATCATCAGTAGCTTTAGACTAGCACCTATTAATTTTGTAAGTGATTATCATCAACCCTTGCTAACTTGAATAGATCTTGTTATTTCAATGTATCCTTAAATTGATAAACTTCTTTATAAAACTGTATAGTATGATCTTTCAGGTAACTGATTCTAGTAATCTAGTTATCTGTGAACTATTCACATCCACGGGAAAAAAAAAATGTACCATCAATCATCCTCCTCACCATGATAATCATCATTTTAAGTTATAACTGTTAGTATTTTGTTTAGATACATTTTTATGCTCTTGGTCAAGTCAGTGAACTTTTCTGGACCCGAAGTTTTCCATGTATATAAAGAGGAAACTGGACTTAGTGACCTCAATTTTGTGTACATTTGTGACATTAAGATCTTTTGACATCATTTATTAGGAACTCTTGAGAAATTTTTCTTTCATTGGGGCTTACTCATCATTTGATAAATATAGAATCGCAACTTCAAAGGCCAGATATGGAATAATCGAGAATCTTTCTGGGCAGATTCAAGGTCTGCATCTGAATAGCTATATATACAGAAAGCCTAGAGGATCAAAATAGTCCAGAACATTTCAGGACTGGACAGCTGGTGGGTGGGTAAAGGTTGCCTATGCCTTACTGTTGTCAGTCTGTCATTTTAATTAATATCAAAATCACTCATATACCAAATTGGGAAGGCAAGGATCCCTTCTTGACTGAGAATCAGTACCACCCAGAACCTGACTTAGTTTTGCAAGAGCAGTTTTAGTAGCTAAAAGTTTCACTCTCACCTGCTGCTGCAAGGACTTGGATTGCCAGAATTGTGTGACTTCTCTTGTCCTTGATTATAATATGAGTAAAAACTGCCTTGAAAATATAAAGATATTTTACATGATTTACAGTCTGACCTTAAGATGCTCTTGATGGTATGTCTGAAGGGAAAGACAGAATGTTTGTTCCCAGACAGGTTGAGTTCTTTCCTTATCAATCAGAAGGGTTAAAATAAATACTCTTTCTCTTTTGTGCCTTCCTAGCATTTCTCTAGTTGATAAAAGGGGAGATGTGTGTTGGACTGAGAGTTATGGGGAATCAAATCAAAAGAGATAAGGCAAACCCTTCTCTCATCCAGTGCAGATCAAGCGTGAGTCTGAAGAAAAAGGGAAGGAAGCATGTGCCAATCAAAAAGTGTTGCAAAACAATATCCAAGGAAAAGCCTTGGCTGGCAGAGTAAGTATTCTAACAGTAGCACTAGTTTACCAGCTATTGTAACCAGATGTCATTAAACATTTCAGTCATCCAGACACCTTCCTTGTTCTGATTCTATGCCCCCTTAATCAGCTTCTAATCATAATGTTCTTCCCATGAAGGAAAGACATTGGCCAAGCCAAGTTTGTGTGGGAGTTGTCTTTCACATCATAAAGTAATAAATTCTTGTTCTTTCTAAAGCATTAATTTGGCTAAGAAACAAATAAGAAATTTGTATTTAGATCGCATGTGAAAGGGGAGTCCTCCTCTTGAATACAGGGACTGGTTAGAAAGGCGCTTCCCTGTATAGGAAGTTGCCACTAGCCAAATGTAGCTATTTAAATTTAAATGGATTTAAATTGAACTAAAAAATTAAGCTCTTTAATCTCACTAATCACAATTTAAGTGCTAAAAGTCATACATAGCTAATGGTGACTATATGGAACAGTGCAGATTATCCCAACGTTTTGGGCTCCAGCGATCCTCCCACCTGGACTTTTCAGATTCCTGTGATGACAGGCTGGAGTGCAGTAGCGGGATCTCAGCTCACTGGAATCCCCACCTACGGTTATCAAGCAATCCTCCTGCCACAGCTTCCCTAGTAGCTGGCACTACAAGGCACCTGCCAACATGCCCGGCTAGTTTTCCTATATTTAGTAGAGACGGGGTTTCACCATGTGAACCTCGATGGTCTTCATCTCTTGACCTCGGGATCCTTCCGCCTCGGCCTCCCAAGGCTTTCGCGGTGGGATTTCCATGGGAGAGGCTTACATGCGAACTGACAGGGCTTTCCTGATCCACGTCCTTGCTGATGTCTCTGGCTCGGTGTCCCCATCAGCTGCCTGACTTATTTCTTTTTTTTCTTAACCTGGGATTCCCTTCCCATGTTGCTCAGTTGCTCAGGCTGGTCTCAAACTTATGGCCTATTTCAACTTTATTATTATTTTTATTGATGCTGTTGTCTTCAAGAGGTATATGGCAGAAACTGCTGGTATTTAGCTGTATAGGGAAAATCTGTTCTCAGGACAAATTTTCATGATCCATAAATTTTTCCCTTCAAAGGAGCATCTCTTGTAGATGGCAACGATTTTAAAAATAAAGAGAAAGACAAAAAGCAAAAAAAAAAAAAAAAAAGAGTGATATCTGGATGTGTGGTGTGACTGTGCCCACACTTAGGCCCAACGCTAATCAGTGGTTCATTCATCTAAACTCCACTCTAAGCTTCTTGAGGGCAAAACCAGGCGCCGTCACACAGTGGGTGCTCAAGGAATGCTGAACAAGGGACTCAGAGACTATCAAACATTTTTATTGCCACAAAAAATTATATTGTGCAGCTCTAGGTTGGAAAGTAATTCTCAATTCCTTCGATCGATTATACTCCGTAATCTGGAATGATTTACTTACAACTAGCTGTGCTCAGCTTGTCTGTGAAATGGGAAGAAGGATGCTGTCAACAAAATAGGAATTATGTGGGCATTTTAATGTAATTGTTAACTGATGCTTTATAAATAAAACAAAGAATAGTGTTTGTATATTTAAATATTAATGTGAATCATATTTCCATTTTATTGTGTTCCATGGGAACTTTATTTAACAATTTGAAACCTCTCCATCTTTACAACAACCTGTCTATCTTTCCAACAACCTCTCTGTAGAATTAGGCAAAGGGAAATATTGAAAAATTGTCCTTAATCTTGTCAAAGAATTATAGGCCACTGTAAATTTGTAAAATGTCTGTTACTAAATGAAACTTTCAAATAAGCAAAGCTTTACCAGCAAAATAACTAATTATGATATCTTACATTTGTGTGCTGCTTTTCTGAAATGCTCTCACATGCATTCTTTACTTCAATACTTAATCTTTTGAAATAGTATATTATCCTGCCCATTTTACATTTTCAAAAGTTATTTATTCAAGGTCGTAGTGGTAATGTCAGCAGTAGAACCTGGGCTTTTGAATCCTAAGTTCATGTTTTATTCTACCACTCTGTTTTACTTGTTAGGACAAGTGTTATGTTTTAGGAAAAGATGACAATAAAAAGACAATAGAAAATAGAAATTTTGAGAATTTGGAGTAGTGAAATATAGACTGGAGATATTGTTCCACAAGGCCAAAGAGGTAGATCTGAACCTTTGGAAGTCACAGGGAAAGAAACTGCTGTCTCATCTTTCCTCCTTGCCTGCTCCATTCATAGAACTTATCTTGCATTCATTCATTAATTCATTCAATGTAGACTGAGCAATTGTTTTCTGCCACACTTGTTGGGCTGTGATGATACAGAGAAGATCAAGACATGCTCTGTAATTTTGAGGGCTCCACATTCCTCCAGAGAAAAAGATACATGTCGGTTCACGTCTTACGACAGATGCTGAGAAAGGGTTTATTACAAAATACTCTGACAACAAAAAAGAAGGGGTGATTAATTTTGTCTGGAGGGAGCTGGTCCTCAGCAAAAGCTTCATACTTTGTATAGATGACGTGTAAGACAGATCTTAGAGGAAAGGTACGATCTAATTTGTAAATTTTAAAAGATGTTAGGGGGAAAGGTTTCTAGGTAGAAAAAACAGCATGAGCAGGTTTCTGTTGATTTAAAACAAATAAAAATAGTACCATTTATTGTGCTTATTTGGCTCCAGGCATTTTATGAATGCATTAAACATCTCTTTATTCTCATAACAACGCTATGAGATGGAGATTATTATCATGTGCGTTATACAAATAGGGAAACTGAGACTCAGAAAAGCTAAGTAGTTTAGTCGAGGCCAAATACCTAATAACTGACACGAGCAGAATTCAAAGGTACACAGCTAGATTCCAAATTGTACTCTTAAGCACATAGTGGTAATAATGCTGTATAGTCAATTTTATAATGTGAGATTTTTTTTCTTTTTATGGTGTATCATAAGCTGTTTCTCAAGTCATAAAATTCTCTATAGATGCTATTTTAATAGTAAAGAAACCCATCTTACTGATGCATTATGATTTGCTTAACTAGTCCTTTATTGTTGGACATTAAGTCGCCTCCATTCTTTTACTATTTTGAATAATAGTGCATGACTATTTTTGTGAATCAGGACTTTCTTAACAGGCTCAATCTAAAGGAGGAAGCACCATGAGATTTCCTTGGTACTATCACCAAGAACAAGAGCAGTCAGAGAAAGCAAAAGCACATACTAAATGCACTCTGTTCTGGATTATTTGCTTTGGGAATTATCCCCAGCATGTTGAACAACCCAAGTTGGCTCCATCTGAAGGCTTAAATATTTCTAGGCCTCTGCTACCCAGTTAGTATATTTTAAAGTATTGCAAATTGGTTTTAATATTAACCTAAAAATAATTTAAAAAGTAAATCAGCTGAAAATGTTATTACAAACCCCAATAGAGGCGATCTTTGGATTATCTGCTCTTCTAAATTACCTATTATAGTGTTCTGTCCATTTAAGTGACTGCTGGCAGCTTTTGATTGCTTTGCCCTAAGTTAAATTTGGCAAAAAGAATGTGAAAGTTTAGGTTAAAATGTGAACTTTTTTTTTTTCCTAAATAAATGCAATTTAAATTATTAAGCTTCACTTGACCCATACCGATTATATATCTTTTCTTGCTTAGTGATGGCATCCATTTTAAGGGAGAAACGTGGAAATGCTGAGCAAAGAACACATACCCTTCATTCCAAAGGTTCATTTCCCACTCTTACTTTAGATTGACAATGAGTTGTAGTTCAAAGGCTGCACTGCAGGGAAGCTCATATACCCTATAATTTAAAGGGCCTCAGATGCCTCTTGGGAGACTTGGTAAAACATTCTATTTAGAGACATGCCTGCTGATTTGACATATATTTTTATAGTTATACCCCCTTATTGCTGGGACATAAAACCTGTTTTCACTGAAAATGTGCCTGCTTTCAGAAAATAGAACAAGAGACATGCAGAAAACAGTGATCCTATTATTGTGTATTATGATTTTTGTTTTATAGTTCTCATCTCTTTTCCCTGCAGCTGTGGAATCTGGACAGCAAAATCTTGTGGACCTTTATTCCACTAAGCCCAGGGATGAGATGGCTCTCAAGTTAAAGAACTAACATTTCTGAAGCCCTCATTAACTTTTTACCAGCATCAGGCCCTCTAAGTACAAGTGCAAGAATCCTTCATTCAATCCTTCACTTCTTCATTCTCATTAAAAACCATCTATATAATCAAAATTTCAGGAGTACTAGGCATGTGCTCAGAATTGTGTTACATGCTGCCGAGAATACAGACTTGAATAGAATATTCTGATCTGCTCTTTCCAGCTCCCAGTAAATGACTGTCCCTTGTAGAATTTTGCATGCAGGAGTATTCTCCACTGCCTGACTCTAAACATTCTAATCTGACTACGCTTTTATTCACCCTTTTATCCTTCACGAATTGAAGGATATTCAAGAATAATTTCTTCTTAAGAAAGTATTTGAGTAATTTAAGAATAATTTCTTATATTTAAGAATAATTTCTTCACTCTTCCACCCCACCTCAAACTTCAACCTCTTTTGAGGACAAAGACTGTACCTACTTTCATATACAATTGTTTCTTTAGGGTTTAGCACAATTCCTGGTAAGTGATAGCCTTACATGAATATTTGTTGAATAAACAAATTAACTTTATTCTATAGGAGATATTAGATTCCTACTGAAGCTTAGAAGTGTACTGGGCACAGAGTACAAATTCCAAAAAAAAAAAAAAAGCAATTGAAGAAAGAGTGAATAGATAGCTTAAAAAAAAAAGCACTGAAATAATTTCATTACAGGAGACAGGGGTAAAATATTATTCTGAAGAAGTTCAGATTATCTCAAACTGGGGAATGAGAGAAGTTTCGTATTTGTGTCACACTTCAGTCTATTGTAATATAGGTTTCTCTTGGAAAGTCTTTTTTTTTTCTATTATCTTGTATAGTTTAAATAATTCTGTGTTTCAACATACTATTACAAAATTTTATATTTTAGAAATGCATGTAAAATTGTGATTAATACAAATAATACATTTTTTTTCTAAAATTAAAAATTTTTTATGTGTTTTGATGTTTGTACTTTCATATCATTGTTATTTATTTTATCTCTTTCTTTCTGTATCTTTTTTTCTTATGAGCTGGCCCATACTTTATTTTAATCTGAAGGAGGTGAAGGACTATGGTAGAAATGGAAAATGAGACTAGAGGTGGTAGTTTTTGTTTGAGTCAGATAGTATTTAGTTTAAGGGCATCTTGCCTCAGAATATGGGTTTTTCCTGACCTCTTTATTCAAGATAAATTAAGTTGGGATAGAATAAACCACACAATGTTTTAGTCCTAGATTTTAGAACTGTACAAGGTTTATGGCTGCCCTCTTGCTCGTTTCTATTCCCTTTTATTGACCCGGTTGTATAAATGAGCTGATCTTAAAATGAAATCATCAGTACAGTTATAATAAACTGTAAGTGGGACATATTATGAGGGAACTATAGTAGAATTACATGCAAGGTGCATCCCCACTTGTATTTCTTTGGGAATAGGGAAAGTTATTGGAGCTGTGCTCTCAAACAAGGAGGATGCCTGTTCTTGACCTTTTTTAAAAGACAAATTTGCTCTAATTAGCACAAGATGTCTGGTACCATTTGGAAGTTTTGTAAACACCTTTAATAGAGTGTTTTGACTTATATCCCGTTTCATTCTGGATTCTGTAACTCAGCTTGTGACTTTCCTCCTTTTCTTACATGAGGAAATCATTCAGAAACAGAAAAGTAACTCTGCTCTTTCCTTTCCACCTTTCCCACCAATAAGATCCTGGTATAAATTTCTGTTCAATCTCCTTCAGCATCACGAATACTCACTGTAGGTACCGCCAGCACCGTGGCCTTAGTTTAAGTTCACACCAGCAGGCACTGGGGCAATTATGATAGCATTCCTAATGTCATCCATACCCCAAAATTCCTTTTATTCATTTTTCCTAAATGCTGCTAGAGAAATCTTTCTTTCTGGAAAGTCAAATATGTATCTGACTTTTCACACACCTGCTTAAAATCCTTTCTTTTGTCTTCATTTGGGATGAATACATGTGTCATCCTGACCCATGCTTCCCTGCTCAGTTTCCTCTCCCATGTCTCCACATCCTTATCCTCATTCAGCCTTCGTACTTTGAACTTCAGCAGATCTGGCTCACTTGTTTCCTCATGGCCACCATGTTGTTTCAAAAGATTGTCCCTGTAGTTTCCTTTTTCTGGAACAGCGTCTTCTTCATGTCTGAATGTCTTTCTGGCTTTCACCTGCTAAGGGAAACCTCCTGATTATGAGCTTCCCTTTCAACCCCAAGCCCAACAGCTTTACGTATTTCTGCCTCTCTATATAATATTCCTGTATCTTACTATTTTTTTATGATTATAAGTATATTGGATTAAATCTTTTTTCATGTCTGCTTTCCCTCTAACTCAACTCCTTGAGGGCACACAATTTTACTTACTGGCCCTCAAGACGTGGCATAGCAAAAGCTTAGTATCTTCATTGAACCACAGAGAACGTCTTACCAAGTAAGCAGACCAAGTGCAGTTAGCCTAGCCAGTGAGAGAATGTACATACCATTAACCATGCCACATTCAGTAATGTAAAAATCATTTATTACCTCTTCAGGATGGTTCTTGGGAGATCTTATATCTACTCTGACCCCTTATCACACTCTTCCTTAGGCATTACCCCAGCCTATTTAACTGATTCTGTCCCTCAAATTCTTTCGGCTGCTTTAACACTTCACACTTGCTTTTCACAATGATATAAGGGATAACAACACAAATATCACATACCATGTAAAAGATTGTTCTGCGTATCCAGTTGTTAAATCTGTTGTGCCCCGAGTATGCCCGTGCCAATCTGCACATACTGATTATTCGCTTGCAGGGTTAGTGACTGTAACATTTTTGATTAACCTCTCTGTACACTTCACAAGCACTTACTCTGGGCCATGTTCAGATCATGAAGGTGCCCTAAATCACTGAGATGTTGCTGAATATCTGTTGACATAGTTTTTACCAGTGTGGAATAACTCAGTGCTCTTCAAATTCAAGGAAACTCAAAATAGCGTTTTTCTCTAGCTTTGTTTTCATCTCAGAGATACTAGACACTGAACTACAAACCAAAAAATAAAAGGAAAAAATTATTTGAGATTACTTATGTCATGCCTACATGCCAAAATTTCTGCATTCACAGTTACACATTCAAGTATTTGGCACCAAGTTAGCCAGTCCTTTTAAAGCCTGCTTCTTTAATGTTTGTAATCTGAAGTAGCCAAAATGATTCATTTCTAAACTCTAATGATGTGTGGCAATTTTCCACAAAATCTTTATTTCTCTCAGATATCTTCTATAGGAAGTAAGACTTCTGTCATTTGCTTAATTTAAGTCAGAGACAACTTGACATTTGGGTTACTATTTACCCTCTTTGCAGATGAAGCCAGGCATTTGCCTGAGATTGAGAAGGACTTCTCTTGCTATTTCATTTTTTTGGCTTCATGGGCACACATTAATTTCATAGTTCAAAAAATATAAAAACGAAAACAGGATATATGTAATTTAGAACTTAAAATCACTGATGGCAAGTGTCAAACTAGTTTTAAATTGTAGATTCTCTGATTTTAAAAAGGGATATGTTTATTTTATAGGTTGACAAAAGTGTATATGACTAACTTATACACTAGTCCTTCCCATTTTGTATATCCTAATGGAAATATTGGGAGATCAGTGCTACTAAAATGTCAGCTTTCACCCTGAGTGATATCAGCTCTCCATCCAACCATCCATCCATTCCAATATTCTTTTGATTCCACATCATGTTATTTGTCTTCTACTGTATTCCAAGCACAAATGGCATATTAGGAGAATGGTTTCAAAAGAAAACAGATCTGCAAGTCATTGAATGACTATTATGTTTTACTGAAGCAAACACATGATAAAACACCATAGCCATCTGGACTAAATCAAATACTACTCATATTTTTAGTGAAAGATATTTATTCAACAGTCTACAAAGAGTTATGGACTACCTCCTATGTGTCAGACAGTGCATTAATCATTGATTTGCTGTTCTTCCTAGTTTAGAAAGTTAACAGAATGGAGGTCTTACTATAAATTGTGTTGAAGGGAGAGAAGTTTTTAGAGGTGATTACTGTTTTAAATAACTGTTGGAAAAACATTTTAGGGGCTTAGAAAAATGAAGGCTGAGAACTAGGGAATGAAAAGAGAAGCAGGTAAAATGAGCATATTTACAGAGGGGCAGTGAGTCATAGGGAAAAAAGTTTCTTATATACAATTTTGCCTAGGGCCACCCCAGGCATGCTTATATGGAAAGCAACATTCTCTGAAAATGTGCTGTAATAAATAAACTGAACACATTGTTTAGAACATCACTGGTGATTACCATAACAAGTGGACCTTTTCCATTGCATTATTGGGTCACAATTATCAGTGCCTTTGTTTCAGAACACCTTCTTCCTTCTTGACAGATTGCCATGGTCTCTATAGTAAATGAGTGTTGATTTAATAATTGCAGCCATGGAGCAGTGTCTGTTACAAAAAAGGGACCCGAGCCAGAGTATCTACCTATTCTTGCTCAGCAGAGCTGCTGTGGGTAATGGAAATGTGGGTGAATTTTTACCATGTCCACACAGCTGCAAGCAACCATTTTTGTTTACTCTTTCACCGGGAGGAGGAGGGAAGCCCACCAATTAAGATTAGATTGCCAGTTCTATCATGATAGATTTGTGTCAATAAAATATTTTGCTTGCTTTATCTACAGAAAAAAATGATCTTTGTAAGTTTTAAAATCAAAATTTTACACTTTTATTCTAACTTTTTAAATTCACCTTCTGAAGCCTTAATTTCCCATGGTTTGGCAGGAATGTATTTTACTGTGAATATATGCATGAGAAATGGGGCCCAGTTATATCTCCAGTGACTCAATCAAATGAAATGCATACATTTTAGGCCATTATTGAAAATATCTCCTGCTCCCTTCAGGGTGGACAGGTTTCTCAAGAAACTGTTTTGGGAAAGATGTATAGTCTTGGAAATCAGCAAGCAGTCTACCTCTTTTTCAGATAAAGAACATTAAAACATGTTATTGACACAATCTTCTGTCATCTTCCCTGATTATAAGTGTTCTAAGTTTTCATTGCTGATTTTATTTTATTTATTTTTGTTTGTTTTCTTTTTGGATGTCAGGTACAGAGTGTTGAATTAATCTTTCTCCAAATTCCATGTCAATTGTATTAACAATAAATTTGGTTGTCAGAGGGTAATATTTTCAGCTATAGCCTACAAGTAATTTAATGAGCTACTCTTCAGCCTTGGTAAAATACTTTAGGTCAGACATATAGGTATAGCTTTTTATTGCATATTCCTGTTTTTGAATTTTCATTTCCATTGACATTTAGACTAAAATGATCCTGCTTATAGGTGATACCAATTTTTCTTTCTTCCTTTTCATTTCCATATATTAAAGATGTTATTTTAATTCCCCAAATATATGAAAAACGTACTCAATATATTAGCTTTTTTATTTTAAGGTACAATAATCTGAGACTGAATAATCACATATTAAAAATAATATTTATTATTTTTCTTTTTTCTTTTTTCTTTTTTGTTAAGATGGACAGAAATTACTTGGAAGAATTAAGTCATCTCCCCAAAATGAGCATTTTGTTTTCAGAGGTTGGATTGGTCTTTCATGAATATTGCATTCGACTTATGTGATGAGATAAAGTGACTTAACAGATCATTGCTAGAAATTTAAGTCAGCCATCCCTGAACTTTTTGGCACCAGGGACTGGTTTTATAAAAGGCAATTTTTCCACAAACAGGAGTAGGGGGATGGTTTTGAGATGAAAGCTCAGATCATCAGGTATTAGATTCTCAGATCTTCAGGTATTAGATTCTCATAAGGAGTGTGCAACCTAGATCCTCACATGTGCAGTTCACAGTAGGGTTCACATTCCTTTGGGGATCTAATGCTGCTGCAGATCTGACAGGAGGCAGAACTCAGGCCTGCCCCTTACCTCCTGCTGTGCAGCTGGGTTCCTAACAAGGCACAGACAAGTATGGGGCTGGGGAACCCTGGTTTAAGTGACTTTATGTGTTACAAATCAAGTTAGTAAGAGAGTGAGCCCATTGTCAATAAGACCTCTGAACATTTGCCCAGTGCTTTCTTCCTAGATTGTGTGGTTTATCATGTTCTGTGTACCCAGGTTTAAACCCTTGGAATCTGTGGCCAACCTTTTATTTTCTGCTATCTATGATGACTTTGCCTGAGCAAAGGGATGTGGCACATTGCTGCTGCATAGCCAGTGAGCTTTCTTCCTTCACCTCTGCTAAATGAATGTGATCAAAATGTACTTTGGACATGGGAACCTAAATAATGGGACTGTGTTCCCTCATGGAGCTCAGTAATGTTTACTGAGCCCAACAGCTTCATTTTACTCAGTCTCTGCTGCCTTAATGTCTGGCTTCGGGGTGGAAGGTGGAAAGGGAGGGAATGAGGAATTGCTGAGAGGGACTCAGGCGACACGGTTAACAGATGGCCTTATTAGAGACACTTTCTCTAGGCCTAAGTGAAGCCTTTTTGTCTGAGTTGGCAAGAAGTAGGTCATTTTCCTGAGCTGTCAGGCTCAGTGCTTACCTGACTTGTGGCCGTGGTTGCAGCAAGCTGATGGTTTCCCCACAGGCTTTTCGTTTCCTGAGATATGCTATGGGTCTTGTCTTTCTGGGCCTTTCTAGAGCAAGACTGGACTTCCCTATAGACAATTTGTTTCTTTTCTGAGCTGCAGGTGTCTCATCATTCTGCATGCTTCCTGCACAACTAGTCACAGTTGGGGATCTCTGAATCTCTGCCCTTTAGCTGTGTCCAGTGCTGATGTGGTCTAATGGTCCAGTGATTCTGAAACCTGGAGAGCCAGAGAAATATTTCAAAGTCTCCAAACCATTTATATACCCAGAAACTTCTGTATGTAGAATAAAAAGCAAGCCCAGTTAATATTTGGATGGCTGTTATTCCCAATGTTAGTACATTTTACAATGAACACAATTCAAATTAATTAAAAATATTTTGGAATGCATAGTGACTTTCTGTCATTGTGTACTTTCTCAGTCAGTGGATGCTGAAAGAGTGACCATGGTCCTGTGTGGTTCTGCAGAATCCTTTGACAGTGTTTTCATAATATTTGCTAAGAATGTGCTCTCCATCAGTCCTATTTCCAGTATGTGGAACTCTGTCTCCTTTAGGCTCTACCTGTCAGAGATTATACATCAATGACCTTTTAGCATGTCAATAGTAATCCTTTCCGTACCCACAGCTGTTTTAGAAGAATTCAGTCATTTTGTTTCTACTCCCAATTTCCCAGTTTAAGGTCTTGTGGGCGGTCATTTCCTTTCTTTCTTTCTTTTTGAGATGAAGCCTGACTCTGTCACCCAGGCTGGAGTGCAGTGGCACGATCTTGGCTCACTGCAACTCCACCTCCCAGGTTCGGGCAATTCTCCTGCCTCAGCCTCCTGAGTAGCTGGGATTACAGGCATGTGCCACCACACCCAGCTAATGTTTGTATTTTTAGTAGAGACAAGTTTTCACCATGTTGGTCAGGTTGGTCTCAAACTCCTGACCTTGTGATCCACCTGCCTCTGCCTCCCAAAGTGCTGGGATTACAGGCGTGAGCCACCGCGCCCAGCCCATTTTCTAGAGACATTGAAAGGGCAGAATACTTAAATGGTGAAAACAAAAAACAACTTTCAGCTGGTTACTTAAAAAGACTTCATGCTCTGAGACATTTGCATAAGGCTGCATTTATCATTTCTGCTGGCTAAAAATATTCTTTTTTAAATTTTGGTTCCATTCTCTTTCCCACTCTCCACACCCCCTTCTTCATAAGTCTTTAAGTGGTTGGCAAATACCCATACGTAAGGGTATATATTGCTCAATTTTGAAAACCTCTACAAAGATAGATTGTGTCTGTTCCTGCTCCTTGCCATAAGGACCTGGCACAGGAGTGAAAACTCTAAATATACAGGGAAATAAACCAGTGACTCTAGACAGGCTCATGTGAATTCAAAAATTGTAAGTGCTTAATTAAGCCCAACTTGAAAATTATTTCTGTCTCCAACATGAAAAAGAATAGAAAATAAAGTGAAACTGTGCCTTGAAATTCGTTCTCAAAACATATATAACATACATTGATAGATAAGGAAATAATTTTATGGAGCTATTTTTCTCTCTGTGCCACAGATTAATGGCTGCATCTTTATAGATTGAGAAGAGAGTACAGAAACACATTTTCCACTGAACAACATTGCCCAAGATCCTTTGTATCCCTGTGCTTTCCCCTCCTCCTCCCCTTCTCCATGGAACTCCAGAAATCAGAGAAAAGCCTCCTAACTCCCAGGTTTTTTTTTCCCCCTGTCTGAACACACACATCTCTCAAATGCATTCAGACATGTTGGAGCCAGCAAATATAAAGCTGCTGGGTTTAAGTCCATGATTTATTTGCTAAAACTGGGCATGAGTTTGGGCAGAAGACTAGAGAGGGAAACAGAAGGAGGGTTTTTTCCTTCTGTCCGTGGCTCTGCAGGGATTTCTGTTGGAACCAGAAGAGAAAAATTAGACAGAAGGTTTCTTTAGCTTCCAAGAGATAGTAAGTCAATTGTTGTATTATATTTTAGGTGTCTGTGTCTGCAACAAAAGTACAATGGATAGCTAGATGGATTTATAGATAGACACCTAGATGAATGATAAAGAAAAACAGAACATACGTTGAGGAATTGTTGAAGAAGCATGCCTTTTAGAAGATTATTTGGCTGCCAGAGATGCCACATATAAGGAAGATAAAGGAGATAGAGCCAACAAGCAGGAAAACTAATATGACTACAGAATTAGCAGATTCTGGAAGAGGAGAAAGGTTGTTGGTCAATAGGGTATCACTGAAGAAATATAATGAAGATAAAATTAGAAAACATGAGCAAAACTAAAATGCTGTGTTTTTTTTCACTCATCCTATTAGTGCAAAGGATGAATATTTATTTTCTAAAAAATAATTTTCACCTATTTTATTTTTATTACATACAAATAAACCAAGGTACAGAGAAGTTAGTTGACTTTTATCAATTTAGTATGTCTTAATCTCATGCTATGTTTTGTTTTTCTCAGTCTATCTAGAAGGACATTTCTGGGATAAGACTGACAAAAATAAGGTAAATGGATTGAAGCGTAGGATCGTATATATTCAACGCCAAACTTGGCATTTAGATTTTAGGTACAGTATGTCAATAGAAAATATCATATTGTATATTGTCACCTATACAAGAAAAATTGCCATTTTGTCCCCAAGGCAAAAACATGAAGGCTTCATGTATCTAAGAAGGTTTATGTTTTTAAATAATCGCACAGTATTTTCTTTAGAAGACAATGTTATGTCATACGTCGGATGTCAGCTAGGGATCCCACTATCCTTTGTAATCTAGGGTAAATTTATTTGACCACCCTAATAATATCCAGTCCTGAAAAAGTTCAGTGGTATCTCCAAGATTTTGGTGACCCCTTTTGAAGATTGCTAATAATTCCCATCGATTTATTTTCTTAGTTTTCTTCACCTCTACATCTTCTATCTATATAGCTAATCTCTCTTTCACCTGTTTTCAATTTAAATCCAGGATTCAGTTCCTTCACTGGGATTCACAAGAAACCCTGCCACAATGTTTTATTTTGTTTGTAGACTCTACGGAAAATTAAGAAAGAGCACAGTCCTGATGCTCAGAGTCCTGACATCTTTCTTGCCATACTTTTTACCTCTGCCAAGATAGACAATAGATATGAGGAAAAGAATCCTATGAGAGCATTCAGAACATGTTGTTTTCAATTTAGGTCAGCCCCTAAAACTATGATCTAGGGCTTGTCATTTAAGTTCCACAGGACTGCCTTCTTGTTTATATAAAATTAAAAATTTGGACTATTTTTCCATGTTCTTTCGTGATTGTAGATTCCAAAGTCCTCCATGGCATAAGGGTTATGTCTTCAAATTTGATTTTCCCCCAATTCTGGGTATAATGTATTACCTGTAGAAATAGAACCTCAGTAGACCTTTATGGGTTTCTTACAGATAAATCCTTATTCTGATATAAGCCTGATATCTGAAGAACTCTGTGGACACTGCCTGGCTTGAACAAAGCAAATATTGCTATAGTCAAACACTATAGTTCTGGGCTGCTCTTACCAAATCCCTTTCAGCAGGGGTTGTTTGTAGAATATTTTTATAGTAGAATAAAGTCTTTAGTATTTCAATTATCCAGAAAATGTAGCAGCCTTGTCTGGTTCAATATAGTTAAGAAGGAAGTCTTCTTTACGCTCAAAGTATCAAAGATAGGAGGGAACTAGCTAAGAAAGTAGAGAGCTACTACAATAGTTGTTCGCTTCAGGCTCTAGAAATTGATTTGATTTTCCATATATGATTTGGTCATGGTGACCACCTTCATACTCGAAGTGTTTCAGTTCTTCCAGCATACACAGATATAGACTTGTAAACTTAGCGGGAATGTTTTATTGTAACCTAGATTTTAATGTTTCGTCCAAATTTAAACAAGCAAGTACACAAATTTCCTAATGTGCTATATTAAAGACATAAATAATACTCTAGTCCCCTTCTTAATCTGATATCTGAACTGTGAGAGTTTATTACGTTTTCTCACATGCTATCTCATTTATGCATCTGTTTACATATCAAAATAGTTGTAGAAGCTTCCTTTCTGGGACTTGGAGGGTCAGTACATGATACCTTTTGTTACTCTTCTGAATTCTAATCCAATTAAGACACAAAGAAGACAACTGTCTCCTCTGTCTCATCTAATATGATGAGATGGTGATTTCAGTATTAGCAATAATGACAACTAAAGAATGGATTTATAGAATTGTGACTAGAAGGACATGCTAACACTTTCTGTGCCCTCTCTCCCCCTCCAATTCCCTCTGTTCTTGGTGTCTAGACCTTGGGACTGACCACATAATAGAAAGTTTAAATCTACAGAATGTGTACACTTACCTAGAATTATAGATTTATGCTGTTCAAGATGAAGAAAAAAAAAATTCCTATAGCTTGCAAATTTTAAATAGATTAGTTCCAGCCAGTCAGGAAATGTGGATCCATGAATGTCACCTGATACTGAAATAACTCAATCTTAGAGAGTCGTAAGGTCAAGGTATTACTGTACTGGAAGTTATTCCAGATGGAAAATAGAAATCAGCAAAAAGAGGCACCCCTCAGCCTTACCTTTATTCAGAATTAAAGAATTCCTTTAGTCTTGGCCAGATGTATGACTCCCCCTACAGTAGGATAAATGCACAACGTCAATTCGGGCAACTTTTTCCTTTTCTTTCAGCTATAAAGATAGGATTTTCATGCCCTATTTTATCATTTTCTTTCTTTTAGTATTTCATCAATCTTTTGTGTTCCATACAGGGGCATTCTTATACCTCTTACAGCCAAAAGATAAAGTCAGTTCTATTAGTTTTTTATTTCCTGCTCTCTTGACAATGAGTTTTAATTGAACTTTGGGAAAAGATTGTAAGAAGAGCTGTGCAGTTGCTATAACTCCTCTGATCTGGACTGTAGTCAGTATAAATGCTGTAAGTTCAGTTGGTGACAAATTGAATTCTACACACCCTGTCACCCTCCCTCACTATCCCCCATGCTAATCACAGCAGGTTTGAAAGTTAAGTGCAGGTTACCTATGTTATTTGATGTTAATGGTGAAATGGTGGCCCCTCTGATATCCCACATCAGATATTATCCACAGAACATATAAATTAATTTTAGATTCATAACATTCCTTAATATTTAAATTTAAATGGCAATCTAAGCTTGTAACATTGTGTGTTGCTTTTAATACTTTGAAGCACAATAGGAAACACTGATTACTATAATGCTGAAATCTATATGAATAGTATTTAAAAATCACTGCTGCTATGGTAACCAAAAAAAATCTTTATTATGAGAGTCTGTTAAAGAATTTCTTTTTATTTTGGATTGATTTTCATATGCTTTTATTCATTTTGTATAAATTGCTTTTCTGAAAGAGAGGTGATTATTTGTTGTTCTCCTTATTTCTGAATCTTAGAACATTCAAATCCTTTAGTAAACTGTAGTAAGACTCAGCAGTCAACATTTGGAATAATTATAGTAAAATCAAGACCCCAAACTGCACAGAAATATTATTTTTCAAACATTGTCCTTCTAGCCTATTCTATGAAATTCAACCATTAATAGTTGATAATCTTCATGTGAATAATCCACTGTGTGGACTGATTGTTGCCAGTGTTCAACGTCAAGTAGTTGTACCTCAGCTACCTACTATGGGTCTGGGTTCTTACACCCTAGTGTTAATAGGGGTATGTAGGGAGGAGGTGTGGATTGAAAATGATGGTCATCATCATTATTATGCATTCTATCATGTATTTAATTATTCATTTATTCATCCTTTCAGCTAAAGAATCAAACAACCAAAGAAGTAAATGACAAACATATAATGAGGACACATTGCTGTCCTCATACATACAGTATATAGTACATACATAAAGTGTATATGTATAGTGTATCATTATGTTGTAGGTCAACTGAAAGAGAAAAGAGTGCATTTTTAGTGTTTGTGCATTCAAAATAATACTGCATATAACTAAAATCATCAAAGTATAGAACAATTTCTGCTTTACCTCCTACTCAGAATCTTACTTCCCACTTTGAACAGTTTGAGTTCTGGTTTAATTATTATGCTGAATAACTACATATATCTCACTATAATGCTTATGCTGATGCCTATATATTTATTAACTTTAGATACTATCTATTGATTTCATGTTATAATAGAAAACAACTTTGCTTATTCAAACTATGCTCTCATTTTCCTAAGATATTATCAATGTGATAATAACTTTCTTCTCAATTACTTTACTATTCACCTATGTATGAACTGTTTGTGACTAAATTCAAACCTCCATTTTTTTGTTCTATGAACCATATACAATATTTCTTAACCCCTATCTTGTAAGTTAAGAACAAGTGGAGTTTCTGCTTGTCTCTCCACTTAGTCTCTCACCTTAAAAAATATATATTTAATAAAAATAGGAAATAAAGCATAATTATCCTCCCTTCTGCAGGACAATCTTCAGGACAGCTGATGCCCACCATTAGAATTCAAAAGGATGGGATATCCATACATGGATATCAGATACATCCTTGTTAAAGTTCCCTGGTATGCATACAATCTGGATCTAGTACTGAGTATTAAGACCTTTGAAATAGAAATCGCCTTGGTAGCAGAGCCTGTAACAGTGGACATCCAAAAGAGATGTTCTAATCTCACAGGGAAAAAAGCCAAACATGAGCGCTCTGAAAAAAATAATGGTATCTATGAGAGGGTGAGGGTGTTTGAACATCTTTGGACTGATGTTCATTCATGACATGGAAAGAAAATAGAGTAAGAAATCGTTTCTGCTTCCTTTTGTTAAGGTTGACATAAAAGGTTTCAAGTGGTCACCCTCCCACAGGATATGGACTAAAAAAAGGTTAATGTGATAGCCTTTGGTTTATTGCACATTCATATTATTCTGAGTTTTACCCTAACATGCCCTCAGGTTCACGGTGTTGTGAGTGAACACTTTCAGGACAACAGAGAAACTATGTGAGCAAATCATTTAACCTTGCGAGCTTCAGTTATCTTCCATGGAAAATGAAGTTGGGAAGCAAAATCATTTGTTAAGTCGTTTTTTAGTGCTAATTTTGATACTGTGGATCACCAGTCAGGAGGCCAGATCAGGCACACTGAATTGAACAAAAGATCTGTGAACAAAATCGTACATTTGTAAAGCTTGCTACAAATTATAAACTCAAATTTCACTGAGTGCATTTGCTCAAGATTTTACAGTTAAATAATGGCTGAGTTTAGATTAGAAACCTGATTTTCTGTTTCTTAGTAGGATTTTTTCTCACCCTCTGAGACAGTCACCACACATTTATACAATGGCTTTTATCCACATTATTGTTTTATTTACATCAGATCCACACAGTTTGTGTCCTGTAATCACCATTTGAGGACTTATGGTTGGAATCATCTTTTCATTCTTATGTGCTGCTTTTGCATAGTGAGACCCAGGATTCAAAATGAGTTGACTTGATGCACTGACTATTAATATCCTGAGGCGATTAGGAGCCTTGTCACTGTCATATTATTTCCTACTTGTATTTAATTATAAAGTTCACATTCCATCTAAACTGGGGAAATGAAATAAATAAAAGAAGTAGGGGAGATTACCAAAGATAAATTTTAAATTAACTCACTGCTCTGCAGAGGTCAGAAAATACCATCTCCTGCACATCTTTGCAAGTGGTACCATTTTACATTGATGATTGCAGAGTGGTGATCTGAAAGCTTGGGAAATTTGTAGTAATAAGGGAGAAAATAAGAGCGATAAAGATCAAAAGTCCAAACAGTTGTTAGCTGGCAGATTTCTCTATAAAACAGGAGCTCTGCTGGGCACTTCTGGATGTCAATTAGGGATTTTTTTTTCCAAAAAAAAAAAAAAAAAAAAAAAAAAAAAAAAAAAAAAAACTTTAATGTAACTTCTTACGTGTGGCCTGAAAATGGATGTGTCTGTTTTACAAATGGTGGTCACTGCCAATGTTTCAAGTACCTTAGAGTCTATCCAAAGCCATGATAAGTGTGTGAAGTAACAATGGGGCATCAGAAACACCTGGGCCATAAGGAAGGAAAGAAAGAAACCATCAAAGCTTGCTTATATATTTGAAGTGAAAGTTTGGATAGATCCCTACCCACTATTCTAACTCAGGTCATTTCCCAATCTAATGTGATCTGTAGCAAACCAGTTGCAGCCAACTAATAATTAGAACAAAGCATCTATCCCGGTCTCATAGAATGTGAGAAATAGAAAACATTCCAGGTATCATCTAGGCCAAAGCATTTATTTTACAGATGAAGACACTGAAACCCAAGGAGGTTAAGTGTCTTGCCCAAGGTTAAATAGTTTGTTAGTAGCATATCTGGGATTAGAGCCCAGATCTCATGACTCTTGGGCCAGTACTTTTGGTCAAATTCGACATAGTCTATCCATATGGCCAAACCATATGGCAGAGTCCTGAAAGACCTAGTTATACCCCCAGAAAATCTAAGCTGGCTGTTGTCTTCTCTTCAATTTTGTTTCCAGTTCACCTATCCAAATACACGAACCCTAATTAGAAGGGCACAGATTTATAATTTGGAGCATATATATTCAGAGGAGTAAGTAGGTTAGATTAGGGTAAGGAGACAAAGAGGAACATGCCCAATACAGATAATGACTTGAGAAAAGACATAAATGTGATAATTTGACTGGCGTCCTTAGCATCCATTGCAAAGATTAACAGTTCCTTGTTGGACACAAGGGGCGCATAGACTTAGAGACATAGTTGAGAGTTAGGATATGAAGCATCTTCAGTGATATTTCAGAGTTTGAATAGGACCATGTGTGCAAGAAGAGATACTGGAGATTTTTAAAGAGAACATTGGCTTGTTTTAACCATTATTAATTAGATTAATGTAGTAGCAGACAGAAGGGCCAGTTATATCAAGGAGAGGTTAGAGGTATAAAGACCAACTAGGAATTTTTATTTTCTTGTTTTGTTAGAATCTTGCTTTGTCATCCAGAGTGTAATGGTGCAATCTCGGCTCACTGCAACCTCTGCCTCCTGGGTTCAAGTGATTCTCCTGCCTCAGCCTCCTGAGTAGCTGGTATTACAGGCATGTGCTCTCACATCTGGCTGATTTTTGTATTTTTAGTAGAGATGGAGTTTCACCATGTTGGTCAGGCTGGTCTCGAACTCCTGAACTCATGATCCACCCACCTCAGCCTCCCAAAGTGCTGGATTATAGGCGTGAGCCACCGCGCCCAGCCAAAAGTATTTTTATGTCTAGATAATTTTACATATGTAGTAGGGAAAATAGGGAGGAAGTTCTTCAACTTACGGATTTCAATTTTTAATATCCACTTATTTTTGAATGTGGTACAACACAAGCAGTGAAATGTTTTATTTTTCCAATGTCAGTGTAACAAGGGACAGTGTGTAGGTACAAGACATTGAAACTACCACATACAATGTCTCCTGGAAACTAAAATACTACCACCCCAGTTCCCTTTTTGGAAAGTCATCATAGGCTACTTGAATTAGAGATCTTTTTGACTAAATGAGGGAGTTGTATATCCACTCAAAGGTGCCATTCTAGAGTTCACCAGATTTATACAAAAAACTCTACACAATAGGGCAATTAATGATTTACTGAACAATCAGAGTAGTTGTTTCTGGTATTGATCCTAGGAAATATAAGAGGATAAGCCAGCAAGTAATGAAAAGAGAAAACAGAAGAAATCCAAAGAGAAAAAGAGACGAGGCAAATAACTAGTTCATACAGCTGCTTTGTACTGTGATAGATTTTTAATCCAGGTTTAGCTTCAGGCTATGCATGTCTTTACAATAAATCCTCTTTTCCTAAGATAGCATGAGTGCCTCTCTTCTTTGTAGCAAACTGATAAGCATATTGAGTTAATTTTTAATATTGCCAATATGATAATTAAAAACTTAGTAAGTGGGTTTGTGCTAGGACAGTGAACTAAAATTTCCATTTAAATGTGCTATCAAGTGACTATTGAATGATGTATTTCACTTATAGGATCTTACCACTGAGGCACTCTGACTTTACAAAAGGTCAAATGGAAGAGTTTTCTGGGCCTGTAGTTAGGAAGTGGCATATATAAAAGGAACAGAGTAGAAAGGTAGGGGAAATTGATTGCAAAATCATTGGGTCCTCAGCAGCCTTTGCAGCATGATTTCGCTATTGACCTAATCAAACATTTTCCTAAATTTGCTATGACAAACTAAGGCATGCTGTAAATGTTAGTGGATATTCTGTTTTCTAGGAAAAAAAATCTGTTCTAAGTTAAATACAGGTAGAAATTGATGTTTAAACAAATTAAACAGGTTTTAGGAAAACAGGACTTTTCAGAGCCTTTCATGTGTTGTGGTACACTGTGAATATCTAAAAAAATAAAATAAAATAAAATGTGTAATGGTTTTCAAATGTTTGACAATGAAAGCCCCTACCTTCAGTTTTTGAAAACTGCTTATTTATATCTCAGGGACATACCAATCTTGATTTACTCCCTTCTTTTATAAATTGGTGTGTTTTCTTTTGTGTTAGGCTTTCTCTGATTGCTATACATGCTACTGGTTGTTTCTCTCATTAAATTTTATAAAATAGATAAATTAACAAAACTCATGGTTCTATGAATTCATTTTTCATCTCTAAGTGTGCATTGTATTTTAAAATAAATTATTTAAAGCCAACCTAATAAACTCATGGAATTTAAAACTGGGAAAGCACAGATCTGATTTTACTATGTGTGAAATGGTTTAAACACTTATAAAAAATTGAACTTCATTTATTCTCAAATGAATTGGCATACTGTTTGTCTCTTTTTGGTATTAAAATATCTCAATAAATACTAAGACAGTTTTAGAAGAGTATAGCTATTGTTTGAGGTCCCTTTATGAAAAACATTCTACCAAGTGATTTGGTAGCAAAAGAAGTTCTCACTGCCTATGCCAGGAAAATGAATAATGCTTTGCTGAAAACTCAGGAGATCAAAGTAGCTTGGAAAAAATTTAGATACTGCACGTTTGGGGAAGTTAGCAAATTGAAACTCTCTGTATTTTCAGGACCTCATCACAGGAAACCTTCTGACTTGTGAGGGAGAGAATGGCATAAATGGAATGAAGTTTTAAATCGGCTTTTTAAAGTTTAAAGATTAGAAGTTTCACTGACCTTCATTCTACAGGTCCCCAGTGAAGAATCGACAATGTAAAAGTAACCATATGTGAAGCAGTAAACACACATTTTAATCCATTGCTTGTAATTGTCATAATGGGGGAGCAGGCACTGGCTAAATGGCGGTTCTGCCATTTCTCTAACAACTGTTCTGTGTTGCCCACAATTAAGGATACCTCCTTTCATCTGTCTTTTCTTTGAGAATCCATTCAGAGAGGAAAACAAAAGCAGCAGCAGATGTGAATGGGCAGGAAGACAGGGATGGCACTCAAGGGTAGTTTACATCTACTCCAAAGAGAGCATGAGTGCCACCTCCATGTGCCTTTGTTTGCATTTTTTCTTACTCTTTTCTTCGTTCCTTCCATCTAGTATAAACAAAACACTGAAGACACCAGGATCATAGGCTCTACCTCCTTCACTCTACAACAAAGAAAACAAACATACCTGCCTTCTTTGACACAGTCATAGTATCTTACTTTTTAAAAATCTTTTTGCCTCTCTTCTATGGAGGCAGCACTCTCTGTCCTCTTTCAAGGTCAAATTTCTTAGAAATGGACAGGAAATACCATGCTTCCTGAGTCTAAGCAAGCTGGTTTGGAACTACATAAAGTCTGAAGCTTATGCAGTGTTCTTAGCAAGGAAGGCTGCCCATTAACACTTCTTGTTGAGGGCAAACTGATAGCTCTATAAGAGCAGGCAGAGAAATCTGCATTGTGAGGTTAATGATTGGAGCACGAAATGATCAAACTGGAAGTGGGACTTTG
This sequence comes from Sapajus apella, assembly GCF_009761245.1. Classification (NCBI taxonomy): domain Eukaryota; kingdom Metazoa; phylum Chordata; class Mammalia; order Primates; family Cebidae; genus Sapajus; species Sapajus apella. The sequence goes on from NW_022436980.1 coordinate 4,861,521, forward strand.
GGATATGCTGGTGATGAGGATGGTAAAGTTAGATAAATGGCTATTGATTTCGGTTTCTATCTTCAGATAAGGAAGAATATTTTAACATCCCTTTTCTACATTTGTTTTTTTCAGATTTGTTCTGCTAGTGGACTTCACTTTCAGAATTCTTAATATTTTACTCCTCATCTTTTTGTCTTAGGAAATGTTAAATCCACCAACCTATAGTAAGTGATAGAGCCAGATTTAACACACACAGAAAGGAATAAACATTTTACAGGCAGCTGCTCTTCCAAATGCACACAAACTCATCATTACTGTATGAGATCCTGATTATTATGCCCTCAACCCACTTGGACAGAGGGATTTGTGTGGATTGCAAATTAAGTCTTCATGCTTGGGAGTACATCCTCTCATATTAGAGGGTCATGTTGTGAGAGCTGTAGGTGAGAAAATCACAGAGGAGTGCTAAGCAGTTTTAACCTGATATCCATAATGCAAAACCATACCAACACATTAGCTGTAAACATGGATTTATGACTCTCTCTATGTGTGACACACTATCCTCCATATACATATACATACACATATACACACACATATAGAGATACATACACATACATCACCAAGTCATATACAGTTAACTTTTAAAAATTACACATAAACCTCCCAAGAAAGCACTACCAAATTCATCCAATTCTTGCTATTATCTCTAAGTAGTTATTACAAGGCAAGCAGTGAGAGACTGGAGAGGAATATTCCATTTTATCTCTAGATAGTTGTAGATAGAAAGGGTTGAGGGAATCACAGCTGGTGATGGCAGTGTCCTTTCCATAGACCTTTTAGGCCCTAGTTACCTTTTTTTTTTTTTTTTTTTTAAACTTGAGAGATAAAACACATAGTATGAGAGGTAGGCAGTGCAGAACGAGAAAAAGTCTACAGCATTAATATTCAATAACACACTCTTCTGATAAAAACTAGCTAGATGCTAAACATAATTTTTATCACCAACCTCTGTTTTTGCATGGTACAGATGATTTATGTAACTTTTGATCTAAATAGTTTAAAAATCACTAGTTCTTATTGAAAAATGTGATACCAGTTCCTCTGCTAATCAAGGTAAATGAGCCGTAGTCAGATAGATAGAAAGACCAAAAAATGAAAGGAAAAAACAGCTGCAGGAGGGTGAGTTAGAGGAAGAGAAGTGACTAAAACCACAGAAGCCTCATCTGAGGACATGAGCCTGAAAGAGAACAGCATCACTCTGAGCCTGAATTGCTGTGAGAGCTGTGCCTTTCCGTCATTTTTAATGGAATGTTATTAAAGACAAATCTGGAGTAGTCAACCCTTCAATGCTTCCTCTTAATTTATTTATTTCTGCTGAAGGAAACCCTGTTAACCCCAGCAGATAATGTATTCAACAGCTTGTATCCATGGCAAGGTTGTTTCCTAAAAATTTTATGGGATAAATTTAGTTCAACATTTGCACATATTTACACATGAGGTCTCCATTTCAAGGTCTTTGGCTTAAGTAAGAAAGTCATTCCCAAGACAGGATGTCTGCCAGGACTGCAGAGTATATTCCATATGCATTGCAAAGCTTTCCTGTTTCCTAGGACATAGAAAGGACATTGCCTCAAATGCCCCTCTTCTCCTCTTGGAATTTCAAAGTTCATCTAGGACTACTGTGAACCACAGGAGGCTTCCTGCAGTTAGGTCCTCTGGACCTAGACTGGCTCCCCTACAGTCTTTGTCCTCTTTTTTGTAAGCTCTAGAGATGAAGCCTGCTTTCTCTTTAAAATAACTTTATCCCTTTCTAGACCTCTTCCTCAGTGAAACTAGCCTGAAGAGTCACATAGCTTCTCTGTCTCCCAGATTCCTAAGGCACACACAAATGCACAGGACTTTTCCCTTTTATGGGTTTTACAACTAATAGTTTTATGTAGCGGAGTGAGGAGTGGTAGTGAAAAAAGAAGACATTTCTTTTTATTTTCCATTGACATTTAATGAGTACCTGCTATGCGCCTGACCTGATTCTAGATACAAGGGAATGCTATAGTGTGGAAACAAAGTCACTGTTTTCATGACTTTTACATTCTAATGAGAAAAGACAGTAAATGCCATGACTTGTTTGTTTATAAATTCTGGGACGAAAATGGAAGCACAAGGGTTCAGGGATGTTTTAGAAACTATCCTTTTTAAAAAAAAAAATACACATTTCTTAGGAGTTGAGTCCCGAAAGAAGAGGGAATGAACCATGTGAAAGTTTGGGGGTAAAACATTCTGGGGAGAAGAAATGACATTTACAGAGGTCACCCGGCATAGATAGGCTTGGGCTGCCTGAGGATTGATAGGCTCACCCATGTATCTATAAGAGAAAAAGGGAGGCAGAGGCTGGTAGGGGATGGCGTTCCTGAGATAGGGCTCCATCACCTCCTGTAGAGACATATGCCAATCAGGAGTTGTGATTTTATTCCATGTGTAATGGGAGGCCATTGCAGAACAGTGATACAACATGATTTACATTTTAAAAGATCACCTGGTGCAAATGGGGATGAGGTTGAAGGGAGTTCTAAACCACTCAGCCAGTTTGGGGCTGAGCCAGCCCTAACACTCAAGCTTCAAACCAGTCGTAGGGATCATCGATTTCAGTCTTGACTTTGAGATTTGGACTTTTGCTTTCTTTATTCTGATATTTGTCTTTGAAAGTAGCTAGATCATTCAGTCATTTACTACGCAAAGATACTTTACTACAATGCAAAGAAGTCTTAGAACATGTACTTGCCATGGTTTATTTTACTTTCATAATTGTTTCATATTTTGTATTTCTTCAAATGACACTGATGAAAAGATAAGTAGATACTTTGGTATTCTGGATGAACTTGTGGACTTGATCATTTTTAGAAATCATGTAGTTGAATTTCAGATGGAATTGGTCATTTTAGAGGGATTCTGAAGTTTGGAAACCATCCTTTGGATTTTTTGGATTGGGAGCCCATGAGACAGAAGTGATTTCCTGGTGGACTGTCTTATATACAGCAGGATGACAGCAACTAAGGAATTAAGTGAAGGGGATATCCTTCCATCAGTATCAAAAAGTGTCAGTGCCTTGGTTTGGAGTTAAGGATGGAATGTAGGGATTTCACTTGATGAAAAGAAAGAGGATAGGCTGCATTTCTGAGAAATGGTGCATAGCTTCTGTGATGTAGTAGCCTTGGAGATGATAAAATTTAATTGTGAATTGTTAAACCAAAATCATGCAAATACATTACTAGCAAATTGTGTGCCTTCCAAGGTCCTTTTGAAGCCTAAAGAATGTATGCATTATCTCCTAGAAAATAATTATTTTTAAAAAAGAATCACAAAACTATACTGGTTTCATAATGATAGATGTATGAGATTAAAATATTTTTTAAAAGCTCTATTTTTTAGTGTAGAGCTTTGAATTTAAATATCAGGGTAGTAAATTACCATGCAAGAGGGAACATGACTACGGGTAAGCAATTTCAGCCAGGAAACAATAGACTTCTTAGTGTAGGGGCTCTAAAATCAGCCTCCTGATCACCTTTACCATCTTCAATTTAGGAAGTCTTAAACTATGAAAATGTTTTCCACACACATCCCAGCCTTCTTCTCCTGACCACACATTAAAAAAATCAGAAACTTGTATCAAAGAAATATCTTGAGTAGGTTGAGACTATTTTTTAAATTTTATTTATTTATTTTTTTGGAAGATGGAATCTCACTCTATCACCCAGGTTGGAGTGCAGTGGCACAACCTCGGCTCACTGCAACCTCCACCTCCCTGGTTCAAGCAGTTCTTCTACTGCAGCCTCCCAAGTATTTGGAATTACAGGTGTATGCCACCATGTCCAGCTAATTTTTGTTTTTGTTTTTTTGTAGTAGAGATGGGGTTTTTCAATGTTTGCCAGGCTAGTGGGACTACCTTAATTAGAAGAAAAATAAAAACTAAGGAGGACTGAGGAGGAAAGTACCATTTCATTAGACACATACCGTCACAACCGCTATCTGGCTCTTATAAAAAGCAAGGTTCATAGGGTTCATTATAAGCCATCTCTATTTTTCAATTCCCAGAATCTCTTTAAAATTTATTCACTGAGATTATTCTCTTCTGCCCCTGACCAGGAATTTTCTGGTCACTCTTAGATAATACAAAGCCAGCCCTAAGGTAATTTAGCCCAACAGGTGAGATAATACAAAGTCAGCCCTAAGGCAACTTTAAGCATAAAACGTAAGACTTGATTGAAAAGTAAACTGTCAAGCCCTATTAGTCAATAGTTTTTCCTCCATCTCATGCTAAAGTGTGCTTCAGTCAGGGAAAAGGGATGACTTTTCCTTATTTCCCTCTCCCATTCTTCCCACTCAACAACTGTATACTTGTCATGGTTTATTTTATTTTTATAATTATATCATATTTTATATTTCTTCAAATACCACTGATGAACACATAACTAGGTACTTTGAAATTCTGGAAATAGAGCTATTTTTCCTCCCTCTGTCTTTTTTTTTTCTGGAATTCTAGGTTCCTCTCTCTCTCTCTCTCTCTCTCTCTCTCTCTCTCTCTCTCTGTCTGTCTTTACTTTTCTAAACCATTTTTCTGGGATTGAGACTTTGGTGCGGGAGGAAGAGTAAGAAGAGCCAGAAACATTATACCTTACTTACTGTTACAATGGCAAGTACTACTCTCTTGTCACAGGTGGGAGAGCAGAGAGATGCATCCAGAAGGTGGCCAGCTGCCAAGGAAGGGCACCTTGTTATGGAATCTTGATAGGGTCATGGGTGGGCAAGAGCAGGATGAGGGTAAGCAGCAGCTTGCTGGGAGACAGACAGGGGAGAGAGCAAGGCCCTGAAAAAGACACTGACAAGGAGCACAGCATTTTCATGAATTTGTGTCAGGTTTGTCTTGCCTAGAAGAAAGAGAGCAGCTTCTCTTTAGGGCTCAATGTCAACTGTAAAATGGGTTATGAGCCTCTCTCTTTTTTTTTTTTTCCTTCGGAAATATCATTGGGATTCCTAAGTTAATGGGAAAGCTATTTGGCAAAAATACGTATCACAACATCCTTAGCTCGGTTACATTCCAGAGCATTTTTTGTTGTGATTGCTCCAGTATTGTATGCTTACAGCTAATGTCCACACGTCAGAAAATGTGGGATTGAGTGTCTGAAGGCATCCATGTATAGAGACTAAGGGATGCAGAAGATGTGGTCCCATGACCGCTACACTGAAGCCATTTGAGAAAGGTATGTCACAACTGTGTGTTTCACAAGGAGATGCTTCCAAGAAAAGAACATATTAAGAAAAAAAGAGTGTCACAGTGACAGACTGATGTCAGTTAAATTGCTTTTAATGAAGAGTTTATCTGCCATTAGTTAAAAGAACAGATTATTTTTTCAAATCCTCAAACTATTGGCTGTTTCCAGGGGCCACCTCCCAAAGATATATTTTGGATATTTACATGGTATTTTTGCTCTTACAAAATTGGGGTTGAGGGAAGTCAGAGGCAGCTGACTCTGACACTCACTCCTATCCCCTTTCCTCTGCATTTTGCGCTCTGTCTTTGTAACATCAAACCAAACTGTCACTATTTCAATTAAGTCCTGCCCAGCATGAGCAGTCTGTTTTCTGAATATGGAAGTTTATCAAAATTACCCTCACTTTTAGTAACAAGTGAAGATGTTTTTAAAGAGCATCTTGATTTTCTTATAGAAAATAAACAAAGCAGCAGCCCATATGTAATCACTTAAATAGCATCCCTTCCACAACAACAGTGAACCTTCTTATTGACAGTGTAGGAAGGTTTATTAAAAAGCTGTTAATGTGAAGATGGATGTTTTCATTTCAGGTTGGTACCTCTCAAGATGTAAGTGTAACTAACATGTGTTGGTTAGTACTAAAATATGTCATTGACAATGTGGGAAATACCCAACCAGCCACAGAAAATTTAAACTTAAATGTGGAGAGGGGGCAATATGCTTCAGAATGCTGTAACACTCTACATGAAATCATATTCCTCTCAAAATATAACTAATGGCTTTTGATGTAAGAGTGTCAATTCAACATGAAGAGATGGGCCCTTAGATTTGCATTCATGCTAAAAGTAACAGTAGTAATAACATTTTATTATTTGTATATCTTCTATGTTACAACACGCTTTCATAGTCATGCTTAGTTCTCACAACTAAGTTATGTAAGGTGGTGTCATCATGTTTATTTTTACAGTTGGTGGTTTAATGCACATTGTAACTACCATGTCTGAATCTGGCAGTTGTAGAGATGAAATATAGTTCCTCTGTTTGCATTTATCAGTTATGATACCTGTCATTCTTTCTAATTTTAAAATGAGTAATTGTCGTGAATGCAAAGGAAGGTATACTAAGGATTGTCTCACCAGTTTTTCTAATAAGTACCTCTTTGAAAATGGCAAGATGTCAGCCCCAGTGAAACTTGAAAAGTAGAAGGCAAAAGTTTCAAAGGAGACGTACATTTCCTCCCCTGCCTGTATTCCTCTGCATCTATACATCTTTAATGCACTTCTTTTACCCTCTTCAAACACCTTCAATATTTTCCTTCAGAAATATCTTCAGTTCTAATTTTCTGTACTTCATGTCTTCCTTTGTTTCAGGAATCCCTTAGCTCCCATGCCTGTATTGTCTCCAAGTTTACAACTGCTGGTTTTTCTTTCACCTTTATTCTACCATTTGCATCCTTTCCCTTCACTCTTCCCTTCCCTTCCTGTTTCTTCTAGTTCCTTTTCTTTCCTTCCCTTCTCTATCTCTTTCTCCTTATCATTTGTGTGTTCAATGTCTTCCAGTTTATTGAGGATAGAATCATTTCTTTAACTTATTAGATGGGTGTTATGTCAGAAGAAAACTGTCACACTATTCTGGGCTTTCCATAAGAGGCAGCAGATTATTAGCAATCCACTCCTCCACTCCTTAAATGTGTGCTGAATTGTCACTTCCACTGACTAGAGAAGACCAAACTGAGAATCATGATAGAGTGAACCAAGGCTAGTGGAAAGAAAGAGAAGCCACTGGATATTAGCCAGTCACCCAGCAAATGCTGTCAGTTGCCCTCTCCTGTAAGGAAATCACATTCTCAGAAGATGTTTATTTCCAAGTCTGTGAAAGTTTGTTTAGAAGCCCCAGGTCCTCAATATCATCAAATAGCACAGCATTTTAAAAACTCCCTGGCCAGCACCATGGAAGTAGATGCCAATACTGGGTCTCTTTTCAGTTGATTGAATCCTGACCCACAGCCAAGCTACTTTAGGGAAGGAGAGCAATGTGGTGCATATCAATTGAAAATCCCAGTTGCCAAGTCCTTGAAAATGTCCCTCTTTCTCAGTTTAGTACAAGAAAGAAAGAAAAAGGACTAGGGCTTAGGAAGTTGAGTCTAGGTCTCTTAAGGTCTGCTGAGGGGTCATGTGATCCTGAGATGCTTCGTTGCTCAGAGCCTCTGTGTCTTCATCTCTATAGTGAAAATATCTGCCATGCTTTTTTCACTCAGTTGCCATGGTGAGAACTAATGTGATTTAGGTGAAATATGTGAAGATTAAAAAGTTGTTATATATTGATTTAATACTACTGTACTTTCTATTCCTTTGTCTCTCTGGTCAAATTTTGTTTACTGATACGTTATGCCAGAGCAAAAAGCTTATAAGCATCATCAGTAATTAAAACCACCAGTTTTTAATATTTTATATATGAATAATCCCATGTAAATGCTTGTATTACAGATGTAATATTTGCCCCAATTCAGATTTCTTAATGATGGTTTCTTAACCAGGACTGAACTTAAATAATGGTAAATGTTTTCAATGTATTATTAACATTTACAAGAACAGATGACATCAAAAAAATCGGCAAGTGCAACTAATCTATCATATTATATATAAAAATCATTTACAGCAGAGTTCAGTAATCATTAACTTTTGGAATTTTGGGAAATTGCTTACCATTTTCAATGAAATTTTCATGTTGTATATAAAAACAGATTTTCAAAATTCAATACAGATAATATATACTCAGCAGTCAGCAATCTACATGTAATAGTATTATTGAACATAGTTTTATGTCTACAGTAATTACAAGCAATAAAATATAATAACCAAGAATATTGTTTCTTTAGGCAAGCACATAATTCTTTTTCAAAATATGAAAAATTTATACCACTTTTCAATATTTGAGACTAGCACAAGTGAAAATCAGTGCAGAGAATTTTTCACCTGAGGTTGGTTAAATAGGCTCCCTGATCTTCTACCCCTGGCTTTAGTCAAAGACTAGAGTTATTCTGAACATGTGATATTTATACAAGGAGAGAAGTATACTTTCTGAACAGTCAGGAAAGCAAGTAGCCAGGACATGCCATCATTTTGGAAAGCCTATTTGGAAATCAGGCCTTTCAGTGGGGAGATTATTTTGCTTTAGGCAATGCTCTTGTGTGATTCTACTTTCTCCTCTGAAGAGAAACTCCTTGTGACTGATAGTTTATTAAGAGGTGATCTGTATTGTTTGAGGGCAGTACAGAAGATCTCTCACTCTGTCAGGGTTCTCTCTGTCCCTCTCTTTCTCAGGGGCACATAAAATTAATATACTTTTAAAATATACGATGTAAAATTGGTGATTGCATTCCTGTGACTCATGTCCAAATTTTATTTAAATGGCAAGTATTAGCAAAAAGAACCTTATTGAAAATTCTCCTACAGAAAAACTAGGTTCAAAAACTTGCTGGCAGTTTTGTAGAATGAAGCCACATATATATTCTTCCAGGGCACTAGCCGAGTAGGAGTTTCCTTTGCTGCCCCTGGAGCAGGTGACTTTAAGCTAACATAGCTATTGATCTTTGAGACAGATGAGTAAATATAAAAGTATCAACAAAACACTTAATTTGACAGATATCCATTATAATCTATTTAATATATTTATCAAATATCTATTTAACAAAAATCTGAGCAACAGCAATGTGCTAGGTTTGGCGTTTGAGTTTTAACCTTATTCACATTAGGCAAGGATAACATTATCATTGAAGGAGCTAATTTTGCTATATAGTTTCATGATAGAAAAGGGGTTCCTTTCATTATCTATCTAAGGTCACAATTATGTCACAATGGAAGTAACTTTCAGTTACTTCAAAGCTGAAGTGAACTCTCCAATTTAAAGGTGAAAATAGTCATAACTGTGCCCATGTCTCCCCAGAGACCCCACTCCTGGCTTTTTCTACTTTCCATTTCTCTTTCTTATTTCCTCCAACTTAATTTATGTTCTTTTTTGGTTGTTTTGCAGATGAGTATGATATTATGAATTGAGGATAATAACTTCAGGTGGAGAACAAGCAGTAAAAAAAAAAAATCAGCTAATAGTTTCATTTAAATGTCCTTAGTAGTAAATAGCAGGAAGAGGAAACCTAGACAATATATAATCTAGGAGCCGAATTATTGAATTGAATACTGTTTAGAGTTCCACAAAGTGACAATAAGCTCTTAAATCACACGAAAGGAACAGCTTATTTCAGCTTCTGGGTGTGTTTGTGACTTTTTTTGCTCCCCAAATCTAGAATTGCTCTGATAATCAGCACAGAGAAGGGTTGTCCTGCTGAGACTAAATTATACATAAGAGCACTCTCAAAGGATTTTACCTGTGGTAATAGTGCTTTCCATCTTTAATACACTTTGCTTTTATTATAGGATTATTGCTTTCAGTTTCTCTCCTAAACGTGCAGTTTCATCAGCACAGTATCTTATACAGAAAAATAATGTTAAATAGTGTGACAGTAATTATTAGACATTGCAGTGACATCTTGTACATCACAGTATTAATATCATACAAGTGTCTAAAAGAACAACTTCTTTTATTCAGCAGCAAACATAACTTTCTTCTTTTATGAGATGAAAATAGGAATAGGCTGAGTCTCTCATGATTCTAGAAATAATTGGTATATTTGTCCAGGGACAGTCACAATCTTTATACCAGGTAACTGATAAACAGCTCTGAAATGCAGTATTTAAATAGGTAGGCAGACGGTGGTTATACTCTGTAACAGACGTGTAATAACAAAAAGAGCAAATGAATTCTTACATTCGAAGAATGTTGGACAAATATTAGGACCAAATAGGCTTGGAAATTCTTGTGCCTAGAGTTGTGCTACATACTTGGAAATTTCAGTTTATTATCTGAATAAAGAAGTTTTACTGATAATAATTAGGTAATATCAGCCCGTGCTGATCACATGAAACTCCCTACTGGAGCCTTATAATTAATTTCTCTTTACAGAGCTAATGTTACCCGACATCTCTTATCAAGGACCATGTTCTATTTCATGGTGTTTGATGATCCCTCAGGTGTCCACTGATGCACGGACTGAGTGTTCTGCTGCCACTACTGCCTCTGTTCTTGATTTATCTAGAGCTCTGTCTTCTGCTCCACATGTATTCACTTAATAGTCAGACAGGATCTGCCACAATCATGACTGTCAACAAACCTAAGAAACATGACTGCACTGCAATACTGTTCATTTCAGAGCCCCTCCATAGGGACCCTTGTGAATTGGTCCATTCAGCAATAGTCACTCTGCCTGTCTGCCTGTCTCAGCAGGTTGTCTAGGATGCTGTCAATGAGAATTGTCCTACTGGGCCTTCCTCCTGTGGTTGGACTTACACTTTGTTTCTTATGGCTTTTCTTCACAGACTTCAGTCTTTTAGATTAAATATCGGCTACAAGGAACCTGTTTTTTATTTTATTTTCTATTTTTTTCCCACAAGTTATTAGGGTACAGGTGGTATTTGGTTACATAAATACTTTAGTGGTGATGTGTGATATTTTGGTGCACCCATCACCTGAGCAGTATACGCTGCACCCTATTTGTAGTCTTTTATCCGTCGCCCTCCTCCCACCTTTCCCTCAAGTCCCCAAAGTCCATTGTATCATTCTTATGCCTTTGCGCCCTCATAGCTTAGCTCCCACGTATCAGTGAGAACATACGGCGTTTTCCTAATAATACTTCATATGTCTTGCTATTTATGAAATCTCTTAATTTTTGAACTATATTTTCAGCTTATACTAACTCTTAAAGCATTCTATGTGTTCCGAATGTTGACTAATTACGCAGAAAATCGATCTTTTGGAATTCCAAATGTAGCTTTTGAGGGTTTCAGAGGCACACTCAACTACAGCATAATGAACCAGATGGGTTCATTTGTTTTCATTCTAATCCTGACATTTACTACTTAAAGATCATTCTGTCTTTGTACCTTTTCCCAAGATTTTTTTTAGGTATTAAGGTATAGTCCAGTTAGAATATAAAGAAACATCCAACAAGAAGAAGCCTGTTGAATCCATCAAATCAATTGGCTCTAATATTAAAACACAGCCTGGTGAAAGTCTAGTCACTCTTGAAACATGTTTGTCAAGGTTGTTTTCTTTCTCTTCATGCATGTGATTATACATAGTTCAAAAAGGCTTACATAATTAACATCATTAAATTAAAATTTTACATAATTTCACCCATTCTATCATCCTTTGATTTGGTTTTATTCAATTATGTATAGAAAGATTCTATCACTTACTACTTCTTTTACCAGTTTCTCTTTTATAGAAATTAATTGATGAATAGGTCTCAAATTGAGAGAATGGAAGTAGAAATTAGAGATGGATATATAGGAGAGAGACAAGAGTACAGACAACCTCATCATTGCTAGCGATGATTTGGTCTTCTTGAGAAGCTGATTTTGAATTTCAGGTGGCATGCAGTGCCACCTGTAAAAGTCTGGAAAGACTATTATTTGGCCTTCACAATTTTTCTACAGCAGTCTATGAAGTCTAAAGAAAGAGGTTTTTTAAAAAATGGAAAATGCAATGAAATTCTATGTAATGATTTTCTATTGTTGTCAGGCTTAATAATTACGTAAGTAACATTTCTTTTATATATTACAGACTCCCCTTAATCCCCACACACACTCACAAACATTGGGTTTTTTCCTATAAAAATGACCAAGGTGGCTTAAACATATTTTTTAGACATTATTTTAAAGAGAAGAATAGAGAAAACAAAAATTTTGTGGGTGCAGGGTGTGGCGGCTTATGCCTGTAATCCCGGTACTTTGGGAGGCCAAGGAGGGAGGATTGCTTAAGCCTAGGAGTTCCAGATCAGCAAGGACAACATACTGAGAACTGTCTCTATCAAAAAAAGTTTTTTTAAATTAGCCTGGATTGATGATGCATATCTGTAGTGCCAGCTACTCAGGAGGCTGAGGCAGGAGAATCACTTGTACGTAGGAACTCAAGGTTGCAGTGAGCTGTGATGATGCCACTGTACTACAGCCTGAGTGACCGAGCAAGAGCCTGTTTTTTGTTGTTGTTATTGTTGTTGTTGTTGTTTAAATCCTTTGTTTCCATGTTTATAAGACAGACAAAAGTTTTCAGATGCTCAAAAATAAAAGTCTGCTCTGGGCAACAGTTTTTTTTGTTTTGTTTTGTTTTGTTTTTTGTGAGGGTGGGCTATTTTTGCTTGATGTTATTCCTCTGAATTATAAAAATATATATTTTATATATAACTATACTAGTACCTGATGAATTAAATGAATTTTGCCCATTTAATTTGTTAATGTTGAGAAGGAAAAAAGACTACAACATGGCTATACATTACATCTTCCCTTGAAATTATTTTTACTGCATTTAGGCAAAAACCTTTTGATTGGAAAATGGTTTAACAAAAAGAGACAAGAACAAAAAAGCCAAGGAAGTAAAACACCTTATTTACCAAATCTAGCAACAAATATTTTCTGTTTCATTGCTTCACTATTTTAACCTCACATAAACCATAGTTTTAAATAGGCTGAGGGATGAGAAAAATCTTAGTTCAGCACCTCATAAATGTTCAATAAGTGTATTTTAAATGATTTACTGAAATTACAGCATATGGTTTGAGGATGTGTATTTCATGTGGACCCATATTTTAGGCATTAGCAAAAGATAAAACGAATGAAAAATAAACAAATAATACAGTGGTATTAGTTTCAGTCAGACAGCATTTGATACATAGAAAAGGAACCTTTTTATGAACATTGTTTCCTTTGTATTCCCAACTCTGAAAAGCGCCTGTCATTTACTTATTTTTCCATTACCTAAATCCCAGTGACCGAATTAGGAAGACAATAATGAAGAAAACAGAATACAAACTACACAACAGAATAACAATTATTTTTAATCATGTTAAAATAGAAACTATATGTCTGCAAAATTCCACACATGAACTAAATATAGAAACTCAAGTTCAAAGGCAGTTAGAAGGTGGGGTGGGGGAAAATGTTAACTTGGAAAATAGCACCCTAAATGTGAAAGACAACAGTCCAGAAAACTCTTCTGAAATAATTTATAATGAAGAGGTGACATTTATTGAGAACACAGAGAAGAAATACTGTAAATGGAAAATAACAGATAGGAAGCAGGGGAGAATCTTAAATTTGGAGGAATATCAGTGATCCTCTGGGGTTATTCTTCTAACCTACGGTAAACACCTTTTATCAAGCCATGGTAGGAAGATATTTGATCATGGGTTAGAAGAATAACCCCAGAGGAATATGATATCATAGATAGATAGATATATTGATGATAGATAGATAGATAGATAGATAGATCATAATTCCATATTCTAAAACAGATGACTTTGAGAGAGCAGTAATGCCAAATCAAAGTCTTGGTGTCATAGTGTTTTGTTGCCTAATTTCCTTTTTCTTTCTTTGACTAAAATTATGAACCCAGAAGTATTTCTGGTGTTGAATTTTTGAATTGATTGATGTGTAATTATGATCTCTCTTTAAATCCTTCTTACCTGACTATTCTACTTCTCTTAGTTTTCTCTTAAGATGGAAGCAGGTGTTCCCACTTGAGGGGAAAAAACTAAAGAAGTAAATAGTGTGTGACTGGTCAGAGGCTACATAGGGAAACAACTTGGAAACCAGGATGAGAATAGGAAACCATGGGAGTTCTTACCCAGTGCTATGTCAGTCAAGGATAAGATGAGGTGGAGACAGGATTGATAGGGACAGCAGTTTGCCTGGTGTAGCAGGTCACACATGAACTCACATTTGATATACAGATAAGGTCTTCTGTCCTGTTCATCTCTTTCTGAAATTATTAAGTGCTTTGATGACCTTTGAGCGAACAGTGAGCAATTCTAAGTAGTGTTCAAAGAGTGAATGACAGCACTTAATAACACCAGAAGAACTCAGGAAATCCAAGGGAAAATATTAGCATGTCATAAACCCCAGAAATAATTTACCTGACTCTGAAAGGTTATTTATGCCCAAAATGTTCCTTTCACAAAATAACAGAAAATTAAACAACAAAAATTAGTTTTTTGTAGCCAAGACATTAAATCAAATAGCAAACCAAAGTTTCCTTTTTAGTTTTAAAAAATGTGTTAATAGAATAATCTTTTCTACCACTTACTTAGGACAGATTCTTACACATACAGGAGTACATTATTTGTGTGTTCTAAACCAAACCTATGGGGCTCAATATTATGCAGAAAATAACAGACTATCCATGAGATGAGTAGTTATTCCTACCCTGTTTGAATAAAAACAAAGCAAAAGCAAGAAATCACCACGGCCAAGAGCAACATAAATCATCAAAGTAGTCCAAGGCCTTTGCTTCAAAAATAAAGACAAATTAGATTAATTCTTCATTGAGAAATTGCATCTCCCTGTTAGCCAGTGGGCATCAGATGACCAACTTGAGGAGTGTATTAAACTGCTACTTCTCAAGCCGTTATCAAAGGATTGACTAGGGAACAGTACTTCAATTAGTGCAATCAGATGGCCTTTTTATCAAACATTGAGACTCATCTTGCCCAGTGACAGAATGCCAACTCAGAGCCTTGGTGTTGTGGTTGTTTTGCTGTCTAGTGTTATTTTTACTTTTCTCCAAATACTGAATTAGTTGTCTCAGTCCCATGATAAAATGGGACTCAGGAGAATTCCATGTTCATACACAAATGCATCACTGGGCAGAAATGTTATTCACACATACATAGTTTCTGTGTTTGTTTTTGTTATTTATATTAATTTGTTTATGGAACTGCAATTTAATGAGACATATGCCAGATAGGTGATCAAGGCTTCCACAGACAAGGAGATAAAAGGGTTTTGAGGATTCCTTCCATTTTTATATCCATCTCTTCTATCATTCTACTTGCTTTCCTAAAATCCAATCTCTATTTCATCACTGGGCTTTTAATTTATTTTTTTCTCCTCACAATTGCATACTGGCTCCTGTTTTTGTTTTGTTTTGTTTTGTTTTGTTTTCACTTCAGATTGAATAAATAGGAAAAGAGTCCATTTTACTTCCTTCTATTCTTAGTTTCTAGCTATCCTTCTCTGTAGTAGAAAGGAACCCAAGAAGAAGTTTGTCTATGGTTGTATTACTCTGCTCACAGAATAGTAATGAAAGTCCAGCTTCTCTTTTAAAGTAACTACAACTTGGAGCACTATCCCTCAGCACATTGCATTTTATGCTTTGTCTACAAAGTTTATATTTCTGTGGTGTAAGATGGGAAGTTTAAAGGAAAAAGTTTCCACTTGTTTTCTGATGTTAGTAGAGTAGAATGTTCTTGCTGAGTATTCCCAAAGTATGTGGCCCCAAACGTTTATGAACAAAATCCAGTTTTGTTATTTTAATTATGCCACCTGAAGAAATCTAAAATTTGAAACATTCTAACTGGGAGTAATAGAATCTGGGAGTATTATTTCAAGTTCTAGCAATCTTAAGGAATATATTTAACCCCTTGGAGTCTTATTTCTCTCTTCCTACACCACAGAAATATAATCTACTTTGTGGAAAAAGCATAAAATGCGATTTGCTGAGAGACAGTGTGCCAAGTTGTAGTCAGTCTAAAAGAGAAGCTGGACTTTCATTACTGTTCTGTGTATAGAGTAATCCAATGAGCATAATTAACTTATTTACTAGACAGCTATTTTCAAATTGAAAAAAGTATTATGGTAATGGTGGCATGATACCTTGTATTTTTATACTAAAAATAAGCTGTTGTATATGAAATAGCTGAATTTTATTTTGTATTGTCTTAAGTCTTAAATTAATTTCCTTCTTGGCCATCAGCTCAGAGTGGAACCACGGCCACATCATTATCTAATGTGTATTTAAATAATCCTATATTTCTACCTTTTTTAAAGGTTCAAGGACTCACTTTTAGCATGTTACTTATGAAAAGAATCTGTAGTATATCTGTTCCAATCCTTTAATTTTACATAAGAAGCAACTGAAGTCTGGAGAAGTGAGCAAGCTTTGTTGAGATCTCAGAGCTAGTGACTAACACAGCCTGAACTGTGTTTTCTGACTTAAGTTACAGTCTTTTTCACTGCTTATTGTATATAATTATTCAAGTGGGATATGTGGTTTTGTGTGGAGAGCCTGGGATTACCTTGAACCTTTCCTATAAAGTGACATTCTGTGTTTGCAGCTTAAACAGGATAAACAGGGAACTCTTAGAAAAGTTATAGCTGAGAGATTTCCTGAACCCTCCAATACTAAACATTAAAGCCCCTTGGGGAAGTCACACTTGTCCAGGCTCCAGCATTTATAATGCCCTCGTGTTTCTAGGAAGACATTATCTTGGACCTAATTGAGACCAACATAACCAATGATTCATTTTATTATTAGTTGTTGTTGGTTGCTGAAGGGCTGAGGCTAATGCTGATGGCCTCAGGTCCATCTTTGGTATTACTGAAGTCATTCTGCAAACTCAACTGCAGTTGTTCTCCAGTGAAGTTAAGAAGCTTCAGAGTCCATTCGATACTGTAACCTGAATTCCAGACAACCCTGCTTGAGTTGTACTAGGCAGAAGGATGTTAATTCTGTGGTAATCCAGATAAATGGGTTGTTAACTGGTAGGAGAATTGACTTTTCCTATTGTACAGCAGCAGTCTTTTATCATTTCTGTTTATCATCACAATGAAAATTTCCTATGACTTAAAGGGTCCTCAGTGACTCACTGACCAATGACACACTTATTAGGGCATGTTTCATATAAAAATCTGACCTAAAGATGTATATTGCTTTGTAAAACACAACATAAAACTAAAGAAAATAACATTTTATTTTATGAACAAGGCAAGTAAATTGGGGAACAGAGTTGCAAGTGGGGTGGGGGATTGATGATTCTAATTTTAGAAGAATGTGTCATATTAAAAATGGTTTAGCTTGAAGGATCCTGTAAATAGAATACCCCCATGGGCACGTAGATGTACATTCATTTATTAAAAAGCCAGTAAACATAGTTGTTTAGGAACAAATTCATTTCACAATATAGGTATACTTATACAATGTTTGGGCAGTTTCTTTGGTCTAAACCATGAGAGAATTGAACACATGCATACATAAGCACAAATTTATTTGTGATCTTGATCGATAGATCAAGCAAAGAACCATGTGCCTTTTAGTAAGGTGATCACATATATGTCCCCATTTGCTCAGGACAGTCCAAATTTATAACAGTTGTCCTACAGTAATTATTAATAGTGCTCCTCTTTACTCTTAGAGGTGTCCTGGTTTGGATGATAAATTATGTGGTCACTTATTGATATGGCTGCTGTACAATGAAATAAGCCCAGTGTTAGCTTGAATAAAGAACAGAATTACCAAAGAAAATTCAGCCAGCACTCACAGCAGTGCCATTATGTTTAGCATCATTCATTCAATAGATCATTAGGTAGTATTCAAACTTGAGCAAATATTTATTGAGCATTGTGTACCTGGCCATGTGTAGGATGTCAGAGATCCAACTGTAAGTACACTCCTAAATACTTTCTTAAGAAGAGTGGAATGTAAACGTGACAGAGCATATAATATGTGTGTTACATATTTTATTTAACATTTAACAAGAGAGATTGCCATTAGCATTATATAAATGAGGAAGCAGGCTTGCAGACATTTCAAATCTTGCTTATTATCACACAGCTTGTACATAAAAATGCTGAAATTCAAACTTATTTGTTATTAAATTCTTTCATTTATCTCTTCATCATTTTACCTTGAAGTCATAATTGAGATAGTAATTAAAGCATTTTGTGCTTGGTGTATGGGAGGGAATGAAGAGAAGTGATGATGAAAAGGGAATCAGCGGACTACTATTCTATACAGCAGCTTTCTGAGTTGTCAGGACCACCCAACAGAAGGGCTTCTCTAGGCCCTGGCAGAGAAATAATAACTCGATCACTAACAGGGTCAGCCTGGGCCCACAGAGTGACATGATGTTACATAGATTCTTTAATCTGGTTGGACTGCTATTTCACCGACTGTTCAAATCCCAAGGAAATTTAGTCCCATTTCTATTCTCCACGAAAATTTCTGCTCTTTTATCAACCTGTCCTTCATCCTTCAAGAAAAGAAGTATTTTTTTAAATGAGTAATAATTTCTAAAATTATGAGTAAATGTAAAAAAACAAAATAATTGAAAAAATGTTTAATGAAAAAACCTCTGGAAATCTTAAAACACACACAAATTATTGAGGTCTAGCCAAAAGGAGAGAGACTCTGTGTTTGTCAAGTTTACCAGAAAGTGAAGTTCTTTCTGATCTCCCCACCAGTTGCAGTGCTCTAAGGATGTTAAAGAAGCGGCACGAGCCTCCAGATTTCCATCTGGAAACAGCAGCATATAAAGAGCTTGCCATCTTCCCCTACCCCCGGCCATGCCTCAGATACAGCTGAGAAAGAACGAAGATGCAAAAAATTTAATTTATGCCTGCATGAAGGATAGGGTATGCATATATGGCTTGTATTTCCATTGTAGCAAAGAAAAGGCATTTGTGTTGGCCACACAGAGGAGTATTTGTAGTGGACATGATCACTTTACTTATCAAAGACTTCTCTTTATAAACAAAGTAAGAAGGAATGGTTACCTACTATACACACATTTTTTTTAATGGCTACTTTTAATAGTTTAGGAATAGTATAAAGAAACTCGAGAAAGGACGTGTTAGATTTAGTTGCACATTACAGAAAGCTCAAATAAAGTGGCTTAAACTAGTTAGGGATTTTATTTTTCTTTAATGTAAAATAGCCCAGAAGAGATGTCCAGAGCAGAAATTATATCAGATTTGCCAGGGCATATCATTTAACTTTGCCGTCTTGAATATGTTGCTTTCATCCTCCTGGTGCAAGGAAGCGTTTGGAGCTCCAGTCATTACACTCCATTCCTCCTTCACTAGGACTCCCCCTTGAGGCTCTCTCCATTGACTTTTACTTACATCTCACTGGCCATTCCTTCTGCATGGGAGACTATAAACTGGAGGATTTTAGGTTGGCTGCTCACTCCTTAACACAGATATTTTCCCACAGAGGAAGATGGGAAGAACAAATGCTGGTGAGAATACTGTCCATCTCTGCTGTGGGGGAGAGTACCTTTATATTACTGAAAAACAGATAATGGCATAAGAACAGATGTTCTTAAACTAATGAGCAGTTCGCTGAGGTTGTGGTTGCTCCAGTGACAGCTTTTTTACCAGCTTAAATCTAGGATTCTCAGAGGGACAGAGATGGGGTCTGCATAGTGTCCTCTCCCTTGACAAGAAACCACTCTATACCTCCTGACTGCTGCTTTCCTTCTGTCAATTTGTTGATACTAAGACTCCAGGGAAAAGGGAGTATAGTTCTTCCTGAAGTAAAGGGAGCACCAGCAGAAATACAACAGGAAACATTGTACAAATGCACTGGGGGAAACAGCAACATAAAATTCCTTGCTGTGCTGACTCTATTGCCTCAAAGATCATCCCTTACTGCAAGTTAATAGATTCAAAATGCATAACATCAGCTTCTGAAAGCCCCTTTTCCTACTGCTGGATGTCTCTACTCTTTTTCACAAAAAGGGATGGATCTGTTCAAAGCTCACTTACATTGCTAACATACCATTGTTCATTTTTATTTCCTCATAAATGAACACCTCTTATATTCTGGATAAAAGGGGCACCACCAACAAAAAAATGTAACATCTGCCTTGCATTCCAGCTCAGTGTATACAGTGGGAGTTTCACAACACCTTAGTTTTGAATCCCTGCTTAGGAATAGTGGTTAGAAATACCTGCATTGATCTTATCACATTGGCCAGTAGGATGAGATGTCATAAAGAATGATTGAGTTGACACATGTTAAGTGCAAAGCAGTTGGCAGGTGCCTGCTACACAGAAAAGGCACACTCCAATAAGTGTTGGTTATCATTATTGTTAGTGCTAGTGTTCACTATTATTATTGTTAGTATTAGTGTTGCTGTCTTTTTGCCTCTTGCTAACATCCCTGGCAGGGGATCTTTTTTCCCCGCAGACTAATCATATATATATTTTCTAACTAATCTTTTTCATTTTTCCTCTCTTCCTGTATCATCTTTCTTACCTCTCTATATGCTTGTGTTCTTGACCTTGCATGTCTCTGCATGAAATGCCAATATTTTCAGGCTGTCTTTGGTGACTTTTAAACTAATATATTCAAATCTGGAAATGAGACATACATACAACCGATCAGTAGTTCTCTTCCAATATGCTCATCTCCCAGCAGTGGGCCTACCAGAAATAATAATAAAAGTTCTCCATTTATTGAACACCCTCTGCCACGCATTCTGTATTCTTTGTGGTCTCCTGTAAATCAAATGCTCACATTCCATTTGTCTCCTGGTTTCAGCTCAGGTGTTGTTTCCTCTGAGTGATTCTGTTGCTTGACCCTTCTGCCCTCTCTCAAAGTTCTTGGCTTGCAAGCACCATAATAAATTCCCATCTCATCATCATTACCTGTCAACTAGAAATCCACAGCCAGGTGAAGAATAGAATAGAAACCCATGTCTTGTCACTAAAGCATGTTAGATCTCTAATAGCTCATTAGCATACCATACACAAGCATCCTGCTTTTAATTAGTTACGTGGTGTGATAATTAAGTAGTATTTCTCTGCAGTTTCCCCTTGTGTGGGGAAGAGGTTGGCTAGTGACAGAAAGGAGTATTAAAGCTTAAGTAGGAAGTTTTAAGTAATTGTGACCCTGGGGACAAAATAGCAAATTCTCAAGGGGAGAAAATAAAGTATTTCCCTTCTGTTAAGAAAAAAAAAATCTAGAGACAAAAACTTTTCTGCCCCATTCTTGCTAATAGTTATTTAAAGAATAAATAAACTTTTTAAACTAAAGATAAAAGCAAACGAATAAGATCCAAATAATGTCTTGTTATTCTGTCTTATATTTTGAGATGAGAGAGCAACTGATAGGATTGGTTATAGGATTAGTCCTGGTCGAGAGAAAGAGGGGAAGACAACTCCCAGAATTTTAAGTTGACTAAAGAATCCTAATGGGATCTTGATATTTCAACACAGAAACTTCAGGAAGCCTGTAGTTGACTTCCAGAGATTGACCACAATTGTTACCCTGTTCAATTGAATCATTTCTTTTCACTGGTGGGAAAGATGATACATCATCTCTTGGGACTGTTGCTATTGCTGTTAGTGTGAGACAAGGCGTTGGGGAAAGAAATTGCCCTTCCCAATAACTTCATCATTCTGGAACAAGTATTTAGATTCTTAATGCCAGAGCAGCAGGACATATACACTGAAGTCATATTCTGGCACGGTATATGCTATTGAGTTTCTTCTGATGGGAGAGCAGATGGCAGGCTATGAACTATCTATATGTGGATTTGAAAAGTTACTACATTGTCAAAAAGGACAGATGTAAACCTGCTATGATAGAAAACACCAAATGCAGCCCCACGTTGAGCCTTAATAGTAATACAGTCTCTCACAAACCGTATCTTCTTCAAGGAAATACTAAACTCCCAATTAAAAATCATTCCAACATCAACCTTAGCCTTTCTCAGTGACCCTTTCTCTGAAAGAGCAGATTCCACAGCTTCCTATTCTTCAGTGTATACTTTTTCATGTTGTGACATAAGAATAATATGTTAGGTCTTTGTCCCCATTCCTGGCACTGAGCTCCTAAAACCCTTCAAAATTGCTGGGTAATTGGAATGTCTTTTGTTATTCATAACATGTCCCTTTTGATCATACCTGAGTTTATGCTAATAAGGTGGCTTAGGATGGAGCCTCTAGAGAGCCTCAGGATGTGGCTGCTCACAAGAGAAACCAAATGATTCTGAGGTTAGAATTTTCAGCTCCTTCCACAGACCTCACGGAAGCAAGGTGCTGCTAGAGATTAAGCAGACCTCTCTGAAAACTCTTTTTTTTTTTTTTTTTTTTTTAATCCGAGCACTTTGGGAGGCCAGGGTAGGAGGATTGCTTAAACTCAGTTTTTCGAGACCAGCCTGGGCAACATAGCAAGACCTCATATCTACAAAAATTAAAAATTAAAAAATAGCTGGGCAAGATGGCATGCATCATTAGTCCCAGCTACTGGTAAGGCTGAGGTGGGAGGATTGCTTGAGCCCAGGAGCTTGAGGCTGCAATGAGCCATGATTATGCCAGTACACACCAGCCCTCCAGCCTAGGCAACAGAACAAAATCCTGTCTCAAAAAAAAAAAAGAAACCCACAAAACTGCCACCATCTTCTCTTCTCTAACTCCCTGTCCCTTAACTCGCTTACTCTTTTATTTTTTGACATTCACAGTAAAGCAGAAACACTGAACAATTGCCCTTAGCGCCCATGAGCCTGTCAGAAAGTCTGGCCTCAGAAGGTAAACCGTGCAGCAATTGATGAGGCTGTGCAAAAGCCATGACTCAGTGTCTTGGGAGCCACCTCCCACTAGCATATGGGAAACATCATAAGGCTGCTTCTTAGCCCGAGTTTGGCAGTCAAGCAATGCCAGACAACCCTCCAACTTGGAACAAAATGAAGTCCAGATTAAGAATGTAATCTGGAAGAAGAACAGAGGGAGAGATTTTTTCTCTCTTTATCTCAGAAGAGTCCATTTTTAGGGTTCACCTAGAAATTGAGTAAGAGACCAGGGAGAAAGCAGAATATACTGTTTTAATTTGATGAGCTAGTACACCTAATTAGATTCTGCTAAACTGCTAGACAGCGTAATACTAAAAGGTGACACTTTCCTTAACCCTTAAATAGGACAGGCCGGTGGTAACAGCCAAGTGTAGGCAGACTTGTTTTATTACCATCCTGCCTAGAAGCAGGACACAAGCACTTTCAGCCGAAGCCTCTCGGAGATGTTCTGTTCTTTTCTCCACACTTAGCTCTCATTCTTGTAAGCAGTAAAGTGTGTACATTTCTCCTCTGAGTAAAGAAGCCATAGATGACTCCCTAAGACTTTAGCAAAACTTTTGGCCTTAAAACTATGTTACCATATATTCTTAGAAGTCAAGGGATGCAACAAAGATAATATATTTTTCTATGAAGATTAGTATAAGTGATATTAGCGGATATAACCATTACTTATTTGGACTCAGCCTATCTTACAAATGCAAGGTCATTTTTCTAGATTGGTACTTAAAAATGTAAAATTTTACACAAATAAAATACAGTATAAAAGTTGGTATAATCTTGGTATGTGCTTCATAGGAGTGAAGCTGAAAATATGTAACCGTATCACTCAATATACTGGTTCTTAACATATACGTTACTATCAAAATGTCCCTCCTTTTTTATCCTTTTGAGATGGAGTCTCGCTCTGTCACGCAGGCTGGAGTGCAGTGGCACGATCTCGGCTTACTGCATCCTCTGCCTCCCAGGTTCAAGCATTCTTGTGCCTCAGCCTCCCAAGTAGCTGGGATTACAGGCACACACCACCACACTCAGCTAATTTTTGTATTTTTCATAAAAATGGGGTTTTGCCATGTTGGCCAGGCTGGTCACAAACTTCTGACCTTAGGTGATCCAGCCACCTTGGCCTCCCAAAGTGCTGGGATTACACACATGAGCCACTGCACCCAGCCCCATCCTTTTTTATGGTAGGTTAATCAGTTCCTGCGATTGAGAGCAGACACACTTCATTATGATCACCTTCCTATCTTTGTCCTGATTATGTTCTTTGTTGTGTTTTTCATTCATAAATTGAACAAGTGGTCCCATACTAAATTTTTTTGTCTTTCTCTTTTACAGTATTATCTTCCCTTTGACTCTTAGAGAGCAGACAGGCCTCCCCAGGGAAAGTGGGTAGAGCTTCCCCAGGGAAAGAGGGTAGAGTGACAGATCTCAACCCATAGAAATAAAAAGCTTTGCTTTAAAAGCCTAAAAATTAAGATATTTTTAGCCTTCTTCTCACCGAGCAGTCATGAAAATAGTTTCTCTGAAGGTATCTGAAGTCCTCAGTCCCTTCACCTGCCGCATGAGGGGCCAAAAAGAGCGTTCCAGCTACAGAATATTGCAAGTTATGTGGCTTGCTTTGATTTTTATGATTTCATGTGTCCCTTGTAAATGTCTTCTCCCTCCTTCTGTCTGTCCTCTTAAGCACATGATATCCTCTTCAACTTTTCCTTTGCTCCTCTATCAAGATATGCTGAATGATTTATGACCTGAAATTTATTGCATTATTTTCTGTGCAATGATAGCTTTCCTGATACAATAGCCTGAGTTTTAGAGACTTTATTTTGTCCACACACATAAGGGCTTGCTCCCTATCTGGCACCTACAGAGAACAACACCAAAGTGAATAGAGTCACATGCCTCCAGCCCAAAAGCCTAAAATCCCAGGCAGGATTTGGGCCTCTTACACAGTCAGAAGTGGACAAAATATCAACAGAAAAAGATGCATTGATGGGAGGATTTAAGACCTCAATATGGAGTCTGAGAAGAAATTTACCAGCATTTGTGTCACATATCCCATAATATCTAAAAACCTTACCACCCAAGAAGACTAAATGTTCAGACATCACAACTAGGATCTATTGTTTTACAATTTCTAATCCCCTGATATTTAAAATGAAATTCTAGATATAATATCACCAAGTTAATATCAGCAACAGGCGCAGCAGTAATAACTATTAACTTCATTCACATAGAAAATGGAAGAGAGGCTGGAATGTCCTTTCTTTTTAACACAATGATCATTGCATTTAGGTAAAAAGGTTCTAAAATGAAGAAGAAAATATTAATATTTCTATCCGAATTTGGGTTGGAAAAATGATAACAAAATGGTAAAGAAGGGGATCCGTTAGGTTAAATAGGAAAGTGATACATTAATTATTACATACTTAAATTATTGTTGTTCTGTAGAGATCAGCCACATGGAGTATTAAAAACACTTGCTCAACTGGTCTCTTACTTTAATTTAGAAAAAGATGTGAATGCAGATATATATATATATACATATATGTATAATTATTATATCAATTTATTAATATAGTGCATTGATTATATATAATGTATATTTATTTATCATAGTAATCACATATATAACATATCAATAACACACACGTGTCACATAGAGAATAACACACATTCAAGTGACAAAGAGAATGAACTAAGAGCATTTTGGAAAGATTTCCAAGATCAGCCACATTTTGTGAATCTGCTATTAGTTGGCTAAGAATTTTTTGACCACCTTAGTCTTCAGAAAGATGGGATGCAGGGCACTGTGCTCGTTTCCTAAATAAATCATTGTTTTCTAATCAGAAAATGGTTAAAAATACAGATACCTTTCAGCAAAGCAAAGCTGAAAAAGAAAATGGAATTCAAAGGTCTGAGAAAGACTGAGCCAAAGTGGAAGGATGCTGTGAAGAAGGGAGCATCAGATGACAGCTTTCTAAATAGCCAGGCGACATGCTGATAATTCAGTGTGATGCCAAGACAATAAAAATGCATAAGAACACTGTGCTCATAAACAGACATATGCTATTATGGAACAGAAACGCTGTACCCTATAGCTCCTATTTATAAGGTAAGGTGAGCTGCTATCTGGCATCCCGCCTCTAGATTTGAATGCCCCAGGATCAGAAAGATGCTGATAACTGGAAATGAAAAAGAAACCAACAACAAAAATGATTTAAAAACTTTACAGTGCATGAGGAAAGATTAGAAGAATAAAATAGCCCTAGTTTTACTGTGATAACTAGGAAGGAATATGCATGATCACTATCTACAAGTGCTATATCAGAAAGTTGTAAACATTAAGGAGGCAAAGGAATAATTTACAGTACTGTGATACCAAGGTGTATGTGGCTAACGGTAACAGGATAGAATTACACTTTGAAAAATATAATTTGAAAGCTTAGGAATATATTTTAGAAAAGTTAATTGTGCACACACTGTTTTACATGCCCAGAATGTTAATCAGCTGCATCCTTTCCCAGGTGATGCTCTGTCTCTGCCTCCACCTCTACCTCATCAACAAACACTCAAGGAAAAGCACTTAGCTGAAGTCTAAGTCTCCCACAGGAAGTGATGCCTTGGACTTTAGGCCTTAGGCTTAGGTTCTCCGTCTTTATCCTCAAGGTACAAATGCACACTAATTGGCTTTTCCTCTCTAAGCCTCACGTAGGTTGAGGACTCAGGCCAAAGAAACGGGAGCCAGAGTTAGAAACCTGGAAGTTATGCTGCTATAGGAGGAAAGAAGTCCTATTCTAGCTCTCTCCCTTGACCTCCCTCAGGTAACAAGTGCTCTTAGTAGGTGTCCAAGTGCAATTATTAAAGCCCTAGAACCATGCAGTGGTCTCAAAGAGACTGAGAACTTGAAGAAATTTTTAGAAACTCCGTGTATTTTTTTATCTCACTCATTTTTATTCCTACTTATATATATATTTTACATTTATAATATATTAGCATAGTTTATAGCAAGTGGATATAGCAGTTCATTGTTATGCACATATTATTTGAAATTTTTAAAATGTGTATATGAGGTCAGGTGCCCAATTATTATTTTAATAAATCGGTATATTACTGGAGAGAAGGGAGACTCCTGGAGATTAAAGAATTCTACCAACCACTAGGCAGTGTCAGTAAATATCAAATGAGATCAAGTGTGTTTGTTTAAGTCCTTTGGAAAGTTAAATTTACTATACAAATGTAAAGAAGGATCCTTATTGAAAGGATTAGAAGGAGGGAAAGTTTAGCATTCCTTTCCTTAGAAAAAGATAATCACATAAAACCATCTTCTGAATACAAATAGAAGATTTAGCTCTATAGGTGAGGCAAATACCGAATCTTGGAAATGTAATTTCTCCAAGGAACAACCCATACCTGGGAAATTGCAGGGGCAATGTTGAGAAGAAAGACTCTAGAAAAAAGAAAAGAAGAGAATCTGGAAGATGCATAGCATGGGAATAGAAATCGTATTTTGAGATGTGGTAAAATGAGAAAGAGGAGAAAGCAAGCCCTGATTCTGCTGCAGAGGATAATGATAGCTGTTAAAAAGGCAGAGAGCTAAGAAGGAGGAGACCCAAGCACTCTTTTATTTCTTTCTTTCTTTGAGAGAGAGAGATTTTTTTTGTTATCAAAAGTATTATCCAGTCACCTGTACACTCAACCAGTAGGAGATAAGCGTAGTTTTGCAAGCAACTTTACCAAATGATTGCATACCAGCACCACCAGCACCACAGCTACACACATCACACATTTATGTCGTGCTTTCTAAGTTAAAAACGCGCTTCATGCATATCATTATTATATTGGCTTCTGGTTGTAAAAGACAGAGAAATAATCTAGAAAAATGACAAAAGCATTAAATTATGAGAACACACACACATAAAATTATTTTTAGGATGATCATAAGAAGTAAGCCTTGTTGAAATTTTCCAATTTTAGTTTATCTTGTAGACTGTCAAGACTGAAAATGAACCAGTCTAAATTCTTCACCATTGTTCATTTATGAACAAACGATAGCCATTGAATGCTGTCTTATACCTCTAAAGCAATGTTAGAACAAACAAACCATATTTTATATGAGTGTTTTTAACTCCTGTCTCTCTGGTCCAATGTCTCATAAATAAGCTAAAAAAGGTTTTTGAGTAAATGCTATTGATTGAGGCATGTGCACTGTTGGTAAGATCAGTTTGGCATTTCAAGTCTGACATGTTATCGAATTGCTAAGTATATGCTTGTGAAAATCTAACAGCTGAATGCAGAGCCACTGAACAATTTTGTAGAATTTCTCTTGTCCTAATTACTGAATATGTTGAACAGTTTCAACACCACCAATGAACGGATATGTTCTGATTTAATAAAAAGACAGTCCTTGGTAGGGTCAAGCTAAATCCTAATGTCTACATTAGGTGAAGCAAGGACAAAATGAGTAGGTTTATTGTAGGGGTTCTTTTAAAAAAGAATTTTTATTGATGGAAAATATCTTCCCAATAGGTTTCAAGTGTTATACATAACCTTTTGATAAGAAAGTACAAGTTTATGCGTAGATGTCACTCTTCTCTATTTTTTTAATTGAGCAGTTTCTGTATTATTATACATATAAGAAGAAGTCTATTTAGAAGCATGTGCCTACCTGAAAATAACAACTCTATTTTTCTGTGAGGCAAGTGTTATGTTCACCCTCAGGAAGCAGGGCAAATAGGTACATGATTTTAAAAATAATTTTCCTATTGGCCATTATTGCTTCATTGATCCAAACTGTGGACCTCATTGTTACTCAGAACATGATACATTTCCTTAAAAGAAATTTATATCAGGCGCGGTGGCTCATGCCTGTGATCCCAGCACTTTGGGAGGCTGTGGCAGGAAGATCAACTAAGGTCAGGAATTCGAGACCAACCTGACCAACATGGCAAAACCCGGTCTCAACTAAAAATACAAATTTAGCTGGGTGTGGTGGTGCCTGCCAGTAATTCCAGCTATGTGGGAGGCTGAGGCAGGAGAATTGCTGGAACCTGGCAGTTGGAGGTTGCAGCCAGCCGAGATCGTGCCATTGCATTCCAGCCTGGGCAACAAAGAGTAAAACTCTACCTCAAAATAAAAGAAAAAAAAAAGAAATTTCAATCACCTGATTATAGTACACAATTATAAAGGATGATTTTTTAAAAATATTACTTTCTTTTATAATTCTGTTAAAATTTAATTTTAAAGAAAGCTTAGAAAAATTTATCCCTGACATTCTGTTTACTGCTTTAAAGATTATGGGTTTCAAATATACTAGCATAGCATTAGTTTTTAAAATGGAGGAAATTATTAACCAATCTAAAAGAAGATACAGAAGAGTTAAATGAAACATCATATTTAAATAAGTTGTTAGTAATACTCAGATAATAAAAGACATTTTGAAAGCTACTGAGAATTCAAAGGAGACTGATATAAATGGTAAAAAGATTATAATGAGGGTTGGAAAATAATTTGGGAGAAGATAGATTAATCCTTAGATTCACTCATCAATTTTGTAGAAAGGCAGTGGCGTTAAATTTAGTTTAGGAGGCCAAAGAATTGCACGTTCTTCTTTCCTTTATGAAAATGAGATGGACAAGAAAAGAAGCTGAAATCAAAGAATCAGTCAAAAGTAAATAGGGTGACAAGCTAAGACCAATAAGGATCAGTTTTAATTTCTCCCATTTTACCAGATAATTGTCTGGTTATTAATTTTGTAGTGTTAATTAATATTACTCATACTTAATTAGCCACTGCAAAATTCTGAGTCATTAAGGAAAGTCAAAGTATGTTTCCATGTTTACAAAACAAAGAATACTTCTTTTTTAAAATTTCAATAGGGGAAGTGCAATAAGGAAAACAGACACAAAGAATAACATTCACTTAACCCTTCACTGATTTAACTAGTATTTATAGAGTAACTACCATGTATCAGCAGTTCTGTAGGTGATTTGGTTTCAGGAATAAGCAAGACTAGAAATTCCTTGGAGGTCATAGAGCTTAATTTCAAACAACCAGAAAAAAAGTACATTGTTCATTATAATTATGTACCAAATTTCTAAGCTGATTCTTTTTTTTTTTTCTGTTTTGTTGTTTGTTTGCTTATCATTAGCAGCAAATATTCAGAAAAAAAATCCTTTATTTAATATAAGAAAGCACGGTAACATTATTGTTTCCTATAATCCAAATTTGTTTCATAAAACTGTCATGCTTCACCATTCTTTGATTACGTCTTACAAACTGCATCTTGTATGACCACTCAAGAAAATTTTCCAAAGATTGTTGGAAAGCAGAAAATGCAGAAGAGAAAAAAGGAAAGAAAGAGGACTAAGAAAAACAGAAGAAAAGAGTAACCCTACATAATAGAAAAAGAATGTTTTGTGTAGCATACGTTTGGCTTATTATTCATGCCTTCACCTCTCAGGTTTCTGAGGGATGAAGTATACATGCACAGATTGGGTATACTCCATTTGTAAATGTGTACCAATTACATTAGTCGCTAAAATTTCCATGTAACTATAATGCATGGGTCTCTGCTAAAAGGGAGTTTAGAGCACACGACCTAGATCTGAGGCTGAAGGACATCCTCTGACCTCCCATTCTAAATTTAGAATTTGAGAGCCACAGAGTGTGTTTCTCCTTTGAAGAGCACGTAGCTTCCCACGAAAACCACTCTCGGGGTCTTGCCTAGAAGTGCCTCCAACGTGGAGTTTGGAAGCAGACAGCCCAAAGCATAGGAACCCCAGATGTGAAAGCAGGCAAAAGGTGCTTGCTGCGCCTGAGTGCAGCAGTAGAAAAAAAGGTAAAATAGGACTTGATTTCTGCGACTGTAGACAGTAGCTTTTGCCACTGATGACACGTGACTCAGTGGATAGATGTCAGGGTCTGACTCGTCGGATTCACCCTGTCTCCCTCCTCCTCACTCGGAGTGGGGACAGTGATAGGATGAAATGGTTTGAATTATTCCACTCATAAAACAGTGACGTGACACTGACACACAGACGAGAGAAAGAAAAGAGGAGACCGGGTACAGGAGAAATGCATAAATTATAGCAGCAGCTTAGAGAGAATCGGATATTTTGAGCAGGCTTTCAACGCTTCACCTTCTATCCTTTACATACTAACCTTTGTGGATATGTTGTTTATAATTACAGATAAAGGCATGTTACATATTAATTATATCATTAATAGACTGTTTTATTAAGTCTTTCAACCAGTTCTTCAATTTTACTCCAGCTGCAAACCACACTATGAAAACTTAAAGATGAAAAACACTCGCGAGGTCACGGCTTGTCCCTTTTCCTAAGTAGGGGGAGAAAAACCAGTGATTTCCTCAGTATTGTGTAAAAGTTATATCCTGTCTTTCCACACTTGTGTGCGCTACTGAGGTCTGCCCAAATGCTCTTACTTCGCTGGTTGGTTTTGCTCAGAGACAGGTTTTAAATGCGCTAGGGGAAAGCAGCTTTTGCTAAATGTTTTATAATGTGTCAGGAAACCTTTATCGAACATTTAATCCAAAACCTGGCTTTGAACCAGGGAGGCATACAATTTCGTAATTAATTTTTTTTAACCTTCTTTTGCTAATCGCTGATAAAAAGCTTAATTCTATTAACAACTCGACTTGACAAATTGCACCGCTCAATGGAAGCGTTTAGAAATTAATTACGCATTTTATTGCATTAGATCGGATAAACAAGGAAGGACCAGCAAGGAAAAGGAAAATCCAAAAAGAAAGAAAATGGCCAAATATATACAAGCCATTGGTGTCTGACTGTTTCTATTATGACTCAATGTGTCACCAAAAAAATAAGTAAACACACCTCTCAGATAGCAGTACTTCCTACTGAAGTGTGCTTTTGCCTCTAGGATAGGTTAGTAATACATTTTTGTTTTTCCTGAAAGCATACATTTTTCCTCCATACAGCTCAAGCTGATTTGGATTTCTGCAGGGGATTCTTGCTTCATTGTCATAGAAGCTCCTTACATTCACCAGCATCTGGCTTTAGGTCTCTCAGGGCCTGGCCTTTAGGGATTTAACTTAAGAGTAGCAAATTGTAATGGTGGGTATAATAATGTGTCACCATAGTATTAAAAATAAGAGGGAAAAAAAGATTAAATTGGCTTCCACTTCACTTCTCCAGTTAAAGTTAAGAGCTCCAGCGGTCAGAAGACCATATGCAATTTTTATGGTTCTCTTTGTCTATAAATACACATGTTTCAAATGGCTGCTGAAAAAGACTTCGGGCACATAATCAAACCATTCCAGCTTGTGAACTCCTTCACCGTATCTGCTCTAACCAAAGACTCTTAAGCTGTAGCAAACTTGTCAGTAAATTCATGTTTAAAGCACCATGCTCTTTTTTTTTCTCTTGTGTAATTTTGTAGCTCTCTGGCCAACATTCCTTCCCTTTACCTACTTGATAAAATATAGTTGCCCTTCTGGAATTTCTTCTTTAGTCAGTAGTCCACTCAGTTGTTGAGTTCTTTTTTGATTCAGTAATTCTCATGTCAATACATAAGAATATTATTAAAACCGCTGCTGATGGTGATGGGTGGATCAAGAAGAGGAAGGCCTTGTCTACAAAAATGTAGAATAGAGCTCTTCTTTGAAATGAGATGGAAATGTAGAGAAAATGCATTCCCACATCTCAGGCAGAAGTACTGTGTAAAGCTATGTTAAGACCAAAGAGCAAAAGAGAAAGATGCTTTCCTAACATCCAAACTCAGTAATTGGTGAAAAGTGCCCCTTTAATCTTTAAATACGTTAGGGGTTATTTTCTATCAGAAATCAATTCCAAGGAAATAGAAGAAATCTGAGAAATTACACAACATTCAGTGCAAAATTTAAAATTCTTGGCAAAGTTATTAGTTTTTATCCAGGGAGATTTGTGGAAAAATACATTGTTGAGCAATCTGAAATTCTGGGAAATACTGTCAACCATTGGTGCTTCTTCCAAAATGTTAAAACTGAAAAGTCAAATCACTAAACAGATGGTAGACAGAGGCTCACATCAAACTATAGGTGAAAGTTGCTTTTTTCCAGTTCTGATGATGTCAGTGGCCCTCACTATTAAGCTTGAGTTCTAGCAAAACTGTGCTATAACCTTACTGAAACAAAAAGGTGTTAATAGAGGGAATTGGTCTTGTTTACTCATGAGAGGCAGATACGGTGGACACCACCCTAACAGCCATCTTATTGCAACACATTGAATTTTCTCTTTTTCCTCCTCCTCCTTCTGCCTTCTTTCTTTTCCCTTTCTCTTTCTCCCTCTATCACCCATCCTCTTTATTTTTTCTCTTTCATAGTATTTTCACTTTCTATCCTTGGCATGGCCACACTATGTTATATTTGTTTTCTAAAAAGCAAGTAGGTAGTGGTGAGTGATATCGTATATAAATCTGTACGTCACATGAATCAATACATGGACTACTAAATACAGCTCTAATTTGTCTATGGACTGATAGTTAAAATATGGATACAGAACTTTCCTTAATCAACAAATAATTTTTTTACCTTTTTCTCTGTGTTGGATGGTACAAGAAGTTTGGGATATCAAGTGATAGCCCCTGTCCTTAGGGACTATTCCACATGTATTCAGGGTATATTAAAAGGTAAATTACTCCATATGTTATCAAATTAAACATCCTCTATGAAGGATATGCAGTCAGTGCTGCTGGATGGTAGAAGATGAAAGAACATCATGGAACTGTAGGGAAAGGAAATAATGTGAAGAAGCACATGGTATTTAAATTAGAAAGAACTTGATGGTCTGAAAATGCATATGTAGTTCATAAAATGCTATGGTTATTGGGAAATGAGAATGAGCTTGCTTGGCCCCGTGGAGTAAAGAGAGCTATCATCCTGCCCCTTACAGCAACTTGAATCATACCACTCTTCTCTGTTTTCCCATCATTGTCTTTCATTCTTAAGTTTTAAACTTTGCCGGATTAATTTACTTTCTTCCTGCTTTAAAACTTCTGAGTTCACTGAAGCACAGCAACCGCTGATTCACAATGTTAAACAAATGAGAAGTGTTCATGCCTAGAAAAGGAAACTCCATAGGCTTTCTTGTAGCCTAGCTCCAGCTATGTGAACAAGTGAGAGAAAATTATTAAGGTTTATTATGCTTAACATTATGTAGTGCTCTTTTCTCTTGCCTCTGCAGTCTTATTTTGGGTTGCCGTGAATTACCATCTGCAAAGATATGTAAAAGATAAAAGACAATAGTAATGAAAACATGCTATGTGAATCACCTATATGTAATGTTCTAGAAAAAAGTGTGTTTCTTCAGGGAGTTTAGCTGATGTTTATAACCACCACCACAGAAACTCTGTGTTTGGGGTTTGGATGTGGCTAATGGAAAATATCACCTCTCGTTTTCAGTATTTCCATGGGTGACAGCTGATTACTACAAATCACATTGTATGGCTGGTCGGTATGTGCAAATGGTAAAGAGGGTTTTCCTTCTGTATTTATTTAAGTTGCAAAATGCATCCATTTCTTAGACCCCTTTGCAATAGTAATATATCAGGAAAATTCCTAGCTCTCTTTTTATAAAGGAAGGGGGGAAAGGGTGGGGCCGTGTGCTGTGCCGTTCTGATAATTATCCAAGGCTAAAACATCTTTGGAATTGCTGGTTTAGTTGAATGTCATATTGATTTAAAAAGCCCAGAAAGGGCCGCACTGATTCAATATTTAAAGCCTCTTTTTTAAGATGGTCAGGTTATTGTAGACCAAATAGGTCTCTCCCTTTGGTGATCAGGACTTATGCCTCCAGTTCACTGTAGTGTGCCCCTAATCCTTGACAATGGGTGTCAGAGTTGGCCTTTCTGGAGGCTGCTGCAAAGCAGAAAACATCCCTTTAGTTTAAGTTCATGATGACATTTGTGGGGCAGCTGAAACCACACTATTTACAGAAATGGTAGAGTTGAAGTCCTGTTAAGTAGACATTTAGTGCAGTCAGGTTTTCCTCAAGTTATTCACATTCATAATGCTGAAATATTTACTTTGCTGAGAAAATTGTTATTCATTAGAAATGTTTAGTCACTTAAAATCATGGGAATTCACAAGATTACAAGAGCCTGTAGAGATTTTCCAAATGAACCACCTATCATCATGCTGATAGTGTTCCTTCTTTTTTTTTTTTTTCCGCCCCACACATTATTGAGAAAGGCAGCATGAGAAAAAAGCAATGACAAAATTCTTTAGCTACTTCAAAGATTGGATAAGCATCTGTCTTGCAGGTCACTGGCTACCTAAAGCCCGTTCTATTATGATTGACTTTAAGTGGATGGCTTGAAAAGACTCACTTTGTCTATACAATTGATTTCATGAGGTTTTCTTTTTGGTGCGAGATTACTGGGTTCTTTCTCCAGCACATTTCAATTGCATTGCCCCCCATGGTGGCAGTACACCCTGCCAACTGCTCTGCCCTCATAAGTGGGTACCATCAGTGTGGCCCTAACATTTGCTTCTTTGTGCTTATGGACTAAACACACATTTGTACACATGTGGCACAGGATAGGCTGTGTGTACAGAGACCCCCGAATCCCCCATGTGTTTAAGAAAAATGAATGTTAATGTTGTTTCTAGCCAGCAGTGAGAGGAGCAGAGACACTCCTAACGAGAGCTGACACACGGAGAAATACTGGCTTTTTGTCTGTCTTGTATGTTAAACAATTCATGAGATTTGGGGTCGAGTGAGACATTTAATAAACATTGGCCACTTGGGCTGCCTACAGATGGTGATTTGTCACTATTGGTCAAATGTATGAGAAGCAGAATGAGTTTTTCAGCTTTTAGGACTTAAGGCTTAACAAATAATTCTATTTACCATCCATCTAAATTTAGAGGTACCACATGATTTAAGTGCTACATACTGAATTTTGCTTATGTAAGAAAAGTAAGTTTCCCATAAGATAAAATTAAAATCGTTGCAAATTGAAATATTTAATAGAATCTATGCAGTGGAATTGTTCTTAAATGTCGTTCAGCCTAAGCTCCCACCCCTTGCAGTCATCCCTCCTGAGGAATGGGTCAGTTATCTATTCTTGCTGGAACATTTTGCCCTGCTTCATTTAGTTTCTTTAAAGGAGCTGCCCTCTGCAGTCTTGACATAAGAGGAATGACCCTCTGGGCCTGCACCATCTTATCTCACCTGTCTACATCCGTATTCCTGACCTATCCTTTGCTGATGAATTCGGCTGCTTGTGATTAACCTTATAGGTAAAATGTTTTCTGGGTGGCTTTGGCTCCCATGATCGACTTCTGTTAGAAAGATGTTCTTGTTATTCAGGTATTTTCTGCTTATTTTCTATCTCTACCTTTGGTACTAACCATGGCCTCTTCAAAAAAACCAACATCAAACTTTGTGGCTGAATTAGGAATTCCCAATTTCAGATTACAGAATGCCAGCAAGGATTTCCTCAGAGAAATAGTAAGTTAAATTAATGTTTAATCAGCTATTTCTACCTTAAATCAACAATAATTTATTCCAACAGTTTATTGTTTTGGCTAATCTGTCCAAATGACAGGGACATGTTTTGTGAAAAGGGAGACTGTTGCTTGAAACCACATATCTTATCAAGGGAGCAGCACGTCTTAGCAAAGAGGATAGTGAACTCATGACAACAAGATGAAGATAGTTAACCTTTTGTCCCTTCAGTGGATGCCAGCTAAGGAATGAGCCATTCATCCACTCTTTGCTGAAACATTTTGTCCTGCCTATAAGACAGATGCACACACATGGACAGCAGTGACTTTACTTTCCCTTTTCTTTTATAGCTTTCTTTTATTCTCCCCCAACACCCCCTTTTCTTTTGAGACAGGGCCTCACTCTGTCACCCAGGCTGGAGTGCAGTGGCACCATCTCTGCTCACTGCAGCCTCCACCTCGCAGGCCCAAGTGATCCCCTACCTCGGCCTTTTGAGGCACTGGGACTAGAGGTGCGTGCCATCACACCCAGCTGATGTTTGTAGTTTTTGTAGATACAGGGTTTTGCCATCTTGCCCAGGCTGGTCTCAAACTCTTGAGCTCAAGTGATCCACCCATATCAGCCTCCCTAAGTGCTGGGATGCTGGGATTACAGGCATAAGCTACCATGCCTGGGATTTTTGCTTTTTTGTTTTGTTTTGTTTAAAACACAACCTCAGACATTTAAGGAGATAGAAAATAGCTGTTCCAGTATTGATAATAATTTGTGTTTAATTTCTATACAGAAGTGGTACTTTCTTGGATATTTTATAGGGAGAGATGAACTGAAAGTGAATGAAAGTCAAGATAAAGGAGGCAACTCTTTAATAAAGGAAATGTTACCAAATATGTTCTTTTAGAGTAGACAGAAAGTCTCAAAACTCCTGCTACTCTGTATTTGACATTATATTTCAGGCAGCAAAGGAAATGCAACCTTACATGAAACAAGAACTTGCAGGGAAGGTAACAATACCGCAATTATATCTACTTAATCTAAGATTCAGGAAGAAATACAGCATGTGTTTTGTTGTCAAGCACTCTGTTATTTACTTCACTGAATCTAATACTCTATGGCACAACTCATTATGCAGGGGCAACAAAAGACAATGTTAAGAAGATCTGGAATTTTCTCAACATTACTATGAAATAGCTGAGTTATCCTAGGCAAGTCAGTCATCTTTCTACATCTATGATCTTCTGTTAGTAAAATAGGATTTATAATAATTCTTATCCTATGGGTCATAAGAAAATTAAATAAGAATGCACATAGAAGCAATTTGTAAATTCTAAATTAGAATTTTAATGGCTACAGTTTTTGAAAGTATGATATTGCCATTGGTGATAATTATGACAGTAATAATAATAAACATATGCTAAAGAGTAGTACTGGCCCATAACTGGGGCTAAGTATGATCTAATGGGACCTATTAGTGATTTTGCTGAAAATACTAATTTTCTGGGACTCTCTTGGTTATACAGTACCCAGAAGCCCGGAAGACTATGTATTAAAGAATCTTTTGCTAGTTTCTGAAGCTTCTGAGAACTACTGGCTTCCAGGATAAGGCAGAAAACTTGTCTTTTCATCTTGGCATGGAGGTGAAAAGAATATCAGATAAAGGGTTCTCATGAGCCGTTAATACTGCAATTAGGGGATATTATTTTGGACATTCTTTAGATGAATACTGATTCTCCCTTGACTCTCATAGTAACAAAACTGTAATTACAGTTTAGTCCATTTTAAAGAACGGATGGGGATTATATTCATATGCCAGCCTTCTACATATCAGTCTACACAGACATGGGTGTGCTCATGCCTACATATGTGCACAGGCATCCTTGGCCCGGCTTCTTGCTTAAGAAACTTCAGTGAGTCAGGGGAAGTGAAAGGGAGAGATGAAGGCCAAAAGGGTCTAAAGTGACTGGCCTGGAAATTAAGCAGGTTAGCCATGATGGAGAACACTGCCTTGTCTCCTTTGCCTGAGTTTTTGACAGATCAAGCTAACATTTGCAAAATGGAGGATGTAAACTAAAAGCCTTACTCTGTCCCCATAGTCTGACACACACACACACACACACACACACACGCACACACAGGCGCACACGCACACACACACACACACACACACACACACACACGACAGATTCAAACTCGTGGGCTCAAGTGATCCTCCCATCTCAGGCTCTTAAGTAGCTGAGATTATACCTGTGTCCAATTTCCCGCAAAGTTCTAGCTCAGATATGACAACTACCTAAAATGCCCTTTCTCCTTTTCTAGCTGTGAAAAATCCCACACATCCCTAAAGGCCCTGAAAGATAAGATTCTATTTCCTTTCTGAAACCATTTCTTTCCCCAGAAGGATGGCCCTCCCTGCTCCCAAGGGAATTAGTTACCTGTGTATAAATCTTTCCCTCTAATCTGGGAGCTTAGAGAAATAGGACATTTATCTGCTTCATCTTTGTATCTCTAGTATGTAGCACATTACCTGGCATAGAGTTTGTTAAGTGCTACCACTCAGATGATTAATAGTGTCAGCATTAAAGAACATGTTCTTGAAAATATCTTCTCAAGGCCACCATACTTTTTATTTTCCCCCCATGATTTCTCTGTTGTACTATGTGGACTTAAACCTACTGTGATCTGAAAAGCTTTATGTGGACATGATGCTTCACTACAATTTAGGTGAGGACAAGTAAATCATGTTAAACTATCTCAGATGAGTCAATATGGCCTGATAAAGATTAACATTGGCCAGGTTCTTATTTTCACTTATATTTAACTACACAATTCACCTGTACATTGATAGTTGAAAACTAGTGATAAGCCTTAGTTACTAAAGTCTCTTCTTTCTGAGCTCCATACTTGGTTCCAGTCCAAATTTCAGTTTGGTATTTCTCCCTGGTTTTTATCCACTGAAACACTTTTCCCCTTAGTACACTCATAAACTTGCCCTAGTCCCAAAACGTCTTTCTTTCAAAAATGTTAGCGACTTTGTTCCCACAGTTTCTTCAAAAATATCTCTAAAAATCTCCATAATATTTTTCTTCTATGTCATATTTGTAAGATTTTCATTCCCAAGTAAACAAAAATACCTCTTGGCATGTAAACATTCTTAAATGCTTTTTCAATCTATCAATTAATGTGTTTAGAAGATAACATTGATCCTATATAACAGTTTTCTTTATTCGCAAATTAAGAAACTGCGTGACAGGTGCATATTGAAAATCTATGCGACCACTATATACATTCAGTATATATAGAAAGGCTGTGGTCTGATAGATTGAAGTAGTGGGTTTTCCGTCACTGATTGTGAATAAGCAGAAACCAGCACAATACAGAGGTAGGGATATTAAGAGAAGCAATTTAAATATTAGATAGTGTTACTCCCAGACTTATAATTCTCTCAACTTTCACATTACTTTGTTGAGATTGGAGTTCCATGACCTTACTTTTATGTCTAGCTGAAAATGCAATGTAAGCCCTGCATGAATTATTAATACCATACTGTTCTATATAATTTTACCAGCTTGTTTTCTAATCACATATCCATTTCCTGACCATGTCTTTATCAGTAAGAAGATGACCATAGTCACAAAACAATTGGGGATGGAAAAGCCGCATGAGCCTTGTTGATTTCAAAGTGTTCTGAAATGAATGTTGTCTCCACCCCACCCTACTCTTGTTCTGACTTATCTTCACCACTACCAGGACATTTGCAAAGTATGAGAACATCTTTTGGTTGTATAGCTGTTTTGAATTTCTAGGGCTCCTAGCCCATTCGTCACTGGTCCAAGTGCTCACTTACTGCTTTTTCTTTCCCTCACTCTGCCGTATGTATCACTTTGGATGTAACTTAGGAGGACGACATGCCCTCCCCTCTTGCCCTGAGGTGCTTATAGAACTAAGAGAATGATGTGCAGTTGGGTTGTTTATCACGGTGCTGAAAAATGGAAGGATGGCATCACAACAGGAGCAGATGGCACTGCACGCTTGGCATAATTTTCTCAGACAAACTAGGACTAGGGCTGTGAATACTGGCATTTGCCTGCTACAGTCATTCACATCAAAATATAACAATGAAAATAAGATAGTACTGCAAAAAAGGTATAGAGATTTTAAATCACATGTATTTAAACATTGTGGAATGCTGTTGTGTGCACACAACACGGTTGCACTCCTGAAATTTTGTGTCAAGAAGATATTGTATATGAAAAATTTTTAATATATGTTCCTATGTAGTCCCATAAATGTATTCAGGCAATGATACATGAGAAGATTGCATTCAGGAATATAGAGAATGTTTGAAAACATAGAAAGAAAAATGATGGAAGTAAGAATGTGTTTTACACTCTAGAAACTATCAAATGCCTGAAACAGAAACATGATGGGATAAAGGGAATGTTGGTTTTTGTTTAGGAAACTTGAATTAAGGTTCCACTACTCATTAATTGATGATTTTAAGCAGGTCAAACCTATTTGACTTTTCATTTTTTTCTCATTGGGAAGTAAAGAGTTTGGACGGGATGACTGCTGAGATTTCTTCTAAATCTAGTATTCGTTGATTTGCCCTTTCTCTGAGAACTAGTGAAGCAA
Source organism: Sapajus apella (assembly GCF_009761245.1). NCBI lineage: Eukaryota > Metazoa > Chordata > Mammalia > Primates > Cebidae > Sapajus > Sapajus apella. The sequence continues at coordinate 4,902,335 of NW_022436980.1, forward strand.
TAATGCAGGCCACCTACCTTTTAGCCTACTTGGGGACTTTTTTTAGCTTGAAGAATCATGGAATTAAAGGAGAAAGCACATAAGGAAAATGGCCATAGGACTCAGTATGTATATTATTTCTGAAGTTCATCCCATTTTTCTTGTGTGCCTCAGTTTTGGTTCTCTTTGAGATAATGGGACAGTTTCCAAGAAAATGGCTATAATCTCCCAGGTATTTAATTAACTAACTTAGTTTTTCATTCATTTTGATTTTTAAAATTTATAATTTCTCCAAACAAGAAAGAAAAAAATACTTTATGCAGAGGGAATAATTCATACTAGAATGCAGGGTCATGAAGAGCCCCAGCATGTATGGGGGAAAGTGAGGAATTTTATATAGCTTGCATCTAGGATGTAGATGAAAAAGGCAGGAATCGAAGGCTAAGAGTAAACCATCAACCAAATTTTAAAGAGTTTTGTATTCCTGTCTAAGACATTTGAATTTCAATCCTTGGGAAATAAGAAAGTAGAGATTTTTATAAGGAAAACTCACATGATCAGATTATTTGTTTGTAACATGTATTTGCCTGATAGGACAGCCATACCACAAGCTGGATGACTGAAATGTACTATCTCAGTGTTCTGGGGCCTAAAAGTCCAAGTTCAAGATGTCAGCAGGGTTGACTTCTTCTGGGGCCATGCTCCTCATCTTGCAGGTGGTCATCTTCTCCCTGTCTTCACATGATCTTCCTTCTATGGAGGTCTCTGTCCTTATCTCCTCTTCTTACAAAGACATCGGTCATATTGATTAGGGCCCACCCTAATGACCTCATTTTAACTTAATTACCTATTTAGGCTCTGTCTCCTAGTATAGTCACATTCTGAGGTACTGGGGATGAAGACCTCAACATACACATTTTAGAGGAATGAAATCCCCTGATAACATAATAGCTATGATGATTTGATTTGATGATAATATAAAGGAAGTTTTACCTATAGACTGGACACCAGACACTCAGACCATTTGAAATATTTCAGGAAAACAATTCTAAGAAGAGCAGTTAAGGGAGAGATAGGAGAAGTATATTTCTGAGGTAAGATCAACAAAATTTAATTACTGACTGGATAACGAATAGAATGAGGTCATTGCCTATTTATTGGAAAGTATTTATTAAACACCTGCCATGTGTCAGCAATAAATAAAAATAAAAAACATTCCTGATGTTTTCTTGGAGTTTATTTTCTAATGAGGAAGGGATAGAAAATACATCAACAAATAAATAACACAATCTGATGATGACAGTGCTCTGTGCATTATTAACCCAAGATGCTGTGTGAGAGCCCCTGGGCAGTTTTTTGAAGATTGTGTGCTTAGGTAAGTCTCACTGTAGTAAAGGGGAGATTGACAAGAATGATCCAGCCACACAAAGAGTAGGAAGAACATATTCCAAACACAGGAAAGGGTTCCAACCTTAGAAGTTAAATTGGTACTAGAAAAGGTTTGGAAGGGAAGATAATGAGGACATGTTAGGTGCAAGAAAATATTTCTATATTTTGATACTAGAAATTGGTACTAGAAAATGTTTGGAAGGGAAGATAATGACTTCATAGAGGACATGTTAGGTGGGAGGACATGGGTTTGCCTCATAGGCTTTGGGAAATATGAAGGATTACGTCAAAGGACATAAATTTGGGAATAACCAGATTACAGAGGAAAATAAGTGAGATTGTCGTTGAAAAAGAGAGAAAATAGAACATTTTAAAGAAAGAGCCTGATATAACCAATTGCTGGAGGAGTTGAGAAAGGGTAGGACCTAAGATTCAGAATAGCATAGGACTGAAGGAAGAAGGAATAGAGTGCTTCCTAGAGATTAAGTAAAGATGAATAAACCTGTAAGTGTTAAAGTACATGGAAGGGATGTTGAGGAAAGTCTGTTACCTAGAGGTCTTTATTTTAAAAGTCACTGGGGTGTCGACTTTAAAGCAGAGTAGTAAAAGTTTAGGCAATCTACTACAGGGAGTGCACAAGAGAATTTACTAGGGAGAAATTTGCCAAGCACAGGTAATGTTCCACTGAAATTAGACTATCCTATTTTATTCCTACCACCGCCCAGATTAATTACTTAGGAATACAAATTTTATAATTGTGAATCCTCAAATAATTGTTAATACATCAAGCCTGGCTTTAAGTAAAAAAAAAAAATTGTCAGAAATATTATTTTCATTTTCTCCCACATATCTCCTTGCCACATTCCTATAGACGTTTAGTTCATTAACATATGATTTCTGAAATAAATAAAGGTGGAAGCTCCACAGATACCTTTTCTTAGCCCCGATTCTCTTCAAATTCAGTGGATACAGAGAGAAAACTTTGTCTACAAGCATGAGAATTCTTGAGCTCTCACTGTTTTAAGGTAGATAGTTCAAAGCTAAAACATGCATTGAGTAGTTAAGATTTGGAGAACTTAGAAATTTTTCAATATTTTAGATTTTGAAGTTGTTATAGATATTTGAATTCTGTTTCAGTCCAGTCATTGACAAAATGCTAACACATAAAAAATGAAAAATGAAAAAAAATAGAATAATCAATTTCCTTCCAATACTAAAGAACTCGATTGTGCTGGCCCCAGGGCAGTTAGTCCTCTGAACTGACCTTCATGCTGCCCTGCTCCTTTGTTCATGGCAGGAGTTTGGATTTCATAACCTTGCTTCCCAGACCCTTCTATTAAGCTGGGCTCAGTCAGTGGAAGGCATGGTGGGAAATTAGAGGTCGGGAGGAAGGGAACAGTTAGGATATTTCTCTCTGCCCTTTTTGCCTCAGTTGGTATCTTGGGCTACTGCTGAATCTCTTCCATGGCCCCAGATCCACAGGACATATGTTCATGGCTCTAGGTTTTGCCCCTGGATTCAAGTAACATCATCTTCTCTGTCTTTCTAACTAGAGAGCAGAAGTAGCTTCCTGCTGCGACTAATCACTTTGTTGCCTTGGCATCCCCTGGTTGACTTCTCATTCTCTTCCATCCCCTCTTAATCAAGTCTCTACATTAATTTCCCTCTATGTTAAAGACTCCTAGAGGATTCCATTTTCCTGATGGGACCTGACTAACTCAGTCAAGTCGGGAGTGTACTTCAGGATAAGGAATCTTAATATTTTAATCCATATTTGAAGAGAATTCAATAACCATTTAAACACTTTTTTCTATTTATGATGCAGGTAAGAGTGAAAGTGTTGGAAATATTTTTTAGAAGACAATTTTTAAACTTTTTATTTTTAATGTTAAAACTCAAGTTAGGTTGAACATGTTTGGGCTGCAAAGATCAGTACACAAGAAAAGCAAATTTATTAGGGGAAAGAAATTGGACCAAAGCCTTGGAACAAAAAAGCAGGAAGAGAAACAGTACTTGGAAAAGCACGTTAGAAATGATTAAGGGGTGGCAAAGAGAAAATAAAGTCCAAAAGAAAGAAGGAATAGTGGGAAAGCAGGGGACCTGGAAAAGGAAAGAGACTCTTTTATAACAGAAAAATAAATGAAGCTGATTCCAAACATGCCCACATGGGATGATGTCCCACTTCTTCAGGACAACTGGGCCTGGCTGGAGTATCCAGAAAGCTTTTTAATTTCATTTCATGACCAGCCCTTTCCTTCCCCTTCCATCAAACTGCTAATGCTTTTCTAATAATTACCATTTTTTAAACTATTTTGGCTGTTAAAAATGTTTCTTTTTAATAAGCTGATTAAAAGAGGCTGCTTATTAGCATAAGCTCTTTGCCGTTCAGCCCTCTTTCTAATTAAAAGCACTCATCTGTGGAGACCTCGATTTTTCCCTTCTTTCTGTGATGGGTTTTTGGATATTTTTCCTTGGCAATTTGTTTTATTTTCCTCTTCATTCTTGTGGTGGTTTTCTGCTCCTGTGTTCCACAAAGATAGAAGCTAGTGGGCAAAATAAACCATGGAAGGGAATGTGCAGTCTGAATACTTGAGAGAGGAATGAAGTCCCATCCATCTGACTGAGTCTAAAGAAAGGGCCTCACTTTTATGGTAGTTAGGTTAAATTTCCAGGATTACAAGTTACCAAAAGTGATATGTAAGGATGAAAGGTAATTAATGCAAATCTGCTTGCTGTTCTCTGCATTGGGTTATACCCCCAATACCCATGGCTATGCTCTTGGCAATGTTCTTTCTCTAACAGTGATAGTGGTGAGGGCACATAATGGAAGCTTTTCTACAATGCCTCTAGAACATGAGGTTATGCACTGGATGACATTTGCTGATTGTAGACGCACCCAACCCTCAGAAATGGTCCTTAAGTATATGGCTAGCAAACTGGAGAAACAATTAGGTCCAGAGTGCTGTGATCTGTGTCACAATTTTATTTATTTTGATGGGCAGAAGTTTTTAATGTAAAGAAAAGTATACTAAGTCATTTTCCACAGAAATAGTATCTATCGATCTATATAAATTTTTTAGATGGAATTTCATGCTGTTGCCCAGGCTTCGAGTGCAGTGGCACAATCTTGGCTCACTGCAACCCCCACCTGCTGGGTTCACGTGGATTCTCCTGCCTCACCCTCCCGAGTAGCTGGGTCTACAGTTGTGCGTCACCAGGGCCAGATAATTTTTGTATTATTAGTAGAGACAGGGTTTCACCATGTTGGCCAAACTGGTCTCAAACTCCTGGCCTCAAGCGATCTACCTGCCTCGGCCTCCCAAAGTGCTGGGATTACAGGCATAAGCCACTACATCCAGCCAACATAAAGAATATATTAACAGAAAGGGTGGCCTGGATGAAACCTAGAACAGGAAACAAAAGAGAAAAATAATGGGAATGTCTGCAGGTTGTTTAAGGAAAAGGCATTTTACAAAGATGATACATGTTTTCCTGTTTACCTGGCATAGCCTATTATTGAATGCTTCGCATTATTTTTATCAACTCTCTTGAGAATCTAATGAAACTATTGCCTTCTCACTCCTGAAAATAAATATGTGCATAAAACATATTCTTTCCTTACAACAACTTGGGTTCCACAGATAACTTAAAGCCCAAGAGACCATGGACATGAGGTTAAAAATTCTTGATGTAACTTCTACAATTGGTGGTGCTAGTTTTATGGATCATTTTTCCTCTTTGGCTTTACTTTAATCTCATGCTTGCCAAGTGAACTTTAATTTCATTTTTTCTTCTCCTATAGTGTTTTCTCTAGGGGAGAGATTGTGCCAACCAGTCTTAGTACAAATGTTTTTGTTTGCTTGGCAGACTAATATCTCTATGTAAATTTAGAACATTACATTCTTACTTATTGTCTTTTTTAATCTTGCTAGTGTGGATTGCTCCCCTGACCTTTATAACTCTGAACTGACTGCCAAGGTTTTATTTTTGTAACCACAAAGCAGGAGATCCAGGTCCAATTACATGATTTACTCACTAAAGTCTGCCATCTTACAAAAGCTCTTGCCTTCATAGATCTCATAAATAGCATGCATGATAGATAACATTTTTGTTCAATCAAGTATTCATGTTATGTAGATTGCAGAGGAAGAATTCAAGGATACTTATAGCCATAAAACTTTTTGACCTGTTCTTAGAACCATACTTTCTTATAATAACCATCAATTATATAATTTGAAAATATTTTGTGTGCATATAGATTTTGTAAGAACATGTATTCTTATATGATGCTAAGTGTTCTATGTGTAACAGAACACACATACACTATAATTTTTTAAAAATGGAAGGAACCAATGACAGCTAATATATATGCAGTGGAAGGGAACTTGAATGAGTTTGTAGATTATAAACTTATTCATATAAAGAAGTATGGAATGTAATTTAACTGATGAAATCTCACTTAGAGAAAATAGTATAAACATGGCTGTCTCCAAATTAATAAAGAACTGACATGAGGAACAAGAAATATATTTATTCTGCATTAATCCAAAGGTCAGAACAAGGGCCATTGAACATGAAATATATGAAGAGGTAGAGTAGAAATATACAAGATGAATAGCAAGATGACCTAATGCAAATAGACATGTCAAACAGAACAATGTTGGGTCTTTTAAATAGCGAGCTCTCTATCCCTAGAAGACTTCAATCACACGTTGTATGACCATTAGTCAGGAAGTCTGTTAAATGCATTCTATATTTGAATGAAATAAGAATTAGATTTAAAAAAATATTATTCTAAGTCAAAAATGTAAAACTCTTAGTATACCTTCTATTCTACCACTAATGGGAGTAGATCACATTTTTGTTGTTTAGTCTTTTGGTCCTTCCTGATTCTCTGCAAATTAATTTGTCTTCCATGCTTCAATAATTTACAATTTAGAATCGTTATTTAAATTTAGGGTACAACATGTTAATTTATTTACTGAATTAAATAACATATTCCCTAGTATACTATCAGGTTTTGTCTTATAGACACTAATCAGAAATTTAAGAATAGGATTCCTGGATTTCAATAGATCTTTTTTATTTTGCTGAAATATTTTTCTTTCTCTCTCTTTTTTAAAACATGTGTTCTGAATAGTATACTCTAGGATTTTTGGAACTGAAATTATAATTCCAAAGCCTGGTGAGCCAGGAAGCCACTTTAGTTTTCTACAGCCTAGCAAGTGAAATTTATCAAGACAGAGACATATGGCTGTGTGTTTCTCTTGACCACTCAGCAGCGTATACTGATTGGGAAACCAAGTCATCCCCTTTACTCTCCTCATGAGAGATTCTATATGTTTCATAGCCCTGTGGTGAGGTCAGGAAGCTCACAGAAGAAACCCTGGAATAGATCCTCTTTATTCTAGGCATAGACTGTCACAGGTGAGATGACACAAATGCACATCTACTACTCATAGTTTCTAAAAACATAGCTATGCCTAGCCACGTGGAGAGAACTAAGCTAAATTTACTCTCAACTTGTGAATCATCAAAACCTTGTCACTTGGGTTATGGCTGTAGGAGATAATGTTGATGATACATGGGGTGAGGGGAAAAATAAAAGCACACAATACAGTCTTTTTCTCAGACTGCAGAGGAGTGATTTAGTATTGCAACTTAAAAGGAAAAGATAACCATGTCATTATTTCATTTTATATTCAGTACATTTCCTGCTGAAGTCGGAAAATACCAATACATATGGAATGCTTTGCTATCAGGTTTATCTTTTGTTATCTAATTTTAGGAGGGGCAGATGGACTGGAGTCTTACATGCTGATTTTATTGGTCGTAGAGAAGACAAAATAGAAACTTCATGACAAACTGGGGAGAGACTCTACTACCATGATGAAATAGGCTTTGTATAGAGGTGTTAGGTAATTTCTTCCTCTCTTCATTGTCCTTCCTTCCTGGATATATTGCACCCAAGTTAGGGCCACAGGGAAAGTGTTCCAGACAGGTGGAATCAGAACATGCTGTCTGCCTAGTCATAGTCCCATATGTGAGTAACTCCTGCATCAGTCAGGATGGGTGTTTGTGTGGATCACAATTATGTATGAATATTTAAACATTCGAAAAATGTTTTCAAAACTGCAGCTATTTTATGCTCCTGTTCTAGAATCTCAACCATGTTTCAAAAATGTCAGGCAGGATCAAAATATTATGAAATGACTAAAACGGCTTAGATTAGTTTAGTAAAGACCAAAATGTGTGCGAACCTTTGAAGGAGCTAGTAACTTGGTAAGAGACAATTAAAAAGGTAAAAACCCCAAAAGGACTGGTGATAAATATCGGGATTCTATGGGGATAGATTACTCAGGTGATCATAGTAAATACATCATTCCTTTAGAATGGAGGCCCTCAATATGGTGTGATTTTTGTCCCCCAGGAAATATTTGGCAATATCTTAAGACATCTTTGGTTACCACAACTTGGTGGGGGAAGGGATGGATGCTACATTCATCTAGTGAGTAGAAGTCAGGGATGCTATTAAACATTCTACAATACATAGGACTGTCCTTCACAACAAAGAATTATTCATTCCATAATATCAGTCATGCCAAGGCTGAGAAATTCTGCTCAAGAGACTTATTTGTACTGTCCCTTGGATGTCTGCCCTCCAAACTATTCCCTCATCGATTCCAAAATAGGCATGAGAACTTGGTTAATGTGTTGTTGAATTATGCAGTGATTAAGAGCATGGGCTTCAGAGTTGAATGGCATGTGTTTGAGTCCTAGTCAATAAGACATGTGACCTCTGCTCACTTATCATCCTCTCCAAACCTCAATTTCTTCATATACAAAATAGAGCTCACAACATCTCTAAGGTTTGTGGTGACGACTCAGTGCTAGCCTAAGTGTGTGTGTGTGTGTATTTTATTGCATTTTAGGTTTTGGGGTACATGTGAAGAGCATGCAAGATTGTTGCATAGGTACATACATTAGCCTAAGTATTAAATGTAGATATCTTGGCCAGGCGTGGTGGCTCACGCCTGTAATCCTAGCACTTTGGGAGGCCAAGGCAGGCGGATCACGAGGTCAAGAGATGGAGACCATCCTGGCCAACATGGTGAAATCTCATCTTTACTAAAAAAATACAAAAATTAGCTGGCCATGGTGATGCACACTTGTAGTCCCAGCTACTCGGGAGGCTGAGGCAGGAGAATTGCTTGAACCCAGGAATCGGGGGTTGCAGTGAGCCGAGATCGTGCCACTGCAGTCCAGCCCAGCACCTGGCTACAGAGCAAGACTCTATCTCAAAAAAAAAAAAAAAAAAAAAAAAAACCATGTAGATATATTGTAATAACAATACCTCTGTATAGTTGGGTAAGCAGATATTCATGAAGCCGAAGTATTTGGCACTGTGCCTGGTGTTCCATTCCATATTTCCTTACCTTGAATGTATTGCTAAAGCTTCAGGCTCTCTTTTTCTCTCCTGATTTTTTCACTTATCAAAAATCATTAGCATTGCCACCGTAACCATAGAGGTTAAACAAAGAAAGAAAACAAAGATAAATTTGCAAAATTGCTGCCAAATTGAATGTTTTACTTACTTATAAGCACACTGAACAAAGAGTTGCACATATTACAATAAAAGGAACACATTACTTATAGGGTTTACATGTGTTGTTACTAATACTGAAGTGAGAATCCCATTTGTTTTGTTTGAGCCTTGGGGTGGAAGGGCGTAGACAGTAGAAAATGGATTTTATTGTATGTTAAAATAGGACTAGGCCTTACGTTCCAACTGAATTATAATCATATAGGCATGTTTTTGATGTCATGGTCAGAAAGTCATCTTAATGTTTTCAATTTCACCTTCCAGACTTTGAAATGGTTTATTTCAAACATGCCTACTATATACATATGTGTGTGCATATGTATATATAAATGTGCACACACATACATTAATATGTAGCTTATATTGTAGAGACATTGCATTTTTGGAATAGGGAATGATCTTATAAATCATCTAGTATAATTCTTTTGTTTTACAGATAAAGAATCTAAGGCCCATATAGGCAGACTAACTGTCAAAATCTAGCTCAAAAGAGTATGCCTGTATAGTTCTGGAATTCATATATTGTGTTTCATTCAAATATCTTATGGTAAAGCACTTTAAACAATGGACCTTTTCCAAATACTGTAACACTAAGGGTAAATTGTAGGCCCACAGGTGTTAACTAAGCATTATGCAGTGTACAATAATTGGCTCAATTGTAATTCTCATTTGCTGTCCTCTTATGATCTTGGTTAGGATACTTTTTATTTTACCTAATTTTGTAGCCTGGGGCTATAAAGAAGCCATGATTCAATGTTATGTTGTTTAATATTTCAGAAGTGAAATCAAGGTGGGCACCAATAGTGAGTGAAAATCAAGATGAAGGTCAGATGAAGGGGTATGGAGCTTTGAAAATAATTTGAAAGGAATTAATTTCAATTAATTTCCAACAATGAAAATAATTCATTGTTTCTTTTTGCATTTGGTATTATTTTTACATGAATCTTAAAACTAATTGGAAAGCATATAGTTGAACCTTTATACTACACATTACTGGCCTGGAAATGAATCATTTGCCTAGTCTTCTGACAAATATAACTTGGGTCATTTTTATTTTTTGAGTTTTACGGAAAATGCATAGCCATTAAAAATAATAAATTAGCAATATTTTTAAAAAGCATCAAATTCTAAGCAAATCATGACTTTAGAATAAATAAAAACGTATTTTGAAGATAAAATGAAAAAATGGATTCACTACAAAGTTGGGTTTTTTTTTTCTAGTTACCAGTGAATCGGGCTCCAAGTGTCTCATTATTTATTCTTTTATTATAGTCAATATAAAGTGAAATAAACACAAGCAGTGTAAAGATGTACTATCAATTTTAATAATAAAAGGCAACAAATAAATTTATTCAGCACCTGTAATAACCCTGCTGGTATTTTCACATATGTTGACAAACATGTGAAAGAGTAGTATTTAGAAGTGAGATCATAAAGCTAGAAAGTTTTTAGTCTAAATTCCATAACAGTATTTGGATCAAAATATGCAGCAGAATTTATTCTTCAGTTCTCTCTTTCAAATGTAGGAACAGAATATAGAAGTTACAGGAATTGTAGAGGTATGCTAATTTTTTTCTGTATAGTAAGACCATATTTTGGATTTACTTAGATTTCTTCAGAGAAAAATATGCTTTTTGCAGTAATTATTCTGATAGTTTCATAAAATAATGTGTAAGATACCTGAAAAATTGAATGACAATGGTATTTATTGGAATGTCATTTTCTTTTCCTTTATTGATATGTAGTAATGCTTTCACTAATAAAAAAGAAGGTTTGTAGATTCAATTATTTAAGACTTATAGCATGGTGTCCCCCTCCCTCTTTCTCTCTTCTTCTCTCCTTGCCTTTTTCCTTCCATTTATCCCTTTTGTACACTCATGCATGAGTATGTGTAATTCTTAAAGTTAATACAGGCTGGGTGTGGTGGCTTACACCTGTAATTCCAGCACCTTGAGAGGCCTAGGTGGGAAGATCCCTTGAGCCCAGCACTTCAAGACCAGCCTAAACAATAGAGTGAGACCCTGTGTCTACAAAAAAATTTAAAATTAGCTGGGCACAGTATCATGTGCCTGTAGTTCTAACTACCTGGGAGGCTGAGGTGGGAGGATCACTTGAGCCCAGGAATTTAAAGTTACAGTGAGCTGTTTATTATTTATGTATTGTAACAAATAATAAACAAAATTAATACAAACACACTTTAGCAGGAAAACAAGAATTTGAATGTTGGTCTTCTTGCATCTATTTTCTATAATATTGTAATGGTATATTCTAAATTATGTCTTTTAGAATATTTTTTCTGCAGAAATATAATTCTACATCTAAAAAAATGTTCATTGTCAAACTGGTAGAGACAAAGAATGAAGTCTTTCTTATAGGACTTCTCAGTGTCTGTAGTATCTTTATATGAACTATCAATTTTGAAGAAAGCCTATTATATAGGCCTATAAGAAGTTTGGAATACTTAAATATTTAATATTCGAAACTTAATATTTAAGTATTTCAAACTTATTTTCCAAAGAACACACATGTGCCATGAAATATAATTTTGGGAGGTACATTCCACTTCAGAATTGTAAGTAATAGAAAAACAAATCTGTAAAAATTAGCTGTTTCCATTAGCAACATCAAGAAATCCAGGTACTCAGGGTCTAAATTCAAAAGCAGAGAATTAAATATTTAAATTGAGAAGAAAAGATACATTTAATTTTTTAGAGGGCTTGTTTTAGTTATCTTTCAGTTAACTCCTGTAGAATAATTGTTTTGAATTTTCTATTGAAACTACTCTATCAGTACTAATGCTGTCAGCTTTGATATTAATTTTACTGTAGAATTTTAAACAAGAGTAATTTTCCTTCGGTGGTAACAGGATTTCTTATTTTAATAAATAAATTAATGAATTTATTTCGTAGATATATGATAAATATATCTATGTATTTCGTAAATAGATGAAGGAATGAATGAAGTCTCTAAGCCGGCTACCATGTCCTTCACCATGTGCTTCTATTGCTAAGTTCTACCTTCTTAACAATCAGGCACCATTTGGTCATTTCATGAATTATTCTCTGTGTATGCCCTTTCATTCTTTCTTCTTTCTCCTAATATTCATATACCAAGAGAAGTTAAAATGAAAAATGAATGAACTTGTGTTCTCCAATCCATGGGATCTGTGATCAAACCTGTAAAAAGCCAAGAAAAGCCGCTATTCAATATATACAGCAGATAAAGACTGAACTATCACCAGAAGAGTATGCATAGAGACAGACTGTGTTCTGGGCAGCCAACTCCGTAATCCTTGAGATCACTGTATTTGTTTCTGAAAACCAAGTCTTAAAAGTATTTGAGCCAGTAGCTGAGCAGAATCCAGCTGCTAGTCAGCAATTTTTTGCTTGAGCCAGATTGTAAGTCCAGCACTTCACGTGGAGAGTCTACAAATCAGTCAGCAGGAGAATTTTCTGCTGCTCATAGAGCATGTTGTTAGGCCTTCTGGAAGGAGGATGGGAGAATCAGGTAAACGATGTGACTGTTAGAAACTGAACTGCAACGTGGAACTCATGTACTGGAGGTCACAGAATATCAGTAATTCACCTAAAACTGGTAATTTACTGTCATTTCTATTCTGGCCCATTTTCTCCTATACTGCTTCATTACTTCAAGGCCATCTTTTCTTATGTATTTAAGTATTATCTAGTCCATCATTTCTTAATTAAAATGTGCTTGCACATTTTTTCTTGCAAACTCTCAGATGTTCTAAATGGCAGTTGTTTTTTTTCTATAATACAAGATTCTAAAGAATAATTAAAGGCAGCAAGAAAAGAATCAACTGTTTTTTAGCTTTGTCAATGCCACAAAACTTGACAGAAAATTGACAAATATTATAAAAGCTGGTTGGGGTTGGGGGGTATTAAATCAATTTCCCTGGCTTGCTAATTTCTTACTAAAGTAGCAAAAGATTCCGTGCAACTGGTAGGGGCCTTCCTCTAGTTTGAGTAGTTCAGCAGCTGCTTAGAAGCCTATCTGACATCCATCAAAACCCAGCTAGGTTCATTTAACCTAATAGTTCTACTTTTTCGGTGTTTAAGACCTATGCTCATCTGAGACTAGGACCTTCCTTGCCTCCAGCAGCAGCAAATCTACCCTGCTGCTAAAAAAAAAAAAAAAAAACAAGGAAATGATCCTTAAATTATCTCTTTCTCAGACTGAACTAGCTGGATCTAGGATTGATTTTCCTCACTTGGAAACTGCAAATGCTACATAGCCAAGCCAAAACCTTTATAAAGCAACCAGGCAGGCTCTACAGGCCTGAACAATCAGCAGGCTTTCTATCTCAATATCAAATGGACCAAGTGAACATTTTTTCTCTAAACATCTTAGGTTGACGGGACTTTTACAGATCCCTCTTGTACAAATACAGATGGTTTTACTAAGCGAATATCAACTTATTCTTTAAATGCAATGACATCTAATTTTAAAATCTGTAGGATTGAGAACAGAAGGAGAAGTAAGTCAGATGATCACACTTACTATCGTTTTCTTGGAAAGCTATTACCTGGTGATGCTAGTGAAATGGCCCCAAACATGGGATGGCTGTAGAATTTGGAGGACTCTTTTTAGTACTCCCAAAGATTGTTTGGAGGCTCTCCAGCCTCTCTTCTCCTACTACCATTAAAACCCATGCAGACAGCTGTTGACTTAATGTGTATTTCTGCAAATTTGCTTAGTTCATGCACCAAGACTAGAGCCCTGACTTTAAAAGATGATGCGTGTAATAAATCCCATTTATAAGTTACAGAAATATGTTTCTGGTTGAAAATACAACAAAGGCATATCAGGGATACAAGACTTAACAAGGTGGAATTTTAAAGGTGTGACAATCTATGGAACACCAAACAGAACTTAAGAAATCTCCTGGATGTTGTTAAAGCGCAAGAGTGCGAGAAAAATTTCACAATTATTTACCTGCTGACATTATTTTTCCCCATTGACGGGTGACTGAGATATATAAAGGTGAGTTCTGAGTTGCCCTGACAATTCTTTTCTCCTTAACTGTGTCCCTTTTTCTTACTTCAGTTCATTCTCTCTGTGAAGTCATTACTCATTTCCTCAGTCCACTGTGTCCCTTTCCTTTAACAGAACTCTTATTTTACTCCAAGTGCCAGAGCCTTTAGCCCTTAATTGCCCACTTCTTTGTGATTTATGCTGCTTAGCTTTCATTCTCCTGGCGACTGTATCAATTCTTTGAAGACAAGGGTTATGTTTTTCATTTACCGTACCCACTAAAGCACCTTGACATAGTCCTAAGATACACAGACTAGGATCTCCTTAAGCACATGTTTATTGATTACCTGATTGCTGCCTCTTTATAAAATTTAGATCACTCGCCATTGTGCTAATCTAAAAGAAGTTGTACCCCTCAGATAAAATTGGAAGCAAAATTTGGAAAAATCAGGACAATAGAAGATGAAGAACCTGGTTCTCACTGGGCCTTTGCTTCAGCATAGAGAACAGTCAGATTTTCACACTCGAGCTCTTATTAATGATTGAATATGTCAGGATGGTGTCCTATGTAAAGAACCAGAACTTTCCACTGCATCAAGTGTTAAAAGAAAATCGGGCATCAGATCTAATTAATAATAGTATAAAAGCCAATTTCACAGCCCATTACTTCAAGCAGACTGGTACTAGAAAATTGAAGGGGGAGCTTAAACAAACATGGGTGTTCATGTTTGTGGTCTTCAGAGTGACCCATAGATAAATTGGAAAAAGTATAGCTTCTCTGTACTACCCAAAAACCTACCAGCTGAAGGTTTTTGGTTCCATTAACCCAGGGTCTAACACAAAGGAAAAAGAGTCAGGAGAAAATTTAAAGCCCAACCTTCTCAGTTTGCTTCATTAATAAGGCTACAAACTTCCTCAGGTTCCTCCTTCCTTTACCCCTCCCTTTCTCTTTCTGTTTCGTTTAACTGAAGGCAATTCATCTCATTTTAATTAATTTTTACTTGCAGCATTATCACCCTGAGTATAAAGGCAAAAAGTTTTTTTTTTTTTAATTACAAAGCTAACGGCATTAATTACTAGTACAGTAAATGCATCAGCGCACAAAAGCCGAGTGAGTTCCAAGGAGCTGAGGCAGCAATTGGTGAACATTTCAACAACTGGAAAGGCTTAGTCACAAAGGAGAAACCTTTCTATGGTAACAATATGAAGGCTGTCTTCACACTGATTGAGCCACTGTTTAATTGAAGGTGACATAGCCTACGGACTAGAGATAGCACTATTGCATTACAGGAAAAAGGTTATTCATAGTGAGTCTCTCTGGACTTCTTGCTGACTCTGCTGTCATATGGGAACCAAGAAATCAAACAAGTTTTGAAATATATGAAAACAGCTGCAATAACATAGCAGTATGATAGGTATAAATATGATATCAAACATCCGTTTTATCATCCAGTCCCTTTTTGCTGTACTAATTAAGAAGCAATCTCATGATGTGCTAAAAAGCTGAAACCCAACACTGAAGACATGGCTAGGAAGGACTGTCCAACATTGAGTGTTTCTAAGATCAGAAAGTTTGCACAATAATAAGGCAAAAAAAATGCATTACATCCAAAACTGTGAAAAACTCAATAAGTGTATTCTACAGCCCAGCTATCTGTGTTCTTGCAACTTGTGTGTATCTTTGGCAATCTAAATGTCACTGGGGAATGTCCCTGCCACTTTAGACCCGTTTCTGCCTCAACACTTTCTTCTTATTCTGCCAAAGGATTTTTCTGTGCCTCTTTCCCTGCTTACAGCACGGTAATTATTTTTCAATCATTCTTCTTTGTTCCCAAATGTTTGTAAATGCCTCTTTATAATCTTCCACCTACCAGACATCTCCTTATAATTCAGTTACCCTCTCTTTTGTTCCATTATATTTTTTGGTCAATAACGGATATTTAAATATACTCCTGAAAACCTAACTGTGCCCTCTGTGCAATCTGAAATTATTTAGAGAAAAAGAAAATCTGGCCTAATGATTCCTGAAGGCCTTGAAAGTACCCTTAAATCTTCTTCAGAAACTTGACCAAAGATATTATGTCTCTGATCTTTTTTGAGGTTTGCCATCTCTTTAAAATGTGTGAAATATAAATATAAATGGTACTTTTAAATTTTATTTTGGAGTTTTATTTTTGAAAAAGTATAAATTAATTGATCTTCTTCTGTAGATCTAAGATATTTCATAGCGATTTCATATGAAAGTAGCATTTGTGGTCTTACCTATGGACTTAAACACAAATTATAAAAGTGTTCCTGTGGGAAAACTGTGTTGCCAGTTCCAAATGACTGAATTATAAATGAAATTTTGGAATGTGCGCTTTGTGTTTTGGCAATTGCCTGTAGTTATTCATCTTCAAGGGTACAACTTCGTGATATCCCTAGCAAATTCATCTCTAGCCTATCAAAATTTAGCCTATCAAAATTTTTTTAAAAAGCAAGGATTTCCAACTAATTTTAGCTCCATGGTTTAGACTTTATTTAGACTCTCAGAATATATTATGACTTCTAGATTTCCTTTTTTTTTTTCTTAAATAAATCATGTTAAAAGGATGTAAGAGAAAGGAGAGGCAAATATTTTTATCTCTCAATATCTGAATTTCATAGAAAAATACTATACTTCTCCCTAAAGAAAAACTTTCAAGATAAGTTATGTTGTGTTTTCTTTTATAAAATTCCCATGAAAAAGCTTACAAACCATACATAAAAAATAAAATTAATTGCTGAATTTATTACAATATTTATGAAATATGACATTTATTTGGATTTGCACTTGTCAAGTGTTTTTACTACTTGTTTAATCCAAGTGAGTTCACTGATCCCTAGAGAAATGTGATAGAGCTGATATTTTCCAAGTGGTCCTGAAGTTATCATTTGAAAGAGCCTGTAGGAAATACTGGATGAGATATTGAATATGCCACCTGCTTTCCCTAATGCCTCCAGGTTTCTCAATGAGTACAGAGGGGATTAATGCTAATCTTCCTTTGAAAGTGCAGGCTAGTTTTCTCATGGTACCCACATTTGATTTACTTAACATTTTTTTCCATATAATACTTAGAATTGGCCTCTCTTATTTTGCCAGATTGTTTTTACATTTAATAACAAGGTGACCTCTGTTTCTACCACAATAACAACACGGCAATACTGGTGAGAATCATAGTAATAGTAACAGCTATCATTTATTGAGCACTTACTCCATATATTTACCACTATATTGGATTAATCAGTTTCTAGGTTCATTTAATCATATCAGTTATACACTCTGCATGTGTACCCTCATTTTACTTATGAGGAATTTGAGATTCATAGAATTTAGTGATTTATGTGAGGTTGACCTGATTAGTAGGGGTGAAACCTGAACTTAAACCAAGTCTGTCAGATTTCAGAGTCTGAGCTGTAATTATTCTAGTGATAGTAATGAAAACGTTGTACATTCTACATTTAGGGATGTTATTTCTACTTTCGCATATCCTTTAAGAACAATTAATGTATTGTTTATTCTTAGCAATATTAGTTCATCATTAAGTACTATTACAGAAAACTTTATGAAGGGTATATTTGCTAATATATTGCAATCTCTACAAGAAGAATTTTGATGAACATTAGAAAAATTGCGGACCACATAAAATAAGGACAATTTTTTTTTTTTTTTTGACATGGAGTCTCACTCTGTTGCCAGGGCAGAGTGCAATGGTGCAGTCTTGGCTCACTGCAACTTCTGACTCCCTGGTTCAAGTGAGCCTCCTGCCTCAGCCTCCCAAGTAGCTGGGACTACAGGCATGCACCACCACACCCAGCTAATTTTTGTATTTTTAGTAGAGATGGGGTTTCACCATGTTGGCCAGGATGATCTCGATCTCCTGACCTTGTGATACACATGTCTCAGCCTCCCAAAGTGCTGGGATTACAGGCATGAGCCACTGCGCCCAGCCAGGACAATTTTTAAAGGTTTAAAGAAATCAACAGTAACGTCTTTCCTCTCTCCTGTTAGAGGGCAAAGTCCACTAATCTTTCACATCTTCTATTTTGGGCCTTGCTTACGCTACCTTTAAAAAGTAATACTCAGACTGTGCTCACTATATACAAGGACATGGCAATGTGTTTAAACAGTTACAGTTCTATATATGATTAATATTAATTTGTCAAGTGTAGAATGTTTTTAGTCTCCTTTAGACCAATATCAGTCTGACTGAATTTCCATAAGATGTTTAAAATCAGTTATTGTGATGCTAGGCAAAATCACACAATTAAAAGTTATGACCACTTAAAATGTGAATCAATCCTTTCCATTCTTCTGTTTATTATTTAATAAACTCCAAATAGGGATATCTCTTCCATGTGTGAACAGTCATCCATAAAAGTCATCCATACATTGGTGGAGGAGAAAAAAAGAGGAAATATGGAACAATATGATAATAGGAGAAACAAGAGGAGAAGAGATAGAAAAATGGAGAAGGGTAAGAAAAGGAAAAATTTTGTTCTGAGAGAGAAAAAATAGATTGAACTGAAAAATATATATTCGACATCAGTTAAGCAGGTTAAAGCTGGACTTTGGATGTAAGCTATACTCATTGATTTAACAAATATTTAGTTTACCATCTCATATGTATTTGGTATTGTGCTAAGTTTATAGTAATGAAGAAAGTGGATGTGGAAAATGGCTTGAAGTCAAGGGAAGGAAGTAAAATTTAACCCACAAATACTGTCTAAATATATACTATAATTAGTGCTATAATGGGACTTTAGCTGGGAGATATTCCTGAAATTCAATGGTCAGATAAGACTACTCCAAAGAATGACTAAATTGAGACTAGAAAGATGACTAAGCTCTACTTGACTGTAGTGGAATACAAGAGAAGCTATGTAGGTGTAGTTTATAAGCATATTGGTAGGTTTTCCTTGAAAATGCTAGTAATAGTAGCAAAGTCATTTCATGAATCCTAAAAAAGTGACTCTGTGATAATTTAGATACATCACTATAAAGGAAACTTGATTCTACAGGAACCTGAAGCACAGTGGCAAAACCAAAGGTCACTCTCAAGAAAAGACCCTTTATTTCTTTGGATGTCAAGGATAGACAAAATAAGAATGAAACCTTGGTTATATATTTCTGAAAAAAACATTCCCAGCTTTCACCTTGTTACAAGTGGAGGGAGAAGGAAGGAAGGGCTATGAAAGGCAATTCAGTGGGGGCATGTATGGAGCTGGGGTGAGAGGAAACTCATAGAGCCCAGTTTCTCAGGATCCACTGCAGGACACGTTTGAAAAGATAGTCTTCCAATTATAATAATGCAGCCATGCACTTTATGAAGCCTATCCATGAGATGTTTACACTGCACACACAACGTGCAGCCTGTCTGTGGCATGTCTGTATTACACACACAACAAAGAGAGAACAATAACCTTTGAAGGGGTTAAACTACCTAATATGTAATTCAGCAAGAATGTGGGCCTTAAAAACATGAACTGCCAATATTAAATGTCACTGATTCCAGACAAGTGGATCGTCCATGTTCCTGGTGCCTTGAGTGCTACTTCAGTGATCAACAGATAAGTTCTGTGGGACAGAGGATGGTGCCACTGAGAGAGAGCAGCTTCTGGTGATAAAATAGAGCAAACAGATGGCTTTATCCCTCTAGCAAAGATCAGCGCAATGAGATGAGAAGGAACCAAGGGGTATCAGAAAGAGAATTTCATTTGTTAGCATCGCTTTCTCGTAAAAGTGAAATAAATGGCAATTTGTCAAACTTGGTCTTTCTTTCCTTGAGAAATCAGCTATTTTCAGATTAGGAGACTATTATCTGAGGAAAGAACTTGACCATAAAGCATGAGAATGGCACAGCCTGGTACCTAAAGGTCAGGAGAAGAGGTAGGTAGGGGGTTGGGGGTAAGGAAATCATGGTTGCCATTTTGTATAGCAGCTTATCAAGTTTTGGCAGGGGATTGGTTAAATCAATTATTTTAACCTGAGAAAAGGAAAATTTGAGGAGGTACCATGAAAAGCTTTTAATTTGATTTTGGAAACCAGACAGAAAGATGCACAGAGCAGAAGTTGCAAAAAGAGCCAGTGACAAGGTGGAGAAGTGAAGTTTAGAGCTTTTCTTTTAGATGTTAGAAGATGATGTGTAAGATTGTTTACTTATTTGCAAAACAGATTATTTTAGTTAACGAACCAAACGTCGTAATATAAGAGAGCTTAAGGCAGCACTTTTTGCTAACATTTTATTTAAATATTTTTAATTGCACAGAAAAAAATATTCTAAATACCCCAGTATTCAATTACTAGGTTTATCAATTTCATTATTAGAAAATTATACAAATACTTATTGTCTCAAAGTTATGAATCAAACATATTTGCAGCTATTAAAACAAAACTCTCAATAATAGAGGAGTGATCTATGTTCTCTTAGTAAAAAGATTTACAGAAACTCTTAAGTTTAATTAGATCCCATTTGTCTATTTTGGCTTTTGTTGCCGTTGCTTTTGGTATTTTAGTCATGAAGTCCTTGCCTTCGCCTATGTTCTGAATGGTATTGCCTAGGTTTTCTTCTAGGGTTTTTATGGTGTTAGGTCTTATGTTTAAATCTTTAATCCATCTGGAGTTAATTTTAGTGTAAGGTGTAAGGAAGGGGTCCAGTTTCTGCTTTCTGCACATAGCTAGCCAGTTTTCCCAACACCATTTATTAAATAGGGAATCCTTTTCCCATTGCTTGCTTTTGTCAGGTTTGTCAAAGATCACATGGTTGTAGATGGATTTATATGTGTGTGTGTGTGTATGTTTATGTGTGTGTTATATATAATTCTAAAGTAAATTTACCATTGTCTAATAAAGATTATGAATTATTGAGAGGAGAAAAAAGAAAGTTTTACAAATAATTTGTAATATGAAGATAAATAATGTAAGTTACAGTTTGGGGTAGGGGGGAGAAATAGTATCCCATGTACGCTTTACTCAGTTTTGCCAGTGGTTCCATATTGCAAAACTATAGTGTAACATCACGATTAGGAAAATGTCATTGATGCAATCTACACATTTTATTTAGAATTTCCCAATTTTACATATATTTGTATGGGTGTTTAGTTTTTATCACATGTGTGGGTTGGTGTATTCACATGTGTAGGTCAAGAACAGTTGCATTATCAAGAGTCCCTCATGTTACCCTTTTATAACTACATCCACCTGATTCCATCCTACACTCCCATTTTGAACCCCTGGCAATTCCTAATATCTCATTCATCTCTGTGATTCTGTTATATCAAGAACAGCATTGAATAGACAGGATCATATGACATGCAACCTTGAAATTGGCACATTTCCTTTGAGAATTTATCCACATGGTCCTGCAAATTAGTAATTCATTCCCTTTTATTGCTGGGTAGTATTCCATGGTATGAATATACCATCATTTTCTTAAAACCATTCACCTGTTGAAAACCATCTGGTTTGCCTCCAGTCTTCTGGTATTGTAAATAAAGCCACTAAAACACTTAAAAAATTCTATTATTTTGCCGTATAATCTATATTTGATTATGTATTTTAGCCAATTAAAGATATTATGATATTTAACCCAAAGTAATCAAATTTTGAATGTCAACAAAGTATATTTTTCTACATAGCCTCAATACCATATCACATCTAATACAAATAGCAATAATTTTGTTATTTGTAATAACATTTACTATAAGGGCTATATTAGTTTCCTTGTGCTGCTATAACAAATTACCACATACTAGGTGGTTTAAAACAATCGTTTTGTAGGCCGAAGTCAACAATCCGGGCATGGCAATGTTGTGCTCCGTCTAATGGCTCTAGAGGACAATCCTTCCTTTCCTCTTGCAACTTCTGCCTGCTCCCAGAATCCCTTGGCTTGTGGCAGTATACCTCCAACCTCAACCTCTGCTTTAAAATGTCCTTTTCTGCTATGTCTCTCTGTGCCTTCTGTTACAAAAACAGCGGTCACTAAATTCAGGAACCACCCTAAAACCAAGATAATCTCATCTCAAGATTCTTAACTATATCTACAAAGAACTTATGTTCAAATAAAGTCACATTTATGGGTACTGGGAGTTACTACTTGCATATATCTTTTGCAGGGGGCACTAGTGAATCTACTACATGGCCCATATTCAGATTCCTCCCAAATGTCCCTTAATATCTGCTTTACTGCTGGTTTGCTGACATTCTTGTCAAATTCCTTATTTGATCAGACAAAATAAGTTATAATCTGAGAAAATCTGTCTCTGATGAATAAATCAAAATATGTAGATTGATTATTTAAGAAATATGTATTAAAACTGAACACTTGCTATAGGCAAGGCTTACTGTTCTAGGTGCTTGGTCATATAGTGGTGAACAAAATAGAGAGTTACTTGGAAGATCATTCTAGGGCTGGCAGCACTGTTACAGAGTAACCTGACCCCACAAGTGTTGCTTCAAGCTGGGTAAGCTCTAGAACTGTGGCTTCCATGCAGGGATATAAGATTGCCTATTCCATTGTACTTTTTGACTGGTATAAGCTTGACAAGGCTTTTTCTCAGGTGTCTAAATTTTTGTCATGTGTTATCTCATTAGTTACATGTTTATAGGCCAAAATGATAAATTATGAACTAGAAAGTTAACAGGCTGTGAAGATATACAGAAAAAAAGAAACATTTTTAGCCCCAGAAAAATATATCCCTGTTATATGTTTACTTTTTTTCTTTAAACCAATCTTCCTTGCATTACCTAGTTCTGAGTTCTGTATCCTTCCATCAGATTCCGCTGGAATCTGCCAGTGAGTTGAAAAGTTATTCTAAAAGGAAAGGCGGCACCCAAGGATGAGTCTATGCCTTTTTCAAAAAGAAGTCCTTAGAAGTATGATTTTCAATACTGCACACCTGTTTCTTAGATGTGTTATGCAAATCACTGTGTAAAGAAACCTTGTAAAATGCTTGAGGATTCTTTGGTGAAGGGTCTAATTAAGTGAGCATTACTATTTTTATTATTTTCTGGGCATGGAGTAAAATGATTATAGCTGGATAACATGAATAGTTGTTCCTTGAAACAGCTAACCTGGCAGCCTGGTAGGGAGGTTGTGATCTTGAACTTGTAAGCCTAGTTGAGTCATTAAGCAGCAGAGAGCACAATCTAATTAAATTTGACATACTCACATGCGGAATCAGACCCACAGGTAGTACTACAGCATGGAATTTCAGGAAAGATTTTTTTTTTTTTAAAGAAAGTTCATTAGAAAGAGACTGAGGGGAAAAGTTTCAAAATGAAAATTTATTAAATCAGCAAAGAAGCCACTTTAAAATATTCCCCTGGAGGAAGAATTAGAGCCGTGAAAGTATCAGCAGTTTCCAAAGGGTTATACAATCTTCTACACAGTTTGTATGCATAAAGGGTCAGACCTCAGGCAGGAACATTGTGGGACTGAAATCACCATGAACCTTAAGAAGACTCTCATGTAGTTAAATGCTGTCTCTTTCAAACCTGTCATTAGGGAACTTGGCACTTTTTATCATTAAGCAAATGTGCTATAGTGTCAAAATTAAATACTATCCTCAAAAGAATCACCTACACTATCACCACTTGAATAAAAATTGTAAGTTTCACAGTTTCACATTTCTTTCAAATATCTGTGTGAATACTGTTGAGATACTAGCATGCAAATTATTTTATGGTCTGTTTTTCTACCTAAAATGATAGTCTTAATATTTTCAGTAGTTTTCTTATTATATATTTTAAATAAAAGTGGTTCATACTATTTGAATGAATTGATAAGCCACATTAAATGTATCCCCTAATTTTGGACATTTAGAATGGTTCTATTTTTGATTACTATAGGTAAATTTGCAATTAATTTTTGACCAGTTAAAACAGTTCCTGGTATAATGTCAGTGCTCAATAAATATTTGATAAGGAAATAAATACAGTTACTTTTGTGTTCTTAGCCAGCAATTCAAGAAGTCTCATTCTGATTTTGGAATTTCTATGACTTATTCAAAGGATCATATACTATTACAGTGTTACCAAATTATATCTGTATTATTTAGTCTCAACTTCTTCTGTATTTGTTATCTATGAAACAAACACTTAAAAATGCATCTGGGCTAATAGTCCTTTTAATTTGCTCGCTTGGCACTATCTCTGTTACGCTAGAGAATACTTTATACCCATTGTGCAGTTTATGTATTTTGAAAAGCATATTTTTATTAAAAAATCCACAGACATTTAAGTGATATTCAAAAATTAGGAGAAGATGATAGATGAGCAAAAAAGAGCAACAGATTCAAAGATGTTGATTTCCTTCAGAACCCACTCCTGGCTTCTATAAAATTGTACATGTTAGCTTTTCCTCTCTTTCTTTCCCATGCTCCAACCTACACTTTCTGTTCACAGCACAAAACTCTCAAACATAGCCCTTTATTTTACAGACTTCACACCCAGACTAAAAGTCCAACAAACAAAATTAGGATGGAAAATTATGAGTTTAAGCCTTTTTCCTACCTCACATTTAAATTGGTAGATAAAAAATGTATTCAAGACCTGAAGGGGACATTTTTTAAAAGTTTAAATTGAGTACCAAGCAAGTAGTTATTAAAAAGCAACTTCATTCATGGCAGGCAACTGTCAACCCATAGAATGCAACACTGTGGGCATTTAAAAAAAAGTATCTAATTGTTTGAGGTTTTATTTGAAGTCATAAAATAAAGATACCATAGGATATCTGAGCCAGAAGTCTCAGGGATCTCTCTCCTTTTACACATGAAGAACCATTCCCAGAGAGTTGACATGGTTCTCACCATCTCAATTTGTTAGTATTGGATGGAGGATTAGAACCTGGATCAGTAGGCTCGTATAACCCCATCTTTAGGGATCTTACTCCCCAAAAGAGAAGCAGTCACCAATATCAAACGATGGAGAATGGAGGTGAGTCCAGTGGAGTGGGAGTAGCTTCTCAGAACAGGCTCATAGACATGCTTAATTATTGCCTTTTGAGTAAATCCCCATGTGATACTATGACCAAAAAGTCTTTTGATAAGAATAAACAACAAAAAAAAACATCAGAATCATGTGTTTGCCACTCCTTACATACACACACACGCAAACACACACACAGGCACACACACACACACACACATATGCATACTTCTTTTTAGGATCACAGAACGTTACACAGAGGTTTTCGATCTGTTCTCTGTAAAGTTAATCATCTAAGTGTTCCTTCACATCCCTCCAGGGTGAGAGTGGGGATGGAAGTAGTGAGACACCAGGATCTTCACTGGTGCCTTAATCAGAACAGCTCTGACCGAATATATTTCATATATCAATTATATGTATAAGAATCTGTGTTCATGAAGGCTCTGCCTCTCTCACACAGAAAGACTTTTCTAGACTTTTCTCTCTAGAAAGACACACATGGCCATGGACACAAACCTATATCTTTGTAAGTCACTGATAGAGACAATCTATCTCAATTTACAGACAAATCCGTGGGGGCTCATACAGGTGGAATGGCTGAAAGACTTACCTAGCTAGTTCAGAAGGGTGGTGGGAGAGTAGAAAAGGCTGTAGCTTGGGATCTAGAGGTTCTTGGTTCACCACTTGCCTCCATTATTAGTTCATCACGTGTGTTAACTTGGGCAAGAGTTAACTTGCAGTCTCAAATTTCTTGTTTACAAAATGGGGTTAATTGCATTTTTATGTAGGTCAATTTTAAGATAAATTGAAGCAGTAGATGTAAACAAGTAGTTTGTATATTTTAAATAAATGTTTGGGTTATATATATTGCTTCTCTTTTCTTAGTCAGAACCAAGACTGGAACCGTGCTTTCTGAATCTGATTTAATGCTCTTTTGACTACAGAATGGCGCTTATTCTGGCCATGTCAACATTGTTTTTCTATCCACTATGCTTGATTACCACAGTAGATAAGTGGCCCCCAAATCCCTTACCTCATTCTTCTGTTCCAGTTTGACTCCAGAAGTCCTAAATGTATGATGCTTGAGAATCCATAATGACTGCTCCATCACACAACAAATACTGACACCTGAAAGGAATAAGAAATTGGTATTTCAAATTGCGTTCCATCTCCAATGCTTGGCAACTCAAAATGTCCCTAAGTCTCAATAGTCACTTTTCCAATGACTGTTAAATTATCCTCTATTAAACATTTTT
Organism: Sapajus apella; assembly: GCF_009761245.1. NCBI lineage: Eukaryota > Metazoa > Chordata > Mammalia > Primates > Cebidae > Sapajus > Sapajus apella. The sequence goes on from NW_022436980.1 coordinate 4,928,502, forward strand.
CCACTATGGCTTCTTTTCCAACTTCAGCTCCCCCAGCCATGTGGCACTATTCATTTGGTACTTTGGTCCTTTTAGAAGTATCTTTTGTGTGTGTGATATGCCAAAGACAGGGCAAAATGGCAAGATACTTTATTAAAATGAATGTAGTTATAGTTTCTCCAGATCCTCACCAAACCTTATCTTTTGGTTTATGATAATAGTTATTTTGACAGGTGTGAGGTGATATCTCATGGTATAAGTGAGTGAGAGAGAGAGAGAGAGAGAGTGTGTGTGTGTGTGTGTGTGTGTGTGTGTGTGTGTGTGTGTGTGTGTGACGGAGTCTTGCTCTGTCACCCAGGCAGGAGTGCAGTGGCACAATCTTGGCTTACTGCAACCTCTGCCTCCTGGGTTCAAGCGATTATCCGGTCTCAGCCTCCCAAGTAGCTCCGAGTAGCTGGGACTACCAGCATGCGCCACCACACCAGCTACTTTTTGTACTTTTAGTAAAGATGGGACTTCACCATTTTTCCCAAGATGGTCTCAAACTCCTGCCCTCAGGTGAGCCACCCATTTTGGCCTCCCACAATGCTGGTATTATAGACGTGAGCAACCATCCCTGGTTCGTTGCTGTTTTGATTTGCATTTCTCTGGTAATTAAAGATAATTAGCATATATACACACATATTGGTCATTTGTATGTCCTATTCGGGGAAATGTCTCTTCAGGTCCTTAGCTCATTTTTAATATTAAGTCATTTTTTTGAGTAGTATTAGTTCCTTATATATTTTGGATATTATCCACTTATCAGATACATGGTTTACAAATGCTATCTCCCAATCCATAGGTTGCCTTTTCACTTCATTGAATATTTTCTTTGCTGTGCAGAAGGTTTTCAGTTTGATGTAGTCCCATTTCTGTATTTTTGTTTTGGTTGCCTGGATGCTTGGTATGCTGTTTGTGGGAACACAAAATGATGCAGCCACTATGAAAATCGGTATGGAGGTACTTCAAAAAATTAAAAACAGAATTACCATATGATCCAACAATTTAATTATAGATATATATCCAAAATAAATAAAATCCAGATCTCAAAGAGGTATTAGTTAGCACTCCCATGTTCATTGCAGCACTGTTCACAATACCCAAGATGTGGAAACAAACAAAATGTCCATTGACAGATAGATGAACAGATAAAGACAGTATGGCATATACAATGGAATACTATTCAGCCTTTACAAAGGAGATTCCACAATATGGTTTAACATAGATGGGCTTTGATCATATTATGGTAAGTGAAATAAGCCAGTAACAGAGAGACGGGTACTACATGATTCATTTATTTGAGGTATCTGAAATAATCAAATTCACAGAATCAAAAGGTGGTTGTTGTCAGGGGAAAATGGGGAATTACAAATGAATATGCATGAAGTGTCAGTTAAGCAAGATTAATAATCTTTAGAGATATGTGTTGTACCATATGATAGTTTACTTAATAGTCAGCAATAATGTAGTACACTTACAATTTGTTAAGAGAATGGATCTCATGTTAAGTGTTATTACCACAATGAAGTTAAAAAAAAAAAGTATATGGTTCTTTTGTGCTAGGGTTCAAAAGCAGAGGCATGCATTGTTACCAAAAGAAAATTTGAACCCACTCAGAATAAATTGAAAAGCTGAGGACTGATTTCACGGCACTAAAAATGAAAGCAGCCCAGCGCTGTGGTGTGCACCTTCAGTCCTAGCTACTTGGGAGACTGAGGTGGGAGGATGAGGAAGATCACTTCAGCCCAGGAGTTGGAGACTTCAGTGTGCTCTGAGCATGCCTGTGAATAGCCACTGCACTCCATCCTGGGTAATATGGTGATACCATCAGCTCCAAAAAATTAAAGAGAGAGGCAGCCCATTCAGTAGAGAAACACCTGGTAATGGAAGGTTATCAGTGAACTCCATACATCATTGCTGGGCACAGAGAAGACCTCAGTGTTGTACACTAGCAAGTGAATTTGGCAAATCCATATCAAAACTGTTGACATGTGGCAGGAGGGGATAATGGAAATTCACTGGTGGCAAGGAGTGGTTTAAGTTACCCAGCAAAGTTGTGAATATGGGTTGGTAACAACCAGGAAAAAAACAGTGTTTCTGTACGTTCTAAAACAGAACTCATCAGATAAAGTCTGTCACAATTTATTGGAAATCACAGGTAGTATACATAGATAGTATGTTGATAATTGAATCCATTTTATTTCCTTCTGAGATTGATTATACCATTAGCTTGCATCTTCTTTCTCCTAAATCTAGTCTGTAAATCTGACTTTCCCAGTATCTAATGGGCCCTACTCTTCTTGGAAAATTACAACATGGAAGGAAGGCTCCCACTCCTTCTCTTTCTTCCTCCCTCCTGAATACCTCACAATTGCCTTCTCTTCCTGAGTACCAAGAACACAGTATTCACAGTGCCCATTCTTTTTGGCATCATCACACAGCTCAGTAGCAACTTCACATGCTGAAAAAGTTTGAGACTAGACATGCTTTCTACCAAGTGTAAAAATGTGGTCCTTTCACCTCAACCATAGTGGGAACAAAAGTCTCCCCCAGTTCTACAAAGGACTCCCTGGTATGGCCTGAGGCAGGAGCCCCTCAAGGGTCCTCATGGTTCCCTCTGCACCTCCTACCTCAGCAGTTATGGATATATAAGCGTGTGTTTCAGAGACTGGGAACAAAAGTGTCAGGATCAAAATACCTGATTTTAAACATTAACCTGGGCAAGTTACTTGATTTTTCAAATTCTTAGTTTCTCATTTGTAACCGAAGGCACTAATATCTCCATAAAACCTTTGTGTGAAATAAAAGCAAATACTTTGTAAAATGTTTAGCACAGTGCTTGGCACATGGGAACACTTTACAATAAGTGAAGAGAAAACTGCAATCCAATGTACTTCTCACAAGCCTGTAAAATGCCTTGAGGTACAGACTATATTTTAATACCTGTGCAGAATATAGTAGGCACTTAGTTAATTTGGAAGAAATAAATGCAAGAATGCATGCATTTGTAAACAAACCATAAAACTGGATCTCAGATAATTAAATAACTTGTTCAAAGTTAGCCATTGTTAGAAAAGCTAGAATTTGAGTCCAGATATATTTTATGTTGCCAGTCACTTCCATAACGTGAATGCTTTCTTCAGTTTGTGGATGGTTAGCTTTTGCTTTTGCTTTTTCAAGCATGATTCCTTGAGCTCTACAGGCTTGGTGATGAAAACAACCATAAATCCTTGGGACTTGATATTAAAGTGTTTTGGCTCAATTACCTGCATGAATTTATCTGTTTGGTGAAGGTGTAGGCTCATACCAGAACAGCCAACAGCAGTGAGAATTAATCTCCTGAGTCTTAATTAAAACAGTCTTTGGAGAATACAACTGCCTCAGAAAGTGCCAGAAATCTCATTTGAAAGCTTCCTGATTGTGATATTTCCAATGTCATCGTGCAGATTCAAGAAACTTGGGTGTTTGGAATAAGCTTAGAATAAGAACAGCCTCACTTTAAGTGCTTATCTTAACCACCAAACCATCTGTTCTTCTTCCATCATGGTTCTGAACAGTACATAAGAACAAGCATTACTCTTCCTGTCCCATTTTGCATCTGAACGCGATCTATTTCGAAAGTAGTTTATTTCTCTCCTTTCCCCATCAAGTAAAGCAGAAACTAGCTGTGAATATTTCAACAGAACTGAAAGAATTTCCACCCCTTTTTAATACCACCTCTCCAACAGTTCCTCCTAAATCTCCTGTTTTAAACTCAGCTATTTCAGTGAAGATGTTGATTTTTTTCACTGTTCACATGTAATTTATTACTATGCCTGCTAATTTTTTTCCTAAATAGTTCTTTTTGTCTCCCACTTCCTATTCACTTCATGCATTATATGATTACAAAAAAAAATTTTTTTCTCTTTCTTCTGGATCCTCCCATGCCCATACCATCATACAAGATATAAGAGTAAATGGTTTTAAATACTAGCAGTACGTCCAGGAAAAATTAACTAATTTGATCCTGAGTTCAATTACAAGATGTGCACTGCTCAGAACAAGGACAGTTAGGTAATTTTTCTTCTCTGTTCTTATCAGAGCATACCGAGGGTAGCATGTTCAATTCTGGCACATTAGGAACATCAATAGACTCAGAAGAGGACCCATTACAGGGTGGTCCAGACAGCAATGGGCCTGGAAGTCATGGGAGATGAAGGACCAGTGAAAACCTTGAGGAACTTTACTGGAAAATAAAAATGTTAAAAGAAGACACGACTGGAATTTAAACAAAGATTTTAAAAGATATCACATAGTAAGAGGCTTAAACTTATTTTTGTGTCACTTTCATGAATAAAGTGATTCATGCAATCATGAATCACACTGATTTATCACACTGGAAACTATGGATAGGTGGATTTCAGATTCATCTCAAAACATTGCTTAATGTATACAGCTACATAATAAAGAATGTGCACCTTTGTGGTACAGTGACTTTTCTGCTCAAGTGGCTGTTGCATCATTACTTATTCCAAATTGATAAATATTATTAATGTGTAGGTAAGGGAAATAGACCACATAACCTTAGAATCCTCTACAGTGGTAAATAACTGTAATTCTACAATCATCCAAGCATGTTATTCACCGCCAATTTCTTTATGCCTCTGTTTTGCTTTAATCAAACCAGTTATTCCCGCCTACCATGGTGTATCCTGATTATTGTTCCATTGTACATCCATACCCAACTTTGGTTAATTCATGCCTATCATCTCAATCAAAATCAATTCAAGGAGGCTTCTCTAATTAAATGCACCTCTCTGATTGCTTGGCAGCTAAAGTTTAGTGTAAGAGTCTGCAACAAATATGTCAGAAAAGCAGATAGACAAAAACCCGTGGCTGAAATGCAATAGAAGTTCATTTCTCTCAAGTAAAGTAGGCAGTCACAAGTAGGCAGTCTTGATGAAGTAGGTCAGAAGTAGGCGGTCTTGATGAAGGCGGTTTTGCATTTTCAATAAGTGGTCTCCACCTCTGGCACCTAGGCTGCTGTTTTCTTTCTCTCCTTTTTGCAGCAGAAGGCCAAGAAAAAGGTATCAAGGCAGTGAGTGCTCAATACTTTAAAGAGCAAAGTTGGAAGTGGCAGATATCACTTGCACTCACATTGAATTAGCCAGAAATTGGTTTCATGTTTATACCCAACTGCAAAGAAGGCAGGGGAATAGAGTCCTACCTCAGTGACTAAGGACCAGCTAAGACTTCATCATAGATGAAAGGAGAATAAATATTGAAGAGCATCTCACAGTTGGCCAGAGTACACTTCAGCAACTTATTCCTTTGTTTGTTTATTTATTTGGTTTTCCTTGTTACAACAGTACATTTCATAAGCATTTTGAGGATAAAGACAATGTCCCCTCTTCTTGTTCCATCCATCCCCAATGTATCCAATGTAGTGTTCTGTACATACTGAGTTCTTCATAATGTTTATTGAATTAACAGATAACCCAAAGTATCATTTTAAAGTCTAATTAATATTTCTTGGAGAGAGTGGTTATTTTATTAACTTTTAGACCTTGTAAGGCTTTAAAAAATATTGTCACTGTTCGTTGAAATTTAGTGTTTCTCCTCTTCCAGTTACTCTTTATCATTTAGAGATGACCCTGTCATGCCTCTCCCCTGATGGCTCCTTCATAATTTTAAAGAACCCATTCTGGCTGGGTGCATGATTCACACCTATAATTCCAGCACTTTGGGAGGCTCAGGCGGGCAGATCACCTGAGGGTCAGGAGTTTGAGACCAGTCTGGCCAACATGGTAAAACCCCATCTCTCCTAAATATATAAAAATTAGTCATGCATGGTGGTAGTCAACTGTAAACCCAGGTACTCAGGAGGCTGAGGCAGAAGAACTGCTTGAACCCGGGAAGCGAAGGTTGTAATGAGCAGGGATTTAGCCACTGCCAAAAAAAAAAAAAAAAAAAAAAAGGCCCATTCTTACTCTTTATTTGAGGGCTCACATTATAAACAGGAAACTCAGGGCCTTGTGCCACAAGATATAACCAGATTCCTGGCGTTTCAGCAGGAAAACATTTCTCATAGAGAGGTCAGCAATGTAGTTTCACTCTGGGCTGGAGAGTTGTAGAGCATTTTGTGATATGATCTATTCTTTGAACAGGACCTGACCTACAGAACTGAACTTAATATACACATTAGCTGAAATAATGATAAGTTTTTTAGAAAGCAGACAACTTTGAGTCATAATTTGCCATTACATTTCCATTAAAAGTTTAGCTATGAATTTATATGTTGAAAATTTTTAGCCCCTGGTTAATAATGTTGACATTTGCTTTTTTCAGTATGAGATGTGTATGCTTTTAAATGTCCCATAAATTTAAAAAAAAATCATTTTATTGTAGTAAGAACATTTAACATGAGATATCTTTTAACAGATTCTTAAGTGTAGAATACATTCTCCTTTAGTATAGGTACTGTATAGCAGATCTCTAGAGCTGATTCATCTCACTCAACTGAAACTTTATGCCCACTGCTTAGTAACTCTTAATTTCTCCTTGCCACTAGTCCTTGGCATCCATCATTTCACCTTCACATTATTTAAATCTGATTATTTTAGATACCTTATCTAACTGGAATCATGCATTACTTTCCCATATGACTGGCTTATTACACTTAGCGTAGAGTCCTCAAGATCCATCCATGTTTTACCATATTGCAGAATCTCCCCTTCCAAGGCTGAATATTATTCCATTGTATGTATGTATACCACATTTTCTTTATCCATTTATCTGTCAATGGATATTTAGTTGGTTTCCACATGTTATCTATTTAGTTTGTTTCCACATGTTAGCTATTACATGTCATAATAAACATGAAAATGTAAATATCACCTGAAGATCCTGATTTCAAATTGTATTAGTTAATTTTCATGCTGCTGATAAAAACACACTCAAGACTGGACTATTTACAAAAGAAAGGCTTAATGGACTTACAGTTCCACATGGCTGGGGAGGCCTCACAATCATGGCAGAAGGCAAGGAAGAGCAAGTCACATCCTACATGGATGGCAGCAAGCAAAAAAAGAGCTTGTGAAGGGGAATTCCTCTTGATAAAATCATCAGATCTCATGAGACTTATCCATTATCACAAGAACATCATGGGAAAGATTTGTGGACATCGTTCAATTACCTCCCACTATGTTCCTCCTACAACATATAAGAATTCAAGATGAGATTTGGGTGGGGACACAGCCAAACTGTATCACAACTCTAAATGATAAAACTGCTATGGAAAACAGTAGGGCATTTTCACAAAAAATTAAAAATGGAACTATCATATCATGCAATTATCCCACTTCTGGGTAAATATTTATAAATATTATAAGAGCATAATTGGTCATGTCCCATGACCAGTTATGCTCCTATAATGTAAAGACCTTACATTCTTATCTCTAAAGATCCAATGATGCTTCAGGATCTTTAAATATAGTTTTAAAAATGTGCACAGTTCAAAGTGATCCATTGCAAAATCTTATGTTACTGGAACTCCTTACTGACGAAACTTAAAGTCCTCATATTTTTACTCAGGTTACACCTTTACCGTAGTAAAACAGTAGAACTTTGAAATTAAAGAGACAAATAAATCAAATTCCCTGTTGCCTACTGCTTCCATCCCCCTTGCAGCATTTTCCCCAAGTAGTTAGGTGAGAGTGTAACCCTATGTACATATGTAATGTAACCCTATGTTATACTCTCACCCAACTGCTTGGGAAGAATGCTCTAAGTAACTCTAAAACCAGTTTTGATGATTTTTATAAGCTTTCCTCATTAGTTAGATGGTCATTAAATGCTTAAATAAACATATGTAGTATCTAATTAACTCAGAGGGGTGTCTTTGAAGCTAATTTTACTTCTGTCTTTACTTTAAAGTTAATTTTACTTTTAGTTTCTTCAAAGTTTTATTTTGTCTCAAACAAACTTCTCTAAATTAAATCTCAGCCTTAACAGGGTAAATGGTAAAAGTGAAATTGCAAAGTGAATATGCTCAGATAGACTATTTTCTCAATTACTTCCTTCTCTATTCTGTTTAAAATGGTCTTTTTCTTTTAATCTGATCTTTATCAGGAAACACTATTCTATTGTCATAAATGAAAAACTAAACAAAAAAAGAAACTTTCACCTTTAGCATCTTTAAAAATTTGTTCAGGGAGTAATTTATTACTCCTAAATCATTCTGCTCCTAGAACTGAACTCTGTGCATCATTCCAATTGTCTGATCATAAGCATTCTCTCAATCCCAACTCCATTTATTTGATATTACAGCACACATGGTTCATTATTTTCCAGAAGTACTAGGCTGTGAATTGCCTCATGGCTGCTCAACAAACTGTGTCAAACAGTAAAATCCTGTGTCACTGGATTGGGTAAAATCCTTCTTCTTTAGCATTCTTTTCATAGACTTTATCACAGGAACCCAATTGTAACCTGACTTCTCTCTTCTGTTACATGCATGGAAGCACTATCAGAATACTGAAACAAGCCGTAACCCATGGAACCAATGTCACCTGCTATCATCTATCTGCTGGCCATCCATCACATTTCATTTTTAAGTGAAACTAAGGGCTGGAAGATGGCATAGTCTTCACTAAACAAGAAGTTCTGCAGGCTTCTTCCCTTGAGATAAATTCTGACCCAAAATTACTTTTCACTGTTTTTGCAAGATTGACTAGTTCTTTTAGGTTCAGGGCCCAAGTATAGGATATCTAATAAGATTTCGATCACATACATGTAAAATCAGCACATTGCTGCCCATAAAGCTATTTAAGCTGTAAGTAATGGATTCGCCCACCTTATCCTTTGTTTGGTTTCTCAGTATTCACTTTGAATCCCCTAAAATCCCTTTGCCTTTTGCATATTTCTGTATTGACAGAGTACAAACCCAATTAGCTTAATGGGGTCTTGATTATTGCTTTATCATTTATTAAGTTTTTAACATTAACAAATAACAATTGTTTATATTAATGGTGTACAATGTGATGCTTTGAAACATGTATACATTGCTAAATGGCTAAATTACACTAATTAACATATGCATTACCTTGCATATTTGTCATTTATTTGTGGAGAGAACACTCAAGATCTTCTCTCTTAGCAATTCTCAAGTATACATTACATTGCTGTGAACTATAGTCACCATATTATAAAATAGATAGATTTATTTCAGTTGTCTAAATGTAATTTTGTATCCTTTGACCAATGTCTTGCCAATCCTTCCCTCTCCTCCCATCCCTGGTAACCATCATTCGTCTTTCTGCTTCTGTGAGTTTAGCATTATTTAGATTTTACATATAAGTGAGATCACATGTTATTTGTCTTTCTGTGATTGGCTTATTTTATTGAACAGAATGTCCTCCAGGTTCATCTATGTTGCTGCTAATGTCAGGATTTGTTTCTTTTTTGAGGTTGAGTAGTATTCCATTGTGTGTATGCACCACATTTTCTTTATCCATTCATCTGTTGATTGATAGACATATAGACTGAATCCACATCTTAGCTATTTTGAACAGTGCTACAATGAACATAGAAGTGTGCATCTCTCTTTGACATACTGATTTCATTTCCTTTGTAGTTATTGCTTTTTTATTATCTCTGACTTTTCAATGTTATTTACTATTAGAAGTTTGCTCTGTTTCTTGTCTATACTACTGTATTTAGGTTTCCATATCATCATCCTTGTATTAGGGTTCTCTAAAGGGACAGAACTAATAGGATAGATGAATATATGAAAGGGAGTTTATTAGGAGAAACTCACATGATCACAAAATGAAGTCCCACAGTAGGCTGTCTGCAAGCTGAGGAGCCAGGACCAGTCTGAGTCCCCAAACCTCAAAAGTAGGGAAGCCGAGAGTTCAGCCTTCAGTCTGTGGCCAAAGGCCTGAGAGCTCCTGGCAAATCACTGGTGTAAGTTTAAGAGCCCAAAAGCTGAAGAACTTGGAGCCTAATTTTCAAGGCAGGAAGCTTCCAGCATGGAGAAAGATGGAGACTGGAAGACTCAGCACATCTGCTCTTCTGTCTTCTCCTGACTGCTTTATTCTGGCCACGCTGGCACCCAGATTGAGGGTGGATCTGCCTCTCCAAACCCACTAATTCAAATATTAAACTCCTTTGGCAACAGTATCATAAACACACCCAGAAACAATACTCCACATCCTTCAGTCCAATCAAGTTGACATTCAATATCAATATTAACCATCATATCCATCATCATCATCACCATCACTAATAGCATCACAAATGAAACATGAGACACCAAAGCCAAAGGCACATTATTTATTTGTAAACAGCTTCCTATTGAATGAACAGTTAAAAAATATAAAAGCCCAAAATGTATTTGTTCAATCGCAGGCCCTAAACTAAAGATGTAACACCAACCCAGTCATTGATCACTGTTTGTGTTTGTTTGGGCTCCACCTTAACTCTTCTTAGTTCTCTGACATCAAAGCCCCTCTTATTCTTCCCACATACAGTAAAAACATACATACATACTGAAACCACAGTGTACACAAGACACATCCGTTTGAATCTTGCTGGCTTCCATAATCCAGTATATTCCAAAAGAATGGAAAACTCTATGGATAGGAACAAACTGAATTTTTTTAAAAACTCACAAACTTCTAAAAGTGCAGAAATTTGAGAAAATGTTTATATAAAAATAATTCAGAAAAGACATCTAATTGTATATGTATTCATGATTAAAAAAAAACAAAACATTTTGTATATTAGAATTAAGGGAAACTTCCTGACCTCATAAAAGAAATCTGTTGAAGACAAATAATGAAATACCTGATGGTGAAATTAAATATTTCCTTGGATATCACAAATAAGACAAACATGTTCCATATGACAACATACTGCTCAAAGCTTCATAGCCGGTGCAGCAAGACAGGAAAGGAAAATAATAAAAAACGTGAAGATTGGGAAGCAAGAAATAAAGCTCTTACTATTTGAAGAAAATATGATTCTCTAAAGCTAGAGGATTTAAACACTCTTAGAACCTCTATAATAGTTTTAAAAAGTGGTTGGACACAAAAATCAATACACAAAAATCAATCGTGTTTGTATACTTCAGCAACAAAGAACACATTTCTATGTGTCTTTTCCTCTATAACTTTAGTGGTGCTTACCCATAATGATTGGGGGCTTGAATGCTTAATTTGCAGAGAAGCTGGAACTTCCAGGCCAGAAGGCAAAGTGGCAGCATCCTAGGGGAGTTTATTGAAGAGTAGGAAAGGCTCTCTGGAGCACGAGTTACTGGAACTAGTGTTGAATATATGTAGGAATGAGCCAAAGAAAGGGTGGCTGGGCGTGATGGTTCACACCTGTAATTACAGCATTTTGGGAGGCTGAGTTGGAAGGATAACTTGAGCCCAGAAGTTCTAGAGCAGCCTGGGCAAAAAAGTGGGACTCCTTCAGCTGTGTGTGGTGGCTCACATCTGTAGTCCTAGCTACTTGGGAGGCTGAGATAGAATAACAATTTGAGCCTGAGAGGTTGAAGCTGCAGTGAGCTATGATCACACCACTGCATACCAGCCTGGGCGATGGAGTCAAAGAAGCTCTGTCTCAAAAAAAAGAGAGAAAGAAACAAAGGGTGTGGGCTAGACACAGTGGCTCATGCTTGTAATCCCAGTACTTTGGGAGGCTGACCTGGGCAGATCATTTGAGGTCAGGAATTCAAGACCATCCTGGCCAGCATGGTAAAACCCCAACTCTACTAAAAATACAAAAATTAGCCAGGTATGGTGGCATGTGCCTGTAGTCCCAACTACTCAGGAGGCTGAGGCACGAGAATCACTTCAACCCGGGAGGTGGAGGTTGCAGTGAACCGAGATTGTGCCACAGCACTCCAGCCTGGGCAACAGAGCAAGATACTGTCTCAAAAAGAAAGAAGAGAGAGAGAGAGACAGAGAGAGAGAGAGAGAGACAGAGAGAGAGAGAGAGAGAAAGAGAGAAAGAAAGGAAGGAAGGAGGGAGGGAGGGAGGAAGGAAGGGAGGGAGGGAGGGAGGGAGGGAGGGAGGGAGGGAGGGTGGGTGTGGACAGGTGGGACAAGGGCAGTCTTGACTGAAGTAGGCGAACCTGGAATCATAAGGATCAGAGAATAAATCAGAGGCCACAGGGGAAGAGGGGAGTTTATGAAACTTGTCAGGAAACACCACTAATAGTTGACCGAGGAGGAAGTGTTAGGTTTTTCTGAGTAATAGAATGAAAAACACTAGCGGTGTTTGTGCCAGTTAAATATGAAAGCTAGTACTCTTGAGAGGACAGAATGAGTCTATTGATCTCTCCGCAATTGGTTAAATAAGTCCCACTTTTCATTGGTCAGGAAAGCATCCTCAGGTCCAGGCAAGGTGTTAATATCAAGGGGAAAAGAGTCGCTCAAATTCCAGGGTACTTGCACAGCTTCAGTTGGTTATGTGAGTGGCTAGGAAGCACAGCATTCAGTTTCTCTGTCTCCTTAACAAGAGCCTTAGTAAGTAGATCATTCTTTCCCCTTTACAGAAGTAATGCAGGGTGTCTGGATCTAAATTTGAGGCTCTTTTAAGGGGTCCATTAACGTGTAGGCAACAAGGAGTCCAAAATACTCTGAGAGAGAATGGCACAGACAGACTTCTGCTGTGGTGACTGGGGCACCCTGCCAGCCATGCACAGGAGGCTCCTGATGGAGTTGACTATCCATGACTCTTCCAAAAAGATATCGATTTAGTTTTATAAAAAGACACTAAAGGCACAAAGATGACTAAGACACTGTCTCTGCCTTCCCCAGCAGTGTTAACATTTTGGATATTTGGATGAGCTTGGTGTAAAGAGGCAAGGCTGTGTTTAAATCTGTACTGGCTGATGCTGCCTGAGCTTTACCGGGGCCTGGAGGAGGCCCTGCTACAAATGGCAATTAACAGTCTGGGCACATGCTAGGAGCCAATGCATGCAAATGAAAAACAAACAAACCTGAAGGTGGGACGGAGAGAAGGAGGTACAGTGGGGAGGGACAGGGAGCAGATGAAACAGCTAACCCACCCATCCGATGAATTCTTCTCCGCTCTCATTTCCACACTGCACAGGGTTGGCTGAGCGTGCTCCTCACTTGTTAATCTCCTTTTTGCATCCCTGTTTTTGTGGCTGTCAGAGCTCCGTATTATGCAAATTGGGCTTAAGCAATTAAGGCAATAATGTTTCCCTTGAAGAGTTTGACAAGGTAGTGGGAGCTTGGGATGAATTTTGTAGACAGGAGCTTGATGTTTATTTACTACAAATAGAAGAGAACAAGAAAGGGGAAAACACTGCAGCATCAAGCCTACCTAAGCTGGGTTGCTGCTTTCTCTTGCTTTTTGTTCGGTTGCTTCATAGGAGAACAAAGGGTCACTCCATGGCATTAGTGGGTGGTAAATTTAGAACAAATGAATACTTTTCACAAGATGTAGCTTTAACCTGTTGAAATCACAGCTGCAGAAGGCCACTGAACCAAGCTCGCTGGTACAGTTTTAAAGGGAACTGGGTGATTTCATGACAAATGGCATTTGAAGCCACTGAGGCTGTGTGTCTCCTGTTTGGGGTCATGCGCTGATTGTCGTGAAGCTAGAGAGAAGCAAGTTCAGCAGGCTAGACTTTGTCTTTGATAAACTGAATTGCACAGTAGATGAGAATGTCACAACTACCTGACTCTGAAGAATCCACTGTTATTAGGAAAACAAGACAGTAGGATATATCAGGCTCTTAATTAGGAATGGCACATTCCACAGTTTTATACTTAGGGAACAATATCCAGATGATACTGTCCTCAACCTGAGCATATGGCTGGACAACCACCTCTTATAGCTTGCCAGTTATTACAGGTATTCCTCTTCTCCCAATAGTGCGGTTGAAGCCTCCTGAAATATCAGAGTTACCATAGAGAATGGTGCCCTCTCTTCTGCTAGCATTTAGTATGAACTGTTCAACCTCTTATTAGTTGATCAACAAGTTGTTAGAAAATTCCTGCTATGCGTGTAGCTCTGTGTGTGTGTGTGATGGAAAATAAGACTGAAAAACACTAAAACTATACCTTTCTCCCACTTTTTGATTATTCCATTACAATTTTCTTCATTCCCAGCTCCTTCTACATTCCTTTCCAGTTTCCATCACATGCAAATATTTATCATTTGTCAAGCATTTTTAAGCTTCTCTCCTCCTAAAACATAAGATCTGCCACCCAATATAAACATCTATATATTCACCTTTCCTTAATTTTCTAAACGTATTCATGTATGATCCGTGGTTGCTGCAACCACCTTCTCCCTTTAATAAATTCATCAAAGAACCAAATTCTGCCCTCTATCCCCTGAAGTAATGTTTAAATCCTACAATTAAATATTGTTTGCTTACTCTAATAATAGAGTCCTTCTTCTAATCTCACTCTATTTGACTGCTCTCTCACATTTCATACTGTTAACCTTATGGAAATTCTGTCTTGTCTTCATCCTACTTCTAGCCTACACATCTACCTGATAATGCCTGTCTCACTGTTCTTTGCTTTATTTATCCATTTATTTGCTCAATTATTTATCCTAGTGGATTTGTGTTCACTTCCACTCTGTGCTAAGAACTGAGGTATGTTCTAGGACCACAAAATTGAATAAGACACAGTTCCACTCTTAGACACTTTACATCAGTGGAGATAAAATAAAAGCAAATGAACTAACATAATATTGTGATTAAGTGTAATACTATTATAAAAGAGGTATTATTGAAGGCAGAGAGAAAGAACACCTAACTGCTGGGATTGAGCATCAGGAAAGGCATCCTGGAAGAAGTGGTAACTGAACTGAGTTTTAAAGTTTTAAGAAATAGTTAACCATGTGTTTCTTAACAGTACATGTTGTTTAAGCTTTCCTATTCAGTCTTCTTCCCACCCAGCTCCAAACTTTCTTATAGCTTTTATCCTACAAAAAAATATTGATGATTCACAAGCAAACATCTCAGCACTAATTTTTCTACTGAGTTCTGATTTTCTACTTTTATTTCAATTTATTTTTGACACAGGATCTTGCTCTGTCACACAGGTTATAGTGCAGTGACACAATCATGGCTCACTGCAGCCTAGACCTCCCAGGCTCAAGCAATTCTCCTGCCATAGCCTCCTGAGTAGGTGGAATGGCAGGCATGCACCACCATGCCCAGCTAATTTAAAAAAAAAAAATTATTTGCATAGATGGGGTCTTCCTGTGTTGCCCAGGCTGGTCTCAAACTCCAGAGCTCAAGTGACCCTCCTGCCTCAGCCTCCCAAAGTACTGGGATTATAGGCATGAGCCACTGTGCCCAGTCGAGTTCTGATTCTCTAATAGAAATTTCCTTCTCTAAATAACAAAATTAAACATCACTCCCACCCAGAAATCCTTTTTGTTGGAGTACTCAATCTCAGTTAATAATAAACTCTTTCATCATTCACTAACACTTGAAACAGTGGAGGTATTTTGAGGTTCTCATTCTTCTCCCTTAACCTACACAACACATTAGTCACTGACTACTGGAGATTCTATCTCCCAAAGGAACATCAAATTTATTTTCTCCTTTTTATCCCTCAAACTGTGGTCTTCACTATTTCTCACTATGAACAGTAACAACTTTCCATCTGATTTCCTATAGAAATGCTCACAAAAGAAAGTTTATACATTTTTAGCATATAATTCTGCCCTTATCTTTTCAACCTCAACTTTCCTCATTTTTTATTCCAACTTTGCACATCGTTGACAACAAACGGCTCCTGCTTACCCAAATAAGATATGTCTGTATCTCCATGCCATTTCTCATGTTTCTTACCATGCAGTAACCTGCCTGCCTTTCTTTGACTGCTGAAATTGAACTTATCCTTTCTATTCCAGCTTAAATGTCATATATATGTATATCTATTCATCAATATCTATATAAACAATACTCTGCATCATTTTATAATAAAGTTGTCTATAAATGTGTTTGCCCACTACTAAAGTGCATATCATTGGGAACAAGGATTGGATCTTTTACTGCTGTTCAGCAGATGCTCAGAAAACACATCTGTAAGATAAAAACATGGATCCTGAATGTCACTTTTCCAGTGTTCTTCTGCAGAACCAGAGACTCATTGTTAAGAATAATTTGAAATAGATGGCTTGATACTGGAATAGAAGAATTAAGATTAAAATGAAAAAACAAAGCAAGTCAAATGACTTGTTTAGAAAATCTGCTGCCCTGCCTAGAAAGTGAAATAAGGAAGACATTGAAGAGTTTGGCACAGTGCTTTAAGCAATTTTTACCTTAATATGCTGAGTCTGTAAAGTTGTAACTTATCCGATCTAGCTGAGTAAGGTGAGTTTGTATACTTCAAACTAGTTTGTACACCATGATTGCCTGCACTATAGTTTAAAAAAAAAGATGATGTTGTCTGCATCTTGAAGCAGCTGGCTCCAACTGAGTTTTGGAGGTAAGACGTTTGGAAGGAGAAGTAACAAGGACAAAGTTATAAATTTCAGGCCTATAGTCTGCACTCATGCAGTCTTCTGTCTCTAACCTTACCTAACCTTACCCTGAAAAGAGAGGACAGAGAAAGGTTACAACAGGGAGTGGGTGACAGAACCTAGACAAAGACTGCGTGCGTGTGTGTGTGTGTGTGTGTGTGTGTGTGTGTGTGTGTGTCACAGTGGGAGTTATTTTTGTTTTAGGCCTGGCCAGAGGACCCCATTTTATCAGACTGCTGATAAAAAGTACATGTTATTTGGAAGAGAATCACTGAATCGCTTCTAGTCTGTCCTTTCATTTAATGAACCTTTGGGGAGATGTAGACGGTTTGGGCCCAAGATGAAAAGAAACAGAATGAGAGACATGGCAATAAAAAACCCAGTCAATGGGATTTCCTTTAGGAGTTACTCTGCAGAAGCAGGCATCTGGCCAGACAAGAGTGGGAACCCAAGAAGGATGTGAGATCCTAAATGAATGAGTGCCTAGCAGGAGGATAATCCAAAGGAAAGGGCCCCAGAAAACACAATGAATGAAATAATGGGCAGCAAAGTGAGACTGATAAATTCCAGCAGTTTAAAATTCTACCTAGAACAGGAACTAGCCTTATATTTTGACTACGCATGATAAGGTATATTTCTAGGAGTAAAATATTTCTGCTACTTTTTAAAATCTAAATTATTTCTCTGACCTCTTTTTCCCTACAGTTTTCATATAAAATTGAAGTTTTATCCTGGCAATGAACAGCTCAAATAAAAATCCCTGGATAATGAACATTATGACTTACATAGTATATTGGGGAGAAATAAAATCAACACTACTACTAATGATGGTCTTGAGATAGGATTCCCAAACGTTTCCCTCTGACCACTGGTAAATTGGCATGACATGAGTGAGTTTAGTAGAATTCTCATCAATTGTTGTCAAAATATATATATATATTGATAGTTTGACACTGTATTAGGTTCTGTGAATAAAGAGATGAATAAAATAATATTATCATCAAATATTTGCATAAGAAATAATAGAGCCAGGAGTTATTCTAGTTGCCATAATGAAATGAAGCCTAACACCACTCTAACTAAGGATTAAAATCTGTCCCTTGAGTACTTACTAGTAATCTTAGTCAAAATTATATCTGAACTATATAAAAATGTAGCCAAATATTCCTGGTAGTCCTTAAATGGTCAATGAGAAAATGAGGTGAAGAGCACTCACCCTTATGACTCCATCTCTTATGAAAAGAAAAGTGTTTAAATTTCTGAAATGTGGACTTACACTATCAGATAATTACTAGCTCAGCCAGTTCTAATGACCAATAGTATCCTATTTTCATTTTTAGAGCAATGAATCTCAACACTTAATACACATACACATCACTAAGTATGCTTATTTTAAAAATAGAGTCTTGGTTCCAACACACCAAAGATTCTAATTCAGTAGATCTAGGGTAGGGACTAGGAACAATCTAATATTGTTAGTGATAACCTGGGTGATTCCAACATAATTGATCTATGAACAAAACGTTGAGAAATACTGCCTTATAAAGAGACTTTTCCTTTAAATGTTTTTTTCCTTTTTTTTTTTTCTAAAAGACTTTTTTCTCTTCGAACAGTTTTTAAAAAATACACTCATCTACCTTTGGGCTTCCATCTTTACCAAAACTAAACTAAGCAAGTGCTACTTCAACTTTCTTTTTGTTAATTTATTTTGCTTCTTGTTCGTAGTTTAAACAATATTAGTTGTGGTACATTACAAACTGATGTTGGTTTATTGTCATACCGATTTAGGAGAAACTTAGCAGAACTGTTTATGCTCGACAGTTGAATTGTATATATTGGCTGTTTAATTATATTTGTGATATGTTGATTAATACTAATATGAGAAAAGTTATTTAATCAGAAATACTAAAATTGATTTTAATAATAGAAAGCCTGGAAAAAAAAAAAGATGGTTATATTGGTGAAGACACATGCAGGAAAACAGAAGACAGAAATCACTCAAAATTTTTAATTAAAGAACATTCAATTCAACTAACTTGTAAAGCAGAAGTGATGAAATTTTGAAAAGCCAATTAGAGGGCACTGAGTAACCCAGCGATTAGCATCAACTGGAGAGACAAAGGAGGGGAACTGGGGTTCCTGGAGCCAAGGGGTTGATCTCTAGAGAAAATGTAGCCATTGCCAAAGACTATGACCAAGGCAGAGGAAAAGGAAGAGAAATACACTGCCTACTCCCTGCTGTTATACTCCAGTTTTCTGTTAGCACATTTCTCTGAATGATCCCAGTTAGCAGGGGATCCTGGGAAATACAACCTGTACCAGTCTGCTGCACAATGATTCAGAAAAGAAGGGAAAGAACGAAGAAAACTCTTAGAATAATAGGTCAAGGGCCAGTATGGAAGTGTATATTCTCCTAAATCTACTTTAGTGGTTTTCCCAAATCTACTTTAATAGTTTTTTCAAATCTACTTTAATGTCAAGACCTATGATTGTCTCTGATAATCTTTATAGACCCTTTTTTGTATTGTACCAAACCTGAATCTTGATCAATGATTTAGCGGAGCATAAGGCAGGACTTGGGCAGGATAAGAGTGGGCTATTTAAGAATCCACCCCATCAGTATTGCAGTTTGATTCTTTGGGATCCACAGGAGAAATTGAAAAGGATGTTGGGTTTTTTTTTTGTTGTTGTTGTTGTTTTTTTTCATTTGTCTCTTCCACTGCCCATATTGCTCTTGGACTCTTCTCTGCATTTCTCTCTGGGGTCTCCCATGGGAGCCATAAGCATTTGTCCATTGTCAGCTTGCTATATACTAGTTTGGGTGGAAAACTCTGGCATCCATCTTCTAATGGACATCACCCCTTACCTCTCTCACCTTTGCCATCTCCTCCTAGTGTGATGTGCTTTTAACCCTGATTTCTCTCCTATAGGAGTCAGATTGCATTAGCTGGTAAGCTTTGAAATGGTCAGTTCCAATTGTACCTTGACTGCAGTTGGCTTTCTGCTTTCTGTCTGAAACTCATTGTGACTTAGCACACACTGTGCACCACTAAAGAAGTGGCTGTGTGACTGAACTAGGGTCAGCAATGGGATGATCACTGTAGAGCTGGTGATATTGTGGTGTTTAATTCCCAAAAAGTACTGAACTTATTATTTTGTTGTTTGAGCTAGTGTTTTAATGTTTAACTTTCATGGCTTTGAAGTCTTCGTTTCACCATAATATTTTATTTAGATGGTATGGATGGAAGGGTGGGAAATATGAGATGTATTTTCCTACATTCCAGTGGCCAGGCTTTGTGATCTTCAGCTTCTGTTTTTAATATGAGTTTGAGCTTGTTTCAATACCAAAATGAAGCACATGTTACAAAACAGGATCTGCCATTGTCTAGCACAGTGTCTGGCTTACTGCAAACATTATTTTTGTTTGTTTGTAAATATACATTTTTTTTTTCTTTTTACAACGCTCACCAAATCTTTCACATGGGGAGCATTTCATTGAACTTTGAAAGATCATTACATGAAAAGACAAATGGTATCCTGCTTTTCCAAAGACAAATGCTTCTGTGAACTTCTCTACTAGGAATTAATGATTCCAAGGCTTGTTGGTCATGTCTATTGTGACAAACAATTCCCTATATGGGAATTTGAAGAAGGACCTTCCTCAGTGAATTGAAGTCCTCTAATTGCCATAACACCAGAGGAGAAGTTGGGCCATGAGGAATTGATTTACTATCTTTTTGCATGATAAAAAACTGCCTTACTGTCCCTGTTTAACCTTGAACAAATCAAATAATTGCAAACTCAGCACTCTCATTTGTAAAATGTAAATTTATAAAACCTTTAGTTCATGATTTTAGGGAGGACATAGTAAGTTTGTCTATGTGAAAGTGCTTTATAAATAAAAAAAGCGTTATAAAAGTAAAGAATAATAACATCACCATCATTGTCACTTTTTTTTCTTTTTCTTTTTTTTATTGCATTTTAGGTTTGGGGGTACATGTGAAGAACATGCAAGATTGTTGCATAGGTACACACATGGCAGTGTGATTTGCTGCCCTCCTTCCCATCACCTATATCTAGCATTTCTCCCCATGCTATCTCTCCCCAACTCCCCACCCCACACTGTACCTCCCCTATTTACCCCCATACAGGCCCCAGTGTGTGATGCTCCCCTCCCTGTGTCCATGTGTTCTCATTGTTCGACACCCACCTATGAGTGAGAACATGCGGTGTTTGATTTTCTGTTCTTATGTCAGTTTGCTGAGAATGATGGTTTTCAGGCTCATCCTCACTTTTAATTGCACAGGAACCTATTCAACTACCATGGAGTTGTTCTATTACAATGTAGTTGTTGGCAAAGCACTACAAAAGTTATCTAATTAAGTGGTGGTTGAAGCACCCCTGGTACCAGTGTAATCCAATTACATTTACCAGGTAGAGGAAATTAGACTGGAAATTTTGTCTTTGTCGTGAATAGCTCCCTGATCATTAGCCAGCCTTTCAGAGCTGAAAAGGTCCTTAGAGATAATCTATTCCAGTAACCTAATTGCTTCATAAGAAAAACCACTGGAAACATGGAGTAGCACAGCACTAACCATTAACAAGGTTGTAACAGAAATGATTTGCAGTAGGGCACAAACTTTACCAGTTTTCTATATTTGCTGACTCATCACCTAATACGTTTCTTTAATTTTCCATCTTTCCAGGTGTCACTTATTAATATTTTTGTATGCCTTTACATCTTCCAACTCATTCTGATGTCATTCCCACAAGCATATTGGGAAATACAGGGGAAATGAGTGAGACTGAAAGAAACAAAGACGCAGGCAGAGAGAAGAAAAAAAGTAAGAGAGAAGGGTTTACTAAAGAAGACAGAAATTTAGAGAGTAATGGAAAGCAAAAATTGGTGAGGCTGGCTGGGCAGAAAAGCAAGTGATTAAAGAATAAGAAGTAGATGGAACACTAGGATTTAGAACTGGTCTCTGGTATTTCCTCATACATCTGCTCTTGTTCCATTTCCTTCCAATTCTTATGTTTATTCCTGCATCGTCACTGCAGCCAAAGGTGCTTCTCAAGCTACCTCTCACTGATCAGAACAATCAGAAAGCCTTTGTCTAAGCCCTTGTTTGGCTCACGAATTATTGTATTAATATCCAATACAATGACATTTGTTCCTATGAATTTAACAATCATGAAGCCACAGTAGTCACACAAATCTTTTAGTCACAAGAATAATACATTGCTGTAGTAGAATATTTTAAATGATTATTTAGATTAGGTTATGTTATCTCATTTTTTCCCTCAGTAATTCAGCAATTTAGATGGATATTTGTGTCCCTAGCATGTAGATGGAGAAGCTAAGGCCTGTGGCTATTAAGTAATTTACTGGAGATCACACTTCAAGTTAATCATGTTTATCTAAGTGATGAAGGAGTTAAATCTGATGTTTGGTTATGGATGAAAAGAATTCAGAGATGTGATTTGTACATTTTTAATATTTATTATTTACTAATCATTAAAAAAAAACTATTATAGTTTAGAAACCCTGGCTTTAGAGGCCCCATCAAGTTCCTGAAATAAATCATTGGCTAATTGCGGGAATCCAATGCAGCAAGGTTGGGAAAATGGAATGGCACAAAAACCTGATTGAAGACAGAAGAGCTAGACCAGGAAACTAGATGAGCTGAGGAAATTATTTTTATTCCCTAAACCAAGCTGCTGAATTGTCCTGGGACTCAGTGAAGCTGACTGGGATCCAAAAGTTGAGTGGAATTCTGAGCCCAAAACTGTCTTGTGCCCTGAAATGTTCTTAACCTTCCTTGGACTGCAGAGTCATTTGGGAATCCCCCCAAAAATGTGCAGTCCTAAAAACTAACACAATGAATACTTCATACAGCATCAGGCATTCACAGGCTTCCTAACACCCATCTGTAGATCCCTTAGGGTTATGTCTTAATGTGTGCCCTTGGGCCACTTCATCAGTGTCTCTTACGTTGCTTTCTTGTTAAAATGCGGATTCCTGACCCTCATCCCAAGCCAATCAAAACAATCTCTGTGTATGGAGGATAGACATTTGCATTCTTAACAAGCAATACAGCTAATTTTTACATAAACTAGAGTGTGAGAACCAATGTTTTAAGTATCCACTGAGCCCAGCATAAAACCGTGAGTCTTAGAAAACTAAATTTGACACTGCCTCACAAATTCACCTATTTTGTTCTATCCTTCAATAAGATTTCATAGTAGTGCATATTGAAGCTGGAATAGACATGAACTCTTGGAAGACCAGTGGTTCTTTGTTCTTGTGTTTTTCTCCACCATAGATGTCCAAGATGGGAGAGCATCTGACTTAGCACAGGCCTCAGAAGGCATCTAAGGGTAATTAATTCTCTATTGCCTAGCACCAACTGAAAGAGCATTCTAGGAGGCTAAGAAGACTTGTTAACAAAATGTTATGATCCCATTTATTCCAAAATTACATTCATAATAATAGAAAATATTATCTTCCTTGTAGCTTTCCACTGTTTATGACACATACACTTTTCACTGTATCTCACTGGTTTGGAAATATGAAGCCAGTGTTGTAAAAAAGTGAATAAGCCAGTCCTGTTTATTCCCATTAAAATGCAGGTACACACTGCTTGTTTATCTCCCTCTGGGAACAAGCTGGGAAAATGTTAGTGTTGGGGAAAATAATAATAACAAAAAAAAGTCTTAAGTGTTGACTCCACATTTTCAGGGCTTGATAAGTCCTTCTGAGTGTAGCACTCTATCACTTTTCTCAGCAGGGTATAATTACTCATAACTTGAGGGTTTTATCTCTGGGCTGTGTCTAATAAAAAGGGCGAAAAGGAAGGTAAATCTATCACTCACAGGAAGTATAGATGCTTAATTACGTATCACATATAATTGTTTCAGTCTTTTGTTTGACAATTGCACCATCCAGGAATTTGGAATGGAGGTGCGGAGATCATCCAGCAGACTTATAAAGATATTAGCTGTGGTGATCTGTTAATGCATTTGTGTGTGTTTGTGTGTGTGTGTGTGTGTGTGTGTGTGTGTACACACTACTACATCTGAGGCTCATTGTGGTGTCTGGTTTTGGTTCTGTTCTTTTAAAGGCTTAATTTTTTTATATTGAAAGATAAAATTATATGCATTTACCATGTACAACATGATGTTCTGATGTACAGATGCATTGCGGAATCACTAACTCTAGGTGTCTGGTTTTTGAATCTCTCATGCTTGTTAAAAACAGGAAACTTGCTCAGTATTTTTAAACTACAAAGTGATTGTTTCATCTCTGTACAGCTTCTTTGTGTCCCCACTTTTGTACGGGCCAGTGTCTCTTGTACTTGGCATTTACATGTGATGAATCTGATGTCACCCCATGACAAAAGTACAAAAGGAAAATTGGGGTTCTGCAATTATTAGAAGCAGGGATCATGACTCCTTTTGTAATGGTAAAGGCCATTTAAAAACTTATATAAAAATGTATTAGGACCGTCTCTAATGGTTTCTTCTACCGTGAATCCAAGCAGTTTTGGGAGTTTTCATGCAATGTGGTCACAGGGCTGAGTTTCTGGGACTGTCTATCTCTGTTGAAGGCCTTCCTTAGAATGAGATGGTTTTGCTTTTTGAAGTCTAAGAAATAAATGAGCTTTTCCTCTAGATGCGTCACATTGCCAAGACACAGTATTTTCTAAATGTCATCCAGACCCAGAGGAAGCCTTGATTTGTAGCACTTGCCAATTTCCTTGGTGTAAATTCCCATTATGGCCAATCGAGAGGCTCTGCAGTATCACATGCCAACACCACTCTCTTCTCAAAAATATTTCTATTGCTCTTCCTTATACCAGAAAAATTATTTATCTAGACCACCACTTAGGTCTTTCTGCCTTACTTGATATAAGCTTTCACTGAAATATCCCCTCATCAGAGTGGTCTTCATTGACCATATATTAATCTTTATCCACTTTTTGTTCATAGTACTTTCAGTACCATGACCTGAAACTATATGTTCACTTGTTTATTATCTGTTTATTATTCCCCTACCAGAATAGAAGCTAATGAATTAGTTGTTCTTTATTATCATACCTCCAGCACCTAGAATAAAATTGACTTGTAGTAGGTGCTCAGAAATAATTGTTGCATTAATGAATGAAGTGCACAAATAGTCAATACTGATGAGGTCAAGACTGCAAAGACTTTTTACAATTCTGGAATATTTTTAACAAGAACTATCAATGGTCCATCTCACTGTGCTTTTCCCATTCCTCATTCATCTTTCTACCGTAGTATCTGCTGAGCATATGTGAGTTTTGTGTTAGACTCAGAGCCTCTTAGAGAAAGATATCATTTCTTATTTACTTTTGAATTCCTCCTTTCCTGCAATATAGTAGAAGTTCAAGAAATACATGTTAACTGAGCAAATAAACTCCTCACATTGTTTTATTATTACCCCCTGTTTCCCAGGAGTGGTTCACAATGTATCTTTAGGTTATAATAAAAGAAGCTTGGGTGAATCTAGCAAGGCCAGGAAGAACTTGAGAGCAAATAAACAGACTGCATTTTACTCTTCAAACAGGCTAAAGGGAGACTAGAAAGTCAAGAGGATGGAGTCAGTTTTGGCAGCTGCCAATGAGAAGCAGCAAAATCCCTAGGATTTTAGGCCAAGAAAGAAGCCCTGAGGCATCACAGGTTAATGGCTCCCAGGGGGCTTCCCACGGGAAACATGCAGATACCAGGCATTTATAAATATGTTGTATGGTATCAAATTAGACCTTTAATCGATCAGGCTGCATATGATCTCAAAGTTAACTGTTCCTGGGGGGTCTTCCTGGAAAAACATGGGTCTGATAGGAGGCGCTTTAGAGGCAATGGCTTTTGTACATTTGCTCTTCCTTATACATAGAAGGATCACTAAGTGAGGCAAAGAATTCTCACTAACAAATGGTCAGGATGGCGATGGCATTTAAGGGCATATAGATATGATATTTGATACTAGTAAGGAACACCAATGAACTTTGAAAGAGCCTGATGTTTTTATGTGTTGGAATGATATGCAAAGAAAAATGTGTACAAAACAGTGTATGTTCTCACTAATCCATGAGAGCTAAATGATGAGAACACATAGACACATAGAGAGGAACAACACACACTTGGGCCTATCAGAAGACGGAGAGTGGGAGGAGAGAGAGGATCAGAAAAAAATAACTAATGGGTACTAGGTTTAATACCTGGATGATGAAATAATCTGAACAACAAACCCCCATGATGCAAGTGTGCCTATGTAACAACCCTGCACATGTGCCCCTGAATGTAAAATAAAAGTGAAAAAAAAATGTGTACAAAGGGAAGATTATGCCTTCTGTAACTACTGTATGTAAGATAAATCAGAATGTGATACACCTTTGGTGCAGGTATTGTAAAGAAGCTATGTGCTGGGAAAAGAAAGATGCTGTGTGAGTCAGAGGGAAGTTTCATAACTCAATACCTTACTGTGCAATATCGGTGAAGGAAGAGTTTTCTGTCAAGTGGAAAAGGAATAGGAAGAATACAAAGCTTTCATATTTGTTGGGTTCTTCCTTCTTTGAAAAAATGCACTACTGGCATCTGAGGCAATAGAAAGATCACTGTAATTGAGAAAGATGAGTAGAAAGTAGAGACCAAGCAAAGAAAGAATAAAAGGCTGAATTTTTTTCCTTTTCTCTGGTTCTTTGAGATAGCTAGTACTGAAAAGCACTTTAAAATTCAGGAAGTCTAATATCTTAATTTTTCATCCTTTTTCTGGGCCAGGTTTACCATCTGTAATTTGTTCAAAGATACCTACATAGATATCAGCAGTTAGGGCCTAAATTTAGGATGTCTTTGGTTCCTCTTAAGCCAGTCCACTTTTGCATTACACGTCACCAGGATATCCAGCTAAACTAATGTGGCACCACCTATGAACCATGTGTAATATGGAAAGAGTGCAAAATAGGCCAAGAAGCTGATATAGAGCTGAAGGATAAAAGAATTGAAAACAATCAACTTAGAAGAACTGTGAAGATCAGAGAGGTCAGGATAACAGCATGATACATGCTTTGTTGTGTTTTTTATTGTCTCAGTGAATATGATCGTTATTATTTACACACACCAACACCCCTCCCACCACCTGGTTGCCCCTCCTTCCACCTACCACCACTAGAAATACTCTCATGCATAACAGGACCTTTCTTTTATGCTGACTCAGCTGTGTCCAAAGCCACAGGCTGAATATACTAAGAGGCATATCCAGTTGATGCAAACCCTGCTGGTCAAATGATTTTCCAGGACAGAGGGATAGAGTAAAATTAAAATACCAAGGAAGAGAAGCCACAAGTGGAAATGGTAATTTAGGTATTCTGCAAATAAAGAGAAAGATTATATGGTGCAAGACGCAAGAGTGTGGAGAAATAGAATGCAGTCCTATAATTTTATTGGACTAATTGTGAGTCGTTGAAGCTTGGTTTTCTCTTTATAAAATGAGGAGATATGTCAGGATGTCCTAATGGTGCCAATATGATATAATTAAGTCTATTCAAGAAATTATCCTTATCTTGACTAGGTAAATAGAACTTGATTAATTCTACTCTGATTAACCACTGCTTCTCAAAATGTCCTAGAGGCGTCTACCAATTCTACAGAAGAATTCACCATTTTCTCCCAGCAAACTTAAAATGTTCCCTGTATCACACAAGATAGAGATCAAGCCAAAATCCAAATGCTATAAAACATAAAACACTTCTACAGATGGTTGTGGTTTGCCTTGCAAGAGGAGATGGCATTGGTCAGGACAAGATGATGGAGGAAAAGAGGGAGGGGTAGGTATAAAGGACATTTTCCTTTAAAACATCAAAAAGACTTTATACATCTTTTCTGCCCTTTCATAAAGACTTCATCTGGCAGCCAGATTGCCTTAATGGTCTACCTAAAAAGGCCCACCCTGGCCTGACATAGCCAGACACACAATCTCCAGCTTTGCTTCACTTCTTTGATGCTGTCACATGTCCTTCATTTTCCACATTTCATTCATTCTTTGCCTTTAAGCTACAAGGATAAAAGTACCTGGCATTAAAAAAATCAGCTTATAATTTTTTTAAAGGGGTAGACATTTCATGTAGCCTTTGATTTCCTTTCAGGAGAAAATCATTACTTTTCTTTAAAGGAGAAACTAGAGAGATTTTTTTTTTCTTCGTTTTCCTCCTTCCCACCTTTTACCCCAACTCCTCCATTTTCAGCAGTAACTAATAGCACTGGGTGTGGTGCAGGAAACAGCTAGATAAATAATTTTCTCCTGGAAAGCTTTCATGCTACTACAGTGAATTTAAAACGCCTGAACATTAATTTACTTTTAAAGAATGACAATAGATAATTAGAATGTTTCAAAGCACGGCACTATATTCAACATCTGTTGAATATGTTAAGATAACTGTATTTAATACTAGGTGGCATTAAGGAGGAATGGTAACCAATAGAGTATAATGAGTGTAGCCTGCAAAATCTAAAAGGAGGATACATAAGGGACATCTGAAGCCTTGTATGTGAAGGAGGGTATAAATGAAAACAGAGTAAAAACCTTGTAGCACAAAGGAAACACTGTATGATAGAATCCCTGCGTGTGGAACACAAATAATAAAATGAGGTCATAGGGATACGCTCTAAACTGTCTCTTCAAAACCATGAGCCTGCTCTTAAAATATGGAGGAACACAGAGCATCTGTAAAAGAAGAGCAAGGAGTAATATACATGGTTAAGAGTTGGCCGTACATGGAGTGTATAAATACCCTACACGGGGGGAAAAAAAAAGGCAAGATAAGATTTTCAGATGAGATAAGTGACTACATTCTAGAGTAGGTGTTTAGAACTCAAATGAAAAGAATATGTCTGGAGATAATCCTTATATTTAAACAAGAACTGATACTGGAGATATCTGTAAATGTGTAAAAAGTAAAATCACAAAATTCTGGAGGGAGGGGGGAAAAATGAAGAAATCTATCATCGAGCTATTAATCTCTAGGAAATGAAACTGTGCCAAAATGTGAGAACTAAAAAAAAAAAAAATAAGTAAAGAAAAAATATGCAAAGTTAAATCACAAGGAATCTGGAAACATTTAGAAGACTTCATTCGAAATTCAAGATATATGTATTCTAAGAATCAAACAGACCAAGGAATGGTGAAAGGAAAACAAAACTGTGATTATACAGTGAAGTCAAAGAATCTCTTGTTGGAAAGAGAAAAATGAAATCTTTGAGGAAGAGAAAAACAATGAAAAAGAACTGGAAAAATCAACCAGCAAGATTCAGTACCAAGAAAGCAAGAATTCTAGAAAGCCCTAAATATAGTAAAATCCCATAAAAGGCACTAAAAATATATATAATACTAAAAATGTCTTTCAATCAGGTAACTGAGTCTGTTAGTAACAATTGTATCTGAAACTCAAGTGTGCTTGCAGGTACCTGAAACACAGTCTTTAAACCCTCCTGCTAAAATATAAACTCTATTGTACCAAATTTTATATTTTTAAAGATATCCCCAAATCCCAGTTACCCCAGGTCAAAACGTCTGAGTTATTTTTTACTTCCTCGTTCTTCCTCATTTCTCACTCAGTTACTTGGTCATATTGATTCTGTCTTGAAATGACAGCGAACTTCTGTACTTACCTAGAAGGTTCAGTGTAACATAATGAGTAAGAATGCAAATGCTAGAGTTGAGTGTCAGGATTTATACTCCTGTCCTTTCACTTACTAAGATCTATTAAGTTACTTAACCTCTGTTTGCCTCTCTCTTCTCTTCTGTAAACTGGAAATAATTGTAGTAAAATACATTACGGGTTGTGGTAAAGTTAAATTAGTTAATACATAAAAGTTTGATAAATTTAGCTATAATGATGATGAAAATGAAGCTGATGATGAAGATATGATGATGATGATAATGATTTCAGAGCCTTGTAATTCTTCATGTGACCTAGTCTTTGAATGAGTCTCCCAGAGTCTACTTTCTGTTTTCCCAGGTTCAACTTTTGTACCTGTTATAAAGTTGACATCATATAGCACATATGATGATGTTTTTTCCTCCTGTTCGAAAGCCTTATTGCTTATAAAATGGCTCCCATATCTATTCGCATTAAAATGTCCTCTGTCATTAGAATCAATCAACCCAGTATCTACAACTTTTCCTCTGCTCATTTGCCTATTTTCCTCTCTACTATTATGTGTCCTACTTGTTCTTCCTCAAAATGCGTCCTAATATTGATATCATTTTATTTTTTCCTTCTTACTATTTTTATTATCAGGGATGCTTTTAAATCTAACCTTTCCCTATTAGAAACCTTTCTAGGTCTTCTGATTAGAAATGTTGACCATTCACTAAAATATAAAGATGATCCCTATATTAATACTAAATGAGCAACTGTCATTTATTTTAATGATAACGGTATGCCCGAAACTCTATCTTATGTGGTAAATACTACCTTGTCATCATTTTAGAAATAAGGAAACTTATGCTCTAAAACATAAAGTAACTTGTTCAAAATCACCCAACCAAAAAGTTGAAACTGATGTACATACCCAATCCTGTCTGCTCCAAGGTCCCATATGCTCTAACTAACCCACTACACTGCCCTAATACCTGTGTGTGTGTGTATTTCCTACGTGATACTATCCTCTATTCCCACAAATTAAACACCTCTTCAAAGTCAATGTCTTACTTGTACATATCTTGCAACACTTTATGCTGTGCCTTCCATGCAATAAGCATGCAATCATGCAGAATTGAATTGAATTTCTCTGGTACTTATAAAAGTGTGCATGGCCGTGCTAGAGGTATGGGATGCAACCTTATCTTGTTTCCTCGGTTTTAAATCTAGGGCATTTTCTTAAAAAGGAAATCATCTATGAGTTTCGTTTTATCCCCACCACTTCAATCATTCTGGCTCCAGAGGTCGCATACAGATAATTCTCTTCTTCAGTGTATATCAAAACAGCCTGCATCTGCCTAAAGTCAAAAATCTATCAGTGAGGCCAAATTTGAAAACTTGAAGGAGATACTAACCGAAGGAGGTATTTATTATATTGTATGCAGGTGTAAACAGAGACCAGCAGTTAGACCTAAGCTTTGACTTACCCTGTGTTCTTTGTTTACAGACCTCTCTCAGTAAATCTGTAATAGTCATTGTGATGCTAAAATTTGGACCTTTATTAAAAAAAAACCCTCAAGAAATATAGTCTATTATGAGAATACACAAAAATATACATTACCAGGCTCAACTCTCTCCTAAAATTCAGATTCAGTAGATCTGGTGTGGGACTCAGTTATCTCTACTAAAAAGACAAGCAAACAACAACAATATCAAAATACAAGTGGCTCTTCATTGCCTTTTCTCCATTCTGTTTAGAAATGGTATTAGGAAAGATTTTCTCTAGACAGTCTTCTTATTTTCTTTAACCTTTTGTCTATTCCCTCTTCACTCATATAGAAATACCCTGAAAAAATCAAGTTGCATCTTTGGACATCATAGCATCTTGTGATAGCACTCATGATGCTCTAATTGCTTGTTTTAATTGGCAGATTTCTAGATGAGACTGTAAGTTTCATGAGTGCTAGACTATTTCTGTTTTGTTCACCATTATATATATAAATATATATATATTTATAAATATATATATTATATATATATATTTATAAATATATATATTATATATAAATATATATGAAATATATATATATATTTCATATATGTTTAATATATATTTAATTTAAACATTCAATGTTTTTATAAACAAATAAGTAACTAATTTCCAAAATATGGTATCTATGTTACTGTAGAAAATGTATTTTATGAAAAGAACCTTAGGAATAACTGAAATAGTTCTTCATGGCATTATTATTTGGGCATATCATTTGCTATAGAGGTATCATGAATGTTCTTGGAATCTACCAGTATCTACCAAGTTATTTCCATGGGAGAATGATTTCTAGTTTTTTTTAATTTAAAAGAACCTTTCAAACATAACACATTTGGAGACTACCTGCACAGATCAGGGTAGCAATTCCCATTGAGGCTGAAATAGAATATGTTCTGTTCATTTTTAACAAAACTTACATCTTTTCATAATTAAGTTTTATTCCTTGACTGTTCCACAACAATGGTTCCTAAATGCAATCATTGGATAGACTGAAACACAGTTGCCTGGGTGATCTTTATAAAAATATAGATCCCTGATTCCCACAAAAGGGATTTTCATTCAATAAGTCTGTGATAGGATCTGTAGATCTAAATCCTTAAATCTCATTCTAAGGAAATCAGATGCATAGACATCTGATTGGAATATCAGTCTTGGGTCACAGTGGCAGCGAAGATGGGAGTGTGGTGTTTGAACAATAACAGCCATTATTGTTAAGTCTTAGGATATTGTGATGAAGAATAACAATAATTTGTCTGAAAGTGCTTTGTGAAAATAAGGGGACATATAAAGGCTAAGTATTTAGGAGGCTTGTACTTTGCATAAGTTATATGGACGTTATCATTATGCAGCACTTGCAAGGGTTTCTGATATTGTGAACGATGTGCCTCCTTAGGAAACAGGTTCATGTTGGACACGTTAAGTCATTACAGACATAAACTTTCTGTGTAGATTTGGAAGTATTTTTAAAATAATTACATAAGTTCAAAACTTCATCATCAATGTTCATTTGGCATTGACGACTGAAGAATTGTGTGTTGAATTATGACTTTTCAGTTTGGACTGTAAATCTGCCCTTTGTTATTGTGTTAGCACAACTCTAGAGAAGGAAGGATGAAAGAAGCTGAAATATAATGACTCAAGTAAGGGCGTTCGAATTGTTGGGCAGTGTTCTGACTTTTACAACTAAGTTATACCTGGATGAAGTATGAATTTTCCAGTTTGTCATTTGATAAAAACAATTGACTGAATGAGCAAACGTCTCCAGATCTGAGTCCAAGTTGTTTGTTATAATGCTCATATAAGTATTTTATATGTACTTAGAACAAATACTAATTCTTTGACCAAGCACAATTCCTACATACAGGGCAAAACTAATGGTTAAAAGAATTACCTGGAGTATAACACTATGAAAATTATCTTGGGCTGTTCTTGGCCAACTTTTAGCAGCACTCATTTGCTGCCTTTATTTCAGCAGCTCTTTCAATATTCTACAAATCATAGTCACAGAATCACTTAACCTATCTTAAGGATGCAGCCATCTTTGTGGTAAAAAGTAATAGCTATTTAACACAGCACTGCCCACAAAACATCACATTGAGGTTATTATTCTCTCTTCAAAACTTTAGAAAAAATTTTATAGTAATAGCCATCGTAATAGCTATGTTTTGTATTATGTTGGTTGCTTTGCCCTACTTATAGAGATGCAATTCAGTAAAGAAAGCATAACTTTTGTAGGTAAGAAAATAATTAGCCTATAAAACTATTGCTCATCAAATCCAGGCATATCTGACATTTTATCTTTTTCCTCCACTTCCTCAGCCTTGAAAATGAGCAGTTTATTACATCATAAGAAGAATTGTATGACCCTTTTCTATTAGCCAAAAGTAGTTTCAAATCACATCACCCATGCTTTTCCCTCTCCCAGAAATCTTCCCTATAGAACAGCTCTTTTCCTCACTGTAACAGGTATTTAACATCCTTCCTTTCCTTTCCTTTTCTTCCCTTCCCTTTCCTTTCCTTTCTTTTTCTTTCTTTTTTAGATGGTGTTTCAGTCTGTTTCCCAGGCTGGAGTGCAAGGGCACACTCCTCTTCCTGGGTTCAAGCAATTTTCCTGCCTCAGCTTCCTGAGTAGCTGGGATTATAGGTGCCTTCCACCATGCCCAGCTAAATTTTGTATTTTTAGTAGAGACAGGGTTTCACCAGGCTAGCCAGGCTGGTCTTGAACTCCTGACCTCACCCACCTTAGCCTCCCAAAGTGCTGGAATTACAGGCATGAACCACCACACCCAGCTAATATCATTTCTAATACTCTAGCTTTTAAAAGAAAAATGATAAAAATATCTGGGATAAAAAAATCCAAATCTTCATATCTCCACATTCAGGTAATGAACTCTCCTTCCATCTTCTTTTGCCTGTCTTTCCTTTATAGTTATAATTATATATTCATTTGAGCAGTTATTTAAATAGTGTCCATTGCCCCAATTGAACTTCAGGTTCCATGAGAGCAGGGACTGTATTCATGTCATGCATGTATATACCCCCAAGACAAAGCATAGAACCTGACATATATTTATTGTACATCTTACCTCTGATGTTCTGGAGACTAAGTATATAATCTCAAAAACATTTGTCACTTGAAAAAATAATTGAATGAAAATGAGCAAACATATTCAGATCTAAATCAAAGTTGTTTGTCATATGCTATTATAAATATGTTATATGTACTTAGAACAAATATCACTTCTTTGGCCCACAATAACAAAAACTACTAAAAAGACTAGGAGGTCAAAAGTATTTGTTTCTAGCAGCAATTGATTAGGTACATTTTCTTACATTTTTTTTCTGACAATATTCTTGGGGACTGTCAACATGCTCAATGATATGGTTTGGATTTGTGTCCCTGCCCAAATCTCATGTCAAATTGTAATCCCTAATGTTGGAAGAGGGGCCTGGTGGAAGCCGATGGGATCATGGGGGCAGATTTTCCCCTTGCTCTTCTCATGACAGTGAGTGAGTTCTCAGGATAGCTGATTGTTTAGAAGGGTGTAGCACCTCCCCCTTCACTCGAATCCTCCTGCTCCGGCCATGTAAGACATGCCTGCTTCCCCTTCCAGCATGATTGAAAGTTTCCTGAGGTCTCCCCAGCCATGCTTCCTGTACAGCCTGTAGAATCATGAGCCAAGTCAACCTTTTTTATTTATAAATTACATTCAGGTATTTATAGCAGTGTGAGAACGGACTGATATACTCACCTGATCAATTATTCCCTCTCTAACCTCTTCCTTCTACCCAAATTCACCCTGTAATGTGCAGCCACCAAGCATAGATGGCATTCTCCAACGGGGAGTTCTTGAGTACAAAAGTTATGCCCTTCTGTGATCTTACTAGTGTGTTTCTTTTCTTTTTTTTTTTTAAACTGTAAAATAAGTTCATTGGTGGTAGCATGATAGAATTTATTCCCTGTATCTGACGTTACAAACTATAGGGTCCTTGAGATATGCAGGATTTTTGTATGTAACTGGCATAAACCCCATTATTTGAGCTCTCTTAATTGTTTTTGTGATTTCTTTCTGTTTCTTCCCACAAAGACCTGTAATGTGCCTTCCATAAATGCATCCAGTAAATGGAGAAACAAACTGGGACAAAAGCTGTACATTCTTGTAATCTATAAGCTTTCCATACAAGATACATTTTTTTAGGGGTTCTTTATAAGGGTTTTCCATTGGAATGGGCAGGTCCTCCTTGCTGGATACCTGTTTATATCGTGAACAACCTCTTCTCCACAGCACTTGTGAGTCCCGGGATGTGTAAGGCTGACAGCAGCTGTTACTAGGTGTGTCAACTTCTTCCTCCTTAGACCACCGCAAATAGCAACCATAGCGACCATAGTTCTGTGTCTCTTCCACCTAGTGTGTTTATTTTCTAAGCAGAGAAATTATTTGAGGAAGTTACCATAGATGAAACTGTTTCGAGATATCTACAAAGGTTTACATGTTTTGTGGGAACTGAAGTACAGTAGGAAGCAGCACAAGCAGATAGAAAGAAGACTTGGCATGTAAGTCCTTGTTTTCATCCTGTTTGCTAATATTCTTGAGAAATGTAAACTGCGTCACAATCATAGGGGTTATGCCACAGGAAGGAGGAGGACACTGCTAGTAGGCATTTTTTTAGGTGGTAGAAGTTGGGTAGCTGAGACCCTTGCAGAGACACTGGGATACAGTGTCTTCTTATGAAATGTAAAATGATTAAAATCCAATTTGGGAGGAGGATCCAAGATGGCCGTTTAGGAACAGCTCAGGATTGCTGCTCCCATTGAAAGCGCAGACGGTGAGTGGACGCCGCATTTTTATTGCCCACAGACTAGGAAATTCCCGGGTGGAGGAACTCCACAGGTCACCAGCGCGGCTGTTTCGGCCAGCGCGGCTGTGCCGGCCGGCGCCGCTGCTTTGCCCCGCATGGCTGCTTTGTCGGTGCCCCGGAGCAGCGGTTCTCTGTACAAAATACACCGGTCAGGGTGCCCTTTTGGCTGGTGATTGGAGCCACGGGAAGTCGCCCATTCGTCTGTTTAAAAAGGGGACTGAGCAGAGAACCAGGACAGTAGATTCCAGGGCAAAAAAAAAAAAAAAAGGCCACAAACCTCAGTGCCGCTGTTTAAGCCAGCGCAGTGAGTGGCCGCAGGGGAAAACAAACAGACCCTGGCGCCTCTTCAACAGGCGACTGGAACACCAACTTAAAAAAGGCTCTGAGGCAGGGAGCCAGGCGATCAGGCTCGGCTGGTCCCACCCCCACAAAAGAACAGCAACCAGAAACTCTGGATTGAGACTTTCACAGCAAGCGCAGCTGAACCCAGAATGGTCCAGCTCTGTGAGGGAGGGGCGTCCGCCATTACCGAGGCAGCCCGCCAGGACAGAGGTAGTCGGCCAATGCTGAGGCAGCCCGCCGTTGCCAAGGCAACCCGCCACAGCAGAGGAGACTCCGCCTCAACAGAGGCAGGCTACCATCGCCAAAGCAGTTCTAACTACACCCATATAAACAGGACTGCAGGGAAGTACACTCGGCAGCGGGGCAGAGCCCACAGCAGCTCAGCAAAGCCTCTATAGGCCGACAGTGACTAGGCTGCCTCCTTGCTGGGCAGGGCAGGTCTGAAGGAAAAAAAAAAAAAAGGCGGCAGCGTAACAAAAACTCATAAATAAAGCCCTAAATCCCCGGGACAGAGCACCTGGGAACAAAAAGCAGTTTATGAGTTCTGCTGCAGCAGACCTAAAAGTACCTGCCCAGCAGCTCTGAATGAACAACAACAGAGCCCACAGCTCACCATTTGAGCTCCTATAAAGAAGAGACCATCTCCTCAAGCAGCTCCCTGACCCCTATATATCCTAAGAGACATCTCATAAAAGAGAGATCAGATTGACACTAGGCGGGTACCCTTCTGGGACAAAGATAGCAGAAGAAGAAAACTGGTAACAACCCTTGCTGTTCAGCAGCTGCTGCAGGTGAACCCCAGGCAAGCAGGGCCTGGAGTGAACCTCAGAAGACCTACAGCAGAGGGGCCAGACTGTCAGAAGGAAAACCAAGAAACAGAAATAACCTCATCATCAACAAACAGAACGTCAATCTGAAAGATTTGAGACCTAATCTGAAAGCCAGCAACTACAAAGTCGACAGGTGGATAAATCCTTAAAGATGGGAAGAAACCATCGCAAAAAGGATGAAAACACCTGAAACCAGAACACCTCTCCTCCTACAAGGGATCACAACACCTCACCAGCAAGGGAACAAGGTTGGAGGGAGAACGAGTGTGATGAAATGACAGAATCAGACTTCAGAAGGTGGGTAGTAAGAAACTTCTGTGAACTTAAAGAACATGTTCTAACCAAATGCAAAGAAACTAAGAACCTTGAAAAAAGATTTGACGAAATGCTAACAAGAATGGACAAAATAGAAAGGAATATAAGTGAATTGATGGAGCTGAAAAACGCAATGCGAGAACTTCGTGAAGCATGCACTAGTATCAACAGCCGAACTGACCAAGCAGAAGAAAGGATATCAGAGGTCGAAGATCAACTCAGTGAAATAAAACAGGAAGGCAAGATTGGAGAAAAAAGGGTAAAAAGGAATGAACAAAGTCTCCAAGAAATGTGGGACTATGTGAAAAGACCTAATCTACGTTTGATAGGCGTACCTGAATGCGACGAAGAGAATGAATCCAAGCTGGAAAATAGTCTTCAGGATATTATCCAGGAAAACTTCCCCAACCAAGCAAGGCAGGCAAACATTCAAGTTCAGGAAATACAGAGAACACCACAAAGATATTCGTCAAGAAGAGTAACTCCAAGGCACATAATCGTCAGATTCACCAGGGTTGAAATGAAGGAGAAAATACTAAGGGCAGCCAGAGAGAAAGGTCAGGTTACCCATAAAGGGAAGCCCATCAGACTCACAACAGATCTCTCAGCAGAAACCCTACAAGCCAGAAGAGAGAGGGGGCCAATATTCAACATCCTTAAAGAAAAGAACTTTCAACCCAGAATCCCCTATCCAGCCAAACTAAGCTTCATAAGTGAAGGAAAAATAAAATCCTTTGGGAGCATGCAAGTACTCAGAGATTTCGTCACCACCAGGCCAGCTCTACAAGAGCTCCTGAAAGAAGTTCTACACATATAAAGGAACAACAAGTACCAGCTCAACTAAAGAGCAAAACACCCAGCTAGCACCAAAATGGCAGTATCAAATTCACACATAACAATATTAACCCTAAATGTAAATGGACTAAATGCCCCAATCAAAAGACACAGACTGGCAAATTAGATAAAAAGATAAAACCCATCGGTGTGCTGTATCCAGGAAACCCATCTCACATGCAAGGATACACAAAGGCTCAAAATAAAGGGATGGAGGAAGATTTACCAAGCAAATGGAGAGCAAAAAAAAGGCAGGAGTTGCAATTCTCATCTCTGATAAATTAGACTTTAAAGCAAAAAAGATCATAAGAGACAAAGAGGGACATTACATAATGGTAAAAGGATCAATGCAACAAGAAGAGCTAAATATATATGCACCCAATACAGGAGCACCCAGATACATAAGGCAAGTTCTTAATGACTTACAAACAGACTTAGACTCCCACACAATAATAGTGGGAGACTTTAACACCCCATTGTCAACATTAGACAGATCAACCAGACAGAAAATTAACAAGGATATCCAGGACTTGAACTCAGACCTGGACGAAGCAAACCTAATAGATATTTACAGAACTCTCCACCCCAAATCCACAGAATATACATTCTTCTCAGCATCACATCACACCTACTCTAAAATCGACCACATAATTGGGAGTAAATCACTCCTCAGCAAATGCAAAAGAACGGAAATCGTAACAAATAGTCTCTCAGACCACAGTGCAATCAAGTTAGAACTCAGAATTCAAAAAGTAACCCAGAACCGCACAGCTTCATGGAAACTGAACAACTTGCTCTTGAATGTTGACTGGATAAACAATGAAATGAAGAGAGAAATAAAGATATTTTTCGAAACCAACGAGAATGAAGACACAACATACCAGAATCTCTGGGACACATTTAAAGCAGTCTCTAGAGGAAAGTATATAGCAATAAGTGCCCACATGAGAAGCAAGGAGAGATCAAAAATTGACACCCTATCGTCAAAACTGAAAGAGCTAGAGGAGCAAGATCAAAAAAACTCAAAGCCAAGCAGAAGACAAGAAATAGCTAAGATCAGAGCAGAACTGAAGGAGATAGAGACCCAAAAAACCCTTCAAAAAAATCAATAAATCCAGGAGCTGGTTTTTTTAAAAGATCAACAAAATAGATAGACCACTAGCCAGATTAATAAAAAAGAAAAGAGAGAATAACCAAATTGATGCAATAAAAATGATAAAGGGGAATAAAGGGGATATCACCACAGGTTCCACAGAAATTCAAACCATCATCAGAGATTATTACAAACAACTCTATGCACACAAACTAATAAACCTGGAAGAAATGGATAAATTCCTCGACACTTGCCTCCTCCCAAGCCTAAACCAGGAAGAAGCCGAAACCCTGAACAGACCCATAACAAGGTCTGAAGTTGAGGCAGCAATTAAGAGCTTACCACCCAAAAAAAGCCCATGTCCAGATGGGTTCACAGCCGAATTCTACCAGACATACAAAGAGGAGCTGGCACCATTCCTTATGAAACTATTCCAAACAATACAAAAAGAGGGAATTCTTCCCAACTCATTTTATGAGACCACCATCATCCTGATTCCAAAACCCGGCAAAGACTCAACAAGAAAAGAAAACTTCAGGCCAATATCCATGATAAACATAGATGCAAAAATCTTCAGTAAAATACCAACAAGCCGATTGCAACAGCACATCAAAAAGCTTATCCACCATGATCAAGTAGGCTTCATCCCAGGGATGCAAGGCTGGTTCAACATACGCAAGTCTATAAACGTAATTCACCACATAAACAGAACCAAAGACAAAAACCACATGATTATCTCAATTGATGCAGAGAAGGCCTTTGACAAAATTCAACAGCCCTTTATGCTAAAAACCCTCAATAAGCTAGGTATTGATGGAACGTATCTCAAAATAATAAAAGCTATTTATGACAAACCAACAGCCAATATCATACTAAATGGGCAAAAACTGGAAGCATTCCCCTTGAAATGTGGCACCAGACAAGGATGCCCTCTTTCACCACTGCTATTCAATATAGTATTAGAAGTTCTAGCTGAGCAATTAGGCAAGAAAAAGAAAGGGCATTCAAATAGGAAAGGAGGAAGTCAAATTGTCTCTATTTGCAGACGACATGATTGTATATCTAGAAGACCCCATCGTCTCAGCCCCAAACCTCCTGAAACTGATAAGCAAGTTCAGCAAAGTCTCAGGATACAAAATCAATGTGCAAAAATCACATGCATTCCTACACACCAATAACAGACTTAAAGAGAGCCAAATCAAGAACAAACTTCCATTCACAATTGCCACAAAGAGAATAAAATACCTAGGAATACAACTAACAAGGAACGTAAAGGATCTCTTCAAGGAGAACTACAAGCCACTGCTCAACAAAATAAGAGAGGACACAAACAGATGGAGAAACATTCCATGTTCATGGTTAGGAAGAATCAATATTGTGAAAATGGCCATACTGCCCAAAGTAATTTACAGATTCAATGCTATCCCCATCAAGCTACCAATGAGCTTCTTCGCAGAACTGGAAAAAATCACCTTAAACTTCATATGGAACCAAAAGAGAGCCCACATAGCCAAGTCAATTCTAAGCAAAAAGAACAAAGTGGGGGGCATCACACTACCGGACTTCAAACTATACTACAAGGCTACAGTAATCAAAACAGCATGGTACTGGTACCAAAACAGAGATATAGACCAATGGAACAGAACAGAGGTCTTGGAGGCAACACAACATATCTACAACCATCTGATCTTTGACAAACCAGACAAAAACAAGCAATGGGGAAAGGATTCCCTGTTCAATAAATGGTGTTGGGAAAGCTGGCTAGCCATGTGCAGAAAGCAGAAACTGGACCCCTTCCCGACACCTTACACTAAAATTAACTCCAGATGGATTAAAGACTTAAACATAAGACCTAACACCATAAAAATCCTAGAAGAAAATCTAGGCAAAACCATTCAGGACATAGATGTAGGCAAGGACTTCATGACCAAAACACCAAAAGGATTGACAACAAAAGCCAAAATAGACAAATGGGACCTAATCAAACTCCACAGCTTCTGCACAGCAAAAGAAACAATCATTAGAGTGAATTGGCAACCAACAGAATGGGAAAAAATTTTTGCAGTTTACCCATCTGACAAAGGGCTGATACCCAGAATTTACAAAGAACTAAAACAGATTTATAAGAAAAAAACTAACAAGCCCATTCAAAAGTGGGCAAAGGATTTGAACAGACACTTTACAAAAGAAGATATACATGAGGCCAACAAACATATGAAAAAATGCTCATCATCACTGGTCATCAGAGAAATGCAAATCAAAACAACATTGAGATACCATCTCACGCCAGTTAGAATGGTGATCATTAAAAAATCTGGAGACAACAGCTGCTGGAGAGGATGTGGAGAAAGAGGAACACTTTTACACTGTTGGTGGGAGTGTAAATTAGTTCAACCATTGTGGAAGACAGTGTGGCAATTCCTCAAGGACCTAGAAATAGAAATTCCATTTGACCCAGCAATCCCATTACTGGGTATATATCCAAAGGATTACAAATCGTTCTACTATAAGGACACGTGCACATGAATGTTCATTGCAGCACTGTTTACAATAGCAAAGACCTGGAACCAACCCAAATGCCCATCGACGATAGACTGGATAGGGAAAATGTGGCACATATACACCATGGAATATTATGCAGCCATCAAAAACGATGAGTTTGGGTCCTTTGTAGGGACATGGATGAACCTGGAAACCATCATTCTCAGCAAACTGACAGAAGAGCAGAAGATCAAACACCGCATGTTCTCACTCATAGGCGGGTGTTGAACAATGAGAACACATGGACACAGGGAGGGGAGCACTACACACTGGGGTCAGTTGGGGGGAAATAGGGGAGGGACGGTGGGGGGTGGGGAGCTGGGGAGAGATAGCAAGGGGAGAAATGCCTGATGTAGGTGATTGGGAGGAAGGCAGCAAATCACACTACCACGTGTGTACCTGTGCAACAATTTTGCATGTTCTTCACATGTACCCCAAAACCTAAAATGCAATAAAATAAATAAATGGGGAAGAAAAAAAAAATCCAATTTGATAAAATCCCAAGGACCAAGACTTCTGCAGGAGGGGGAAAGAGGAAAGAAAACATAATGAGAACATATAGTGCTAAAGGAACTTCAGGTAGGGAGTATTATCAAGATAGAACATTGTTTTGCCTAAAACTGACTGCTGAATTCCTTTTATTTATTTAATTTTGAAATGTATTTATTTTTATTATCTATTTTAAAGGGCAGGATATAGATCCAGATGAGAAATAGATTTTGTTTATCTTGGGCTCCCAAATGACAAGAATCTGTTTCTTTGCTTGGTAGCCTTTTTTTTTTTTAAGAGGTACAGATAATCTGTTACCTAGATACGTTAAACCGTATTCCTTTTTAGCATTCAGAGTATATTTCCTCTATTTCATCCTGTGCTTTCTACTCTATGTGTTGCTGGTTTAGGTAATAAGGCTTAGATTCATCCTTGCTTCCTAACTGATATATTTGATTTAAATCTCTTCCCTTTTGCCCGGACGTGGTGGCTCACACCTGTAATTCCAGCACTTTGGGGGGCTGAGGTGGGCAGATCACTTACGTCAGGAGTTCAAGACCAGCCTGGCCAAATTGGTGAAACCCATCTCTACTAAAAATATTTTTAAAAAATAGCCAGGAATGCTGGCATGCGCCTGTAGTTCCAAGTTCTCAGGAGGCTGAGGCAGGAGAATTGCTTGAACCTGGGAGGTGGAGGTTGCAGTAAGGCAAGATCGCACCATTGCACTCAAGCCTAGGTGACAGACCGAGACCCTGTCTAAAAACATAAATAAATAAAAATTGAACTCTTTCTTTTTGCATGCATATGCATTCATACACAAGCACATATGCATGAACACACACACACACACACACACACACGTACACAGGACTATCAGAGTGATTGTCCTCAAAAACAGGTATTATTATGTACTAATCCTACTTTTGGCATTTGCTCATTTCATCATTTAAGCTCTAAGCTCCTCTCTCCAATTTTCAAGACTGCTCACTGATTTAACCCCAGTATGTCTAATAGAATTTAGCACAATATGCCATATGTCCTAGCAGCAGTTTTATAAAAGCATGATTCTCTCCATTTAGATTGTGAAGTCAGAGACATTTTGTTTAACTGCTGCATCCCTATAATAACTAATATGCAATTCCACATAGTAGGTATTCCATACATGCTAAATGAAGGGGTGACTACTTTTATGAGTTT
Source organism: Sapajus apella (assembly GCF_009761245.1). Classification (NCBI taxonomy): domain Eukaryota; kingdom Metazoa; phylum Chordata; class Mammalia; order Primates; family Cebidae; genus Sapajus; species Sapajus apella. The sequence goes on from NW_022436980.1 coordinate 4,971,741, forward strand.
GAGGGCAATCTCATCTAGGCCACAAGGGAAACCTGATAAAAATACCACCTCCCCTCACTTTTTTGGTCATGATATGAATTTTTAAAACCTTCCACAAGGTTGATTCTACTTCTCATCCTTGAATAATTTTTAAAGAATTATTTTTATTGTATTATTTTGTTAGTTTAGCTTTTTAAATTATCACTCTTTTGGTTTATTCACATATGGCATTTCTTATTGTAACATGCACACAACAGATTGTTAAAACTTACCAACCTATTTTGCATTTATTGAATCTCAAAAAGCCTGTATCATACTTGCCTTGTGGGACATTTCTTATGTAGAGTGTTCATGTGCTCTATGTTACACAGATTCCTATTAACTTCCATCATAGCAAGATGTCTCTCCTTTGATTTCGACTAGTTTTCCTTGTCACTTATGAAAGGTAGGATCCAAACATTCATTATCTTAAATCTCTGAGACATACTACAGTTCAGAGATGTCAGCCTTGCAAATTATTGTTCCTTCCTACAATCAGCATTATATAAAGCCCTAACACAAGAACACAAACACTGCACCTTAGATATGTAATACACTTAGTGAATCTTTCAGGGCAGTGGTTTTAAAACTCTGTTCCAAAGACTTCTAGCATTCATTAGAGGCTTCTCAAGATGTTTCCTATTAAAAAAAAAAAAAAAAAAAAAAAAAGCTACTACTCTTGCCAACTTTGCTTTTTATCTATCTATATAACTTGGGTTCCAAGTAGGATTTACTTGGGAAAACAACACAACACAATTTTCAAACTTTAATGAAAAAGTGAAATGAACTATGTTAGAGGATGAATAGAAAGATATAGAAACCTGATACTAACCTTAAAGAACCCTTCGATTATTGGAAGCTTTTTAATACCCATTTTTCACTTTATTTAATACTTACCCCATTGAAAGTCACTTATGAAGACCAGATGTTACTGATTTCTCTTCCTATTGGTATGATAATCACACCACTTCCCGTTAAAAAATGACTCAGGATTTATTTTTTCCTGTATGAGTCTGTCCATGTGCCAGATATGATACTAGTTATAACTGGTTTAAACAAACAAAAATTTAGTATAGTTCCCAACATTATGTACCTTATTATCTAATGCGGCTTGTGTTTTCATACCCATCATTCCTGACACTAACAAAGAACCTTTGGTTGCTTGGTTGATTGTTTAGTTTTTGCTCTTTAGTTCATTGTGTCATCCTTTCACTACTTTGACAAAATAAGATCATGGCAGTAGTTCAGGCAGGGCAACATCATAAAATGGTGCTGATTGCTCTTCCATATGCAGTAATCTTTGCCTATAATGCATTGTGTTCCAATTTTAAATATGGAATTGTTACTTCTTTACTAGTACTAAGAATTTCCCTTTTATTTTTCCTTTTTTTTTTTTACCTGTAAACTAATACCTCCCTACCTCTTTTGAGAGCAGAAGTTATTTTTCATAAATCCATGAAATCCTCCATTTCCTACTGCTTCTGGTGCAATTCTTTACACATATAGAGTACTCCATAAAGTGTCTGAAAATGCCGATTATATTTCTGCATTTCTGGCTCTATAGCATAATGATTGAACTATTGCAGGTATTTTTGAGCCTCATGCCAAGCTCTATCAAGGTAGAAGATTATTCTTAACAGGGATATTATGTCAAGACTGTATATATCAAGTGAAGGGTTAAACTGGGTGACCTCCAAAGCTCCTCTACTTCTTAATTTTATGATTCTGTGCTGTTGCACAAGGATGCAATTTTATAAACAGAAAAATAAGTTTGCCTTTGGGTGTTAGGCCTTCACATCCTTCAACGTGAGTTTTCATTGGATTTACTATAACTATTAGCACAGTGTTCTCTGCATTGTACTGAAAGTACCAGGAACCTTGGCTCTGCTTCTTAGCATAGAAATGTCTTTCACAAATCATCCTGCAAATATGTCTATTTACACCCATTTAACACTCACTTTGACCAGTCTTTTTTTTTTTTTCCAGAAGAAAAAGGAAGGATTGTAAGATGTAATTATGTGTGATTGAATGTGGGTATGCATATGTGCTGCCATAGATCTGCTTCTTCTTCACTTTCCTTGGGCATATGCCTCTCCTACAGTGAATCAATGTTTATGGATTGATATCAATATTTGATATTTAGACTTCCTGGCTTCCCAGCACTGCTCTGGATGCTTTAGTTGAATCAAAGCAGGATACAACCAGATAGGACAAATAAGTTTTAGTGTTCTATACCATTGTAGGATGACTATAGTTAACAATAATATATTCTATTGTTTCAAATAGCTGGAAGAAGGACATTGACTGTTCCCAACACAAAGAAATGATAAATGTTGGAGATGATGGATATGCTAATTACACTGATCTGATAACTATACATTATATGTATCATACATATGTGCAACTATTAAATGTCAATTTTTTTAATTTTAAAAATGAAAAAGTTTACCTCCCAAAGAAAAAGCAGAAAGCAAGCATACCCTTGGCCTTGCAGAGAATAGTTTAGAGAACTACTTAGAATAGTCTAACCTAAAAAATAAAAACAATAATCCCAGCTTTCTCAGCACGAGTGTTATATACTGTGAGTAAAGGCTCATCAATGTAGGTTAAAGAACAATTCCATTGGTGAATGTATTTATTAAAGAAGAATTCTTACAGCTTAGACTTGTCCTCATATTGATGGAGGAGACATTTGAGAAGGTAGGCAATGGAGAAGTTGGCATAAGCCAGTGCACAAAGGTAAAATACAAAAGAATAAGGCCAGGTGATAGGATATGAATTGAAGCAAAGACTAGCACATTTAGCCAGGTTCAAAGACAAGGATGGAAAAGAGAGTGGTGAATAGGCTAAATGATGGGTGATTTTGAAGGGAAATTGATGGAGTTTGTATATGATGTGGTAGACAGCAGAGAGCCACTGTACATGATTTGGATTGAGTATTCTTTTTGAGACTTAGCTATATGTAGAGAAAGAGCACAGAGATAAGAAAATCAGCTGAAAGATGGTCACAAAAATCACCCTATGATGTAAAAAGTTGCTTACTATTATTGTTCAAGTGAAGGAGAAGGGACAAATATAAGATATGGCTAGATTTGATGACCAATAGTTTTATAGGCTAATTCTTTGGGCACTTGTTATTGAAGTTATCAGTTTTCTTTACTGAAAAATGCCTCTGGTCCATGAGTAGGGCAAAAGAATGACCACAATAAAAGACATAGCTATTATGGTTGCTATTATTTTATCTGTTTGGAGATTTCAAGAGAGAATAATAGTCTTAATGTGGTGTTTGGTAGGCCGGTGCTGTGTTAAACAGCTATTACTTATTACCCTACGGTGGCTGCCTCCTAAAGATGGGTGAAGTGATACCCAAGAATATGGCTTGCAGAATATTTGGGGATCAGCTCACATAAAAGTCACCAGAAAAAAGCAAGGTATCATTATCAACAGTCATAACAATGTTGGTTGTTACTGTTGTCTTGGGAAGTTTATAAGAACTTATTGCAGTGGTAGCTCATACTGCAGCTATAAGCTGTAGAAATAATCTTTTGGGTCATAATATTTAAAATGTCCAAAGGCAGCTAAACAGCCCGTGGAAATAAATGAGACTGCTTTGATTTTTACCTGTGACAATGCACAAATCTGGCATTTTCTGATTTGGAAAAGTTCTGAGTCTGGAAATTAAACTGTCAAAGTTGAAAAGTATAGGAATGTGAGGACCAAAAACTGTTTAATCAAAGTGCTGGATACTTTTTCAAAAGGGGTAGGAAATAGATTGTCCAATAACAATGTAGCTGCGTGAAATGCATCTTCAGAACAAGGAGAGATGGAAGAAGAGGAAGAAGGCAAGAAAAACCAAAGATTGCTTTCCCAATTGTTAACAAAAAAGAAAAAAAAAAAGTTTTCCCCTCTTCTTCTATTTCTTCTATTATGCCAGACAGAACATAAAATGTTAAATGAACTCTAGCTTTATCTTCAATTAAAGCACTTGCATTTGTAATTCTTCCATAATCCACGGATTCAAATTTCTGGGGTTTCAAAATATTTGATGCCAAAGCAGTATTAGACACATAATAGAAATCTAGCGTTTGCACAGGTTGCACACATATGTTTTCCATTTTTAACAGTTCTATCCCTGCTATAAAGAAAGTGGTAACAGAAGGTGAAAGCAAATGATTTACACATCTTTTAACTCCCGAGTTATTAGTGGGCATTTGACACTGGATTATAAATTCTAAAGTTACTATTAATGTTTTTCCAATGGATCTTTGTTATCCACAGGTGATCAGTGTTCAGCTATTTAATTGGCAAACTGAAAAGCCCACAATATATATCACATTCTGTTGCACCAATATTTGGATGAAGACATTAAAAAAAAATGTAGTGGGATTTACCCAAATAGAGGTTTGCTTTGTTATAAGAGGTCTATGCTTGCATCCAGGACAGCTAACCTGCCTCCTTTTTTGTCACTTATTCAACCAACATTTATTGAATGCCAGTCCTGTTCTCAGCTCTGTTTTTGTGCTAAGATTGCAGGGATGTGCAAGATACCCATAACCATAAAGGATTTTTACCACAGCAAGAACACTCACCCGATTCTTTTAGCTAACATAACATTCATGTGTGTCGAAATAAGTAGATCTTAAGATTTTGGGGAATTTAGTGGACAGCACTATTAACAATTTGCTCAGCTCTTTGTGTCTGATTTGAGAAGGTGGGACTCTTTTTTTTTTTTTCTCAGTTGATCATTTATCTCCCACCTTCCCAATAGTCATTATTGATGTGGAAACTGTTATGCTTCCTGTTGTGAAGAGGAGGAAGAAACACTTCACTCAACCATGCCAATATAAGTGAACCAACCCTTACTTTTAGGTTATCAAGCAAAGCTTGAATCATGACACAAAACATCCATTACATTAATGATTCTGAAAGCACACCTTCTTGAGGGAATAATTGAGAGAAGCTAGCTGCTTATATTTCTATCCCATATCCTCTCAATAACATTGCTACCATCTTTCTTGGGTGTTTTCAAATGCTCTTATATCTAGTTCTGAAGTTGCCTTTATCCCTACTGCATTTTTTTATGCTCTATCACAGGCTAAAGCAAAAAAATAGTTGCTTGGGAAGCCACAGTAAGAAATTCCAGGCCGGGCGCGGTGGCTCACGCCTGTAATCTCAGCACTTTGGGAGGCCGAGGCGGGTGGATCACGAGGTCAAGAGAGCGAGACCATCCTGGTCAACATGGTGAAACCCCGTCTCTACTAAAAATACAAAAAATTAGCTGGGCATGGTGGTGCATGCCTGTAATCCCAGCTATTCAGGAGGCTGAGGCAGGAGAATTGCCTAAACCCGGGAGGTGGAGGTTGCGGTGAGTCAAGATCGCGCCATTGCACTCCAGCCTGGGAAAAGTGAAAAAACCCCTCCCTAAAAAAAAAAAAAAAAAAAAAAAAGAAATTCCAGATATTCTTACCTCCAGAAAAAGTGAGAGACACTCACAATTAGGTCAAAAGAACTTAAGAGCTTTCAAGCAAACAAACAAACAAATTAAAAAAGGAAATGAAAGCCTTAAAATAATAAAATTGATCCAGTTTTACTTCTTACTAATTCTGGTATAATTTTAACCCTTTTTGCTGTCAGATTATGGATGGCTGTGAACATATAAACAATTAGCTATAATTGTCACATGGCCAGAAGTCATATTTTTTTAACCATTAATCCATACATAGACAGTTAGTACCTGACATGCTATAGAAGCTCAATTGATATTCATTCATTACATTAATTTAATTATTTAGCCTTTTGGGAGAAGGTCGATAAAATTATTCCATTTTTATAGTGTTGGTGGTTACATGACTCTGCATTCATCAAAACCAATAAAATTGTGCCCTAAAAGAAGTAATTTTATTGTATGTAAATTAAAAGTTTTTGAGTGAATGGATGCTCACCTCACATATGATCCATGTATGCCTATTCGGTCTTCCTTTTATCGATCAGTCATTTTTGAGGGGCACCACAATGAACTGGTCACTATTTGAATTTCAAAGAGATAGAGATAAATAAATGGTCTCTTTTGCTCCTGTCTAGAATTTGATCCTCTCTTCTCCACCTGCTCCTTATACTCCAATCTCTTATAGTTTCCTTTTATCAAAACCTCACCTTACTAGGGTCCCATGGATGATGGTTCCTCAGAGGACAGAAGGGCCCAGAAGCTCTGGATTCTTGGGATTCGAAAATGACTCAAGGCTAAAATAAAATCCTATTTTATTGATATTATGGGCGATAAGAAGTTGTGCTTTGCTGGTTTTGTTGTTGTTGTTGTTGTTTTTGGTCCAAATACTTGCTGGCAAAAATATGTTCATGGTTCGAATTCACATATTTAAAAAATATCAGGTAGGGCCACCTACAGTTCAGTTATTTAATTGTTATTTGGGAAGGTAACTTGAGGATGTTACTAAGATAATAGGAACAGGAATAAGAGTCATAATACTTTGAGTGTAGTGGTCAGACTTGGTTTCCTATTCAATATAACTCAATTTTGTTGTTAGATTTCTATATTCCTGCATGATTTAATGAAACGTGAGCTTATCTCCAGCTAATATAGTCATATTAATGTAAACCAATAATAGTAATCCTATTTCCCTTCTTAGCAACTGGCTTAGAATTTAAAAATCAAATGCTTGTTAAACGTTTTCTATATGCCATCTACTGTTCTAAGCACATGATTTGTATTAACCCATGTAATCATCACAACAATCCAATGTGGAAATGCAATATTATGACCTCCATTTATAGATAAGGAATTTGAAGCACAGACAAGTAAAGCAAAGCCCAACATTAAACAGCTATGAGGCACAATGCTGGAATTCAAACTCAAGTCATCTTATTCCAGTTTTCATGATTTTACCGCCTTATTAACCTGCATACAATCCAATTCTTGTCCATGAGAAATGAGGAAAATAAACTGTTAAAAATTTCTCAGTTTTCTTGCATCTCAGGATTGAAAGAATAGGGAAAGAAGAGCCAGGAACCACAGAGATGGCAAAGTAATGGTCAGACACGCCACTCTGGAGCCTGCCCAACTTGTGTACTTCTTATTATGTGAGATAATAAAAGTCCTTATTGTATAAATCAGTTTGAGTCAGGATGTTCTCTTCTTTTATAGCCAAAATCATCCAACTAGTTATTAATATACTGAATGCTAATTTCACTGCTTCTCACGTAGCAAGTGTGCTACATGTAGTGTCTTATATAACCTTCCAACCTAAAACCTGTTTTATTTTACCCCTATCCAGACTGAGGGTTAGAAAAGTTAACTGATTAACCACAATCATATAGCAAGTCAATTACAGAGGCTGGTATGCTAGATGTTAGAATACATGTTCTTAAACACTCTGCACAAGTATGTCTATTTTCCCAATGATAAACATAATTTCATAATAACTGTTTTATCCAGTGTCTGTTACACAAAGCAAATTCTAATTTTTATCATAGGAAATGTAATTATAAAATATGGATGTTTTCAGTTGTTAGATTTTCAAAGAGTAGCCACAAAGTAAGTATATTATATATATTCTGCTATCTTACACCACTAAGCAATTAGATTAAATCAAAAATACTGGATTCCTCTGATTGGCTCATAAGACAAGTCAAGGCAATTGATAGACATTGTGACTTCCTTGTTATTTTTTTCTTGCTTTGTAGGCAGATTGGAAAAAAATTTCCAAATTGAATTTTATTTAGTTTTGTCTAATCTTATATATACATGCTTGTACCACATTGCCTTATTGAAGAGGAACTTAAAAAATGTTGGCATCTTAAAAATCTAAAGACTAAAGCAAAGTACACAGGCAAGAACAATATATAGATTAAAGATTATCAAGAAAGCTGGCTGGCTGTCTCATTATACTTTATCGTAGGTGAGGGTTAAGCTTGTTAATTGGCTGAAAATTCTTAGTGCCCATCATTGGAGTTTATAGCCTGTAACAAGAGGCACAAGCCTTCCCCACACTCATGTCCATTTGTTTTAAAAGTTTACTGAATGCCGGCATCAAAAATGTGTGAATCTATTTTCACAAGACTCACTGTGAGTAATCAACAGCATGAGTGGTGAGAAAAATCAACTAGATTTAAAAAATATTTCCAGCTGAAAAATGCAATAATTCTGTTTCTACAAAGAATGAAATGGGTTTAAGAAAATAAGGTTGTCTTTGGAGGGTGTGATTTTAAAATGAAGAATTTATGAGTTTAATTTTTGGAAGGCCTTCCTTATAAACAGTGATGGCTTTCTATGTGAGGAATTGGGATTCTTCTGTTGGCATTGCTGGGCTTTGGACCTTCTGGACACACTCATATGGTTGTGTATTGTTCACTGCTACATTCTTCATAATGAGAATCAGAAAGGAAGAACAGTGTGAATGAGAGGGAACAGGCTCTGGAAGCTTAACCCATGATGAATACCTTAGCACGTGTATCCATCCATTTCCTAAGCCTATTTCCCCATTTTTTTCTCTGGTCAGGATGTGGACTAGGAAACAGTAACAGATACTTAAACACAATTGTTCTACTGCTAGATTCACTACAGCCATTTTGGGAGAAAAGCAATTTAGGTTTTGGTGTTCCTTGCTATTTTTCCCCTGTGTGCCTTATCCTGACTCCCAACAGTAGAGAATAGAGCTATTGATTTATTTATTATTATGAGAGACAGGATCTCACTCTGTCACTCAGGCTGGAATGCAGTGGTGTGATCAAGCTCCGGGTAAATGGAACTCCTGGACTCAGGGGATCCTCCACCTCAGCTTCTCATGTTAGCTAGGACTACAGCCATGTGGCATCACATAGAGTTAGTGGTTTTTTTTTTTTAATTTTTTGTAGAAACAGAGTCTTGCTATGTTGCCCAGGCTAATCTGAAAATCCTGGCCTCAAGTGATCCTCCTGACTCAGCCTCCCAAAGTACTTAATCCATAATAGCTCCTTGATTTATCCTAAAGTATTAATCACTAATGGTGGAATTGTTGGCATCAGTGGGGAAGATGTTCAGGTCACTGAGGCTGTCCTGTACCCTGTCAACTCACACCATGGGAGCAAACACCTATTGCATAGCCAGGGATATTCAAACCAATCTGTGTCAGAACTCTGTAAGTTAGGAAGCAGATACATGCTGAGAAAGAGCAGAAGGAAATGCGTTTCTCTACAAGACTTTTGGGGGACATTCTTAGAGGTTGTAAACATCAAAATAATCTCATTAAAATTTTACATCCTATCTGTGGGATGAGTTTCTATCAAAGGACAACTTGGCAGTCATGGCAAGGGGTGGACTGATTGGAACAAAACTGACAATAAAATGATGGTATTTTTTTTCTCTCTTGTTTCAAATGTAAATGAATGTTCTTTGATTCTTAGGAAATGCAGCTATAGTTCTGCCTCCCCCCATGGCACAGAGAGAGCTCCTCTCCAGGGATATCATCTCTTATACCTGACAGATCCATTGGTCAGTAAATAATAATAATAACTTTCAATATGTCTTTCCTAAAACAAACACAGCGGTGATGGGCTGGCGGAGCTCTTCATATTCTTCAGAAAAAGGAATAATCCGAACAACTTGTTTATTTCCACCAATAGATCTTGAAATACTTTTTAAAAAATACTTTAAGATGGACAGTCCTATCTATCCTAGAAACACGGGACTCACCTTTTGAGTCTGTTGAGACAGAGTTGGTTTTCTTTCTTCAATTCTACTCTTCCATGGGTCCCTTCCTTTTCTTTCATCCCCTGGCTTCGTAGTTGCTCCTTTGCTCTCACTGCCCTTTCACCCCTTACCAAGTGATTCTCCTCTTGATGGCTGTGCCTCGGTTCCTGCTCAGCTTTCAGTCTTTATATTCACACACAGGTTTATCTCTGCCCTGTTTCTGAATTGGCTTTGCATAATAACGCTATATTATTATGCGTACTATGTTGTATATAAGCGGTGTGGGCTGAGAGGTGTTGAGAACAGTGCATGCCAAAATGTTTCTCCATGGGGGCAGAGGCAGTATCTGCCTTGGTGACTTATATTCTCTGCTTACATCACTTACATAGTGATTGGTCCATGACAAGAATTCAAGAGATGGATGACAGGACAGATAGATGGATAGAAGAATGGATGAATGAACAGATGGATGGATAAATAGATAGATAGACAATCAGAGAGCTGTATATAGATCAGATATAAAGGCCAGCTACATCTTTATAAGATCCTGTATCCTTTCTCATTTTGATTAGCTTCATTGTGTCTACATACTCACATCTTTTCCTCTATCCTTTTTGATGAGTGGATTTGTATAATAAGCTCTCAGTCCAAATAATGCTATGAAGAAATATGTCTTCACTCATGTGCAATACAACTGCATAAATTGTGAGCTGGATATGAGGATGCAAAGGCATAAGAATGATATAATGGACTTTGAGGACTCTAGGCGGGAAGGTTGGAAGGGGGATAAGGGCTAAAAGACTGTATATTGGATACAGTATACACTGCTTGGATGACAGGTGCACTAAAATCTCAGATATCACTGTTAACTGCTAAAGAGCTTATCTATGTAGCCAAAAACCTCCTGTACCCAAAACACTATTAAATTTTTTTTTTAATTTTAAATTTTAGATTTAAAAGTTGTTAGCAGGATAGGTTTGATGACGTGACATCAGGTAACAGGATTCTGCCGATGGATTCTAAATGTATACACTGGATTTTTTCTGGATACAATGACTATATATTTTTTAAGCCTATGGTCCAATGCAATTGTAAAAAATGCATACATATGTATGTGCACATATACATGCATATATACACAAGCACACACAAGAGTAACAAAATGGCATTGTTGTTTCAGTGCTGAGTGCTTGCAATTGCTTTTAACAGTGCTGCAAATTGAGAGTTAGTGTAGAATAGTTCCTAGGATCTGTGGAGCCAGACTGCCTGGATCCAATGGCTGGTTCTACTACTGTTAACTTTGTGAACACAGACAAGTCACTGAAGATTTCTGTGCCTCAGTTTTCTCATCTAAAAAATAGACATCATAATAGTACCTGGCTCCTTAATTTTGTGTAAGGACTAAATATGTTAGTACGCAAAGCACTTAGAACTGTGCCTGGCACATGGCAAGTACTCCAGAGAGAGCAGTTGTGAGGAGATAAATTGGGGTATTGTTCTAATGGCAGAAGGCTGCTGAAAGTTTTTCCTTCTGAGTATTTACTACTATGTCAATCATTCATTCATTGATTCAGCATGTAATTGAGCAATGACATGATAGGTATTGTGGTAATCACTGAGGCTAAATGGGGGATAAAATAGACAAGTTCCCTAGCCCACCAAAATTATCATCATCCATTGCAACAAACATATAAACATATAAAGAACAAGGAAATACATGCATGCACACACATATGATGTCTTCAGATGGCGATAAGGGCTTTTGAGATCATGCAACAGAGCTAAAGGGATCAGGACACCCTGAATGGGGTGGGAAAGGAACTGAGACCGCTAAGATGAGAAGAAGCCAATTATGCAGAGAACTAGGGAGCGATATTCCAGGGCTCAGCCGTGCAGGCCCCTGGTGATAAGAAGCTTGGCATGTTTGCAGCATTAAAAACAAGAGGGGAGTGACAGCAGATGAGGCCTGTGGGGTAGAGAAAAACTAACCCATTAAGACTAGCCTGCCCTGGTCACATTTCTCTCATAATTAAACACAATCTAACTGGACCATCCTTAATTTTCAAAGCAGAGATAGATCCTAAATTTTCCTTAATTATCATTTCCTCTTTCGTGGATTTCTGAAAAGAAATTGTGTGTGTATGTGTGTGTGTGTGTGTGTGTGTGTGTGTGTGTGTGTATTTATACACAACAAACATCTGCCTATCTATAGCTAAGCTTCTGATTAACCAAGTTTTAATCTATCTACCTCATTGTGTTTTGCTATTTTCTCTTTCTTTATTCTCCAATTGCTCCACTGGGTGGGTGGTCTGGAGGGCAAACACATTCATTATGTTGCCAGCAAACAAGATAGGAATTGCACTGCAGGGGACGAAATTAAATTTACAGCTTTCCCTTGTAGATGTCATAAAATATTGATTTAACACAAGAGGAGAAAGCTGCCGTGATGGGGGCACAACTGCAGTGTAGAGCTGGACTGTGTCTGGGGAGAGGTCAGCAGTGACTGCCCACAGCCAAGCCCAAACATCTGAGATCAGCTCCTTCCTGCAGCCAAAGGGTGAAGGAAGCTAGACTTGGTATACATGCTAGAAAAGCAAAATTTCAAACTAAGAGCATGGTATTCTCAGATATACTATCTATACCACCTGGATGAAGCACTGAGTGATTAATATGGGGAGGACAAATTCAGCGAATGTTTACGTCAAGTATCTTGGAGCCTTTGAGCTGTGGGGATCTGGAAAAAAGTTACAAGTGAGGAGTCAGGCTCAGAGAGGCAGGTAACCTGATAAAGATAATCTAGCTCATAAATAATAGACAAGTTGAGTTCTTTTCCTATAGGAAGCCTTTTGCTGATACCTCAGTACTAGTTAGCATGGCTCCTTCATGCTCCCCCAACACCATGTATTGGCACTGACATTGTTTCCTGGTCATCAGCCTTGCTAAGCTAGGTGCTACTTGAGAATGGACAATACATCATCTTGTTGACGCTTACACTATACAACTATATAGTTGGAGTGTCTCTGTTTCAGAACCCCTCCTTGTTACTTCAGATATAAGCATGAAGATGATGATTAAGTTAGTTTGCACTAACCTAATAGAAACCTCTACTTTTCCTCACTCATTTTGTTTAGTATCTGGCACAACTCTTGCATGATGGAGTCAGGAATGAAAAGGAAGAATGATTGCCACTTTTGCACAATTTCAAAAGTTTTAAGCAGACTCTGTTGCTCTATCCATCCTAATAGTGCATTGGTGAGTGTTAAATAATCTGACTCTGGAAACGAGATGCTTCTTGCTAACTGCATTTCCAATCAGTAAATAGGACAGGGATTTAAGAAGCATGGTACATGTTTGGATTAAAAAGCACTAGTACCCAATATTTGTACAAATATTTGCATATTCATGATTCAAAGGACCCAGCTCAAGCTGATAATTTAGTAGGTACAATGTTAAAATACAAAACAAAAATCAGTAATACATAAAACATTTTTCTAGCAAACTTTAACCTCAGCTATAAATCTGTCTGGATAACTCAGAGATTCCTCAAGATGCGTGTATGATCCTTATTTCCAAATGCAAAAGCATTCTGAAAACTGTGAAGTATGTATGTGTGATCATTTAAAAAATTACTTTCATTTTGCTCTTTCCTCTCTTTTCCATGTGCGTTCTACTGTTCCTAGTGAGGATAGTAAGCTACAGGTCCAGGGATGAGAGAACATGTAGGCTGAAAGCCAAACCATGGCAACCACAATTGATCCCGTCAAGGAGCACCTTGAGAGGGAGAACAAAGGCTACAATTTCTGCCAGAACTGTGGGTCACAGATATTTATCAAGGCTGGGATATCTAGGAGCATTACTGCCTTGGAAAGCAAAGTGTGTGTTTGAGTGTGTGCGTGTATACAATATGTATGTATATACACACTCTTACACACTTTGCTTTCATACTTTACGTATATATGTGTGTGTGTGTATATATATATATAGAGAGAGAATCAGTAAAAAGCCACTATATTATACACACACATATAAAACATACACACACACACACACACACACACACACACACACACACACACCTGTACCCACAGAAAAACAAAGTTGTGTTTGTAAAAGTAACATGTAGAGGACAGCTTAATGAAACATTTTAATAGGGAATAGTTTCCCAACTCTGATAACAAAGTGAGTCTTAAGAAACAAATGTGTATGCTGAGTCCTAACCATATCCTATCATGAAAAAAAGATTTAGAAGTGTTGGTTCCAGAATCCATCCCTCTTCCTGTTTTTTGGCCAGAACTGGTTTTCTAGGGGAGTTTCTCCCAGGTACCAGGCAACTTCACCAGCTGTGCCGGATATGGAATTTCACCAACACCAAACCATGCACAAGGCATGTGTACTGCCAAACACATAATTTCTGAAAACAATTCTTCAAGACCACTTATTACCAGCCACATACGCTTGTCTAAGATTTTAGTTTGGAGAGCAGTAATTTATTATAGGCTAGCACTAGCATTCATTTTCATATGCCAAAATGCTAATGTGAATGTGCAGAAAGAACCTTTGTCTCTAGGGGCAAAGGAGGCGGTGGATCCATTAATGTTCTTTCTTTTCTGCCCTACTTCCCTTTCATTTTCTTTTCTGCTTAGGGGTGAGTTATTTTGACATGATTATGCACTCTCATTTCGGCATCCAAATCCACTATTCCCCACCCTTGCCTGCCAACCTCCATCTATTTAGTCTATGTGTATATGTGTATGTTTTTGAGTATGCATTTTCTAGCTTTTCTATCTAAATGCTTCTCTGCACAGATCCAATAAATATGAGCCTTTTTATTTCTGCTAAGCCTGACATAGGAATCCAACTTTTTTTTTTTTTTTTGGAAGAAGAATTGCTGTGTCAGGTTTTTTTGGTGTGTGGATTCTACACATTGATGCTCTTTGATTTAGAATATTTCTTGGCACTAAGCCCATCTGTAGACAGTTTGGAATCTCAATTTCTTCTGTTGTAACTTTCTTGACAGTTAGCATTCCTAGTGTTTGCTTATAGCAAAGAGACCAGTGGATCTGGGGAGCTCTTTTCAACCGAGCCATTTCTAACACCTAGTCCAGGCTTATGTACCTGATCTGATCAGCCACAGGCAGAACAGTCATAGAGCTAACTGGTGAGGCTGCCACATCATTAATGGCATACCCACTGCTCAGTATTCAGTCATTTCAAGTACAAATAAATGAAGTTAACCACAGATGGCCCATTTAGTTCTCACTATGACTATAATATTACTGGCTATTTACAGACTAGTATAGGAATAAACATGTTTACTCTGATAATTCTGAATACTAATGTAAAATCATACTGATATATTCACTCTTGGATTGGATGGAAACATTCTGCAGAAAATGTTATTTCATGCTATTCTGAAGATATGTATAGCATCTCTTGCTTTCTCACTGCGGTGGGTACAGTGCAAAAAACGTTTCATGCTCCTTGTCACCAAAGTACAGTATATTCTAAAACTAAACTCTATAATGTGGAAGCTACTAGCCACATGTGACTACTTAAAATAATTAAATAAAATTGAAAACTCAGGTCTTCACTTGTGCTAGCTACTTTTTAAGTATGAAATAGCCCCATGTGGCTGGAGACTACCTCATTGAATTGCACATTTGTAGAACATTTCCATCATTGCAGAACATTTTATTGCAAAGCAATATAAAGCATTATTTTTCTCAATTCAGTGTATAAAACTACTCCTTCTCCTTATTCAAAAATGCAGATTTCGGGCCTCATTCAAGACCTACTAAATCAGAATCTCTAAGGTATAGCCTTAAAATACACATGCAAACAAACTTAAATGTTCTTTATGTGCAATGAAGTTTCAGAATGCTTCATAGAGTATGTCCTCATATCCATTACACGTTCACATACCAGTCACCAAATGTTGCCAAATATATTCCAAATATATTTTATTTTCAATTTTAGGTTCAGGGATATATTTGCAGATTTGTAATATGAGTAAATTACGTGTCACAGGTGTTTGGTTGTACTGAACATTTTGTCACCCAGCTAGTAAGCATATAAGCATAGTATCCAATAGGTAGTCCATCCTTCCCTCCTTCCTTCCTTCCTCCTGGGACAGGGTTTCACTCTTGGAGTACAGTGGCACAATCTAGGCTCGCTGAAAGCTCGTCTTCAAGGTTCAAGTGATTTTCCTGCCTCCGCCTCCCAAGTAGCTGGGATTACAGGTGTGAATAGCCATACCTGACTATTTTTGCATTTTTCATAGAGATGGGGTTTCACCATGTTGGTCAGACTGGCCTCAAACTCCTAACCTCAAGTGATTTACCTGCCTTGGCCTCCCAAAGTGCTGGGATTACAGACTTCAGCCACTGTGCCCAGCCAGTATCTTTTCAATTACCACCTTTCTCCCACCCTCTACCCTCCAGTAGGCCCCAGTGTCGTTGTTCCTTATTTGTGTCCAATGTATTCAATGTTTAGCTCTCATAAACAAAAACATGCAGTATTTTTTTTTCTGTCCTGTGTTAGTTAGCTTAGGATAATGGCCTGAGGCTCCATCTATGTTGCTGCAAAAAACATGATCTAATTCTTTTTTATGGCTTTGTAGTAGTCCCTGATGTATATGTACCACATTTTCTGTAACCACTCTGTCATTGTTGGGCATTTCTGTTGCTTCACGATTTTGCTATTGTGAACAGTGCTAGAGTAAACATAAGAATGCATGTGTCTTTACAGTAGAATGACTTATAGTCCTTTATGTGTATATCCAATAATGATAGTTCTAAGTTATTTGAAAAATCACCAAACTACTTTCCACAATGACTGAACTAATTTATACTCCCACCAGCAGTATATAAGTGTTCCTTTTTCTTTGCAAGCTCGCCAGCATCTATTATTTTTTGACTTTTTAAAATAGCCATTCTGACTGATGGGAGATGTTACGTCATGGTTTTTATTAGCATTTCTCTAACAATCAGTGATATTGAGCTTTTCTTCATTTGCTTTTCAGCCACATCTATGTCTTATTTTAAAAAGTATCTGTTCATGTCCTTTGCCCACTTTTTAATGGGGTTGGTTTTTGCTTTTTAATTTGTCTAAGTTTCTTATGGATTCTGGATATCAAATCTTTATCAGATGCGTACTTTGCAAATATTTCCTCCCATTCTATAGGTTGTCTGTTTACTCTGTTGATAGTTGCTTATGTCCCACAAAGCTTTTTAGTTTAATTAGATCTCATTTGTGAATTTTTGTTTTGTTGCAATTTGCTTTTGGTGCCTTCTAGGAAATCTCTCCAACGTGCTATGTCCCAAATGGTATTTCTTAGGTTGTCTTCAAGGATTTTTATAGTTTTAGGTTTTATATTTAACTCTCAAATTTGTCCTGAGTTTATTTTTGTATATGGCATAAAGAAGGGGTCCGGTTTCAATCTTCTGCTCCATTTATTGAATACCATCCCCATTTATTGGATAGGGATTCCTGTACTCATTGCTTGTTTTTGTTGACTTTGTTGAAGAACACATGATGCCTCCAGCTTTGTTTGTTTCTTTGCTTATGATTGCCTTGGCTATTTGGGCTCCTTTTTTGGTTCCCATGAATTTTAAAATAGTATTTTTCTAATGCTGTGAAGAATGTCATTGGTGGTTCGATAGGAATAGCACTGAATCTAATTTGCTTCTGGCAGTACAACCATTTTAACCATATTGATTCTTCTCCTCCATAAGCATGAAATGTTTTTCCATATGTGTGTGTCATCTCTGATTCCTCTGAGTAGAGCTTTGTAATTGTTGTTGTAGAGATCTTTCACTTCCCTGGTTAGCTCTATTTCTAGATATTTTATTCCTTTTGTAGCTATTGTGAATGGAATTGTGTTCTTGATTTGTCTCTCAGCTTGGATGTTGCTGGTATATAGATATGCTCCCGATGATTTATATACATTAATTTTGTATCCTGAAACTTTGCTGAAATTGTTTATCTGATCAAAGAACCTTTGGGCAGAGACTATGTGGTTTTCTGGGTACAGAATCATATCATCTGCAAACAAAGATACTTGAATTCCTATTTGGATGCCTTTTGCTTCTTTCTCTTGCCTGATGGCTCTAAGTAGGACTTACAGTACTAGGTTGAACAGGAGTGATAAGAGAGGGCATCTGTCTCTTGTTCTGGTTTTCAAAGGTGTTGCTTTAAAGTTTTGTCTATTCAATGTAGTGTTGGCTATGAGTTTGTCATAGATGGCTCTTATTTTGAAGTATGTTCCTTCAATGCCTAGTTTGTTGAGGGTTTTTAACATGAAGGGATGTTGACTTAACAAAAGCCTTTTCTGCATCTATTAAGACGATTATTTTTTTGTTTTTAGTTCCGTTTTTATGATGAATCACATTTACTGATTTGTGTATGTTGAACCAAATTTGCATCCCAAAAATAAAATCTACTTGAATGTGGTAGATTAGCCTTTTGATGTGCTGCTGGATTTGGTTTGCTAGTATTTTGTTGAGAATTTTTGCATCTATGTCCATTAAGAATATTGACCTGAAGTTTTCTTTTTTTGTTGTGTCTCTGCCAGGTTTTGGTAACAGGATAACACTAGTCTCACAGAATGAGATAGGGAGGAGTCCTTCCTCTTCAATTTTTTGGAATAGTTTCAGTAGGAATAGTACCTTTTTACATCTAGTAGAATTTGGCTGTGAATCCATCTGGTCCATAAGCTTTTTCTGGTTGGTAGGCTTTTTATTACTTGTCCACTTTCAAAAGTCATTATTGGTATGTTCAGGATCTAATTTTTTCCTGGTTCAATCTTGGAAGGCTATATGTTTCCAGGATATTCTAAGTATATAATATATCTTATTTAAACTAGTTCTTTTCTATTTGTTTTCTTCCTTTCTTCTTTGTTTTCTTGAAATATGTTTTTGCCATGTATGTTGGAGTTAAAATGTAATTCTTACAAGGAGAGTAATTACCACATGATGTGGCTGAAGTGACTAACAAGGATCTTTATTCCTCCTTATTACCAATGATTACAGCATTAGAGAATATAGCCAGAGAATAAAGCAATGAACATAGGAGCACCTGAGGAAACTAAAAGTTTTCACTGAAATCCTTTTTAACTTCAGAGATGCCCCTCTTCCTTTTTTCAGTACTTTTAATATTACTATCCCTATAAGTTATAGAGAAAGATAGAATCAGGTCTCAGTGAGAAAGGGACTCTTAGAAATCAACTTCCCGTCCCTGCTTGATCATCTAGCACTGGGACTCCACAACTTGCCTAGTCATTAGAACCGCCCTGGGACTTGGGTCTGGGTTTGGTTAAGCTCTCCCAAGTGATTCTGACAATCCAAAGGATTTGAAAACCACTAATCTGGGCTAAGATTGATCACCTCCAGTGCTCCACATATAACCTCCTTCCTGAGACTGCCTACTCAGTCATCAGAGTCCTAAGAATATCTTTCCTTTCTTGAAGTTAAACTCATCTTGGAAGCCTCTATCCATGGGTCCCAGTGCTACTCGTTAAGGATCTAAAGAATATGCCTAATTCTCTACCTGATATTCCTTTCACACAACACATTTTTCTACTTGAAATAACCAACCACATTTCTCCACAGACTTCTTTTCCTGTGATTATATCCTGATTATGATTTGCTTTTTTGTTAACCATTTTATTTTGGGTATCGTATTGTGTCATCTCATCATACTGGTCCTTCTCTTCTAAAAAGTTTTTGGTTTGCTTGCAACATTTTTTAAATGTAGCATTCTGTGTTTAGTCACTGTGTAAAAGAAGATTGTTATACTGTTGAATGTAGTATTGAGATATATAAGAAATGTAGCACGTTGAACCAGTTTTTCCTATCAATAAGGCCTGACTTAATTCATAGCATTTAGTAGCAGTATCCCTATCACACCACACTTTCTGTCCACTGAAATCCAGGCATCTTCCTATGTACACTGCTGTTCACCATGTCATGCTTCCCTAATCCCAAGCACGTGTTTTGTTAATTTTATTGTTGGTTATATGTATCAATAAGTGTTCAGATAGGAGTAAGTAACATTCCTTCCTCTGGCCCTACCCCAAATTAAAAGCATTGTACGTGACTTTCGGCATTTTACTCAACGTTAGGATTTCAGCAGTGCTATCTGTTCCTTTCTGTAACAGGTAGTACAAGCTGATCTGATCAGTTCTAATATAAGTCAGTCCTGGAGGTCTTTTTTCCTTTCTTTCATTTCCTTCCCTACAGTGTAGGATTATACGTTTGCCACCCCCTGCCTGGGTACTCTGAATGAGATCTAAAGAGAACTGGAATTTTCACCAGTGTCCTAAATCACCGTTATTAAGTCCAAAGAGCACATCCTGTACAGGAAAATTGCAGCAGCATATGGGCGGCCCCTTGCACTTCATATGTTATCCATCACATTACAGAGCCCTGCCACATGTTCCTGAAGCGACCAGGGAAGAACTTGGCTCACTGCTTGCTGAGTAGGGCCTCTTAATCTGTTTTACAGCAAACAGTTTTGCAATTACTGTGGGCATCATGGACCCAGCTGATATTTGAGCTTTGTCCTAACACATCTGTGGCAAATAAACATATGACACAAAGAGTCAACTGAAATCAATGGAAAAGGAACTAGAGAAATGGAAAAAGTGCTTTGGTTAGAAATATAGAAGGAAAAAATGCAAATCTCCACTTACAGAGCTTTCATCTTAGCTAATTTTTATATGCATATATGTGTGTGTATATATGTAAATATGATTTATAGACACACACACACACACCCCTCATAAGCACCTCTCATTAAATACTTAACAAGTACTTGTGGTAAGTCAGGCAATATGCTAGGTATTATGAAGCTAAAACATGATCAAAAATAGGGCTGGGTGCAGCTCACACCTGTAATACCAGCATATTTGGAGGCCAAGGTGGGTGGATCACCTGAGGTCAGGAGTTTGAGAACAGCCTAGACAACATGGTGAAACCCCACCTCTACTAAAAATGCAAAAATTAGCCAGGTGGCTCATGCCTGTAATCCCAGCTACTCTGGAGAATGAGGCAGGAGGATCTCTTGAACCCAGGAGGCAGAGGTTGCAGTGAGTCGAGATTGTGCCTTTGCACTCCAGCCTGGGCAACAAGATTGAAACTCCATCTCAAAAAACAGATAGACCTCAATACCTGCCATCATGAGAGAGTTCAATGAATAAGAACTGACATTAATCAAATAGTCTCAGAAATAAATGTAAGATTATAACTAGCATAATGCTTCCCAGAAATGTCTGGTGTTATGTGGGTCTACAAGGTGAGTTTTTCTCTTGGTCTGACATTAAAAAAAAAAAAAAGACATTCATGAAGAAATGACAGTTGAACTGAGATCTGGGGCAGTGAATTACAAATGTTTTTTATACAATATACTCCAAATATGGTTATGTTTATGCATAAATTGTAAATACTCTTGCCAATGGCTATTTCAGTATCTTTAAAGCATAGTTCAGGTAAAAGTAAGCAAATAAAAGCTCTAATTTTATTCCAGACCCCAAAGGAATTGTCTCACATTCCTCAAAGAATGCTCATATCTACTTTGGAGACCTCTTTGAGGTTATCAATAAAATGACTAAGCAAAATGAGTAGGGATGGGGGAAGGATATGTGTGAAGGCCTTGAAGAAGAAGGGAGCAAGGTATTTTTGAAAAGCTAAGAGGAGCCCAGTGGGGCTGCATGCAGGTGGGAGGGAGAGAATGCCATTAGATGAGACTGAAGAACTGAGGTTACAGACCAGCCAGGGCATTGTAGAACCCAGTAAAATCTTAGAGCATTAACCTACAACCAAGGGCAAGCTGTGAAATGTTTAATCGGTGGGTTAGAGTATTCCATTTGAGTTTTAAAAGCATTATTGTATCTTATTATGGAAAATGGATTTTCAGAGCTCACATTAAATCTTGGGCAACTGATTTTGCTTAAGGTAAATTAAAGTTTATGGGAATATTATTTGTATTCCAACCTTTGTTATTAAAAATGTTTTTCTAAGTTAGAAAAGGAACATAATGTACCAAGTAGCATAATGAGTGTAATTAAATCTTTGGTCTTGCAGCTCCTCAAGATAGGTCAATAGATATCTGTGATTGATAATCATCCTGACGATATCCATCATCATCATTCTGAATCACATTTCTCTTAGCGTATTGCTTTATTGTCTAAAAATGTATCACAAAACAGCAAGAAAGTGCTTTACTGGCAGCAACTCTGTTAATCCTCACAACCACTCCATGAGGTACATAGGCTCAGGATAACTTTCACGTTGCTTATGCAACATTGGCTGTTGTTACAAAATATTCCATATAAACTATTTTGTGAGACTGTCAATTTTTTTGAATAAATAAATACAGATTTAGAAAGCTTAGTTCACTAGAGCTAGAGTTGCTTGGTTGGTTTTGATGCCCTAAAACCAAAGATTTTTACAATAATTGTATATAAAGTAATTTTTACATAAAATTTACCTTTTTCTACTTTCTCTTACCTAGGAAATCTATTACGTCTCATTAGCTAAGGCAACAAATGAGTAGTTGCTAAGTACTGTAGATTTCATAATTTAAGCAAAGCTTAAGTGAAAGCCAAAGAGTTAAGACTATATTTAAATTTTTTTTCACAAGATTGAATTAAAAGGTTACAAAGTAGACTGTACCTTCCCCCAGGAACAATTTCTGAATCCTAAACAAAAAGTGAGAGACAAACTAATTGTTCCAAAGCCAATTCTTCTTTAAATAAGAGGACACCCATAGTTTTCTACGAATTTGTGAACACATAGTGGTTACCATCCCATAAAAGTCCTTGTTGTTCTCAATTAAATTCACTGTAAGTTTTATATACAATCATTCTATCTATACAAAAATAATAATTATATACACTGCTACATTGAAGTTGCGAAAGTAGACTGTAGTGTTTAGTAAAATGGGAGAATGAGGGCTCCTAGTTGATCTTCTTCTTCATCCTTAAACACTAGAATCATTAGGTTGATCTTCTTCGTCCTTAAACACTAGAATCATTATTAGGAGATATGTGTAGCCTTCTCAGCCCCAAAGCTATTTTCATCCTTGTGGAGTTCTTTTGCCTAGTCAATTCGCTAAAGAGATAGCACAGTTTGATAAGTCATCTTTTCTTAAGAAAAAGCAAGCTCTCCATAGCATGTGGCATAATTTAAAACCATTATTCAGGAGAAACCCTGCAAAGCTGAGCTCCTAAATATGGAATCACTCATTTTCCTACAGTCAGCTTGAATCATGGATGTCACGTAGGTGTAGTTTGAAAAATCCCTTTGCATTTCTCAGAGGGTCTGGAGTGAGCCAAAAGATAATAGAAGGGCTTCAACTTTAGAGGAACTTGAGTAGGGCATGAAGTCAAATTTGAACTAATTTTGTAATGGCATATATAGTGTTCGTAAACATTCAGTTGTTTTTCTTTTTTGAGGCAAATATTTTTTCAGTTAATACTTTAATTCTAATAGTATATTAATATAGATATTTTTGAGAGGATAAGAGTTTTTAACAATTATTTAAATATAGAAAAGTAAACATCTAAGCTTACTTTTTGACACATCTAATCTTCTTTTGAGTATTTATTTATATATTTGTATAGCTGAGACCATACACAGAAGCTCTTCTTTAATCAAGACATTGTTTATGTTCTTCATAGTGCATAAGTAATAATGTAGTGAAATAGAGACCCAACTTTAGTTCTCACTTGTCTACTGGTCTGTTTATAACTTTAGATAAGTTGTATGTGTACATATTTATAACAAATTTTATTTGTATCTTATTTACCTGTTTTGTATACAATGGCTCTAATGAGCTTTGAATCTCCTATAGATCCCAACTCAAATGATCTTCCTTCATTTCAGTTACTGCCATAAGAATTTAATCTGCATGAAAACATCAGCCTTGTGATTTCTCTCCCTATGTATCTATGAGCCCAGCACATAGATGTTGCTCATTAAATATTTGTTAATTAATTGTGACAGTAAATGTCCCAGCTGGAAAGAACAAATGAATAGCCTTTCTAAATTACACAAACTCCATTTAGTACACTTAAGTGCAGTATAGCAAATGGCCGAGGCAGTGCAGTGTCATGGTTAGCAGGGCAGGCTGTGAAACCAGATTGCTTGGATGTTCCACTACTGACTAGCTGTGTGACATTCTGTGCATTCCTAAGCTTTAAAACTATTTTTTAGATATTAAAATGTGGGTACCAATTGCAGATAAATTTTAGGTGATTGTCAGGAATGAATGTGTTTGTACATGGAAAGCACCTAGAAGGGTGCCTGGCACATGGTATGCCCTCAGTGTGTTTTCTGTCTATTAATAACATAGGGTATTGCAAGACTAGGGATGAGAAAATGCCCCAACATATCTTGGAATTTACAACTTTCAAAACATAAAATGAAAATAATAACATATGCCTCAAGCATTTATGTCAGACCTGATCAGAAGCAGGAATAAAACAATCTTAGTATGGAAGAATTTGCTTATATTGGAGGTAAGGAATAAGTTAGGTAGGCCTGAGGTCAAGACCAGATAGATCAGATAAATTTAAAACGTAAAAAATAAACATTGGAGACAAATATAAATACATTCTTATTGTTTTGTTCTACAACTAATTGCTGGTCTTATTGTGGCTAGAGTCTTGTGTTACTTTTGGGTTCCTCATTTAAAAAGAAACATGTGCCTCGTCAACCCTCCTCGTGTATTGAGAAGCAAGTGGCTACCAGAGCTTGTGGAGTGGGGTGCACAGGGGGTTCTCTGGACTGCTTCGTAATGAAGAAGTGACAGAGACTTGAGGACCTGCTCCTTTGAGGAAAGTTGGTCATGTTTCTGGAGTTTGGTCTTTACAGGCAAGTCCAGCGACATGCAAATACCGTGTTCTCTCAGGTTTCAATAGAAATGTCAGATTTCCCTGCTTCTCCCCCACCCCAGTCCTACCTCCAGTTCTTAGCAACCTGAGGAAAGAGAAGGAACTAATGCATGGAAGGGGCATAATAGATATTTTTGTACTTAAACAGCAGAAGCATTTATAGGAGAAAAGGGTATCTGGCCTCCCTATTTAGAGTTATAGTACATTATATGTTCACTCACCACAACAATCTCCCTCCAATTTCTAGGCCTCTGAAAATATTATTTCCCTTGCTTGGGACACTCATTCCTGCTTCTTGTACTGGGTATACCTCTCCACATTCTTAAAAAGCTCGGCTCACATGTTGTCATTCCCAGAAAACCCCTTCTTATTCTGTCCTTTCCACATCTACTAAGATTGAGATAAATATATGCTCCTTGTATGTAACTTGGGGTACTCTGTGCATATTTCTCTCACGATCATAAATTCTAACACTTTTCTGTTTTCCTCATTGAAATGTAAGATTCTTCATGTCAATGACTTTGAATTTTTACTGTGTATCATAAGGGTTTACCTTTGCTTAATATAAGAATGGATTTTGAAATATAGGGTTTAAAATGGGCTGTGGCAAACAGTTCTATCGGCACAAGTTCAGAACGGAAAACAGGGATTGGCTATGTTCCCTCCCTCATCTGAGATTCTGTGAAATGTCCCATCCAATTCTTAAAACAGATCCAGTCAGGCACTACCTATGAACACTATTATTATTAGCCAAAGGTGCTTTACTTTGCATATGCTAAAATAGTGAAATTACATTTCTATATTTGACTATTTAGATTTTTGTCTAGTCAGCAGGTTTCTCTTCTTTCTAAATTAGTTTTTATTATACTGGTACATCCTCGTAATGTTATGTTTACTATTTTAAAACTTGCTGGTAACATTTTAGGGTCAAGTTAAAATGGCTTGTCCTCTCAGAGGGCATTTTCCAGACTTTCAGGTAAACAGCTGTGCTTCTTGTTTCACTGCATCTTAGTAACCCTGACTCTTCCTGTCACTGCACATCACTTACCAGGCTCTTCCTGTCACTGCACATCATTTACCAAACTCTTCCTTGGCCCTCAGCCCCATTCAGACTTCAACTCTTTTTCCCCACTCTAGCTTTTCTCTGGCCAGCCTTTTATTATTGAAAATAGAAACATCATTTTCACTTTTCTTTCTCCTGCTGTGCAGTTGATATTTGAATGATTTTACCTAAAGCACACATTTATTGTGAAAAATGCCACAATAGTAATCCCTATTCTGAAACTTCTGTTTCTTTAAACCAAATGTCTGATGATGTTTAAATCAATAGGCACAGGTGTTAGAGACAATTATTTAACACTAGCTGAGACCCATGAGAGGGGAGAATAGCTATTTTATGAATAAAGATCTATTTCTACTTTAGGAATTAAAGCAAAAAACCCTAGGCCTTGGTTTCTTGTGTTGGTTTAAATGAAAGTGATGATTAAACTCAGGCCCCTGCTGTGAAAAGCAAGTGTACTAAATTGTAATATTCATGAGGTCAGAAGAATATAATTTACTAATTAAAACACACTAAATGGCTCTCATGAAGTCCACATACTTTTGAATCAGCTTTGTACTTTCTGTCCCACATTCTGTAAGTCATCTAATAACTGAACATGTTATTTGCATTCAGATTAATAAATATAGTCATTGCTTTTTACTTACATACCCTAAGTAATATTCAATGCTATAGTTAGATATTTGCTGTTTCAACAACATGTATTTTTTGGTAGGAGTAAGGATATACAAGGGGTGTTCATATATCTCTCAGCTGCTGAAGTCAGTATGTGTATAAAAAATGCTTCCAGTCACTCATAGAGCCTTTTATGAAAGATATTTATTCAAGAGCTCCATCAAAAAAGAACTACATCACCATTACAACAAAGTCTCCTTCCTTGAGATCTTGCCAAGTAACAGTACGTATTCAGATAAATGAACCATTGAATGTTGTCTGTAATAGCAATAGCTGGCACCTTGCAGATAATGCTGAGCTGCCCAGCCCCCATAGATCAGAAAATAGGCAAAAAACTAAGTAGAATTTTTATAGATCTGCAATCCGCTGAATACCCATTGAAAGAGAGCAAAATGTGCATTAGACCTCACTGACAAATGCCCTAGGTTCAATCTCTCAAATGGTTTTGCAAACCAACAAAAACAGGAGTGTTAGGGATTATCTCCATCCTCAAATTTTCAACATGGTCAAAGGGACTGTAAAATCCTTCTGGTGAGCAAGCCAGGTTTAATGGTCGGGAACAAATGCTTCTTTAGTCACAGGGCAAGCCTTTTGTATTTGTAATTTCCTGTTAGGGACAGCAAAGGCAGTGCACACCCTCCACTCTGCCCTGCTTTCCAGCCCTCTTTCCTGTATTGTTTTTCCTTCTTTTTTTCTTTCTCTTTTTTCTAGTGAAAATCTATACTGCAGTCTCCTGGAGTCTGTACATTGAGGGCATGAGGGACATACTGTGATCTGTTCACCACAATTTTGCACATGAACCCACTCTCTAGAGAAGTAAATATGTACTCAAACTGCTAACTGTAAACATAATTGGTGACTAGTGGAAAGTTGAACGAAGCGCTAACAACAGCTCATTAAAGGCTGAATAGATGGATCTTATGCAATCAGTTGTTCTGTGCCCCAGCATAGCAGTGGGCCTTCTATTATAACTAGTCTTTTCATACCCTGTGCCGTTTTCTCTATTGACTTCTATGATTGCAGATAGCAGAGAGTAGGTGCTGTTGTCCAAAATCAGTAGTTTGTTAAATGCAAACTACTGACGTTCTTTTGAAACATAGTGAGGACTATTGTTCAATATTGTTACTAATTTATTCTGAATCTAGAATAGGCTTCTCTCTGTTTACCAATCACATGTTAAATTACTCTGACAGATGCGTTTTAAAAAGCAACTAGATTTAGTCTGAGGTTACATGGAACAAAGATGTTGGATGGCTTATCATTAGCTTCTGGTGTTATTAATTCACTGGAACTTATATATCTATGAATTTCCCACAGTGCAAGAAACTGTCTTGAACTTATTATGGGTTTGGTATCTACTTCTCTACTTCTTGATCACTGGTTTGTGCTCCCAAACAACTTTTACTTGTTATTGGATATGACTATAAAGGTAATAGAACAAATATCCTTTATGTTGTAGCAACATGGGGGAGTTTTTGCTTCCAAATACAGGAAAACAAAGGTAAATTTCTTGAATTGCTGCTCACTCTGCTAATTTGAGCTCTTTACTAGTAATCATAATCCAGAGAAGGTGAGCAGGAGTCCCCTGTGTGACATTATGTAAGTATTAACCAGGTCTGCAAAATGATTATTTTTTCTAAAAGGACATCCACTAAATGATCAACTTGTATGAACAAATAATTAATGAATGAAATACAATCCCCTGTTCTTTCTTGCTTCTGTTGTTGTTGCTATTTTAATTAATCTCTCAGAGAACAAGTGCAAATTGGATAACATTCCTCATGAATTTAGAAAAAGAAAAAAAAGCACAGCTGGGCACAGTGGCTCACACCTGTGATTCCAGCACTTTGGGAGTCCGTGGTGGGCAGATCATGAGGTAAAGACATGGAGACTATCCTGGCCAACATGGTGAAACCCTGTCTCTATTAACAGTACAAAGTTAGCTTGGTGTGGTGTTATGTGCCTGTAGTCTCAGCTTCTTGGGAAGCTGAGGCAGGAGAATCACTTGAACCTGGGAGGTGGAGGTTGTAGTGAGCCGAGATCACGCCACTGCACTCCAGCCTGGGCAACAATGTGAGACTTCATCTCGAAAAAAAAATAATAGCGCACATTTTTGTAGAACAAGCAAATCAAGAACTAGATGTAATAAAGGAAAAATATTTAACGATGGCACAAACTTCCAGAATAGTGTTTGGAAGTCTTGGTTCTTTTTATTTTTTTAATATATATTTTATTGTGTTTTAGGGTACATGTGAATAACATGCAAGATTGTTGCATAGGTACATACATGGCAATGTGGTTTGCTGCCTTCCTCCCCATCACCTATTTCTGGCATTTCTCCCCATGTTATCCCTCCCTAACTCCCCAGCCTACCCCATCCCTCCCTTAGTTCCCCTCCACAGACCCCAGTGTGTCATGCTCCCTTCCCTGTGTCCATGTGTTCTCATTGTTCAACACCTACCTTTGAGTGAGAGCATGCAGGTTTGATTTTCTGTTCTTGTGTCAGCTTGCTGAGAATGATGGTTTCCAGATTCATCCATGTCCCAACAAAGGACACAAACTCATTTTTTATAGCTGCATAGTATTCCATGGTGTATATGTGCCACATTTTCCCTGTCCAGTCTTTCATTGATGGGCATTTGGGATGGTTCCAAGTCTTTGCTATTGTAAACAGTGCTGCAATGAACATTCGTATGCATGTGTCCTTATAACAGAACGATTTGTAATCCTATGGATATATACCCAGTAATGGGATTGCTGGGTCAAATGGAATTTCTATTTCTAGGTCCTTGAGGAATCGCCACACTGTCTTCCACAATGGTTGAACTAATTTACACTCCGACCAACAGTGTAAAAGTGTTCCTGTTTCTCTACATCCTCTCCAGCATCTGTTGTCTCCAGATTTTTTAATGGTCACCATTCTAACTGGAGTGAGATGGTATCTCAATGTAGTTTTGATTTGCATTTCTCTAATGACCAGTGATAGTGAGCATTTTTTCATATGTCTTCTTTTGTAAAGTGTCTGTTCATATCCTTTGCCCATTTTTGAATGGGCTTGTTTTTTTCTTGTAAATCTGTTTTAGTTCTTTGTAGATTCTGAATATTAGCCCTTTGTCAGATGGGTAGATTGCAAAAATTTTTTTCCCATTCTTTTGGTTGCTGATTCACTCTAATGATTATTTCTTTTGCTGTGCAAAAGCTCTGGAGTTTAATTAGGTCCCATTTGTCTATTTTGGATTTTGTTGCCAATGCTTTTGGTGTTTTACTCATGAAGTCCTTGCCTATACCTATGTTCTGAATGGTTTTGCCTAGATTTTCTTCTAGGGGTTTTATGGTGCTAAGTTTTATGTTTAAGTCTTTAATCCATCTGGAGTTAATTCTACTGTAAGGTGTCAGGAAGGGGTCCAGTTTCTGCTCTCTGCACGTGGCTAGCCAGTTTTCCCAACACCATTTATGAAACAGGGAATCCTTTCCCCTGCTTGTTTTTGTCAGGTTTGTCAAAGATCAGATGGTTGTAGACGTGTGGTGTTGCCTCCGAGGCCTCTGTTCTGTTCCATTGGTCTATATTACTGTTTTGGTATCAGTACCATGCTGTTTTGATTACTGTAGACTTGTAGTATAGTTTGAAGTCAGGTAGCATGACACCTCCAGCTTTGTTCATTTTGCCTAGAATTGCCTTTGCACTGCAGGCTCTCTTTTGGTTCCATATGAAGTTTAAGGTGGTTTTTTCCAGATCTGTGAAGAAGGTCATTGGTAGCTTGATGGGGATAGCATTGAATCTGTAAATTACTTTAGGCAGTATGGCCATTTTCATGATATTGATTCTTCCTAACCATGACATGGAATGTTTCTCCATCTGTTTGTCTCCTGTCTGATTTCTTTGAGCAGTGATTTGTAGTTCTCCTTGAAGAGGTCCCTTACATTCTTTGCTAGTTGTATTCTTAGGTATTTTATTCTCTTTGTAGCAATTGTTAATGGCAGTTTATTCTTGATTTGGCTCTCTTCAAGTCTGTTATTGGTGTATAGGAATGCTTGTGATTATTGCACATTGATTTTTTATCCTGAGACTTCGCTGAAGTTGTTTAGCAGGTTCAGAAGATTTTGGGCTGAGATGAAGGGGTCTTCTAAATATACAATCATGTCATCTGCAAATAGAGACAATTTGGCTTCCTTTTTTCCTAATTGAATACCCTTTATTTGTTTTTCTTGCCTGATTGCTCTGGTTTGAACTTCCAATACTATATTGAATAGGAGTGGTGAGAGAGGGCATGCTTGTCTTGTGCCAGATTTCAAAGGGAATGCTTCCAGTGTTTGCCCATACAATATGATATTGGCTGTGGGTTTGTCATAAATAGCTTTTATTATTTTGAGATACATTCCATCAATACCTAGTTTATTCAGAGTTTTTAGTATAAAGAGCTGTTGAATTTCGTTGAAGGCCTTCTCTGCATCTATTGAGATAATCATGTGGTTTTTGTCTTTGGTTCTGTTTATGTGGTGAATTACGTTTATAGGCTTGCGTATGTTGAACCAGCCTTGCATCCCCAGGATGAGGCCTACCTGATCATGATGGATAAGCTTTTTGATGTGCTGTTGCAATCAATTTGCCAGTATTTTATTTGGAGATTTTTGCATCTATGTTTATCATGGATATTGGCCTGAAGTTTTCTTTTCTTGTTGAGACTCTGCTGGGTTTTGGTATCAGGATAATGTTGGTGTCATAAAATAATTTGAAAAGGATTCCCTCTTTTTGCATTGTTTGGAATAGTTTCAGAAGGAGTAGTACCAGCTCCTCTTTGTATGTCTGGTAGAATTTGGCTGTGAACCCATCTGGACCTGGGCTTTATTTTTTTAGTTGGTAGGCTCTTAATTGCTGCCTCAGCTTCAGCCCTTATTATTGGTCTATTCAGGCTTTCGACTTCTTCCTGGTTTAGGCTTGGGAGGGTGCAAGTGTCCAGGAGTTTACCAATTTCTTCCAGGTTTACTGGTTTATGTGCATAGAGTTGTTTGTAGTAATCTCTGATGGTGGTATGTATTTCTATGGAATCTGCGGTAATATCCCCTTTATCATTTTTTATTGCATCTATTTGATTCTTCTCTTTTTTTTATTAATCTGGCTAGTGGTCTATTGTGTTGATCTTTTCAAAAAACTAGCTCCTTTATTTATTGATGTTTTGAAGGGTTTTTTGTGTCTCTATCTCCTTCAGTTCTGCTCTGATCATATTTATTTATTGTCTTCTGCTAGCTTTTGAGTTTTTTTTAATCTTGCTCCTCTAGCTCTTTCAATTTAGACAATAGGGTGTTGATTTTAGATCTTTCCTTGCTTCTCATGTGGGCATTTATTGCTATATATTTTCCTCTAGACACTGCTTTAAATGTGTCCCAGAGATTCTGGTATGTTGTGTCTTCTTTCTTGTTGGTTTTGAAGAACATCTTTATTTCTGCCTTCATTTCATTGTTTATCCAGTCAACATTCAGGAGCCAGTTGTTTAGTTTCCATGAAGCTGTGCGGTTCTGAGTTAGTTTCTGAATTCTGAGAGTTCTAACTTGATTGCACTGTGGTCTGAGAGACTGTTTGTTATGATTTCCGTTTTTTTGCATTTGCTGAGGAGTGATTTACTTCCGATTATGTAGTCAATTTTAGAGTAGGTGTGATGTGGTGCTGAGAAGAATGTATATTCTGTGGATTTGGGATGGAGAGTTCTGTAAATGTCTATTAGGTTTGCTTGGTCCAGGTCTGAGTTCAAGTCCTGGATATCCTTGTTAACTTTCTGTCTCATAGACCTGTCTAATTTTGACAGTGGAGTGTTAAAGTCTCCCACTGTTATTGTGCAGGAGTCTTAAGTTTCTTTGTAAGTCCTTAAGAACTTGCTTTATGTATCTGGGTGCTCCTGTATTGGGTGTGTATATATTTAGGATCGTTAGCGCTTCTTGTTGCATTGATCCTTTTACCATTATGTAATGTCCTCCTTTGACTCTTTTGATCTTTGTTGGTTTAAAGGCTATTTTATCAGAGATGAGAATTGCAACTCCTGCTTCTTTTTGCTATTTGCTTGGTAAATCTTCCTCCATCCCTTTATTTTGAGCCTTTGTGTATCCTTGCATGTGAGATGGGTTTCGACTTTTTATCCAAGATGCCAGTCTGTGTCTTTTGATTGGGGCGCTTAGCCCATTTATATTTAGGGATAATATTGTTATGTGTGAATTTGATCCTGCCATTTTGATGCTAGCTGGCTGTTTTGCCCATTAGTTGAGGCAGTTTCTTCACTGTGTCGATGCTCTTTACCATTTGGTACATTTCTGGAGTGGCTGGTACTGGTTGTTCCTTTCTCTGTTTAGTGCTTCCTTCAGGAGCTCTTGTAAAGCAGGCCTGGTGATAATGAAATCTCTGAGCAATTGCTTGTTTGTAAAGGATTTCATTACTCCTTCGCCTATGAAACAGTTTGGCTGGATATGAAATTCTAGGTTGAAAGTTCTTTTCTTTAAGGATATTGAATATTAGCCCCCACTCTCTTCTAGCTTGTAGGGTTTCTGCTAAGAGATCTGCTGTGAGTCTGATAGGCTTCCCTTTGTGAGTAACCTGACCTTTCTCTCTGGCTGCCCTTAGCATTTTCTCCTTTATTTCAAACCGGGGAAATCCACCATTTTTTGGCCTTGGGGGGGGCTTTTTCCCCCCCCCCCCCCCATTTATTTATTTTATTGCATTTTAGGTTTTGAGGAATATCTTTGTGGTGTTCTCTGCACTTCCTGGACTAGAATGGAAGTTTTCCTGTATAATATCCTGAAGAGTGTTTTCCAGCTTGGATTCATTATCTCTGTCACATTCAGGTACACCTATCAAATGCAGATTAGGTCTTTTCACATAATCCTATATTTCTTGCTTTGTTCATTTCTTTTTATTTACTCTTTTTTCTCTCATCTTGCCTTCTCATTTTATTTCATTGAGTTGATCTTTGGCCTCTGATATCCTTTCTTCTGGTTGGTCAATTCAGCTATTGAAGCCTGTGTATGCTTCATGAAGTTCTCGTGTTGAGTTTTTCAGGTCCGTCAATTTGTTTATGTTCCTCACAAAGCTGTTTATTCTTGTTAGCATTTCATCAAACCATTTTTCAAGGTTCTTAGTTTCTTTGCATTGGGTTAGAACATGATCTTTTAGCTCAGAGAAGTTTCTTATTACCCACCTTCTGAAGCCTGTTTCTGTCAATTCATTAGACTCATTCTCCATCCAGCTTTGTTCTCTTGCTGGTGAGGAGTTGTGATTCCTTGGAGGAGGAGAGGCGTTCTGGTTTTGGGTGTTTTCATCCTTTTTGCACTGGTTTCTTCCCATTTTTGTGTATTTATTTACCTGTGATCTTTGTAGTTGGTGACTTTCAGATGGGGTCTCTGATTGGACATCCTGTTTGTTGATGATGAAGTTATTTCTGTTTCTTAGTTTTTCTTCTGACAGTCAGGGCCCTCTGCTGGAGGATTGTTCGAGGTCCACCCCAGACCCTGCTTGCCGGGGATCACCTGCAGTGGCTGCAGAACAGTAAGGGTTGCTGCCAGTTTCTTCTTCTGCTATCTTTGTCCCAGAAGGATACCTGCCAGATGTCAGTCTGAGCTGTCCTTTATGAGGTGGCTCTTTGGATATACGGGGGTTGGGGAGCTTCTTGAGGAGATAGTCTGTCCTTTATAGGAGCTCACATGCTGAGTTGTGAGCTCCGTTGTTCCATTCAGAGCTGCTGGGAAGGTCTCTTTAAGTCTGTTGCAACAGAACTCATAACCGCCTTTTTTTCTCCAGGTGCTCTGACCCAGGAAGGTAGGGCTTCATTTATAAGTTTCTGTTGTGCTGCCTTTTTTCAGGGATGCCCTGCCCAGTGAGGAGGCAGTGTAGTTACAGTCTGCCAGCAGAGGCATTGCTGAGCTGCTGTGTGAACTTCCCTGCAGTCCTGTTTATGCGGGTATAGTTAGAACTGCCTCAGCAATGGCGGCCTGCCTCTGTAATGGCAGATGCCCCTCCCCCACAGAGCTTGAATGTCCCGGGTTCAGCTCTGCTTGCTGTGAAACTCTCAATCCAGAGAGTTTCAGGTTGCTGGTCTTTGTGGGGGTGGGACTGGCTGAGCCTGATCACCTGGATCCCTGCCTCAGTCCACTTTTTTTTTTCACTGAATGGGTGACTCTGTCTCCCAGGCATTCCAGTCAGCAGTTGAAATGGTGCCTAGATTTGTGTGGAACAGCCGCGCTGGAAATTCGTGGCTTTTTCACCCAGGAATCTCCTGGCCTGGCTCCCCTATTTCAGTTCCCTTTTTATCAGTTGAGCAGGCAGCTGTGTCTCCCAGGCACTCTAGTCACCAGCTGAAACGGTGCCCAGACCCGTGTGTTTTTGTGTGGAGACATGCCATGCTGGAGACCCATAGCGCTCCTCTGCCCGGGAATTTCCTGGTCTGTGGGCAATAAAAATTTGTCTAGAAATGCAGCGACCACTCACCCTCTGCGATCTCTCTGGGAGGTGCAGTCCAGAGCTGCTCCTACTCGGGCATCTTCTGGAAGTCTTGATATAGAATTGGAAATTATTCCCTGATTTCACCTAAGGACAAAAAAGTAGTATATATTAGTTACATTCATATTAAATGAAAGAAGCTGGACTCAGGCAAAAAGAAAGAATAGTATCACTTTTTTCCTGTTCTGTAATTGTCACCTGAGTAAAGGCGAAAACTTTCAAGGTTGCAAAAGATGAAGCTCAAAACAGATACAGTGACACCATCTGACTATCTTAAATGAGGTCAATTCCTGTTGGCCAGGTGAAATATGCTCCACTGCCTGCTGATAAAATCAATAAAACTTACTTGGAATTGTTAAAAGATAAAGGATATGTGGGAAAATTCAGCCCTGGTTTTGAAAAAAGAGTAGGGAGATCGATGTTCCAACCATAAAATATAGGGACTGTTATCAACTCTTGAAAAGTATCATGGACAAGTTGCTAACCTGATTGTGAGAAACAAAAATAATGATGACCATGAGCCAGGACACAGTCACTAAAAATTATGTCAAATTGAACTTATACTTTCTTGACCATTTTAAAATACTATTGATTAGAAGAACAAAGTAGCAAAATATTGGAGAATATATCCCATTATTGATGACAGAGAGAGAACAATAAATAGAATGTTAATAAAGCTGGGTTCATCTGGAACAAATTTCTTAAGGCATGTTATAAGGATCAATGTTTCTGTCAGTGGATTGTGTGGGACTATTAAACACAGAGATGAGGTATGCAACAGGAATGTGGATAAGTACATAACATGCTGAGTAGCAGGCTTGAAATTTTCAGTTTTCAGGAATTTAGAGTAATGACACAAATAGAACATATGTCAGGTTTAGCATTTAGGTATGTGTAAAAAAAACTGGCTTTTGAGTAGACAGAAATTTCAGCTCGAATCAGCAGTCTGACATAGTTATATCAACAATAAAGGTAACTAACTTTCAGTTGTAGAAGAATTTAGGAAGATGATTATCCAACTTGACCCTGAAGAGTACAGTTTGTAAGGACACTTAAATGTCATCTTGCTCAAATTTTTTTATGGTTTGTAGAATCAACCACTCTTCTAATAAGTAGTGTTCCAGTTTCTCGAATATCATAAAAACAGGTCATTCCATTTTATTTACTTAAAAAATGTGAAAAATATCTTATTTTAGGTCCAAATTGATTCGCCTACAACTTGTACCAATTTGATGATATGATTTTGCTTCCTTGAACCACACGAAACAGTCCTAACCAATATTCCATTTGACAATCCTTTAGATAGTTACCTGATAATCACCTCATTATCCTAATCAGATGGTATTTCCTTGCAAAATATACACTATCATGTCAACATCCTCTCTCAACATCTATTAGTATTACTGCTTATTCATGCAACATGCAGTTACTATTTCTAATTGGTGTGCTAGTATCGGTGATAGAAAAAGCAGACTTTTTTCTAAAAGGTGTCAACAAATATTATTGATTCATATTGAGCTTTTTGTCAACTAAAATCTCTAAGGCCCCTTTTGCTTTTTAAGTAATAGCAGTTGCTAAAGGATGTATCACTTACTTTACTCATGCAAATGGCTCTATTCCAAGCACAATTTTTAAAGTAGCAAAGAACCAAATAAAAAGTAAGAAATGGAAACCTTCAAAAGAAACAAGGACATTCAAAGCCTGAGGATAACATGAGCTGATGCCATGACATGACAGGAGATATGTGGTTTATAGGGTACTTGTGTGGAGTCAGCCTTTATAGACCAATATAAATCAGAAAGCAGGAAGAGTGAGTACTGAATAAAGCTGGAACTTTAAAAAGTCTGCTTCCTAGAAAAAGAGAGTCATGAAACTTTGCTAATTGGTGCAAAAAGCAACACTAAGGTTTGCCACCTAGCCAGGCGTCAGTAGGAAAAAAAGTCTTCTGTGAAATTGAACTCAAGACTGCACTGACTTAAGTAAATCATAATTTTCAAATGGAGACAAGTAGCGATAAAAAGATTATAAATAATTCTAAGTGATTATGATAATATAAAAGAAAAGGTGTTTAAACCTAAAATTTCTTGAAATATAAACTGTAGTCAATACAATTGTAAAAATATGCAGATTCAACTACAGATTAGACACAGTTGAAAGTAAAATTAATAAACCAGAAGTTGTATCTGAGAAAGTCATATAGAATGTAGCAAATCAAAATAAACATATTATAAACATATTAGTCAATGAGTAATATGTCTATATCTTTTTTACACATTCATAAAAGATACAATGTATGATGGTTAATTTATGGTGTCAATTTGGATAGCCTACAGTGTTTAATTGCTTGGTTAAACATCAGTCCAGATATTGCTGTGAAGTTTTTTTTTTTAAGATGTGACTAACATTTAAATCAGTACACTTTGAATAAAATAGATCAGCCTCCTTAATATGATTGGACCTCATTCAATCAGCTGAGGCCTTAAGAAAAAATACTGAGGCGCTCCAAAGAAGAAGGAATTCTGCTTCCAGACTATCTTTGGACTCACAAGTAC
This sequence comes from Sapajus apella, assembly GCF_009761245.1. Lineage (NCBI taxonomy): Eukaryota > Metazoa > Chordata > Mammalia > Primates > Cebidae > Sapajus > Sapajus apella. The sequence continues at coordinate 5,009,100 of NW_022436980.1, forward strand.
AACATCAATGCCTGCTAGAATTTTTAGACAGGCATTGGCCTCATCTTCAAATTACAGACTTGCCAGACAGCACAATGGTATGGGTCAATATTTAAAATCATTCCCTCTCTCTCTGCATATATAAATATATGTGCTATTGGTTCTTGTTCTCTGCAAAACCATGACTAATACAAAATAAGAATTCCAAAAATGGTCTAATAGAATTTTCAAAAAAAGAAAATAGATAAAATTGGGAAGAAAAAAATTCAAAATAATAAAGAAAATCTTAAGATTCAAATAGAAAAAGTCAATTTGCAGAATAAATGAAAGCTAATTTGCACAAAGCCACCTTGTAGTGAAACTAAAAATCACCAAAGAAAAAGAGATATTAAAATCAGTCAAACAAAATTAAGACAGAATACCTAAAAAGAAACATTAATTCAGTTCGTATGTCATCAGCAACAATATAGACCAGTAGACAATGAAGTATTACCTTCAATGTGATAAAAGAAAATATTTTTTCTATACTTCTATACCCAACTATATTATTTTATATAATTAGTTAAATTGAGCCTATGTATTTGTATGTGAATAGATACAGAAAAAATTTTAAACTATAGTCTATACCTAGAACATAGAAAGTTTGAAACAAAAGCACCAGGGAAATTTGAATTAAAAAGATATAATAAATAACAAATTCTCAACAGAATCTAATAAATGTGAAGTGAAATGTAACCAAATGAAAACTTTAAATTACATCCAAATAAATTTGTCCAGGTTAAAAAAAAAATACTGACAAATATAAACATAGTGGAAAATTTAATGTACCTTTACTTAAAACTTGTACATGCAAAATACAAAAAAATAAAGTGATCATAAAAAGTATTTTGTTTTGTATTGAGATAGGGTCTTACTCTGTCACCCAGGTTGGAGTATAGTGGCACATTCATGGCTCACTGCAACCCCAGCCTCTGGGACTCATATGATCATACCACCTCAGCCCCCCAAGTAGCTGGGACTACTAGCATGCACCACCATGTCCTGCTAATTTTTAATTTTTGTAGAGACGAGGTCTCACTATAGTGGCCAGCCTGGTCTCAAGCAATCCTCTCACGTTGGTCTTCCAAAGTGCTAGAATCCCAGACGTGAGCCATTGTACCCAGCCTGATATACAGTATGTGAACAACAGAGTTAATGAGCTTAAGTGGATGGTCACTTAGAATGTGACAGAGGGGACAAAAACGGCAGATTATTGGTGGAACAAAATGTCTTTTAGAGTTTAAATTTATGAACATAAAAACTATACTTTCTGGGTTTGCTTAGGTGGATCATTCCTGGGAAACAGTTTCAGTCATCCCATACAGATTTATGATTTGCCTAGGCAAATGCAAAATAAATCTCTATCCACACTTTGCAGTTAACAACTTTTCAATGTCTGGAATGAATGCACTGAACTCCCACAGCAGGTGGGCGTGAGGTGTCCAAAAAAATTAACTACTTTCAGTCATTAGTATCCATGCTATAAGTGTTTAAATCCTGAAGACTTAATTTAGCCATTACCAATTCACCTACAACTATACTATACTCATAAGCATGATTTGCCTCACTGAGGAAATCCAGATTGTAGTTTGGATATTATAGTGCACTGCCCAGATCCCCTTTTCAGGTCAGGGAACTCACTCCCCAGCTACTGCCAATTTTGATATATTACCCTCAACCAATTTCCTGTCTGAACATTGCTTTAAACCAAAGACAGCCACTTGCCTAAATCATATTCCCTCCTTGAGGACAGTCCACAACCAATGATACTCTCATGAAGTATACAAAAACTCCCTGGCCCAAAGGGTGTGTAACTCTGAAAGGCCATTTTAGCTCCAGAGCTTTCATAAGCAAATCTTGGTCTCTGAGACTGTTTTTTGAGGAATCTGACTTTAAAAAAATAGGGTGATTTCTTATGCCTTCAGTGCTCTTTCTTGTGGCATGTGTGCTAGGCTGACCCACACAATCACATGATGACTCCCAGGTGCCAAAATTGCATTAGTACCGTCATTCAGCAGTGTTAAAGAGGACCTGAGACCTGGGACCTAAGAATTTTCCTGCCACATTCTGTAATTTAACTTGGGATTTGGGGAAGGATGTAGTAACTAAAATAGTAGAGTATAATGGAAATGGAGGATAGGGAGAAGAAAGGTGAAATGAAAGGCTGAGAATGTGCTACTTTATTTTCTAGCTATAATTACATTTTCACCTTTCTTTACTAATGTACATCTTTTTGAAGCATTCCTCCTTCCATTTCTTCTCACCTTTCTCCTTACCCCCTTCTTTGCATGTCTCTTCCAACTGTCCAAAAATAGAGGTAGTAGAGCACAGATGTATGAGGTGCAATGCAGGGAACACTATTTATAATCAGCAGGTCTGGATATGTATCTTCACTCTGTCACTTACTGTAAATACATTTTTATATAATATATAGATAGTTTCAAGTAAACTATAAATAAAATTTTAGTCCCTTGGCAGTCAATTCAGATGAGACATTTTTAGTGGAGTAAATATGACTTAGGTCCTCAATCTAACACAGTGGGCAATGGCATTTTCTTTCTAGATACGCGGATGCCTTAGTACTTATGCTAGTTCTAGTGGGCATTATTTTCATAACTCTTCTATTTAGGCCAATCTAAATCCCTTTTAGTAAAACCTTAAGCCTATGGAGAAAATCACTGCTCATTTATCCTTCTCCCGCTTTTCTTCCTATTCTCCTTTTCCAGAAACCTGAATCTCCTTTGGGTTGGTTTAAACATTTTTCCCTCTATACTTTTACTTTTCTTAAAATTATGAGCATTTGGGGCCGGGTGCAGTCACTCATGCCTGTAATCCCAGAACTTTGGGAATCTAAGTTGGGTGGATCATAAGGTCAGGAGTTGGAGAACAGCCTGGCAAGCATGGTGAAACCCCATCTCTACTAAAAATACAAAAAAATTTTATTGTATAGTGGTACACATCTGAAGTCCTAGCTACTTGGGAGGTTGAGGCAGGAGAATTGCTGCAATCCAGGAGGCAGAGGTTGCCATGAGCCGAGATCATGCCATTGCATTCCAGCCAGGTTGACGGAGCAAGACTCCATCTCAAAATATATATGACCATTTCAGAAAATGAATCTCAGATACTTATTTTATCTCTATTAGTTCATATATACCCTTGAGAAGATAAATATTCTGGATAAAGCTTCAAGAATGTTTACTTTGCTGTGAATTGATGACTACATATTGCCTTAAAATATCAATGATGTTTCATTTTGCTGCCATCATATAACAAATATGAATCATATTTTCTAACTTTTTAATTCAGTTTAGCTGATCTAGAGCTTCAGCGGGATTACTGAATGTTAGTTTTTCAAATGGCTTAAGCACTTTATGTTTCTAAGATGATCCAGTCATTCTGGCCAATTCAGAACAAGATTAATCTTCCACCACTATCACTTGGCTGTGTGATCTCATCTCGTTTAAATAATTGTAATAATGAAAATAAATTCAGTTAATGATTTGACTTTCTGTATAAAAAGCAATCATGTGATTGTCCTTTCATGTGTATCTTAAAATATGGCCCCATAAACAAAAACAAGTCTAGTGTTTCTACAAAGATTAATTTTAGAAACACTGTCACCTGGTGGCACATTAGAGTTATTGCACTTGGCTTTTCTTCAAGTTTTTTATGTCCCTGTCTCAAGAAGAATAAATCAACATCTAAGAAATTATATACCACAATCTTAATTTACTAACTGTATTTCAGAGTCAGAACTACACACACCCTTTGTAGCGTGCCATAAGAGTTTAAGACTATAGGACCTAATACCATTTCTCATTTTGAGAAGTCTCACCTAGTGTTCAGGGACCATTTGTATCTCCCCTTTTGTGTCTTTTATCAAATGCATTTGTAACTTGCAGAAATTTGAAGGAAGCTTGGTAACATTTTGGACTGATAAAACCATCTCTGCTTATTGTGCCCCTTTGCGAGTTTGTGAAAAGTACGCCACAAATTCTACAAGAACCACAGACAAGATACTGTAACCCCATAGAAAACTCTGTCTATAGGGACAGCGCTCCCTTCTTTATGCTGAAATGAGTCATGGAGTGCTAGCGAGAGGACAGAAAGCAGTTTGTTGTCTCTTGCTGCATCTTTCTCATTCTCCGAAGCCAGGCACCATGAGAAGCATTATAGGTCTAAAAATAAGTCCCATGTGTGCTGTAATATATTGGTCTGGATATGCCTTTAAGGAAGAAAATAAAGGCCCATAGGTTGACGATGAATGACTTCAGCAATACAACCGTGCAATGAATCTAGCAGCATCTATTTGGCAATTAACTAGCTCATCTGATCAATGAAGACAGCCAATCCAAACATTTCAAATCACTATATCTGCTTTGGGGATGAAGAGATACAGTTAAAATTTTGAAGACAGAAGTCAGTCTTTACCTTATGCTGTGAGATTCATTTATGGCAATAAAAACAGTCATTTGCCAACTTTATTGATGTCATAATGAAGAACGCCAGGTTGGCCTCAGAAACCTTGGTCCACTAACTGATGGCAATTCATGCTTAATGTGAGAACGGAATATTTTGTGGTGTTAAAAGCTTCCTATCAAAGTAAGTATAGAGGCGAAGAGTCATCCTTTCAAAATTGGTCTCATGCGTGCCATGGTGCATAATAGTTGCCCTTTTGTAAGGATCTACTTGGTAAAAGTCAGGATATTACAACTTTCTTTGAATCTTCAGGCCTAAAAATTAAAATGTACTGCTACTTTTTAAATTAGAATTATGAGCAGATTCCTAACAAGGTAAGTTTTCAGCCCTTTAAAGACTCTCCTAATAATGTATATTATATCTACATTATACATATTATGTACATCTATAATATACACATATATTATAGATGTGTATAATGCTCAATGTATAATTTTAGTAGATAGTGCAAACTTATGGATCACTATTATGATCACCATAGTCTCTGATGGATTCTTATTGAAATTGACTCAACAACAACCATAAACAAATTGCTTTGGCTACCACCTACCCATGAATTCAATAATCTTGAACCAAGCCAAAAAAAAAAAAAAAAGTCAATTTGCATAAGGTAAGACTTCAGCAACTACAGCCATTACTCTCTAGAACATATCTTTGGCAATGCATGAAATTAAATTAAATAGAAAACAAGAACATATTGATTTTCTATAAACTAAATACATTCTTCTGAAAGTGTTTTATCTTCACTTCGTGACTGATCCCTCTGCATTGCTACATCTACTGAGACCTCCGGACTAGAACCCACAGCCCCATCCTGAATGTTGCTCCTAGAATCCCAGCAAGAGCCATATTGCCATGGCATCTCTCTGAAAACAATCCCTAAAGGAGACACTGTCCTCACTGCTGAAAAGTTGTATGTTTTCAAATGGAGACCAATTGCATCAATTTTTAGAAAATTGATTAACATTAATTTTTATTTATAAAAATTGTATTTCTACCATTTCTCTAATATTTAAAATAGAAAGTTGATGCCAAATCTTATAACTGAAAGAAGATATCCATAGTTGACTGAGAAACACTTGGATTGAATTATGAATTATATTTTATGTCTTTAATTTTAACACCACTTGTATAGACTAGGAGCTCAATGAATGTTTGTTGAATGACTAAAAGCAATGTAATTTTTAGCTTGTGTGACGTAATAATTTGCAAGCCCCATTGGAATAATTTGATTCTTTACAACTTTGATATACAAAATGTGGTCCTTGCTCATTGCTTGAGAAGTTGTTAGAAATACGGAATCTCAAGACCTACCACTGACCTACTGTACTACAATCTGCTTTTAAACAAGATTCATGGGTGATCTCTATGTGGACAAGACTGCTTCTCTGTAAGACCTACTCCTTTATTAGGCTGATCAGGCTTTTTTTTCCTTAGTTCCTGCCCTTTGAACATATTCTAAGTTTTGATTCCTATGGGATCCTTACCTGAAAAGGGAAGACAGGACCTGTTTATATTAATTGCCAATAGGCAAAAACAAAAACATACCCTCCCCTTTTGTGGGTATTCCTCATCCTTTGATAAAGACATCATTATCTAGGTTAATATCAGCCTTATCTTCTCTAACACAAAGCACAATGGTCTCATCTCTAGAATATAGAATATTTCATTTTATAAGTATTCAAGGTGTTTCTGTCCTGATTCAAACTCTACTAAAGATCAAGCAATAATTTCAGAATAAACTAATTAGCTGCGGCAGCCATAAAAACAAATCAGTTTAAACCTCGTGATTACCCAGCACTTGGGGAGGCTGAGGCAGATGGATCACGAGGTCAAGAGATAGAGACCATCCTGGCCAACATGATAAAACCCCATCTCTACTAAAAATACAAAAATTAGCTCGGCATGGTGGCATGCACCTGTAGTCCCAGCTACTCAGGAGGCTGAGGCAGGAGAATTGTTTGAACCCAGAAGGTGGAGGTAACAGTGAGCCGAGAGCGTGCCACTGCACTCCAGCCTGGCGCCTGGTGACAGAGCGAGACTCTGTCTCAAAAACAAACAAACAAAAAACCTTGTGATTATTTTTCAGCATTAAAATTTATGTTTCACTATTTCTCAAAGGCTGTATATGTTATATGTAAATCCATTGGAATGATAAAGCAAAAAATAGTGTAAGTAGTTTCTTAATTTCCATGTAATGAACCAAAATTTATACTTTTGGTTAGTCTTAGCATCCATGTCACTGGCAAATGAAATGTTTATTACTTGTTTAAAAAAAAAAAAAAGAAAAAGAAAAAAAAGAAAAAACCTCAGTATAGTTTAGTAAATTACATTGGAAGTGTGGAAATAGGTGTGGTGAGTTGAATGATGAGTAAATTACCCCCTTGCAAAGATGTCCACCTAGATCTTCAAAATATAACCGAATTTGGCACAAGAGACTTTTCTGATGTAATTAAGATAGGCATCTCAAAATGAGATTATCCGGGATTAGGGTAGGCCTAATTCAGACCCAATGACAAATGTCTATATAAGAGACAAGGAAAAAAAGAAAAAAAAAAAAGAAGAAGAGAGAGAGAGAGAGACACTGGGAAGAAGGCCACCTGAAGAATCCAGCAGAGATTGGAGTGCTTTGTCTATACACCAGGAACACCAGGAATTGCCAGCTGCTATCAGAAGCCATAAGAGGCAAAGAAGGATTCTTTCCTAGAACTTTTAGAACTTTGCCAAAAGCTTGATTTTGGATTTCTGCTCCTATAATTTTTTCTTAAGAAAATAAATTTCTGTTGTTTTAAGCCACCAAGTTTGTTTTAATTTCTTATGGCAGTCCCTAGGAAACTAATGTAATGAGCTAAATAAATAAATTTATTGTTTAGTGGTGTAGTGACTGAATGAGTGACTTCGACATTATAATATTCTTACTTGGCACCATAGCACCCTTACATTAGTTCACATGTTATCTTCTGATCCTCCTGCAAATGCAGAGACACATACATAGGCACAGAAAGCAAGACACATGGACACACATCAATGAAGACTAAGAAAATAATAAAAAATAGATAAGTGGATAAGAAGAGATGATTCCATCAGGAATTAAAAAAAAATGGCAGAAAAGAGAAAAATAGAGTATATTTAATAAATTTTTTTTGAGACAGAGTTTCGCTCTTGTTACCCAGGCTGGAGTGCAATGGCACAATCTCGGCTCACCGCAACCTCCGCCTCCTGGGTTCAGGCAATTCTCCTGCCTCAGCCTCCTGAGTAGCTGGGATTACAGGCACGCACCACCATGTCCAGCTAATTTTTTGTAGTTTTAGTAGAGACGGGGTTTCACCATGTTGACCAGGATGGTCTCGATCTCTTGACCTCGTGATCCACCCGCCTCGGCCTCCCAAAGTGCTGGGATTACAGGCGTGAGCCACCGCGCCCGGCCTGGTCAAGATTTTTAAAGTAACTTTTGAAACTGTGAGGGCAGACGTTTACAAGAATCAAAGATCTGGAACAGATGTATAAAGGCCAAAACCTTGGCTTATGATACTTGCAATACACAAGCAAATTAATAAACTTAACGCAACAATCACAGATTAACCCAGGACTTTGAAGTCATTAGAGTTATAGCATTTTGTTCTTCTATGATGCCTGGGTTGACCTCTGGTTTGAAAGCCCACTCCACTCTTCCAGGAAGCCTCTCCTGCACTCTTTTACAGCCAAAATGTGGCTTAGAAAGCAGCTATTGGTTTGGCTGAATGAATACCTTTGTGATTGTTCCAAACATGCTCCAATCCCTGGCCAAAGCTACATGATCCAGTAAGATATTACAATTACTGATATATTAGGTGTTTGAAAAAAAACGGGTGGTTTTAAAATAGTTTGTTCTATCTGTGTCACTAATGTGGGTCTTGCCACCTTGTAGCCTCACAAATCAATATCCAAATTCAATGACAAACTTTTTCAAAAGTATAATTCATTAAGCTTTAGTGCTACTTAAGACAAGGACCTTGCTTGTGTGAGGCCATCAAGCATGGGTATTGACTCTCTAGGACATTTTTAAGGCTATTTATATCACAATAATGGCACTTTATTAGCCTCATCAATCAGGAAAGTACAAATTTCACCCTGGAATCAGTCTGCCTGAGCCTGTGGAACAGGGAAGGATGAGAAATTATGGGATGCATTACCTTCAATCTCATTTGAAACTTTGTAATCGAAACAATGGACAAGCACAGTTTATTGCTTTTAAAATAAATGAAGGAGGTACTACTAATGTAATCATGAAAGTTTAGGCTTCTGGTTGTTTTTCCCCTACTTGACAGAGAGTTGGTGGTCAGCCAGCAGTGATTTCTGGTTTCCATGCTTAGTGACATAACACATCTGTCATTTGACCAAGATGAATGTGCTGGTCAGGCAGTAGGGCTGCACCCAGCTTGTAGCAGCAGAGGCCTAGACTAGTGGTTCCTGTCATCTGTGACTTGACTAGTAATACTGTCTTTCACTGGGTCAGGAAAACGCAATCCCATAGTTAACAGTTCAGTCTCCAGAGCCAGACAAAATTGGGCTGGAATTTTCTCATTTGAATAACAAGGTATCTACATCATAGCACAGTTGTGAGAATTAACATATATAATGCTTGTGCATAGTAAGCACTCAGTGAATGCCCTCTATAAACGTTGTTAATTTTAACAGATGTTCACTCCTAGTTGGGTATGTAGGACTGATGTGAAAAGATACATGGATTGTGATGTTTGTAGGAGCATTGACTTTAGTGTCAGAGTTAGACTTGAATCCTAGTGTTGCCACTTACGAGCTGTGAGATCTTGAGTAATAAATTTTCTGAGTTTTAGTTCCCTAAGCTATAAATGGTTATGAACATAATAATGCACCCCTTCAAAGTTGTGAAAACCAAATGGAAAATTCATTTCAGTAATGTATGTTGAGTGCTTTCTATATTCCTGTAGTACCTTACACATCATCAACAGTCCATCAGTAATTTTATATAATCATTGAGAGTCCAGCAACATTTCAAAAAGATGTATCAATGTGGATTCCCAGAGAATTATTAATTTCATACATTTTATACACGTACTAAGCAAATATTTGCTGAGTACCTCCTAGAGGGAGGCACTGGGGATACAGGGAAGAACAAGGCTAGTCAGTTCTCTGTTCGTAGATCTTATGATCTCAATGAAGAAGGGCATGCACTATTATAAAGTAACTAAAACAGGGTGATGTGAAAAAGAGTGATGGGAGGATGGAAAGAGGCCATGTGGTCAGCACAGGCCACTCTGATTTGAACTAAGAAAGAACAGTCAATATAAATATTGATGAAGAATGTGGATGAACACATGAAGCAAGGGAACTGCAAGAGGAAAGTCTCGGAGGCAGCAACAAGCCTGATGAGGAAGGCCAGGGTGCCGAAGCATGGTGAACAACGGATGGGTTGGCTGAATATGAGTTAGAGGTAAGTTTGTGTAAGGACATTGAAAATTATCAGAACAGTCTGGATTTTATTTTAAGTGCACTGGATAGCCACTGGAAGATGTTTGGAGCTGGAGAGACTAGGGATCACACGGTATGATTTTTTTTTAAGGTAATTCTAACAGCTGAGAAAAGATGGCGGTAGTTTATATTTGGGTTACAGAAATGTAAACTAGGGCTGTATCAGTGGAGATGAAGGGAAGTAAATGTAAATGGGCATGGGGTGTATTTTCGCTGTTGGATATGCTGATGAATTTCACAAAGTGAATTTTTAAAAAGAGAAGAATCAAAGATGGCTTGAAAACAGTTTATTTGAGAAAATGTCTTTTTAAACCGATAACTCCTCTCATATTCAGCTTGGACTACATCAATCCAAATGAGACCCCGTCTTGTATTCCAGCTAATATTGTGGCCTATACTTGTCGTGTTCTAGCTCAGTCCAAAGCTTATTCCTCCTACCTAGCTTCTTCAAAAAACCTCTAAGAGACTGGAAACATTCATAAAAGAAAAAAGAGTTGGGAACACCCTAATTGGGAATGAGAACTCACCTTGGATATCATGTTTTGAATTTTACCTGGTGGTATACACTATACTCAGGATTTATTTAAATGATATCATTTAGTTCATTCAAAAATGCTATTAAGTGAAATATAAACTTCATGAAAATAGGATTTTGATTATTTTAATCAAAGTGTAACATAGAACCCTAGAAAAATGCCAGCTATGTGCTCAAAAATGTATGTCAAAATAATTATGTATTTATTATTTCCTCAATTTAAATATGGAAAGAGGCTGGGTCTGTGGCTCATGCCTGTGATCTCAGCACTTCGGGATGCCAAGGCAGGAGGATCACTTGGATATTGGAGATCAAAGCCAGCCTAGGCAACACAGGGAGACTCCATTTCTACCAAAAAATAAATAAATAAAATTAGCCAGACATGGTGGCACACACTTGTGGTCCCAGTTACTTAGAGGCTGAGGTGGGAGGATCACTGGAGCCCAGGAGGTTGAGGGTGCAGTGAGCTGTGATCATGCCACTGAACTGTAGCCAGGTGACAGAGTGAGATCCTACCACAAAAAAAAAACAAAAAAAAAAAAAAAAAAAAAAAAAAAGTAAATGTGGAAAGAGATTCACCAAGTTTAAGCTAACTACTCAAAGTTTTACAGTTGTGTACCTAAGGTAGAATTTGAATTTATTTTCTGTCCTGCCTATAGCTGATTGGACAAGAAGGCGAGTGCTAATCTTTCAAATCTTTATTCTGCAGCTTCCTGTTATGAAAATGTCTATGTTTCCTTCAAATATAGAGAAGAGGCTTGGCTATGTCACAAAACTTGGGTTTAGTGATCTGAAGAGCCATTTATAATCACGATTTCATTCTGTTGTGTCAAACCCTTCCCTATACCTCATTTATAATAACACGGAAGAGGTGTAGGAGATACTGTGAAGACACTGGGACTAGATTGATAGGGAGGAGAGAGGGTCTGTCAGGTGAACATCACAGGGTAATTCAAGCACATGTATTTTGGGACATAGGTCTTCTAACGCCAACATAAACTATAAACTCATTCACAAACCAAGGCATAATTACTAACTGATTAAAATTTTAAAAGTTATTCTAGTTTCAGAGAAATAAAAGTGCTAATTTATTATGAGAGGTAAGAGAGAGAACTAAAGGGAAAAAAGGAGAAAAGAAAAAGGGGACATTTGTTAAGAAAAAAATAAGAGAATACATTGGCTGAGACTACCCGCCACCTTAAAAATTTGTGGAATTTTCGTTAATGAGAAGTTCACAAGAAACATGTTATGTGGCAGAAAATTATATTCTTTCTTTGTATTCAAGTCCTTACAGTGCCTGTTTCACAAAGGAAAGATGAATCAACCTGGCTTATTACAAATAATCCATCAGGGGTGGAACATTGGGAGGAAGGCCACTTGACCTTTTGTATTTTCTTTATCCAGTTTTTATAGCCAAGGGGTGCTGGTTGTGGCTCATAGCTGCTGAGTGTCCTATGGGGAATGGTATGTGCTACCAGGTGAAAGATGCTTGTCTTTCAAGTCCCCTGGGATGTTAATTTGGAGCCAGTTAGACTATTTTGGGTTTTTTTGGGATAGTTCTATAGTTAACATGTTATTGAGTTACAAAAGATTAGAAAAGTAGTTTTCAGTGTATAGCAACGGTTGTTCAAAGGATTCTTGGACTTTGAAACTTGGGAGGCGAGGCCAGGAGCGGTGACTCAGGCTGTAATTCCAGCATTTTGGGAGGATGAGGCAGGCAGATCGCTTGAGGCCAGGATTTCAAGACCAGTCTGGCCAACTTGGTGAAACCCTGTCTCTACTAAAAATACAAAAATTAGCCAGATGTGGTGATGTATGCTTATAATCCCAACTACTCAGGAGGCTGAGGCATGGGAATCACTTGAATCCAGAAGGTGGAGGCTGCAGTAAGTTAAGATTGTACCACTGCACTCCAACCAGGGAGACAGACCAAGACTCCATCTCAAAACAAAAAAGAAAGAAAGAAATTTAGGAGGCTACTGGTATAGGACTCAATCTCTCTCTGTGTTTCGCACGGTTTGTAGGGTGGCTTTATTATTAAGTCCTTTTTTTGGCTACAAGACACGAAAAACTTGACTTAAAGAGCCTAAGCAATTTGGAAACGTATCGGTTTGTATACGTAAAAATAAAAAACGGAGGGTCTCTTTGCAAATGCAGAATGACCACTTTTTATATGCCTTGTTTTACTTGCTTTTCAATTGACGTTCCCTGGGAGACTCTGTGCATGGCCAGAAGATGGCCATACAGCACTCCAGGCCTTGCATCCTCTGGGTTTTAAGTCCCTTGGGGAAGAGTAAGTATCTCTTTCCCAGAAGTCAGTAAAAGTCTCAAACCATCTCATTTTATTTCACATACTCTGATTGGGTAACATGCCTGTCCCTCAACCCATAATACTTCCATTGCTTGGTGGCTCAGCCCTGAGTACCATCCCTGCAGTCAGCAAGGTCTTGGCCAACCTACAAAGATTGAGAATGATGAAAGTGTGGAACCTTAAATGGTTGTTACCTAAAGTGAAGTGAGTCAACTTTGAGTGCCTAAAGAACAACATGTGTTCATTAGAGCAAGACTGCGTAAAAGAAGTAGAAGAATTTGAAAAGGGAGGAGGAGGAGGAAAAAAGGGAAAAGGGGGAAGAAAAATGTTTACATAGATGTGATTTCTGCCTACATATATGTTTAGGATTTCTGGGTAGGTGACCTTTTCAATGTGGAAAAACCTGTAACTACACATTATATTAAAAACTATACTTTCTGTATTTTTAAATTATATTAATAAAGTACTTAAAAATAGGGAGAATGATAATTAAAAAGGAAGAATGGATTAGTTTTGATTCCCATTATCATCATCAAAAAGAGGCCCATATTCAAATTATATTTTCAGTACACTCAATGATGTAGAAAATATTACAAGTATCTCTCATTGTAGCCTTGAGGCCTTTAAAATGACAACATTTGTAACCCATGTTTTTTTATTGAATGCTTGATATTTTTACAATCAGGTATCAGATGTCTGAGGTATGTTTGAAAGGGCAAGCCATCTCATGTAGAAACTTTGGCTACCTACTTTTGTACCTGTACAGTTGAGATTTAAGCAACACAAGCTTTCTATGCATATGTTTATAATCCTTGTCTTTGTATGCTAAATTACCCATCAGCTTCTTGCACTCTTTAATTAGACAAATGACCTTCCAAAGGACTCCAGGGACACAGACAGACAATTTTGTAAATAAGGGGAACAGGTAACGAGGGGATGAGAGAAGGTAGTGGCAGATATATGAAGTAAAGGAAAAGAGAAAGTCAGGTAGGTAGGACAGCCATGAAATGAGCTAGAAAGCATAGTTTTCGGCATAGTTACCTAGAATATTTGTCTCTTTAAAATACTGTCCTTGAAACTATTGAGAGTTTTCCCTGATATGCTTGGAAAAGCTTCTCATCTTTGTTTGGACTCAGCAATAAAAGAATATTGGGCTGCTGTTTTCTGGAATTGGCATCCAGAATGCAGTGAATATTAAAAGTGAGATGGAAAATCCAGTCCCCAAATCACCCTTCAGATAAACACATAAAATCCAGAGTCGAGTACCTCTCTTAAGGCTTTACCTTCCACTGGGCTGACCTCCAGGAAGAGATGGTAAGTCCCCGAAGGGCTGGATGCTTCCCCAACGCCATTCAGGCAGAGCCAGGAGCATTTCCATGGAAACACTGCATATGCTCATATGTGCATATATCCACCTGGCCTTCCTTCTTCCACTGACCAAGCCAAATGAGGCAATTTGTGCTATGGCCACTGGAAGCAGGGCTTGCTTCATTAACGCCGTTATCTTGCTAGCAGTGTAGGGGAAAAGGTGTTCATTTCCTTTAGGGAAAGTGCTTTTCTACTGGGTCCTTGCCAAAGGTCACACTGACAATGTTTTGAGACAAGCTGGGCCATACCCTTCACGTAACTGTGGTGTGTTTTGTGGCCAGATTTCCTTTTTGTAAATAAAATCTTACATAAGCAGAGACCTACTTACCTTGGGAGAGGGGGATGCTATTTACCCAAGGTAGGAAATTGGCAGTATATTATCACAGGGTATTTTCTGAGCAAATATTTAATCAGAACCTCTCCTATTTGTCTTTCTCTGGCCTGAGGATGTTCTATGAAGTGTAGTGCAGTGCCATTTTTATGTTTATGATTTACTCAGAGCTTTGCCACAAGCTGTTGTGTATGCAATAGAAAGTTCAGTATTTCTAATTAAATTGTGCACCTAGTCTATTATCTGACATTCCTCTGTAATGCCAAATAAAAAGTTTTTATTAACACTCCTCATTGAGAAATATCAAGGTCCTATGAATTCACGTTTTATGTTTTTCAAGGGGTATCACAAATGTAATGTAAATATAGTCGCTTTTACATACTCTTGTCATACCATGCACATCTATCTATGAACCCACCAAATCCAGTCTATTTGTGATTTTATATTTTTCAGTAGCCTGAACATTTTTCAATAAATACATAATATAAAAATATAAAATATAAATATTTGTTTTACTTAGGTGATATGTGAATGGCATTGAGCAAAAATATTAGCAACATGTTGTTTCAGAGCTCACGTGAAAGTGAGAATTTTTCTTTTTCTACATTGTGTTCTTATGCTACTTCTTAATCTTAGTTGAAGAAATACACTGAATCTTTTCTCTAAGTTTGCTTATCAAATGGTGGGAACAATGATTCATGCAATTATAATGGTGAAACATTTCAAATATAGTGACAATTGTCACTTAAATGATTTCGTTCTTTGGAATACTGTATTCCAATGTGCAATACAAGTGAGTGGGAGCACAGATATATCCTAGAATTTGTCCATTATGTCATGTGATGCATACCACAATGCAGTTATGGGAGCCATTACCAAGAGAATTTTTTTTGAGGGTGAATAACATGATCAAATCCAGCTAACTTCTCACCCAGGGACATAGGATGGGAATGTGCATGTTTCTAAGCATAAAAGGGAGAAAAAGAGAGAAACCGCTCTACCAACTTCCAAGGACATCACTTTGTCAGGCAAAAGTATGGCTTTTGAAGTCAGAAGCTCAGATGTTTGAATCCCATTGCCACTTCTATCCAACTATGATAAATTTGCTAAATTCTCTGACCATCTTTCTTGTTTTCTTGGAATAAATAAGTGAAGAGATATCTGTAAAAAGGTTTGAACATCATAGTTGTTCAATCAATGTAACTCTTCTTCAACTATGTAATGCTATTGCTAGGGCAACAATTTTACGTCTACCACCACTATTTCCAGGCCCTAGGACATTTCCTAAGATACAGAAACTAGTCCATAAGTATTAATTAATGAATGAATGTTAAAATTTGATAATTATATCCAACCAGCCATTCAAATTAAAAACTCAAACAAACCAATAAAAATACTCCAAGGGTCCTGATCACCTAATTTGGCCTAGTTATGATAATGAAGACAAAACTAAGACTTGAAGAATCTGATGAACAATTAATAGTAAAGATTTTTAAATTTCTATTAGAAATGCTAAGCACTGTGATATATCTTTAAAAATGGTCATTTTAGGATAAATGTTGCTTAAAATTAAATTAACTCTCCTAATGAATAAAAGGCAGAAATACAGAAATGTCCCATTTTTAGGTATCTCCATTATATTAAAAAAGGAAAGTCAAAGGGTTTCATTACTATTTGCCTCATGAGCCAACGTCTCTACAAATATATATACATATATATATATATATATATATTTGTGTGTACATATATATACACATAGATGCATCTACATATATATACACATAAATATATATGTGTACATATATATATATATATATATATGTACAAACACTCAAAAGAAAACATTTGCCTACTCAGCTTTTAGTATTTGTAAAGATACTAATTTTCACTTTGAGAGAAGGTATATTCAAAAGGAACTTTCTTTCTCTCTCTTATTTTTAAATGTGAGTATTTTTGTACTTGTGAATTTGCACATCTTCTGAATATGATTTAAAACTTGCAAATGTACTTTGATAGTATTATTTTGAAAAGGTGTTTGTCTTCTTTTCTCTGTCCTTTCTGTCACCTGTTGGGTGTTCTTGCATTTCACTAAAATGTCTTTACTGCATTAAAGAAAGAACATTAGTTGAATCCTACTATTTGATCAAGATGGGATGTATAGATGGGAAAAGTATATCCACATATTTTAACCAAGACACACATGTGTCACTTGGATGTTATTGTCAATATCCATAGAAAATTATCAAAATAGTCAGTTCCGTCACTACATAATGGAGAATATAAATCAATCTTGTTTGATATACAAATTAATTGAAACTTTATATGGTAAATTAGATAATAAAACCCCATGTACTTTATTAGTGGGAAATTCCTAGCAAATCCTGGAGATGACTACTCTATCATTTGGGTTATTCCTTGTAAATAAACTGCACTAGATCAATCCAGGCATATGAGAATTTTATAGAAATAAATAATTAAGGTCCAAACCAGCAATTCTCATTCTAGTTAGATTTCTATTTTATAAAATACCTTAAATATTTTCAGAGCAGAAGAATTTATTAATGTAATTCCCTCTCACTAGCTGGATTCTTTTGTTTTGTTTTGTTTTAAGACAGAGTTTTGCCCTGGCCCCCCGGCTGGAGAGCAGTGTTATGATCCTTGCTCACTGCAACCGCCACCTCCTGGGGTTCAAGTGATTCTCCTGCCTCAGCCTCCTGAGCAGCTAGGATTACAGGCACGCACCACCATGCCCAGCTAATTTTTTATTTTTTGTAGAGATGGGTTTCATCATATTGGCCAGGCTGGTCTCGAACTCCATGGCCTCAACTGATCTGCCTGCCTTGGCCTTCCAAATTGCTAGGATTACAAATGTGAGCCACTGCCCCTGGCCCCTACCTGGATTCTTAACCCCTTAAGGGATAGACCAAAATTCTATTTATATATGCAAGTAGGCAGCATAGTGCTCTGACTCTGGACATAGGTGCTCAAAAAATAAAAATTAGGGGCATAATCCATAATAAATGTTTCTGTCATTCATCATGTCTTGAATCAACACTCCCTGTTTCCAAGAGAACTTTGGCAAGGGGATGGATATACTCTGGGCATAGCCCATTTACAGCACTCTTGAGAGGGTCTTGTCTTCTGGCCTATCTGCTTCTGTATAACCTTAATGCTCATCAGCTTCACTGTGGTAGCTAGGGTGGTCATGTCTCATACTGATGTGGCTGAGATTCAGGTTGAGTTTACGCACTGCCTACAGAAAATGCTGTCTAACGTCCAGATGTTTTAGCTCCAGGTTTGAGCTTTCCTGTTTGGTCATGGTTTTTCTTTTCATGAAGACAAAAGTTTAGAAGCTTTGGATCAACATATTTGAAGTCCAAAGCTATGTTTATTCCCATCTTCCAAAGTAAAAACCTTTCGCCTGATTCTAGAAGGCTGCAGAAGAATCCTATCTGCAAACGGATATAAAATGCTGAAGCTTAGAAATGAAGACTGACTCCAGATTTCATTATCTATTTCTTCTTAACATATGAAGGAATATTATTTACTATGAAAGAGCAATGAGCCCAGGGACAACCACAAATCTTAATCTAACCCTTACTGTCTTTTCTCTTTTGGTTACTAATTATAAATCATTTTCAGTTTTCGCTGTTGACAGAAAAAAATACCATCAAGTAAACTCTAATTTTTTTTTCTGTATTTTTTTTTATTGAACTGCCCTAGTTTATAAAACCCATTATGAGTAGTGGATTGAAGGTGAGTTCAGAACAAAATTTCTAGGAACCAGTTTACAAAATGCTCTTCCATATCATTGTTTATCCAACTGAAATAGGGACGCTAATAAGCAGTCTGCAGAAAACCAATTCCTATTGAGTTCAGGACAGTCAGTGAGGGCAGTCAAAGAAAAGAGCTGGGAGAGTGTTGGAAAAGGGGAAAAGACAGTCAAAGTAGTACAGGAGAAAAAATGAAGGATACTAACACTGGATGAAACGCTCAACCAGGAAAGAAGGATCACAAGAAATGAACCAAGGAAAGATAAAGAAACGCGCTGAAACGGTGAAGAAAACTTGTGGCAGGGGTGGGGAAACTGCTATGAATAATTAATAACTATGCAAGAGAGAGAAGCAGAGAAAGAGGAAGCTAACAAAATATCCCAAAAGAGACTCTTGCTTTTTGTTGGGAAAAAATATGCACAAAACAGATGAAGTCTTATTCTGTTCCTGTTAAAACTTCATTATATGTTGTTGACATTTCAGAGCTGGCTTTAGATATGAAAATGAATTTGTCACTGTCTTGTTCCCTGTAACAGAAGCCATTCTCTGCTTTCACGTAGGAGAGAGACAACAGGGCTAGGACACCACACGCAATAGGAGTACATCAGCCAAAGATAGAGGTCCCCAGGAAATAAAGGACCCCAAGTGCTGCAGCAAGGAATTTCTTTTCTAACTCTCCTTCTGTCCAAAACCCAAGATCTTAACATTCTTCCTAACACTCTTAGAGGATTTATCCACCCAGAAGAAGCAAAAGCCAGTGAGTTCTTTGCTATGCAAAGGTCAGAGGTGGAGTTTATAAATGAAAACAATACCCTTTGCATGTGTAAAATGAATATTTCTTATAAAACTCCCAAGTATTTATGAGCCCAATTGTGTTTTCTTTTTGAGTGTGTGTGACCATGTCCCTGTCTACAGCAATCTGACTGCGGTAAATGGCTTCATTTCTTTCACTGGATCTTAATTCCACATATTCTGCAGTTTTAAAGTTTAATGGATAATATTCATTCTTCTCCATATTTTTGCATTTTCATTTTGTGTTTTCAAATCTCTCCCGGCCAGAAATATTTTCCCAAACAGTAATTTACTTTTTAAAATATGGTTGGTGGTACAATCAGTCTTTAAAATGTTTTCAAAGTTATTTACATTTTAATGAATTTAAAATGCTTAAATGCTGAGAATAGATATTTAGATTTGGTTTTTCCCAAATGACTTAATGCAAATAAACTTTTCAAAGTTTGAGACAAAGACCACACTTGCATAATTTTTCAAAGACCAGATCAGTGTAAGACAAGAATGTGATAATGTGGTATGATTCTGGGGCAACTCCTCGGAGGCCTGGAGCCCACAGACAATTTTCATGAATGAGAAGCAATGATGTATTTGGTTTCCTGAGGCTATGAGTGGTAGGTCTTCTATTCAAACTAGGCAAATTTCAATGGAAAAAGATTTTTACAACATTTGTGGGCCATCCACAGCTCAAAAAATGAGAAGTACCTCAGCAACTTGGATGGAGTAACTCCATCACCTTTTTGCACATTTGTGGAAAATGCAGTGTGATTCCATTGTTCTTTCTAGATGAAAAGATTGTCTTTTACCACGCATATGAAAAGAATGTTGCATTTGTTGTTTTTCTATCTAGAGAGCTGACCATATTAGATGATAAGGAAATCTTTGCCCCAAAATTATACTCTTATAGTTCCTGAGTGAACAGTCTTTTTATCCACATTATATCTTGATGGTAAGGAAGGCACATATTCTCTTGTTTGAGAGTTGTAATTTTACTGTTTCCTAGTCAATACTCCTTTCTCCAAATCATGCCTTATTATCTGGCACCCAATGAATTAAGTCATCTCAACATTCATGGGACACTGTACAGCATCAAAGCCAAGGCACTTAGCATATACTCCAAAGATGGGTTGAACAAATCTGATTAATATCTACCATGTTAATAAAGTCTTAAGGCAGATAGTAACTTTTTAAATTGAAGATATAGCCATATGAAGCCTAGCATCAAAGGATACTCTTACCCATTTAAAATAAAAAGATAACCCAAGGAACCATTTTTGATTCACAGTGGGTTTTAATGAAAGAAGTGAAGGAAAGAGTGTAGCAATTAAAGCAGAATGGCTTTTGTTCTTCAAGTTCCATAGTCAATTTGTAATTGTTTTTCAACCCCAACTTCCTTCTACATCATCATGTTCTTCATATGGCATAATGTTGCCTATTGTTGAAATCTCATCTAAGTTGAAAAACCTAGACTTTTGTTGCCATTTTTTTTCATATGCATTGTGAGAAGCACAAGTTAAGTTCAGAATATTATGCAGAGTATAAATTGTATCTCTAAACAAAAAATATTCTGGCTGTGGCCCATGACTGGAGGAGGTGTCATGGCCACTTCTAGTGGTTTTGGCCACTTTCCCAAAGCTCCGTATAAGACACAGATCACACATATCCAAATGAGAAGGCAGCTCACTCCACCCTTGGTTATATCTATTTACATGTGGGTAGAAGAGACATGATCAAACGCTAATAATTTACTGCTGGTTTCCTATTATTGATAATATCATGAAAATTGTTTTTATCTTTTTTTGACGATTAAAACAAAAGTAACTTTTTTGACTTTTCTCAATTAGAAAGTAACTCAAAAAAAAAAGCTAGTCTTTCCTCAGTGCCTACAGTTTGTAGTACCTCTTGTGTATCTTTTATTACTATACAGTTATGTATTTTAAACTCTTTCAAAGCCATCATAACCTTCTAAGGGCAGGAAGCACCTCTTCCATGGTTCCCATGGAAACCATAGCTCTTGGCCCAGAGTTTTACCCAAGGTTTCCAGTTACCTGTGATAATATGAGTGAAAGTGAAGACTGAACAAAGGGAGAGAATAGAGGAACTTCTTTCGGCTTCTCAATTGAATGAGGTTGCGATTTTCTGTGGTAAAATTATATGTGTTAAATGTAAGTTGAATCCTAGATAATTTTTTATCACTCGTTAACTAATTTATTTAATAAATATTTAAAGAGCACTCACACAACTTTCTAAGTGATGGGAATGTAAAAGTGAGTTAGACGGACATAATCTTCACACTCACGGAGATTACTTGTAAAGGGGATGGCTGAATGTGAAAAACATACAAAAAAGTACTAACAATAAGTATTGAAGAATGGTAAGTACTATTTAGAAATATAGAGTGACAGGGTGTCTTCTTCAGATAGGGGGTCAGGAAAGACCTTTTGATAAGGTGACATTTAAACTGAGCTTTAGAAAGCGAAAGGGAACCAGCTGTGTAAAGATCAGATCATTCTTGAGAAAATAACCTATTTAAACATCGCTTGGTAATTATCATCAACATATCCTCTATTTGTATGTTTCCATGTGCACATGTATGTATAAATGGGTTTTACTATAGAATGTGTTTGCTTTATTCATGCAGCAGTATATTGGGAACATTTTACCAGCTTATTAAATTTATTTCTACATTAATGATGGCATAGAATTCCATTGATTGCAGATAATATTTTATTAGCCCCTCCTCATTGTTCTCATATTTGTCTTGTCTCCAATGCTTTGATGCCTTGATTTTTACTTTTGTGCAGTCATAGCCTCTAAAAAAAAAGAGTGTATGAAGTAATGAATAGCGCAGACTCTAGAGCAGGGGTATCCAATCTTTTGGCTTCCCTGGGTCACACTGGAAGAATAAATCTCTTGGGCCACATATAAAATACACTAACACTACTGATAGCTGATGAGCTAAAAAAAAAAAAAAATTGCAAAAAAATCTCATAATATTTTAAGAAAGTTTATGAATTTGTGTTGGGCCACATTCATAGCCATCCAGGGCTGCATGTGGCCCACAAGCCATGGGTTGGACAAGCTTGCTCTAGAGCCAGTCTACCCGAGTCTTGACGTGGCTCTACCATTTACTAACAGTGTTACCTTAGGTGAACTGCTTAACCTATCTGTGCTTCAATTTTGCCATCTCTAAAATGGGCATGATAGTAGTACCTACGTCATAAACTTGCTGGTAGGACACTTCACTGAGTTCATTCTTGTATTGCCTCAAGAGAAATGCCAGCTCCCACCTGAGCATATTGATAAATGTGAGCTAAAAATTTCAGGTTCTAGGGAACTTAGTGGAAAATGAAATGTATGTTTCCAACCCAACATTGCCAGTATCCTAATTATGGAAGAAGATTATGATATATTTTTAAAGGTTTATAAGAAAGTTCAGATAAAGTTAAAATTGTGTAGATTAAAAAATATCCCACTATACTCCCCTAGGAACTTATTTAAGAATATACAAATTTTCAGGTCCTGTGATGTTCATGGTTGTATTTTCTGGGAAGGTCAGAAACATTGCAAACCTGTTTCTGGACTTAGTATCTGTATGTTGATAATATGCTTATCTGCTCACTGAGGCCTCAATGCTAAGCAATGATGCAGTATTTCAGTTTAAGTTTTAGGTCTTATAGTAAATAACTATTATTGGGTGGAAAGTTCTGCAGAAAGGCCAGTGAATTCAAGTAATGAGAAAAGTACACACAAATGAAATGTGATTGAGATGAAAAATTGAAGATGTCGGGGCCTTCTCAACTCTAAGCCATCACATTGCCCCTAGTCTGAGTGTTCTTAACCTGGAGTTCCTGTAATGGGCGTCACAGAGTTTGTCATCCACCTAAAATCGTTGACATTCTGTAATCAGAAGGTCACTTGATGAGCACAGAATTAAAGTAAAGGGAGTTAGCAAGAATAGCTAAATGGCTCCTATCCTCCAGTTATGATGATAGCCTGATGTATCCATCAAATTTAGTTTGTTTTACTCAGGGTTTATGAAGAGCTCAAAAAGGCCTGTGATAACCCTTAAAACTCCTAAACCCAAACCCAAACTTTGCATGTGTTTATTGTTTGGAGTTTTTCTAAGTAGAAGGTAAACAGCCATATATACATATATGTATTTGTTTGTTTGTTTGTTTTTGTTTTTTTGAGACCGAGTCTGGCTCTGTCACCCAGGCTGGAGTGCAATGGCGTGATCTTGGCTCACTGCAACCTCCGCCTCCCAGGTTCAAGCGATCCTCCTGCCTCAGCCTCCTGAGTAGCCAAGACTACAGGTGCATGCCACCATGTCTGGCTAATTTTTGTAGCTTTAGTAGAGACAGGATTTCACCGTGTTGGTCGGGCTGGTCTTGAATTCCTGACCTTGTGATCTGCCCATCTCTGCCTCCCAAAGTGCTGGGATTACAGGCATGAGCCACCAGCGCCCAGCCCTTAGTTTTATTTTAAAAGATACCTTGGAATCAAAGTAGATTAAGGACCACTCATCCAGCCTGCTTAACTGCTCCAGAACCTGGGAGTAGTCCTAGCCTTATGTAATTTTTGCTTTGGGAACCTGCTGTCACCTTGACACCCTAGAAACTTGTTCCTCTGACTTCTACTGCAAGTAAAAAATAACTGGGCTCTTGTATTATCCCTGAGTACTGTCCCTCACCCATGAATTTCAGTCTCCCAGAAAAACTGTATTTGTTGACAAAATTCTCAGCCCTTTCCCTTCTCCTTCCCCTTCCCTTCCCTTCCCTTCCTTCTCTTCTACTGACCACAATGCAGAGCCCTTTTAGATTAAGATATTGTGTTCCTTTTTCTTTTTTTTTAGACAAAGAATCCACCAGCCTCAGCCTCCTGAAGTGCTGGAATTACAGGCGTGTGCCACAGCACCCAACCAGAAATTGTATTCTTACAGATTTTGACAATATGTAATATTTGTTCAGCTACAGTTTTATTCCTTACGCCATAAATTAGCTCATGTCTCGCACTGCCAACATACCTTTTACTTATATCTTATTTGAAATTTCTTGGTTATATATGTCTCTCCATATGACTGTGAGCTCCTTGAAAAGCTTTACATGTCTTTATCTATCCTCATTAGCATCTAAATCCATGCCTGAACAAATGTATATTATCTGGCTACCTTATAAAATTTTACTCTAACATTGTCTTTGAAAATATTATGTGGAACATATGACATGGCCTCCTCTTTATAAAGTTAAACTAAAGAAATTACCTTTTTAGCCTTAGTAACTTATGCAAATGATTATGTGTCCATTTTTGTGCTGAATGTCTAGTGCTCTGTTTATAATATCCCTGCTATTAACTGTAGTAGTCATGGCATATATTTTATGTACTATGTTTTATTTTGTCTTTCTTATGGTAATTTTCTCTTTGCTTGTTTCCTTTAGTAAATATTATTTGCATGCAAAGTTAAATCATCTTAAATTCGTTTGGTACAACTTAGGATGTAAACATACATGTACATATATCTACATAGTCATGAATAATTCTATCCCTACCATTTCTATAACAGATAACAATCTTACGGCTATCTAGAAGAATGCAGTTCTAACAGGAGAAAGAAAGACACAATTTTTTAAAAGTTGGTTTTGCTCTTACTTAATCTCTAATTAACTTTTAGGTTGACCTAAGTCCGCAGTCCTCCCTTCTCTGGAATAATGCAATGTGTTACTATCCAAGCCCTGACAAAGTTGCTGTGCAAATAGTACCTCTATAATAGAAATAAAATGTGAAATGGCATATCATAATGTCAGAATATGTAGTTTTATATAAATCTATTACCAAACATTTTGCTATACAAATTTGTGGTCCTCAAACCAGTAGTCTCAACCTCACCCAGACTTACTGAATTGGAATCTGCATTTTAAGAGAACCCCAGGGCATTTGTATGCACATAAAAATTTTGAAAAGCACTGACTTGCATGATCAAATGGATGATAAATTTCATTTTAAATGTTAAAAAAATACAAACTTTATATGAGGGGTGGAAGTTGAATGAAATGTAAAAAATAAAAATTAACTTGAATTTGGATTTGAGTCCTGACTTGGCCTTCTATTTTCATTTATGCAAGATTCAATTAATATTTACCTCCTACTCTTTATCAGGAGCGTATGTGGATGATGTGTATACAAAGATGAGCAGATAGAGCCTCTGGTCTCACAGAGCTAACTCTGTAATCCTGAGCAAATCTGTGGAAACAGGATGGATCTAACACACATCCAATTTTGCGCCCTCCCACCCACCCCCTGCAAAATCTACTAAATTTGCTGTAAAGGGATTTGTTTTTTTCTAAAGACAAATATACAAGAATGGCGACAACAAGAGAGAAGAGCACAGCAAAAACAATTTTGGAAGCTGTAGGGCAGATGGATGAGTAAAACTGACTTAGCAGATGTGAAAATGCTGAAGTGTAAGCCAGTAATGGGAAAAACTGAGAACCAAAGCAATTCATCCCACAAACAGTTCAGGAATTGGCAGCACCAAATACTACGGGAACTAGGGGGAAGGAAGGTTGGGGTTGGGATGGGGAGCAAGTAAAATGAGAGAAATTGTTTGAATGACATTTAAGAGTCAGTTAAATCACTAGATCTTATCCTCTGCCCATGGCTCTGGCTGACTCTTCCTCATTTAGGTTCTCTGGAGAGGGAAAACAGGTCTCTGTACTGGGGGACCCCAGATATAGTTGAAGGTGTGGTACATGACATGTGCATATTAAGTACTAAGACCTTACCCACATCCAACCTCAGCCTTAATTTTCCACTGAGACTACATAGTATTGGCAGCCAGGTTTTTCTCTGTCTACAGAATACTGTAAGACTCTTTTTTGAGAAATATAAGTGACTCAAAAGAAAAATAATCTTAAAAATATATATATGAAATAAATATGAGTCCATACTGACAGTAACTTCATGGTGGATAAAACTGATAAACACTACTGCAGCAAGGTCATCAAGGTCAGAGTCAATAGTGACAAGTTATGTTGATAGTATATACCCTTCTTAATAGAAATAATTAGAATGACAGTTTACTTCTGTGGTTTCCTCCCAAAGACACATAGCCCTAGTCGAAGTGTGAAAAAAAAGAAAAAATTAAACAAATGTCACTAATGAGACATGCCACAAAATACCTGACCACAACTCCTCAAAACTATCAAAGTTATCAAAAACATAAAAAGACTAAGAAGCTGTCACAGCCAAGAGAAGCCTAAAGAGATATAATAACTAATGTGGCATATTGGATGGGATCCTGGAATGAAAAAAGGACATTAAGTAATATATTATGAAAATATAAATAAGGTATGAATGTTACTTAATACGAATGTATCAGTATTAGCCAAGTAATTGTGGCAAATGTAGCATACCAATGTAAGATGCTAATAAGAGGGAGAAATTGACATGGGGTTTATGGGGAACTCTGTGCTGCTTGTAGTTTTTTAGTAAATCTAAAACTGTTCTAAAATAAAGTTTATTTTAAAAATAATACAGAATGAACAGGGGGTGGGGGAATGACAGACACAAGGGTCTCCTGCAATAAATAGCACAGCCAGGTCACCCTGCAGTGAAACCCTTAGCCAAGGAGTCCCACCCATACACTCAGAGTTTCCAGTCATCATTTTTAAAATAATTATACAAGTTGCATTTTATCTTATCATACCAGTATTTTAGATATCACCTTTCTGTGACAGTCCATGTAAGTCGAATGTTTCGATTATCCCTTGCTGCATAAAAAATTACTCAAATCTTAGTGGCTTAAAACCACCACCATTTTGTTGTATCTCAAGATTCAGAAATTTGGACAGAATGTAACTAGGTGATTCTTTTGTTTGACATGGTGTTGACTGAGGTTGCTCCATGCTGTTCAGCCACTTGTCTAGAAGCTTGACACAGGGCTAGTTACAAGCCTGGACTGTTGGCCAGAGAACCTATGCATGGCCTCTGCAGTCTAGTGTCCTCTCAGTAGTCAAACTTTTGATGTGGTTCCTAGTGAATCTTCCAATAACCCACTTACATTTTATTCCTCATTTTAAATATGAATTACACGTGAAGATTTCAAGAGACCTACGGAATACCTCTAACATGAAAGGAACCAACGTTTTATTCTTCACTTTAAATATGAATTGCATATGAAGATTTCCAGAGACCTAAGGAATGCCTCTAACATGAAGAAGCCATTTGCAAATGATAATGACAACTTGAAGTAAAAGAAGGATTTGAGCAGGAGAAAACTTTTAAAAAGTCTTAGACAAGAGAAGATATGGCACCCATGAAATGAGAGGTGTTGGAGGTTACAAACATGATGGTAGACATAAAAAAAAAATAGCCGTAATAATAGTAAAAGCTGAGAAAATGTCTCATGAAATGGAGGCAAAAGAAAAAAAACTAGAAGAAAAAAATATATATTATAGGACCAGTCCAGGAGGTCTACCATCCAATTAATAATAAATACAAGAAAAAAATTAGAAAAAGATATGAGAAGAAATTAACAATGAAATAGTTCGATGAAACTTTCCCGAGCTGAATATGAGTTTTCAAGTTTAAAGGATTGAAAGGGGTGGAAGTCGCTCCACCTCAAGGCATTTCAGCATAAAATTTCATAACAGTGAGATAAGGAATA
Organism: Sapajus apella; assembly: GCF_009761245.1. Classification (NCBI taxonomy): domain Eukaryota; kingdom Metazoa; phylum Chordata; class Mammalia; order Primates; family Cebidae; genus Sapajus; species Sapajus apella. The sequence goes on from NW_022436980.1 coordinate 5,036,859, forward strand.
GAACCAAAATAAAATCTAAGTAGGAGGGGGGAAAAAAGTCAGATTCAAAGGACCAGAAATCATTTTGGACTTCTCAGTAGCAACACTGGCATTTAGAATTCAATGGAAAAGTATCTTCAAAATTATATAGGAAAATGCTTTTTAATTTAGGGTTCTCAACAAAGTTAATTTTTTTTGCCTTCACTTTTAGTTGATAGACACAAAATTCATAAAATAACTTTAATCTCACAAATCTTAAGAAGTCAATGGAGGATGTTTTCTACCAAAGTAATGAAATAAACATAAAAAAGCAATGGGCAAGAGAAGAAAGGAGACCGAACACAAGACAGAGGTAAAGAGAGATTCCAGGATTATAGCCCTCTGCACATATAGAGAGCAAACAGTTCAGAACAGACTAGATTCCATTCTCAGTACTTCCATTCATTGACTAGAATTCCTTGACCGAGTAACTGACCTATCTGTAACTCAGTTTTCTATTCTGGAAAATGGGAGTCATCAGGGTACCTACATTACATAGGTTGTTGTAACAAGAATTAAACCTGACAACACATGTAAATATATTTGAGCTATGCCGGGCACAAAATAGATGCTCAGCAAACATTGGCCGTTACCATTTATTATTAAAGTCCCTTTCAACTTTGCTATGTCTTCATTCTGTGTTGAAAGTAATGCAAATGGCCAGGTACAGTGGCTCACACCTGTAATTCCAGCACTTTGGGAGGTCGAGGTGAGTATATCAACTGAAGTCAGGAGTTTGAGACCAGCCTGGCCAATATGGTGAAACCCTGTCTTTACTAAAAATACAAAAATTAGCTGGGCATGTGGCAGGCACCTGTAATCCCAGCTACTAGAGAGGCTGAGGCACGAGAATCACTTGAACCTAGGAGGCAGAACTTGCAGTGAGCTGAAATTGTGCCACTGCACTCCAGCCTAGACAACAAGAACAAAACTCCACCTCAAAAAAAAAAAAAAAAAAAAAAAAGAAAGTAATGCAAATGTATTGGTTTATTTCAAGAAAAGTATTAAGTTCCTCAAATGTAAGCCACATTCAGTTTTCATTTTATAATTTCATAAACCTTGAGCTAGATGAAAAATTCCATTTGAAGTGTTTCCAAAAACCTATAAAACCTTCAAATAATTATAAAAAGATGAAAAATAAGCAAAACAGTTCCTTCCACTTCATAAAATACTATTGAAAAGCATCTACATTTGCAAATTATTCTAGATTCGAAGAGCTGCCATACTTGACTATTAACCTAGTGGCATAAAAGGAAAACATTCTAAAATGTAGGGGACTTTGCATCCCTCTGACATAATAGCTGAAGTAAATGGACAAGGAATGTGAGATTTCTGACGTTATGACTTACATGAAGGAATATCCAAAGTGTAGGCAGACCTATTAGAGCCTACAAACTACCCAAGGGATTCACTTTCAGTGCTTTTCATTGTGAGATTTATTTGGTGGATACCACAAGATTATAAATGTTAATAATACTATGGTGAGTGTTTTATGAAATCGATGTTAGTATTTCTCTTAAATATGTGAGTGTAAAAAGTAGTACTACTGCTTTCTTAAGTGTCCGATTTTACTACATCTCAGGATTTTGTTATGCCCAGGGTTCCCTGGTTTTCTAATAGCAGTCCCTAAGTCCCCAGGAAAAAAAAAGAAAAATGCATTTCTGGAATGCACATATTTTGTGAAATAAAGGATAATATAATGAATTAGCCCTTGTTCATTATACAACACAAATAAGAATAAAAACTCCCCTTTTTCTTTTTCCTCCCATCCCATGCATTGCCTAGGACGACTCTGGACACTGCTCCCAGCCCATTATTCCCCAGGGTAAGCTAGCTCAGATAGCTTTGTGATACACGATGTGAAAAACCAAAGGCACCAGATAGTTACCAAAACGTGCTTAACAGACTGTTGCAATAAGGATATTCATTAGTGAAGATCACCTCACAGGAAAGGAAAGGAGTATGAGGTGCTATAAGGACAGTGAGTCATTGGCGTCTATAGGAGTTATGAGGAAGGATTGAGACAGGTCTTTTCTGATGTTATATGAGGGCACTGGGGTCCTTTGGTTGCTTAGCCATTTTCTGGAACACAAAAGGGTGGGGATTTCTTAACCACCTTTGATTCCTGGAAGCACGGGGCTTAAAGTTCAACATTTTCAACGTAGTCTTTTACTATTTCCATGTCTCCCATTTAGAAGTTCAACTCAGTAAATCAGGCTTCAATCAGTGTTTTTATCCTCCGAGTGAGTATTCCCGAGACCCTCTTCATTGCTCTTTGTAGCTTGCAATTATTGATCCACTCTTTTCAGAAAAAAAGCAGTTTCATATCCATTCTTTATCATTCTGTTTTTGTAAGTAGTAAATATAATAGTATCACTAATAATCAAAACTATAGCGATGACAGTATCAGCAGTAGTCTATAACAAATATCATAAAGTATAGGGCAAAGCTATTTCTAAATCTCTAAACTTCTCTCCTGAACATTATTCGCTGATCCCTTCAAGTTTGTTGTTTTACAGAGGATGGAAGGTAGGGTGTGACTTGAGGTAAAGAGAGAGAATAACTTAACATTGCCAAATACAAACATTCTTATTCTTTTTTTTCTATATCTTCTACTTAAAAAAAAAATCTGAATGTCTATTAGCAAATTTTCTTTGGCTTTTCATGTCATCAATTTTTACATGATTCTTTAGTGGGTGCCCTCAGCCACTCTCTTGCTCTCTTCACTTCCTTCTCACTGTTTCTCACACTGAGGTTGTATATGCACCCTTCTCTCTGCCTCGTATTTCTCTTATGCTTCCCTTACTTATTATTTGTAGACATCGCTCTGTCTTTTTCCATCTGTCTGAATCTATACAAAAACAAAAGGGAGTACTGGAATTCCAAAAGCTTGAACTCATTAGTACTTAAGAGAATAGTTTGCAGTCTCCTGTCAGAGCCATAGAATTATCAGGGATATGTCTATAGCACTGAGATTCAAATTTAAAATGTGAAGGGTAAATTCATGGCAGCTAGAGGTATTGTGGGGAAGGCTAACCGAGGCATTTGTGAGAAGTTTCCCTGAAGAGACAGCATAGTTAATTCCCCTAACTGTTTTCTTTTCATACTAAACTTGCTCCCCCACTTCCTTGTCAGTTATTGGTAATTCTCAGGAGATCCTAAACCTGCCTTGTGGATTCCACCAGATCCAGTCTTTGCAGTTGCACACTTCCTAGGCTGGTTCCAATGCTACCAAAATCTTTGAGATGTGTCTGTGCCATGGACAAAAAGAGCCATCTATTAAAATCCCGAAGGACTGAGTAGGGATTGTAACGTCTAATTGTTAAATGAATGATTCTTTTTCAGATTGTAAGTGATTCTAATTTATAGATCATTTATTCGTTTTATTATCATAGTCATTTGCAAGCTCATTGCCCATCTCCACACCCTTCCTTTGAGTTCTAGAAAAAGGATGTACTAGCTGGCTATGTTACACTATGTAGCCAGGCTGAATTCTGTTCTCTCTTATCCCACCCTCTATCATATATATGTGTCCTTTCATAAAGTTGCATGCAACTGTATTCTTTATTATTAAAAGTGTGATTGGTTTTAATTAGTTGCACTCCTAAGACACACATTTCTAAGGAGAATCCCTGTACTAATCTTGAACTTCCACACTAAAAGCATTTTTAGGGCTCTAAATTCTGTTATAGCTATTTAGCATTCCAGGTTAGAATTAAACTTTCAGTTTTGTTATTCAGTTAGGAAGCCTTACCCCTGTGAGAAGACAGGCCTCATCAAGAACACATGACTTCTGTCCAGGTAAATCCCATTGAGTAATTGTCTTTCACATGCTGGTGAAGGAGCTGTCCTCCATTATCTAAACCTTCTGTTGTCTCCCCACTATTGCCTCTGAAAATTCAGTGCAGGCTAGTAGAAGCAGAGAGGCTTCCACGTGCCTCCAACTTGTGGCTAGGGTACCCTTGATTTATTCCACCGTCGATTACAGGGACCATCTTAACCTTGTTGAGAACATTTTAAAACGGCTAGTTAATATATCTCTTTCATTAGAAAACTTTTGTCAGAAGAGCAGTGAAAAGGGAGTAAGTGTCATTAGCCAAATTAATTGATAAATTAGCAGAATTATTGGAACAGAAAAGAAACATAGTCTTGCAAATCTGTGCAATATTATACTAAACAAATTTTTCATAACCTATGGCAAAAAAAAATGAGTGTTAAAATGGGGAGAAGAAAGGAAAAGGAATAGAATAGACTGCTAAGATGATACACCATATCTACTTTTGCATAGAGTATGATAAATCTAAGCTTCAAAAATAAAGACATTTTGAAATTAACATTTATTAAGTGATTCTAAATAAACCTTTGAACACTAATGACATTGATGGAAATGAAGAATTAACTCATGTCTCAGTGAAAATTTATGAACCCATGAGTATCAGGAAATGCCTTCTGTTAGGCACCTATCAGAGGGAATAAAACTTACTATTGATCAAAGGCAGCCATTTACTACCTGTGTTACCATTTCTCAATGACAGTGCCTGTTTGGCTGTCCAGCAGTCCAGAGCCAACTGTCCTCTAGCTAACTCCAAGACTGTTTCTATTGACAGTGACCAGATCTGGCAGTCAGCAGCCCGCCGGACAACTGGGAGGTCTTTGCGGCAGTTAGTCCTTTCACATCATGCTTCTACTGTGTGGCTGGAACAGTCTCAAAAAACTGGCTGGCAGTGTTTGTTTCTTTATCCCAGACTGTGTATCACCAGCTGTGGCAGTTTGTTTTTTTCCTAGTAAAACTAAAAACTATCTCTTCTGTATCTCTTCTGTAGCCAAGAGTTCTATAAATGCTTTCATCATGCTAATTATCCTATACCCCAGTCAAACTTGCAAAATCTTTTAGCATATAGCAGGCTCTTCTAGGAGAGTGCTTGCTGATGGTCAAACACATTTTCTGCCCTGTATTTGACACTGGTGGCTGCTATGAAAGTGCCAAAGCAATAGTTCTCTTCCACTGCTACGCTTCTTCCGTGGCTGTATGTTTTATGAGGATGACAGGTACAAGTGTGTGTGGTAAGTCTAGAAAAATTCTGGTTTATAATATATCGTTATTAACTTTTCATCTGACAGACAAGGAATTTCTGTAAGGTCTTTTTGTGTAGTTTTTGGTCGCCTGTGAGCACCATCTCCTAAAGAGTAGAGTGAGCAGCATGAGTATTATGAAGTAATATGAGAGAAATTGCATTTCCCAATTTTAGAGAGATATGAAGTAGTTCACAACCATGTGAGTGGTTGGCAAAGGATCATACTGTTAGAAACATATTATTTTCTACAATATCTTCGTCCTGTGCAACCCTGGTATCTGACCTTTTATGTTGTTTTAAAATAGATGATTTGGGCAAAAATGATATAATAGAAAGGGTCAGTTAATATTTGGGGCAAGGTTGTTAATCTCTTCGGATCTATCTTTATCGTAATATTAGATTTGTCCCTGATAGACAAAGTCTGGATGAGCTGCGTGAAAGAATATGAAGTGCAAACCTGCTTTGCTTTGTTGGCTTGTTGAGTGTTTTTTTCTAACATTGCCTTGGGCAGGTTTGCATCTAACAGCATTAGCCTCCCAGAAACACTCTACTACACAATGGAGGGTGTTCTTCGCTTATTCATTGCTTGGGGCTAACAGGCTGAGCTGTTTTGCATTGAATATGTATCTTTTGATCTCACTTTCTGTTACTCTCAGCATTTTGTTGCTGTTAAGAGCTGGTGATTAGGACAAATCAGTAAGTGAAAACTGCCAGAAAGTTTTGAAAATATGAGATTGGACTCTGGCCAGTGTTCACACTGAGTTCTGTGTGGGCCACAGAGACCCTGTGTAGAACTCAGTGATGGGGAAAGAAATCTACTGGGCTCACTTAGAGAAAGCTTTCTACTTAATAAACGACACATGCTTTGCCCACTTGTGCTCTGATTCTGTCCTTTCAGGGCAGATTTCATAAAGTTTCTATTTTGTTACCCTCAGTCACAGTATTCTGTGATTCAGGTGTTATACAGAGGTAGAATGATCAAGCAGAATTTTTATTTTTGAAATTATCTTTAGAGAGTTTTTATTGAATACCCGTAGGATTTTTGTGCACTCAAGTCATTACTACACTGATATCCTTAGAACAAATAAATTAGGGACTCTGACTTCCTTAATTTTACAGTCTAGCAGAGGTATAATTTTAACGTGAAGCATCATGTGACATGGCACAAGGTCTTACTTAGACCGAAGAAAGTTTATAAAGATTAAGGGACTCACATTGCCTAAGAGCAAAAAGGGAAAGATACATAAATATGCCATTTTCTTACATTGACTCATGTCCTCAAAGCAAAGAGTATAGCAAAAAGAGAGAGAGAGAGAGACAGACAGACAGACAGGATGAAGGGAAGTGACACAGAACACATGAACAAAAATTTATGATATATACAGTCTTTTTTTTTTTTTTTTTTTTTTTTTTTTTGAGGAGTCTCACTCTGTTGCCCAGGCTAGAGTGCAGTGGCTTAATCTTGGCTCACTGCAACCTCTGCCTCCGAGGTTCAAGTGATTCTCATGTCTCAGTCTCCAAGTAGCAGGGACTACAGTCACATGCCAACATGTCTTGCTAATTTTTGTATTTTTAGTAGAGACGGAGTTTTGCCATGTTGCCCAGGCTGATCTCAAACCTCTGGCCTCAAGTGATCTGCCTACCTGGGCCTCTGAAAGTGTTGGGATTACAGGTGTGAGCCACTTTGTATTATATCATTATATTCTGGTACCAGGACAGAATATAATTAATATAGTAAAGAAACTAGATAATCTACCTCTGGCTAAAGCTATACACATCAATATTCTTGAAGTTTAAATATAAGGACATATGTTGATGAGCTAGAGTAGTAACTTCCTTTGGTAAGGTTTTTTTTGGGGAAAATACTGTAATTGAGGATAAGAAAATAAGGACTTTAAGAAATATCTTCTTAGAGTGTGATAAAGAGCAAGGTATAAAGGACAATAATATATTATTATTTATTTGACTGAGCTAAGCTCAGCTTACTTAAAATATTTTGTTAAAACTCACTGTATTAGTCTGATTTCTTCAGAGAAACAAAACCAATGGAAGATAGATAGGTAGATAAGTAGGTAGGTAGGTAGATAAAATTTTTAAATGACTTGCATGATTATGGAAGCTGGGAAGTCCCCAAATCTATAGTCAGTAAACTGAAGACTCAGGAGAGCCATAGTGCAAATGTAATTTCAGTTCAAGTCCAAGTGTGAAGGCAGAAGACTAAGGTCCTAGCTTGATGGCAGGTAATGAGAGATAATTCTTTCTTACTTAGCCTTTTATTCTATTCAGGCCTTCAATGGATTAGGTGAGGCCCACCCACATTTGGGAAGTTCAGTCTGCTTTCTCAGTCTACCAATTCAAATGTTAATCTCATCCAGAAACACCCTCACAGACACAACCAGAAATAATGTTTAAAAAAATGTCTAAGTACCACTTAGCCCAGTCAGTTTGACAAATAAACTTAATCTCATTCTAAGTCTTTTCTTTTGCCTATTTCAGATTGCAGATTCAGGCATGATATACAGAATTCTGAGATTATGCTTTATAATAATTCAAGAAAATGTAGGACAATATTTACCAAAATTAAGGAATGAAATATAGTTTTATCTAAGTAATTACAGTGCCTCTGTTGACTGAAAGAATCTGGACTGCCTAAATTTTAGTTGCCTCCCAGACAAAGGATCAGTAGAGAAAATTCCACTCTATGTATCTCTTTATCAACCCTCCTGTTTTTCTTCTTGATCATATTATGACCTTAAAGGAAAAAATAATTGCTAATTTCACAGTGAAATCGAGAAAGAAAAAATTTTAAAGTTCTGTGAGACCAAATTAACCTGCTTCAATAGATCAGTGAGAAAACTGATTATGATATAATCACAAGCCCTCTATAAACTCATAGGTGGTTAGTCCTCAGTGTGACATCTGAGTGTGGATTAAAAAATGTTTATTGGGATCCTTAAGTATAAGCCTCTAAGGCAAGAGACACTAACAAAAGATAATACAGAAGTTCATAATTAAGTCTACCAAATAGAGAAGGGGCACCGATATACTAGGAATCAGTTTTTGTTTTTGCTTTTAAGCATATTTTTGAAACTTATTTGAGTTATGAAGTTTCCCCTGCATATATTTATTTTTAATTTACTGTTTAGATGATAAGATTTGTTAAAGAATATAAAATTACGGCTAGACAAGGGGAATAAGTTCTAGCACATTCTATACCACTGTAGGATGACTAGAGTTAATAATGTATCATTTCAAAGAGCTAAAAGAAGGTTATTGAATCTTCTCAACACAAAGAAATGACAAATGTTTTCAGATGATGGATATGTTAGTTGCTCTGATCTGAGTACTATACATTATATGGATTGAAACATCACATGTAATGAATTTGCACAATGATTATATGTCAATTAAAAAATTTTAAGAGTGGCAAAAAATTCACTTTCACATATCTATTATAGTATAACATAGATGTATCATATCATCATTTTTCTAGACCTAGAGGAGTAGAGAAAATGATAGGAGCAAATATTAGGAAATAAGATACCTGGTTTAGGTAAGAAAAACATTTTTTGTACTGTCACAACTTCTCCACTTCCAAAACCACTTGGAATAGTAAGTTTCTTTCACCTTCAAGATATGTCAGAGTGGGGACATTCTTATGAATGTGAGATGAGAGGCAAAAGACTCTCGTATATTCATTCATCCATTCAGTAATTATCTGGAAACTTTTCTGTGTAAGGCACTTTGACAGGCAATAGAGATGCAAAAGTTGAGAAGACACGGTTTTGGCCCACTCTTAAAATAGCGATGAAAGGCAGGAAAACAAAGACTTGAAATGCTAGCATAAGCTGAGAATCAACTAGGGAAACTGGAAAGAATGAATCACAGAGAAGGGCACATCTGAGAGAGATTTTGTATAGTAAGCAGGAGCTTGCCAAACAAGACATTTTAGATAAAAAGGAAAAACCAGAGTAGAAAGAGCGAGACTGAAGTCTTAATAAAGCATAAAACTCAAAGCAAAACGAGTATAACGTCAAGAGATCAGACTGGAAAGCTAGGTTAAATGAATTGATGTTTTACTAATCTATTTGGATTTGTACATGTAAAAAGACCACAAGCATTTAAATAAGATGAGTACATGATCAACTTTATGTACATTCCCGTCTCTATGAAAGGCAAATGGAATAGCTGTGGTTAAAGGGAAACAGCATTGCAGACCAAAACACCAGTTGGAAGTCTACGTAGTGATGCTGGTAACAAATGACAAGGCCCTGAACAATGGCAGTGGAAGTGATGATGGAGAGTAGAGGCCAATTTATGAAAATCCCAAAGGTGGTATGTGCTAAATTTTTTTAAAATAATTAAAAATATTAGTAAAAAATGTAAAATGTGGCTACATAAGAGACATGAAGATAAAGAAGGAAATAAGAATAACTCAGGCAGGCGTGGTGGCTCATATCTGTAATCCCAGCACTTTGTGAGGCCGAGGCATGCAGATCGCTTTGGGTCAGGAGTTCAAGACCAGCCTGGCCAACATGGTGAAACCCTGTCTCTACGAAAAATACAAATATTAGCCAGGCATGGTGGCACACCTGTAATCCCCAGCTATTTCAGAGGCTGAGGTGGGAGAATCATTAGAGCCTGGTAGGCAGAGGTTGCAGTGAGCCAAGATCGTGCCATTGCACTCCAGCCCAAGCAACAGAGTTTAGGGTTTGGTGTACTCTAAACCCACTCCCCCCACCAAAAAAAAATAATAATTCTGTGGATACTAGCTTAAATTTATAGATGAATTACAGTTCATCTAACTGCTAACAGAATTTAGAAGAAGAACCAGAGTAAAGTAGAAGATGACGAATTTCAGCTCAGGACATGTTGAATTTGAGGTACCTTCAAATATCTACATGGAGCAGCTGAGTATCCCGTTTTAGATTTCAATCATATTAAGTGTAATTAAAGCCAAAACTGTATTAGGAGTGCTCTGTGAGGTCAGGAGAAAAGAAAAGTACAATCCTGGAGAAAAACGATATATAAAAACGTGCATGGAGAGAGGAGACAATTATGGAAACTGAGAAATTGTGAGAGGAAGAGAAACAAGAAAATGAAGACTGGGTAGTAACTGGTGTTAAAAGCTTTGAAGAGGTTACATAGGACAAATACTTCAGATAAGTTCATTGGATGTGACAACCAGTGGACCATCACCATCATTTTAAGAGTGGTCGTGATAGAGCCAGACAAAGGTGACTCATCCTTATGGAGATTGGACATAGTAATTACTCAATATAATCCCTGCTGGTAGTCGGGTCAGGTTTCTGCAGAATATTAAGATTTCAACAAAATTTCTGGTGCCGTGTCAAGAGATCTTGATTGTAAAATGTGATAATTAACCCAGGAAAAATAAAGGAACAATTTCAAAACAACACTTCATTGATACCATTTGATTCAGCTCTTTCCCTCCTTTCACTTAATAGTCATATTTTGGGAGTCACTGTGAGGGAAAATGCCTCTTCTTTAACATAATTTCAAAGTCATACTAGCCCAGGGACAGAGCGGGTGAGAAGGTGGTGTACAACTCCTCTGAGGCTAAAGAGATGGTACTTTTGAATCATAGGGTTCTTCTTAGAATTCAAAGTGTGACCTTCATCCTGAAGCATCTAAGCTTTCTCTTTAATTCAGACTGGTGTGAAATTTCAAAGAACTTATATGTTGAATGTAGTAGTACAAGGGGGTGAAGGCCTTTGACTTCTTTCTCCCAAAACCAGATACCAGTTACCCCCTTCACCTCCATCGCCTTACTGCCATTATTGCTGTATGTAGGTTGGAGATTGTAGTGCAATCATTCTCAGCTTTCTAAGTTTGAGTAGGCTGAGTTTCTTAGAAAAGCTCTCCCACATGGGCTTTCATTTCAAACTCATCAGCTCTTGCTTTTATTCCCATTCTTCTAAAGCTCTTTTTGATCTTCCAGCTCCAGCTCCCATTTACAACCTGATGTTGATCTGTTCAAGAAAAACAGGCCTCCAGCAAAAGGGAGGGAGAAAAAAACTTCTTTGGGGAGAGAAAGAAGAAAAACACACACACACACACACACACACACACACACACACACACACACACACACACACACACACACACACACACACACTGGTTGTCATACAAAGATGAGTCCTGCTTACACCATTGTCCTTTGGAAGACAATGCTGAAGAAAATAAATAATTTTGGAAATAGAAAAAATAGGAGGTGAGGTGGGGGAAAGTGTGTGATGGAAAAGCAAACATGGAAGCCACAAAAATCCTTATGATTATAATTCTCCATGTGAGAAGTGTCTTTGTAATATACACGCATCCATCAGTGATCTAGTGGCTTCTTGTCATCTGGGGAAGGAGACCACTACATTTCCTTTGTCTGTGATAGATCTGTTTGATTATATCTCCTACAGTTGCAGCTACTGGAGTCCCATTTCACATTTGTTTACACAAAATACATTTTTTTTTTAAGACGAGTTTTGCTCGTCGCCCAGGTTGGAGTACAGTGGCACAGTCTCAGCTCACTGCAACCTCCGCCTCCTGGGTCAAGTGATTCTCAGTTCTCCTGCCTCAGCCTCCTGAGTAGCTAGGATTACAGGTGTGCACCACCACGCCCAGCTAATTTTTGTATTTTTAGTATAGACGGAGTTTCACCACATTGGCCAGGCTGGTCTTAAATTCCTGACCTCAGATGATCCACCTGCCTTGGCCTCCCAAAGTGCTGAGGTAACAGGTATGAGCCATAGAGCTTGGCCCACAAAATACATTTTGAAAATAAAGACTTCTGGCCAGATGTGGTGGCTCATACCTGTAATCCCAACACTTTGGGAGGCCGAGGTGGGTGGATCACCTGAGGTCATGAGTTCAAGACCAGCCTGACCAACATAATAAAACCCCATCTCACCTAAAAGTACAAAATTAGCCAGATGTGGTGGTGCATAACTGAAATCCCAGCTACTTTGGAGGCTGAGGAAGGAGAATTGCTTGAACTCGGGAGGCAGAGTTTACAGTGGGCTATCATGCCATTGCACACTTAAGCATGGGCAACAAAAACAAAACTATATGTGAAAAAAATAAAAAGACTTCTTTTGCTCTTCACATGCATCTGCCTTTATCTTTGTCTCTTTTACCTCTACCTCTACCAGGGAAGACAAATCAGACAGTAGAGCCATTTTCTAATGGTAGCCCTGATAGACAGTCTCATTATTTACTTATGTATTTATATATTTATTATGTGTTAACTTCGTTATAGCATACATGCTATATCTATTAATTATCATGTCTTAGAGGGCATAATTTGATCTGAGTTATATCTAAATGCATGTAATATAATGAGTCATATTATAATATGGTTCTGACCCAATGATAACATTTACATAATGGTATATATGACAAGACTATAAAGTAAGCAGCTGGGTTTTCAAGTGAGCCTTGTGGAAAACAGTCTCCTGACTTAACAGCCATGCCTCATACATCAGAATGCTCATGCTAACTGCATTGTGGTTTATTGCAAGTGCTTTTATTTCTCCTTACTGCTGGAATGAGATAAAGAATAAACCTATATGGAAAAGACCACTTTTTTTTGTTCTAGAACTTAGCATGCTTTGGTATTTACTTTGTAATGATGCAGAGGTAACACAATTTTCTTCAAATAGCTGAGGAATTGTTTTTAATTGCATAGTGAGTGAGGTTTTTAACTACAAATCTGAGCCAGAATTCCAAGATGAATTTTACTCTTTCAAAGGTACAATCAAAGGCAGTTTTTTCTGTTTCTAAATGAGAGGGATTTTTCACAGAGAACAAAGACTCATAGGGAAAATCAAAACAAAAGCAAGATTTAAAGTTGTTTCTCATCCTCTCTCATATAGGGAGGAAAGAGGAGAATTTGTAGTTCAAAAGAGAGGAAAAAGTTATAGATTCTTGCTACTTTAGTGAGCATATAATTGCCACTCACTCACTCACTGAGGAGGCAGAATAGGCCTTGTTCTTTCACCTGAGAGTCCTCAAAGCATAGGGTATTCTTCATCCAATTCAGGAGGAACCCCAATTCAGCCAGCAGATCTCAGGGGATTACAAAGCACAGCATGGGCCTCTATTTCAGCTATCCTGGAGAAACAGCCATGTATGAGTTCTGCCTTTTATGGAACTAAGTGGATCTGGTTGAAAGAGATGAGATTATTAAGGCCTGAGCTGCCTATGCACAGGTATCCCAAAAATCTTTTCAAAGTGTTCCAGAAATGGCATTAGAGCCTCATTTTATACCACTGCACGATAACCATGCTGCATCATCCTGCTTTTGATTTAAATTATGTGGGTGATAAGAGACTGATTCCTTACCAGAGGGGACCAAGGGGCTATCAGATACAAAAGAGCCCAGATACAAAAGAGAAACATCCTTTTAGGTGTTTCCCTGAAAATGCTTATTAATAAGCAAGGATTGGATTGAGCCACAATATCTGGGAGTTGCTACATTTAGCCCAAAAATGGGGTTTCTACAGAATGAATGATCAAGATTTGGATTTTGGAAGAATATGGAAACAACAATCTATCAGGATCTTTCAGAGCTCACTGTGTACTCTAAATATATCCTATTTAATAATCACAACTATCTGAGGAAGTAGCTATACTCCTGTGTTGCAGAAGAAAAACCCTGAAGCTTTTTGAAAATATTGGACACATTAGGTCCAGGCACGGCTCTATGTGTTTTCTAAAAACCCTTTCAAACATTAGTAGTGCCAAACAAGGTAGATATTATTATCATCTTTGTTTTATAGCTTAGGAAACATAGCCACAGAGAGGATAAACAAATGTCCCAAAACCACAGAGCAAGTATGTGATAAAGCTAGAATTTAGAGCAGAAAATTGGCTTTGCAGGCTGAACCCATCACCACCCCACCACGCTGCCTTTCTTTGCTAAGTAACTTGCTTAAAGCTACTAAACTACTGAGCCCATAATTTTTCCACTTCACCACTGACAAAATAAGGAAGAATTTTGAGTTGTGGTCTGATTAAGAAGAGAATGAATTATTTTCTGACATGATTCAAACTCTTGGAAAGATCCTAGAAGAACTATTTCCAACTACTTATAAATGGACGGATTCTAACTCCAGCTGTGAGTGGGATAGAAATCAGTTCTCTCCTGGTCTCAGTCTCAATATTTATCTCTTTTTAGAATTTATGTCTTCTATTTTCCCATTTGCTTCTTCTATGTCAATGTAGACATGGCACAGTTGATGTGACAACAATAGGAATGTAGATGCTCCTAGAAGAGACAGTTTGTTGAGACACACTCAAGGCTTAGTTGGGTGGTCCTGTTCCTTTTCCATCCACCCTTCTCTTAACCTCTACCATCTGCATGGATATGAATCTATGCTTCCTCAAAAAGATGATTCTGAAATTTAGTCATGCATGTATCATATAAAACAATGCACATATGACTGGACAAGGCGTTCCTTAGTGATAATAAGAGACAAAAAGCATGTCTGTGGAGGCCTTTTAATTGCTCCAGGCATGGCACAGCCTATCTGGGTTTTGCCATTTCCCATGCTGAACTTTTTGCACTTTCAGATGATCATTGTAATAAGTGGTAGCCCAATCACAGAAAGGGTGCTTTCCCAGTAAAGCACATGTGAATAACTAATAAAAGTTGAGAATTTAGAGAAACACATGATTGATCTGAGAGCCTGGGTAATAATATATATATTTAGTGGGTGTCATCACACTCCAAAATATAAAGAAATTCATTTTTTAATGTGACTCAAAGAAATCAATGTTTTTCCTTTAGTTACCTCTCTTATATGACTGTTTTCTTTTTATATACTGTCCTTTACAATGAGAGACCAGGAACATAAGCATATATATGGCTTTGTGTTTTATGAAATGATTCTATGTACCTCGCCTCATTTGATTTAAAGAGCTATCCTGAGAATAGTTCTAAGAGGTTGAAGAGGTATTGTTAGCCCCATTTTACTTACGAAAAAACTAAGATACACAAAAGTTAAATTACTTATCTGTGTTCCAATAGTAAATAGGCTGCAAGGCTGGAACTAAAATCAGCCTCTTCAGGGGCTAAACTGTTTTTTACACTAGCATGCCATCAGCAATATACAGATTTTGGAATAATTGTGGCCAGTAATTTACATGAATCTAGTTCCTGTGGGTTTACCACCTCTGTGTTCTACTACCTTGGTGTTCGTAGTCTCCCCTGAACATCCATTACTACTTCTGTGTGTGCATGTACACATGTACCTGCAGCCATTTGCACAAGAATATCCACAAAGAAGCAAGAGTGAGGGTAGACAATCTGATCATGTAGATGCGATGCTGTCACAGTGTTAACTGGTCTACAATTCGGTGTCAATCTAGAGAAGTCAACCATTACCAAACTAAGATTAGGGTCTGGGTCAAAGGGATGAAGATGAGGCAAACAGACATGCACAAGAGCAAGAGAATGATTCCAAGAGAGCAGACAGGGATCCAATCAGACGTCAAGTGTGAAAAGAACTAAAGCTGGGAGCAAGGAAGCTAAGGAGCTGAAGCTTTTAGTTGCAGCAAAGGCTAACAGGGCTCATGACTGTTAGCAGTGAATTCCCACAGTTCTTTTTTTATTTCTAATTGAGTCTAATCTTAGAAAATGCTAATGAAGCAAAGATGATCCAAAATGATTGATGACTTAAAATTCCTTAAATTTGGCTTTTAACTAACTTGGTATTTATTTTTTTTGATGTGTTTGCATAGTTGTTGGAATTCATTATACTTAAAATAATGTTATAAAACCAGACTAAGGACTTCTGACTCAGGAGAATCTGGGATATTTTCATACTTTATTCCATTCTCTGCTTAGAATTTTTCTGATTCCACATTTTAATGCTGGGAATATATAGCATCACTTCCCAGACCAATTATCTTTCCTTCTAGAGTGAAATGATTCTATGATAGTTTTGCTGATTCACTAAGGGTTTTATTTGTAGGATTGAAGTTACAAAGCAAATAGCATCAAAATAACATTCTTGAAGACATCCTTCCCATCCACATCTTGAGTCTTTCCACATCTTACAAAAGAGGGAGATTCACAAATGTGAAAAATAATAAAGGTCAATGAAAACATTTTCAGATGAACAAAGGTTAATTTTTTTTAAAAATCCATGTTTCTCCAACTGATTCTCCTTTACTTATGCTGGGTATTATAAAACAATTATATCATTTTATAATTATGAAACTAAAATGAAACAACAATAGGGGCATGATTAACTACTAACTTATGGACATTAACTATTAACTTATAACCAGAGCCTCACAAGGCCTCATTGTGCCTTTGTCATGAACTTTGCTGGTGACAATTAAAGACGAGGAGAACAGACATGCACAAGAGCAAGAGAATGATGCCAAGAGAGCAGACAGGGATCCAACCAGAGGTCAAGTGTGAAAAGAACTGAAGTTGGGAGCAAGGAAGCTAAGGAGCTGAAGCTTTTAGTTGCAGCAAAGGCTAACAGCGTAAATTCGGAAGCATAACCCTATGAAAAAACACTACTGCACTTTAGATATTTGCTCTATGCTTCTGGATATGTAAAGCAAGAGACAGAGGTCTATATCTGGGTATTTCAACCTCGATCCTGTCAACATTTTTGATAAGATACATCTTTGTGATGGAGGCTGTCCAAGGCCTTACAGGATGCTTAGCAACACCCCTGGCCTCTACCTACTAGAAACCAGTAGCAACACCTCCTCCCTAGTTCTAACAACCAAAAAACGTTTCCAGATATTGCCAATATCATCTAGGGGCACAAATTGCCTTCACTTTGGAACTTCTTATCTGACTGTTCTTTCTGAAGAAGCAAATAGATTTCTCTCACCCATCCAGTCACTCTGCTCCCAGACTCTGCAATGTAAAAATATGAGTATACTTAATTGGTGAGAGATTACATAAAATATATTTATTTGTTATCAGTAAATAAATACCAGATTATACCCTTGAGAAACGAAGGAAATTTATGTAGGCTAAGTCTGGATAAATTTGAATACTAAGTTGGTATTTTTTTAGCAGCCACTTACGGTTGTTAAATATGAAATGTGTCAGCAACTGGACAGGTTTAATATCTGGTAGATATGCATCAATTACATCATGGATATCTTGTCAGTAAATACACTATTAAGTAATCTAATGGTACAAACTGAATTTAGCATTTCTTTTCTACCTCCAATTATATTCATTATTTTAGAAGCATAACCCCCATCCTTGTGGAACGTTACTAGAATTGTCAATGTACCTGTTTGTATAAGTCTGCATAATAGACTCGGTGTAAAGTGTTTGAAGAAATTCAATGCTTAAGATTTATATGGCTGCATTGATTTTTTGTGACTGTTTTATGGAATCAAATATACTGAACAGGGAAGATAAAAATTTGTGTGCTTGCCTTTTCTATTTTTTCTAAAGATGATTTTTTAAAAATCATAGGTTTATAGTTGAGGTAGGTAATCCATCTGATTCGAGGTTCATGGTTAACATGAGCAACCTACTAAGCACTTATTTAGTAAGTTATATTTATTTTTCACAGTTTTTCACATGCAATATAGATCATTTAGTTCCTAGAGATAATCTTTCTTCATAGTGGACACAGGAACACACTTTTTCTCTCCTTTACATTCATTTTAATACCACACTCAATAATTCTCTTTGAATTTCCCTTTATATCTAATAACTTTAATTATTTCTTAAGAAATGTTAAAAGAGTTATCCATCTTTACTGTACCTATTAGACAATTAATGAATATTTTATAGTTGACCAAATGTAATTTGGTAAATTAAATTCAGTTCGTTTATTCAACATTTCAGCATGTATCTACTACGCACATGGTATATTTAGGTTGCTAGGCTCATTGAGAGCTCCAGAGGTGAATCACAAGAAGGTCACTGTCTCAATAAGTTTATGAGAAAAGGTGAGTGCAAATAACTCTAAGCAATGTGAAGTATGATAAGGTCATAAAAAGGAAGTTTTAAGAAGGTTACACTAATGAGAGAAGATTTTCTGGAGAGGTGGCACTTTGTAGCATATGTCCATGTCCTCAGCTGCCATCCATAAAACCCACCCAAAGTGGAAGGATGTTCTCTGATCCTTTCCTCGTGGCACTAACATCCACTGTCATTAGGATCCAATTCATTCTAAACCTGGGAATTATTTGCAATGTCATGTGTTCCTCAAGACAACAGTCTATTAAAACAACAAATAACACTAACAGGTTTTTGAAATCCATCTCTTCACATTTTTCTTGCTTTAGCACAGGTTGATTTTGGAGATAAAATCATTAGGTATAAAGTTTAGAACTAAATTGTGGCAACATTCTAGGTAAGTGATAATTCATTATTATCACATTATAATGGCATGGCCCGAGAATTCTCATTTACTCCACAGGCCTGCCTAATGAACATTTGAGCCAACATAATCAGAGATGCAAGCCCATGGTGCTTATTGGTGAGTCAGTGAATTTTGGGAACCGGGGTCTATATTTATATCAGCATTTCTTATTTCACTATAGCCGGGTGGTCTGTCAGTACACTGTATGACTGGTTATTCTCTCTTAATAAAATAGATAGAGCTCCACAAATTAAAATGACTGATTTTGGTTTACTATCTTTCCTTTTCTTTCTTTCTATTTTTGTTTTTTATTTTTTTAGAAGCAAGGTCTCACTCTGTTGCCGACGCTGGAGTGCAGTGATGTGATCATAGCTCACTCCTTGAACCCCTGAGTTCAAGTGATCCTCCTGCCTCCAGTCTCCCAAAGAGCTGGGATTACAGGCATGAGCCACCATGCCTGGTCCTACCATCTTTGTTATGTGTACTTTTTTAATGATTAAAACTAGTTGCCACCTTAAATTAACATTTTAAAATAAAGAAAATATTTAGTTCTGAAATTGCATTATTCCTTTACCCACTTTTTATTAAGAAAGTTTTAGTCACATTGTAGAAGGATTATTTTCTAGTTTATAGAGCTAATATATTTATTTTGCAACTATTGAGTACATAAAAAGGAACCCCAAAAGATCTGGAAAAGTGGTTTCCATTTTAAAAATACTATACTGTATTGTGTTCTGGTGCTTGAAGTTGGGTTAACCATCTGAGTTAGTAAAAAGTATATATGTATTTTAATATACTATATACTTGTTTGTCAGTAAAAGATGAATTTTAAAAATAAATATGGATAAAACCCAAAGTAAAAAATAAGGTGCCATGTAAACTGTCGTAACAAAATTTACAGATAATACATTGTTTTATAGATGAACTTTTATGCCTCTGTCAATTTTGCTGAAATAGTCAAATACTTCTTTATAAGAAAGATCTGAACACCCTCAAAGAATAATATGGAATAGTGATCTGTATGATTTTAACTTTTCCATGAATGAAAATTGCTAAAATGACAAAGGACCATAAAGTCCCAACTTAGAAACTTTACCTTATGTTGTTAAGGAAATCTGTCCAATTTATTTGTGGATTCTATAGGACTTGGGATGGGGACGTGAAATATAGGTTATCAAATGTCCTGTATCTGCATGTGTGACCCAGTTAGTTCACAAGACAGGTATTTATTAAGTACCTGTTTTATCCCAGATTAGTTATTGGTGGTATCCAAATGAACAAGGTAAAAAATTGCTGTTTTTATTTGATTCACAGGCCATATTTATGTAAACCATATTATATAGTATTTTTTTTATTTCAAAGTGGAGAGATTGGAGCCATATTTGGGGCTAAGAGGCATTCACAATACATCTATAATGTAGCAAATCTGGCCATTCTTGTGTTAAGCTGTGCAGATGAGAAACATGCACAGGGAAAACTGATAGAAGATTCAAAACACATTTACATGGGTAAATTTCTATTCTTCTTGTTAGAATAAACATGGTAAATCTACATTTAGCAATTTCATTAATGGCCTTGAGTAAGACAGCAAACAGCCTATTAATTAATTCATCAATGACTTTAAATTCAGAGGTGCTGCAAACATCACCATGGACAGAGAAATGATGCCACAAGAGAGGAGAAAAGAAAAAGGAAAACTGAGTCTGGAATGAAGCAGAAAGCATTCATGAAGTTAGCTTGGTGCTCATGATAAAAGGCCTCCAAATTATTAAACACATAATTTACACTCAATAATATCTGCATGGCAGAGAAGCACATACTGGGAAATGGAGATATCAAATGATACCTAAATCTAGTTATGTTTATGAAAACAAATAGGTAAAGAAATAAAGTAAGACCTGTGTATCTTGGCACCCAACTTATTAAGTCAAATTCTTACTCAAGGGTCAGGCATCGTGGTTCATGACTATAATCCCAGTGCTTAAGGAGGCCAAGTTGAGAAGATCACTTGAGCGTAGCCTGGTGAACACAGCAAGACCCCATCTCTAAAAAAATTGTTTTCAAATTAGCTAGTCCTGGTGGCATACACCTATAATCCTAGCTACTTAGGAGGCTGAAGCATGAGGATTGCTTGAGCCCAGTAGTTCAAGGCTGCAGTAAGCTATGATCAGGCCACTGTACTCCAGCCTTGGTGACTGAACAAGAACCTGTATCAAAAAAAAAAAAAAAATTATCCCTCTAAAAGAAATATACAATTCACTTAAAATTAATAAGGAGGTCTTTGTATTATACCATAGATGAGGTATTTAAAAATACTTAGCTTTCCTTTTTCATGTAAGACACACAGTTGGCCTCTGCATTCCTATATGGACAGCCTATGGGTTATGCATCAATTTTCTGTCTATGTTTAGTTGTTTTGACCTGAGAGAAAAGCTGGATTTTACTTGGTTTAGAAAATACAGGGGAACGGGGTGTCTTAATTGTCCTGCTGTGGTGTTCATGGATCTTTCTGTTCATTCCCTTCTGCCCCAGAGTGTGAGCAGCTGGCTTTCCAGCTGTGAACAGGATTTGGGACATCTCCCTGTGGGGTAGACATAAATCTTGCCACAGGGATGCAGACAGAAGGTTTTTTGTTTTTGTTTTCTGCTAGATTATTCCATTGCAAGACTCTTGCTGGAACTGAAGGAGAAAACCATACTCACCAAAAAGTATTTACCCCTCTTTCACTAATGCATGTTCTTTGCCTCTTTATTTCAAATTTCAGAAAGAGACCCTTTTACGTTTAAGCAGTAATTCAAATAAGCATTATTTCTTTACCTTTTTTAATCTATTGGTCTGTGAACTACAAAATTAGTTTCTTCGTCTTTGTTAAGATTGCGTGCATTCAGTGTGACAAGAAATGCTGGTAGCAACCTAACTTGCCACCAAACAAGCTTATGCCTTCAGCAGCTGTAACCAAACTTATGCTACATGATGTTTGCTTTGATTTCCTTGTCATAACACCTATCCCCTTATGCCTGAATCTGCTCACACAATTTTCACTCCTAGAAGTGAGCATTCCAAACTTGTAGGGATTAGAAGTAAACTCAGAAATCTAGTCTAATTCCTATAACGATGGAGTATAACTAATCTATCATTACAGAATTACTATAGGAAATACTTTATAAAGAGTAAACACAGCTCAAGATAGAGTAAAAGTGCCACGATATCCATTGTATAATTCTCAAAATTACATAAACAGATGGAGTTCTGTGTGAATGGCCTTTTCCTAAACAAGAAGATGATAATCCAGTGGGAAGTCAATACTAATTCAACTTTGCCTTCATTACTCATACTCTCATTGTTTATTGCTGAACTGAGTCCAATATGATGACATCCATCCACTGGATGGTAATTAGATCTTAAAAGAAATAGTGAAAATTCTAAGGACTCCAAGAAATGGCATGGCAATAATTCATTCTACGTATAATTATTTTTCTTGTTTGGACTTGTTGAGTCTGCTTGCCTAGAGAAGAAATGCAGAAATAGTTGTTGTTAAGCACTAATATTGTTACTCTGCTCTGTCAGGTGTGTTGTAGAAGACAAGAACTCAAAGGTGGCCTGGTTGAACCGTTCTGGCATCATTTTTGCTGGACATGACAAGTGGTCTCTGGACCCACGGGTTGAGCTGGAGAAACGCCATTCTCTGGAATACAGCCTCCGAATCCAGAAGGTGGATGTCTATGATGAGGGTTCCTACACTTGCTCAGTTCAGACACAGCATGAGCCCAAGACCTCCCAAGTTTACTTGATCGTACAAGGTAAGGAAAGTGTGGGAAACAAGAGCAGTAAGAAAGAGGTGGGATTTGCAGAGTAATAATGTACAAAGTATTTGTAGAGGCCTTTATGAAAAGAAATATTTTCAAAGATACTATTGCTCTTAAGCATCAATTTTCTGTCTAGAAAGAGTCTTAAAATGAGAGGACCAAAAATAATATAGAGGAGATACTCCTGTTACTGTGAGCCAGTGCCATTGGAGAAAATGTTTTCACCAAGCACTGAGTGTGAAAACATACAGCAAAAGCCACAGCTGATGGAACAAGGTAAATCAGGGATACCAGAACACATAGGATGCTTAGAGCCATATGAAGTATACTTTTCCACTCAATTAAGTACCAGATGCTTTGCTGAGTTGAAGAAAGTTTGGGTTTATCCGTCCTCACCCTGAAGATCATCACTAATTATCTTTCTTTTATGATAGCAAAATTCTTCTGGAAAAATAAAATTTTCCAGAGGACTTTTAAATTTTTTCAGCAGTCCAGGTTTCTGTGTGGTTTGTATCTCTACTAATGACAAGTTACTGGTGATCAAATCCAGTGACAACGATCTGCAAAGTCATTGGGGACAATTTGCTTCTAGATCGGGGTTTCCAAGGGCATATCTGAGTCATAGTTTTATGGCATAAAAATCCTAAATGGCATTCACATGCCCCCAAACTATTGCTCTGTTGGATTTCTTCCCTTATAATTGCAGAATGAGAACAAAGCTGATCAGCTGCACAATTTTATTGCAAGTGAAGTCCAACCACCAGCAGTTTCAATGTATCTATCAGGAAAGATCTAAGCACTAACAAGCATTAGGGCTGTGTTCATGTATTCTTGATTTATAATTTTATGTAAATTTAATGCAAATTAGGCATGGCCCTAGGGCTCCTGTCAAGGTTCCAATGCAGTCAGTGGTGTGGCAAAGTTTGACTGTAGCTTCTATTAATATGTTATGGAATTGATTATTGCAACATTTAAATTATTGCTTTCCCAACTCCTCTGATTAATAGATTGAAACTGGAATAAAATACATCAGAGACTGCCTGGTGCAAGGGTGTTTTAGTCATGTGACCTCTATTTTGGTCCATTTGCAATGGCCGACAGCTTCATTTTATTGCTTGTGAAAAGCATGTCTAGTAGCTTGCAAAGTTCCAATCACAGTCAAAGCATAAGATGTTTTTCTTTTAGCTTAGTAGAGAGGACTTAAGCTCCATTACAAGAGTGACACCAGGGTATGGATCTTAGGCAACCTATTTAAATTTGTAAACGTAACCAGAAATACATTAATATGTCAAAGGTTAATTTACCAACTCCCTCAAAACAAATACAAGCACACATTTATTCACACACACACATATACACACACACATCAAAACAAAATAAAAAATTCTACTAAATTCAATGGCAGAAGGGGAGATAACTAGTTTACTTAGGACCCCTTAGAACAGATTTTACCTACTGATCAGTTATTGAGATTATCTCATGATTTTTCTTCTTTGATTTTTGAGGTAAGATTGTTTATTCATATATTTCTTTATAATGGATTATGCCTGAAAAAAATTGCTTGATTATGATATTTCTATACAATTTTAGCTTTATGACCTTTGATGTCACTAAAAAGCCACTAGAGACTGTAACTAGTAATTGTGTATTGTCCCATTCTGAATAAATTTGACAATCTGAGCATTATATCCCTTGGTTTCTAGATGAACAAACAGAAGTTTATTAAATTTAGATTTCTTGCTCAAGGTCACAAGACAGTGCAGAGAATAGTTGAGTGCCAAGCAGATCTAGAAACCTAAAGCACTTTTCACTGGAATGGAGATTTTTGGGTTTTTGTTTTTATGCCATTACTTTAAAGATTAATTTAAGGATTTATAATTAAGAATTTATATTTAAGTCTGAGCTCTTAGCACCAAATGTCCCATGTTCCTCTTCTTTTTCTTATTTACTTTGGATTCTTAAGCTACAAACA
The DNA here is from genome assembly GCF_009761245.1 of Sapajus apella. NCBI lineage: Eukaryota > Metazoa > Chordata > Mammalia > Primates > Cebidae > Sapajus > Sapajus apella. The sequence continues at coordinate 5,061,103 of NW_022436980.1, forward strand.
TGACCATCTCTCAAGGGTTAGAACTAAAACTATGTTAGATACTGCATGTACCTTCCTGACATGGCAGTGCAAGTGAAATTAAATGTAACTTAAGGGTTGGAGAAGAACCTACTAAGTGCCAAGTACTGTTTATCTACTGTTATCTACTGTCTCATTTAATTCTAGTAATATTATTTTTAAGTAGATATTTATCACTTTATTTTATGTATGTGCAAAAGCTTAAAGTTCAGAGATAGGAAGGAGCCTGCCCAAGGCTCTCTGATGGCTTAGGACAGGGTTTTAAACCCACATTTGTCTGATTAAAGGTATTATTGTATTTTGTTCCCAGCCACATTGTTTTGACAGAAAAAATCAGCAACAAAGCTTGTACTTACAAGGGGGATGAAGAAAGCATGGTCTCTTCCTTAAGCCTGAATCACCAAGGGAAGTTTTCGGACAGTTTCATACATGTTAGATAATTTGATCTCAAGCACCAGATGGCTGAATCACATCACCTTGGGGCATTCAGCCTTTTGACCATCAGAGGTTCCATCCATTCACACTGTTCCCATTAATTTCTACTCCATTCTTTAACTCCACATTGTTTCCATCACATCAAAGATATTACTAATAGGAATGACTGACATCTCCCTTTTCCCTAACCTCACGGCATCTTTCTTTAGATCTAAGATACTTTTGATTTTTTATGTGCTGCCTCGATCACCCTCCATGGTTTCTGAAAATACAGTTCAACTAATCATTATGTAAATGCTATATTCCTTTTCCTTACACAATAGTGAGGCCACCCTGAGCTCAAAGGTGCTACGAGATATCACTAAAGAATAGCAGTTTAGAAGGTGGGTTCTGCAGAGTTGCATTGCATGATTCAAATCTGTTTTCATTCTTGCTATTTAAATATACTGTGGGGGTAAACCACTTAATTTCTCTAAGGCTCAGTTTTGTCATAAGGAAAATGTACATAAAACTAACATTTTAAATCCTCCTAAATTTATTTTAGGGATTAAATTAGATGATCTGTTAAACTTCTAGTCCAGTGTCTGGAGATTGTATTTTCTTACCCAGTAGGTTAATGATGATGTTGATAACAACAGTGTTGATGATGATAACAATATAGTGTTGATGATACCATGATGTTGCTGGTGCTCCAGTGTTTCCATAAAGCTCACTCCCATCCTAAGGTGCTACCCAGAGTCTAACAGATGCCTTTACTCATTGCCTATAATTCTTGTAGTAGGCTCTTTCAGTTTTTATTTTGGGTCCCTCTAGCCTATATTTTCAGCTGTCCTTTTCCTTAGCATCCAGTTTTCAGCTTTACTTCCTTAGGATTCTAGAGAGCTTCCTTTTTAAATAGTTATTTTAGGTTTGGGGGTACACAGATAAACACGTCATGGGGGTTTGTTGTACATATTGTTACAACACCCAGGTATTAAGCTCAGTACCCGACAGTTATCTTTTTTTATCCTCTCTCTCCTCCCACCCTCCACCCTCAAATAGACCTCAGTGTCGGTTGCTTCCTTCTCTGTGTTCATAAGTTCTTATCTTTTAGCTCCCACTTATAAGTTAAAGCATATGGTTTTTGGTTTTTTGTTACTGCATTAGTTTGCTAAGGATGATAGCCTCTAGCTCCACCTGTGTATTTGAAAAAGACATGATCTTTTTTTTTTTTTTTTTATGGCTGCATAGTATTTCATGGTATATATATACCACACTTCCTTTATCCAGTCTGCCATTGATGGCACTTAGGTTGATTCCGTGTTGTTGCTATTGTGAACACTGCTGCAATGAACATTCACAGCATTCTACCATAGATAGCTTCTTAAACTAACATTTCTAGATATGATTCTTGCATAGCCTTCAGCAAGGCAACATGTTGGTTTACTATGCTTGGCAAAATGCAGATTCTGGAGAACCACATCCAGAACAATGGAATCAGAATTTCTAAAAATGGAACCTAAACTTCGAATCATTATGCTCTGCAGGTGATTCAGATGCACACATACAAAAATCAAGAACTACTATTCTAAGGATCTAAGCAATCAGTGAGAGGCATTTACTGCTGCCTGCCTGCTCATTTTCCTATATGACATTGAATCAAATTATATATAAAATTCTACAGAGCAGGTACCTAGAGCCTTATAATTGTAAAAAATCTAAAATATCTGTGGACTCATCAAAAACATAATCATATGTGCTTGAGCCCGGGGAATACTGGGTCCAAGAGCTATGGTATTTGTTTTAAATGTTACATTAAAAACTTCCATGTGTGTGTGAATACAAAGGAAATCCTGACATGACAACATTTTTAACTGTGAATCTTATTTTTAAATATCCCGTTCACCATACTTTACAACACATCTTTTATCATATTTTCAATTTATGTATTGCCTAATTGTTAAGTTGGTACCAATAATAGAGCGGTCATTTTTAGGCTGAATCTTTTGCTCCCATTTTTATACTATTCTAATTTGGTTAATGTTGCTTTTAAAATAGCCTAATCTGCAAATACTAATATTGGAGATGATTTTTTTAACATTTTGAAGTTTTAAAATGTATTTCTAAATAAAGACTTAAATTTCACTGTAGTATTAAATAGAATCCCATACATTTTTCTCCATACTGACTTGAATCACACATATGGCTTATGGGACTCTATCCATTAGTTGCCAGAAAATTTTTATTGCATAATTACTTTATTTAAAATAATATAATTGTGAAAAATATGAGAGTGGGACTCCTTACAAGACCAACATGTTTGGTGTGTGTTTTTTAAAATCTCCACATTTAAAAAGCCTCATTTCCTGTATCTCATTAATCCTAGAATTTCTATAATGACTTAAAATTGTAATGTCTCTAAGATGCCCTTTAAATTTAACAATTGAAACTTAAATATTAGGAAGCCCAACTCAATTTTTTTTTTTTTTTTTTGAGATGGAGTCTCTCTCTGTCGCCAGGCTGGAGTGCAGTGGTGCAATCCTGACTCACTGCAACCTCCTCCGCCTCCTGGGTTCAAGCAATTCTCCTGCGTCAGCCTCCGAGTAGCTGACTGCAGGCACACACCACCACGCTTGGCTAATTTTTGTATTTCACCAGGTTGGCCAGGATAATCTCGATATCTTGACCTTGTAATCTACCACCTCAGCCTCCCAAAGTGCTGGGATTACAGGTATGAGCCGCTGAGCCTGGCCCCCAGTTTACATTTTTAATGATTAGTCTAGAACTTATTGTTTCTGGGATTTAAATTTTTAGAAGCAAGTTTTACAATCCTGTTAACCACTCTGAATGCTGACTAAAATCTGTTACCCAGAACTCCAAGGAAGTATCTCGTTTTTCTCTCCAAATCTCTCTCCTTTCCTTGTTACTCTTTCTTCCTTCACTCTCACCCTTCTTCCTTCCCTTTCTTAATAAATATCATGTTGCATGGATTATCGTTTTCAACAATTATACATTGCCTATAAAATTTTATTCAAAATTCAGCCTAGAGCTCTTTTTAAATTTTAAGGCATTCTAATAAAATAAGAATTGGAAGTTTTAGATTTGTTCTTAGTGTTAATTTTGTTTATTAACAATCTTAGTGATAAACTGGAATTTTCTCATTTGAATTTGATATGCTGAAGCGTACCAAGTTTTCTACTCTACAGCTTAATTTTTCAGACAATAGCCTCTTGATTGACTGCTAATAGATTAGGTTCAGACTTGAAAAATTTCACTGTTCACATCAGCAACGAGACAGCTAATGAAAGGGAAGAACTGAAACTTTTTAGTTAAGATGGTTAGGAATATTACCCCATGAAGTTTTAACTTGATATTCTTCCCTGTAGAAAGGACTTCAAATTTTTTCTAAACCAATCCCAACCAAGCATAATTAATTACTATCTCCCAACCCTTTTTATATACCTGTAGTCCATCTTTTAGTTATTAAATTATATAAACCATATACATCCGCATACTTTCTAATCTAAACTGCTTTTGTCCTTCTTCGAAGGAAAGAAAATAAGGGAAAAGTGAAAAAGTTATCTTAGTACCAATAGTGGCACCAGAGTTGGCTCAGTATAAAAATCTAGACTTCATGAAAGAAAAGAAAGCTACTTGAAGATAGAGATTAATATTCACCTATATTCGAATCTTGAATCATTGAATCTATGAAGAATTTAATACCTTATGGGCAGAATTTTGAGGGTTATTAGGAAGATGTAGAGGTAGAGATTTCTTATTTTAACTGCCTCTGCTAAATATTGTAGCTACATCCAGTCTATGCCAAGTTATTTTTACTTGGATTTACATAATACCATATGTGGCTATTCACACATGATCTAGTTTTAATACAGATATCTTAAGTATTAAAATAAGGGGATCTACCCTTTCAAATATGTTTACATAGTACCATAAGCTACTATAAACTATCATTATCTGTAGCATTTATGTTTTCTACACATTACCTTTAAAATATTAAAGACAATTTTTTGATTTCATGCATTTAAAAAGTCAAGGAAGATGACATATATATATGTATGTATTTCTATTGTTTTCGGTAACAACTTTTTTTATGACAAAACTCCTCTGTATGACATGGGTTGTCTTTACAATGTTTCCAGTCCTAGGTCTGCCTGAGTGAAAAACAAATTAAGTAAGAAAAATACAATAAGGCTGCTTTCGTTCTTATTTCTTAAAAGGCTATCAGGCAGGCTAAAGTGTTGTGGAAGAGCAGCCCAATCTGTACTAAGGCCTGCAGAAGGAGGGATTCTGAGTGGGGAGGCATTTTTGAAAGGCCAGACCCACCCAAGAGAACAGCTGAAGAGAAAAACATTTGGGAATTTTGTGACCTTGGTTACATTGAAGAGAATTGAGCAAGTTGATAAATATTTTGAGGATAATGATAACCAGTTTCTTAAGTTGGAGAAGAGAGTGTAAATGTGGACAGAGAGAAAGCTAAAATGAACCTTGTGGTGTTGGATTGAAGCTGAAGTTATTAGTGATTACTCATAAGTTTTATTGGGGCAGGTGTGGGGAGGGGGATGAGAGGGAGGGAGGGAGGGAGGGAGGGAGAAGAGATATATGTGTATATTTCCTAGCCCTGCCCACTAAGAGGCCTTGGAGCAGGGATACCCCAGTAGCAATTCATATACCTAAAGTTAGCATCCTCATGTTGGTTTTAAAATATCACTATCCACTAAAAGGAAGGGTTACTTGGAGAAACAGCTGGTACCAGGACTGGGGCAAGGAAGGGACAATATGACTTGGAGCATCTTTTGGGCCAGAATGTACTCAAAAAATGACAAGTCATGCCAAAAGTACACGGAAGCCAGCTTGAGAGGGACTTTCACCAGCCAAGAATGGGACAATTAGTTACTGAAAGAAATAATTACAATATATTATAATTCTGATATAAACTAGACACTACTCATTAAATAAAGAGAATATAATGCCCTTTTGTATTATAGAATGCTAATAGAAGGGATGATGGAACTTGAAAAGTACCATTTGGCAACCATCAAAGAAATAATTATTTCAAGCAAGAAATATCAATGGATACTAAAACTTGTAAGAGAAAATGAAATAAGGAATAATGTTTAAGTAGCTACCCACAAAATATATTCTATTGAAAATAATAGAAATACCTATATATCGAATATATATATAAAGAGAGAAAACAATAATTTAAAAAGTAGTAAAACCTAAGTGGCACAATATGAATCAAGTGATTGAAGTTACCACTACCAGTAACGGGACAAATTGACATCATTTGGCAAAAGATAGGAGGCAATGAGCAGAACACACATCACTTCTGTGAAATATTTCCCAGAACCTAAGTCTAATAATAAGAAGACATTGGTCACACCCGCATTAAAGGACATTCTATAGAAAGACTGGCCTCTAATCTTCATAAATGTCAAGCTTATAAAAGTCAAGAGACTGAAGAACTGCCGAAGACTGAAGGAGATAAGAGAAAAATGACAACTGGGTATACTGTGTGATCTTTTTGCTGCACAAGACATGACACATGGGTGAACGATACATGGGAATTATTCGTATTATTCTTGTAACTTTTCTACAAACTTTGAAATTATTTCAAAGTGAAACATAATAATACTTAAGATACTAATACTTAAGGCAGGTATTAGGATTAAAAACTTGTGCCTAAAGTAAAAAAAAATTAAATATTAAATACAGCATAATTAAGCAGGTTTTTTCAACCATAATCCATTATAAAGAAATGTATGAATAAAATATATTTCGTTAAAAAGTCGAGGGACAAAAATCGTGAGAAAATCCCATGAGGAACAAAATATGTAGGCTATAGTTCTATTCTTGATGTGTTTAAAATACTCCTAAATTTCATAAGCTAAGTATAGAGGATTTATTTCTTAACATGAAACAGTTGGGTAATTAGAGTCAGGACTAATGCAAGTATACCAACTATCATTATTATTGTTAGTCTAGGAGTTCTAGTCAATGCAATGGAACAAGATAATAAACTGGGTTAAATATGGGAAAGGAGGAAATAAAAATTTATCACTGTTTCCAGGTAATATGATTAACTAGAGAAACACTTGTAAATTAATAAGCAAATATATTAACACTAACAATAGTTTGATAACTTGTGCATTTATCTGAAGAAATGTATTAAATCTATAGTTTCTATAGATATAATAAACATGTAAAATATACTAAAAATGGCTATTCACAAAGCTGCCAAAATATAAGAACACTGAAGAATAAATTAATTAAGGAATGTAGAGAACCTAAATGCAGAAATGGAAAGGATAAGAGAACAGGCTTGTGTATTTTTTTGTTGTTGTTTTACAATACAGTGAAATCTTGAATGGCAAAACAAATGACATTAAAGATATAAAGATGTTTAAAATGAAAATATAATTATATCCAATGTAAACTAAATTCTTTATGTATCTAAAAATTACTTTGGGGCTTTTTAAATTGAAATTACACCAAATTTATCAAGTTAATTATGAACAATGGGCAGGCATAAACAGCCAACTTCAAAAAATAATTATTATTTTATTGGGAAGAAAGACTTCTACACCTAGAAAACTACATCTGCAAAACGTATTAAATAATGATGAAGTCAGTGAGAAACTGGAATTATTCAACAAATGGTTTTGGATGAATTAATTAAAGAAAAAATAGTTGTATTTTTACTAAACAGCCATTTATGAAAATTAACATCAGATCGCTTAAAGATTTAAAAGCAAAAAGTAAAGAAAAAGGCCAGAAGAATTATCAATAAATATGTCTCTCCAGTGGAGTGTGGAAGGTTGTCTTAGCATATAAGTAAATGAAAAGCATAGAAACAAATTTGGCTACACAAATGCAAGTATATAAAATTAAAAGAAGCTATAAACTGGACGCAGTGGCTCAACTGCCTGTAATCTCAACACTTTGAGAGGCCAAGGAGGGTGGATCACCTGAGGTCAAGAGTGTTTGAGACCAACCTAGACAACATGGTGAATAAAGTGAAATCCCATCTCTACTAAAAATACAAAAATTGGCTGGGTGTGGTGGCACATGCCTGTAATCCCAGCTACTTGGGAGGCTGAGGCAGGAGATCACTTAAACCCTGGATGCGGACGTGGCAGTGAGCCGAGACTGTGCCACTGCACTCCAGCCTGGATGAAAGAGCAATACTCCATCTCAAAGAAATAAAATAAAATAAAGAAACAGATAAAGCATTAATGCCACTGGTATATGAACAGATTCCAACAGATTAATGAAGACAATTTAAAAAATGAATAAAGAAAATATGACTAAACTTTTTCAAAGACATAAATTGCCAGTTTATAAAAGGACACATATAGGAAACATGAAAAATTATTAAAACCTCACTAATAATCAAGGAAATGCAAAGTCAAACAGCAACAAATTGTTATTTTTAAAACTAGTAATACTAGGAAAGGGTTAACAAAATAAGAATGGCCAGAATTGACAAGTCAGTAGGAAAAGTTTTTTTTTTTTCATAAGTTTGAAAATTTTTTTGCAATAAAATTTACTTATTTCTTTTGTGTGCATTATCCCTCCCCATCCTCCCTGCTCCCACCCTGCTGTCCCTCCCCTCCCCTCCACCCAACCACCAGCCCAGTGAGTGTTGCTCCCTTCCCTGTGCCCAAGTGTTCTCATTGTTCATCACCCGCCTATGAGTGAAAACATGTGGTGTTTGGTTTTCTGTTCTTGTGTCAGAAAACTGACACTTTTATATCTCCCTGTTGAGAATGTAAATTAATGGAAACTTTCCCTAGGGTAATGTCTATCAAAGTTTAAAAATATATTTGTATCATTTGACCCAATAATTTCACTTCTCTTCTGTTGTGTGTAGAAATAAAACCACCTGAAATACAAATAGTTTTATGCAAAGTGGTCATTACAGAATTATTTTTAAATAAAATTATGGAAAATGTCATAAGGAATTGGGAAGTTAAATTAAGGTCATTTGAGAAATACTATGATAATGAACATTATAGTGGCTGCCTAGCATTCAAACTTCTTCCCATGTTGGTCAGGCCGGTCTTGAACTCCCAACCTCAGGTGATCTGCCAGCCTCTGCATCCCAAAGTGCTGGGATTACAGGTGTGAGCCATGGCACCTGGCTGGTACATTATTTTTAAAAGAGATATCATAAAGATAATGCTGCCTGCACAGTCATGCACAAGTCTCAGGGAGGAGGAACAAAGACAAAGATTTTGTGTGGGTAGGACCTTGTCAATCTCCAAGTAAAACTGCAGAATAAACAATTTCCTGCATAAATTTCTAATTTAAATTTTAAAAAAGAACACTTAAATCAAGACCTCATGGATACTCCTTTAACCATCTGCTGACGGTATTTGCCTGTCTAGCCAAGCTAGAGCTTACAGTCTGACATTTCAGTGTCCCCTTTACTAGTATCCAGAATTCTTATTCGATCTTACCCTGTATTGAACTCTTCTGTCTCCAACCACGAGCAACTCTAATAATAATTCTCTTTCGCCTTATTTAAAGGGTGTTACATATTCCTAGGAAGTTGGATATAATAACATTTTGCTGAGCACTCTATAAAGACCCTCTAATCTCAGTTGAGTCTATATGCTTTCAGTAAGTCTCTCCATTCATCATTTGCTAATTTTTAACTCAATTGCCTATCTGATTGTGTTCCATAGCCTCTACTTTACCTTCCCAGTGACCCTCCTTTTTTAAAGAGCCAGTCTTGTCATTCTGCTGTTTGACCTCTATTTAAGCAGACTGTAAATAATTGCCTGTTTTTTCAATTCCTTTTCTCTTTATTTCCTGAAATAATGCCACATTCTCATGTTCCTTCTATCTCACAGACTGTCAACTTGATCTCTTTTAGTTGTATGATCTTCATATTCCTCTATGTTTCATCAGAGCTGTCCTTGCTTCCCCTTCCCTTTCTGATTTTGTCCTATTGATGACTTCATCTTTAACGGTAACATCTATACAGTTTGATTCCAAGTCTTGATTGCCAGCCTTTCCCTTTATTTTTCTGAATTCTAGCCCAGAAATATAAGCATTTCCATCTCTCATCCACTTCACATTTATTATACTCAAATAAAAATTAATATTTGCCTCCAAAACATCTCTTTCTTTCTGATGTCCCTATTTCTGATAATGGCACAGTTGATCTCCCTGAAAGCACAGTTGTTCTAACATCTTCATTCCATCTGTCTCTTCTTTTCAATCAGTGATAACATTTTGGTAAACTGTGCCTTCTTACCTTCTCTAACATAGAACATTATCTCTTTCCCAGATTTTTTTTTTCCTGAGAAAAGAGGTATGTCTCACACTCACCTTTCTGTATTCTAAACTGTCCTGAACATCTCTATAAGACATTTACTAAATAGAGCTCTGTCATTTTCATTCCTTGTCTTAAAAATCTTTTGTCTACTCACAGTAGTGATAATCTGCTCGCACAGAAGACTGTGGCGCTGCGTGAGTCCCAACATGGTTCCAAATTTACTTCTACGTGCATACTTTATATCCTGATAACAAAGTCTTCCCCAAAATTGTGACTGTAGAGTTGGCCACACATGGAGGGTGAGAATGACTGTAGAACTATGCAGAACTAGACCATGTGGAAAGGCCCTGAACAGTGAGCTGAAACATGGTAAGAAGGGACAGACAGAAAACAAGAGGAGGTTGAGGAGGTACCCAGAGCCTTGCAGGTCTGTTAGGGTCTATTTGGTGTTTTTTTTCTTTTTTTGGTGTATATGGGTATTCTAAGTGTGACAGAAACTGACCGAAGGTTTTATGCAGAGGGTAACAATGGGTTCCCATTGAAGTTTTCAAAATATCACCACGCACAGTTTATATAAAGGAATATCTCGATCATGGCTTAGTTGATGTTGCTATCCACAAGCAAGTTCTTTTTGTCTAATATGGGAAGCACGTTTAACTCTCTCTTAAAACATATCACATTCCACTTTATAACTTAGCTGTTTCATTACACACCTTATTTCCTCTACTAGTACAAGCTCCCAAAGTATACAGAATGTGTACTGTTTCTCTTTGAAACCACACAGAACTTCACAAAATACTTGGTAATGAATGAATATCTTACTTTCTAACTTTAAAACACTCAAGTTCACAGGAGAGGATGTGATCATATTTAGAATGTTGAGATAGTTAATGAAAATCTTGGTCTTTATTCATTATGATTCTTCATTACTCTACCTTTGTGTAGATGAAGCAAATCTTTGTAATTATCTACACATTGTTCACTCTATCTTTGAAACAGCAATAAGTCTTATCAACTCATTTATAAGGCTGTAATAAACATCACCCAACTAATAATCATTGAGTACTTTAAGTTTTCTAAGGAAAATACATCAGTTTCTCTCCTAGTATTTGCTATATTAAATTTGAAAAGTAACTTACCATATTTTACCACATATCCAGTCAGAAGACCCAAAGTAGACCTACATTTTAGCAAAAATGAGAGCATTTTAAATTGTTCCAAGGAAGAAGAATAGGGATGGATATAACTTTTCTGAATGCAGATTGCTTGTTGAACAGATAATGATTTATGGCACATTTTAAATTGCTCTTCTGGATGGAATGGTTTATAGAGAGGGGAAATGGGATTGTTCTTTAATATCCTGAAGCATGTGAAAACCTATGCAACTTTCATTGATCTGCTCTCTGCTGGATAATACTGCTATTTAAAATCGATGACATATTTACTTCTCTCAGAATGCTTCCATGGTTATAAACCATTATTTGTTGTTTGTTGAGAAGTAAATTTCTTATTCATCCCCTTGCTAAATTGGAGTTTCCATAGATTTTGGGTACCTCACGTTTGTCAGTATTCAGCTTATTTTTTCATACTCCTTCCCATTCCATTTCAATTTCATAACCATTTGTGATAACTTGAGGGTCAATAGTATTCAATAGTGTCTGAAAAAAAATTAACAAACTACTAACATTTCTCATCAAGAATATATCAGCAAAATCTTTCCTAATAATTCTTTAATAAAGAGAAATAAAACATTAATTTGATGCTTTTGTTTTGTTTTGGGGGATGCAGATTTAAAAAAAGAAAAAACGACAAGATACAGAAAGGTGTACATCAAGAGATGGACTCTCAGACAGTCCATCAAATTTTACAGCGGCTTATTTCGTCACCTTAAAATAGCGTTCATTAATGGAGTTACAAAGGGGAAAAAACCTGTTCAAGAATGCTGCCCAGCCAAATAGCCCATGATTGATGGGGCAGCAACAACCAGAGGGTATTTGCCAGTTCACCAGTGCCAAGTCCTCAGAGTGAGTTTGCTGCTTGTGACAGCTGGTGTTCTCTATTGGAAGGCTGTTTCTATATACATCTATGATTTGCATATTTATATACCTCGGCTGCTGTACGAGGTCTACATTTCACAGCAGTGTGTATAAGCTCTGCAGCCTTACTGCTTGAGTGCCTCTAGGCATGAGATGGTAGAATTGGTTGGAGTAAAATGAGAATTTTAGGTTTTTGTGTTTTGCAGCTTAGCCAGTAATGCCACATTTTTGTTCATCTCTCTCTTCATCAACTTCAGTAATATTTCCGAGTCATCTATATGCATGGGCTACCATTTGAAGCAGACACATTATATGCTCTCTAGGAGGGTACAAGCTCAGATATTAAGGCATCACAGGAATATAGAAAGGAAGACATTAAAGGAATATATTTAGTCAAGTTGAAGCCTGAAGTGAGAATTGTGGGATTAGCACACTGAAGGGAGTTACTGATATTTTCCCTTAAGTTGGGGAGAACTTAGGAAGGTAAGAACTGTTCTGCTAAATCAGATAAATGAAATTTTAAGTTGAGGCTTCTCTTACTAAATAGTAATATCACAGGAACCCTGTAACAAATGAGATTTCCACAGTTGTTTGAAAGATCAAATATAGAATAGTTACTTGCAGAAAAGGATGGGGGCAGGCACACTGGACCAAAAAAAAGGTGAATAATGTAGTTTAAAGGAAATAGGAGTTAGATAAATAAACAATGAGTATGTGGAAGTAAAGTGGTCTTAGGAACAGTGACAGTGATTGGTGAATAGGAGGAGATCTATTAGGGTTGAGGTGTCATATAAAGAACTTAGAGGTGGTTGAGAATCTTAGCCTTTATTTGCTGTGAGATTGAAAATTTCACCTGAGGATGCTAATTTAGTAAATATGATGGGTGGGGTCTTCAAATGGAAAACATAATCTGAAGCAGGATGTTTGCAGAGGCACTTTCTGGAAAGCAGCAGTATCAGAAAAAAGGTAACCAGATTATAATTCTAATGGGTTAAAAGGACGGGGCAATTTTTCAACAAATGAAGACTATAATATCTGACAGAAATATTTCAGTTTTGTGTGAAGAACAATAAAGAGTTTACAAGTGAAGTGAAGACATTTTCTATAGCTCGTTCTTCTGTCATGACCTGGAGCATCAGGCGGTTGCTGGTGCAGCAGCTCGTATCTGGAAGAAATCCTGGCATGACTGAATGTTTATGTCCTTGCTAAATTCATGTTAGAACTTTATCCCAGTGTGATACTATTTGGGAATGGAGTCTTTGGGAAGTGACGAGGCTCTTCCCTCACTTATGGGATTAGTGCCTCTGTAAAATAGGCCCCAGAGAGGTCCTTTCCCCCTTCCACACTCTGAGAGGACACAGTGAAGTCAGCCATCTATGAACCAGGAAGTAGTTCCTAACCAGAAACCAAACCTGTTGGCACCTTAATCTTGAACTTCTCAGCCTCCAGAACCACGAGAAATAAGTTCCTGTTGTTATAAATCACTGTCTATGATATTTTGTTATAGCAGCCTGCATAAAGACACTTACTGTATGTTCCAAAAACTCATAATCTATAAAATTTACACAAACATGACTATGTATTGTCATCCCTAATATAGATGAAATAATAGAAACAGAAAATAATAAATATCCAAATTCATACAACTGATATGTGCCAGTGTCATGATTTAAGCTCAGGTGTGTTGGATTCTACAAGTCATTTTAGTTTATTTCCTTGTTTGCCTGTTTTGCTAACATGCTGCTTCCTTAGACACAGAGGAGGAATATAAACAAAAGGTAGTGAACAGTTCTCTTGGGCATATTTAATTTGAGTTGGCAAGGAAATAGCCATCTGGAAAAGCTGCTGAGACAAAATACTTTGGGGTTTGCTGTATGCATACCTGTAAAATGTGTGGTGTTAGATACTACAGTCCCTATTTTATAATATAAGAGCTTAAGAAATGGAACGGATTATGATAACATAATTAGTTTATGCTAAAAGTGCTGAAAGTAAATATGATCCACATGACCAGTCTGAATTTATTCCAAGTATAACCCTCCAATGACCGGTACTGTACTACAGGTCAGTACAGGTCAATGTTTTTTCCAATGACCTGTACTGACCTTTAGTACAGTACAGGTCACTGGAAAAGCATTTTGATTGTCTAGACAGCAAACAATAATTTTTTACAAATATCAACCAAATATAAAAAAATAAAATATTATAGCTGCAAAAAACTAGAAATATAACTGTCTTTGAGGCATTACTGTCTCATGAAATTATAAATATCATGAATGACATATAAATCTAACTGTTTTAAAATTATAAATTTCTCTTATTTCACTTGGCATAAGAATGGTTCGGACCTACCTTCAGCATACTGCTCATACAGTTGGAGTGAACAGCTATTTGTAGAATCCTTTGCTGGCCCAGTCACAAACTCCAAACTGAATGTTATCCGTATGTTTACAGGAGACATTTTTTTTTGGATGTGTTATCTTCTAAGTAATATCTGACAAAGTGGCTATTGCTGAATTCCATTCTTATGCATCAGGTAAATGCCTATCTGAAAAAATAAATTCATACAAGGTAAATAATTTAAAAATATTATTTTATATTGCACTGAACTTCACATTTACAGTTCTAGACTATAGACTTGCCAAGATCACATATATCTAGCCTTAATGTTTAGTACATAGTGACTTAAGACCATAGGTTCTAAGGTCAGACCATATGAATTACATTCTGGTCTGACTCATTTACTACTTGTGTGACACCATGCAAATTGTATTACCTTTTGTGCTCGTTTCCTTTCCTATAAAGAAGAATGTAACAGTAACAATCACAGTTACACTTCTCTGTGTGTGTGTGTGTGTGTGTGTGTGTGTGTGTGTGTGTGTGTGTGTGTGTTTAAAAGAAATCCCTCCTTTTTAGAGATTCCATTTCAGATTTCGAAGCTGCCTATTTGTTAGCACTTGGGTTTTCTAAACTATTAAAATTTCACCAAATGGTTGCTTTACCTCTTTAAGGGATAGTTGATTACTTATGAGTTTTTTTCAGCTTTCTACTTTGATTTGAGATAAATAAAGGAGAAGAACTCATAGTCAGCATTTATTTGGCTACCTTTACATTGTTGCTAGTGAGAAAAAAGTATGTTGCTGCAAAGACATAGGCAGAGGGGGAAAGAGAAGAAATGAAGGAAGGGGAGCTTAGGAAAGCAGAAAGACGGGAAAGAGAGAAAAGGGAAGGGAAGAGAGAGGGAAGGAAAAGGAAATCCCAAAGAAAGCCTTTGCCTTTTCCTAATCCCTCACAGCAAGCAATTATTGTCAGCATTTTCTGCCTGGAGGCATTGGTATGTAACATAAATCACAGAATGGCTGTGCTTAGCCAGGAACTGAGTGACTCAGGGAGAACTCCAAGTGGTGGTGACAAGCCAGCCCAACTTCCAGCAGGAGGGCTGCCCACACAGCTGGATCCCTGAGGGTTCCTTATTACACTTCCTGGCGATTCAGACAAGCACTCACATGCTAGGTCAAGGGGTATTTCATTAGACAGCATTCAGGTGATTTTTCATCCTCTAAAGCTGAGATGGAGCCAAGTCAGCCAATGTAAATCCAGATACCTAATTAAAAGACCTCATTTATATCTGCTTGGCTGCTTGTGTGTGAAGGCTCATAGATAGTCTAAGCTGAAGTTTCAATGACAACTCCTTTGTTAGAAGATACTACCTCTATTTGCTGAAAAAGGCTCAGCCCCTTGGCTCCTTTGGTGGAAGTGTGCTGCATCTTTATCCAGGTGAACCATGGGGTTTGGTGTGAAAAATGTTGGAAGTAAAAGGAAGTTAGCTCAGAAAAGTAAAACAAAAGTGATAATTATTTCATCTTTGGAATTCTCAGGAGCTAGATCTCTTCTGCCACAACTCTTCCAACTTGTTAAGCAAAATACCAAGGGGATTCCAAAAGAAGCAGAGCTAAAGGAACACATCTTCTGATTATGTTTTCTTGCATTCATCTGTTCAAAAACATGAGTAGTTGAAAAGAGTTGCATAAGGCAAAAAGCTTTGATACTTTATCTCTGCAAGATGCAAAACATCCTCTAATAAAAATAATTTACTTCTCTAATCCTCCAAGAAGTAAAATCAGATTTCAGGGTGAAGCATAAATCATTTGTAATTTCAGCCAGCCAGGTTCTAAATGAGTTACCCTGTTATTTGGACATAGAAAAAATTTAATCTTTGAGATTTACCATTTGCAACTTTGCAGCTATAATTATGTTTAAGGCACATGTCTGTTCTTAACTAGATAGGGAATGTGTCACAGCCCTTTATGTATCAAAGGCATCTGCCGTGGTGTCTAGCACAGCATAAGCAAGGAATCAGTGTTGACTGGAAATGATAAAAAACAAAATGAACAAACAAAACCCTTGTACTAGTTTATGAATATTATTCATCTTTGGTTAGTTCTTTTCCTAGTGGCTAAGAAGCTGAAGACCTGTTTGTGTCTTAGAAACATGTGAGTCTTTATCAGTCTTCTCAGTTTAACTTTTATGTCACAATGATATATATAGGGTTTGTGCTTTTTCTATTCCTAAACTGTTCTGCATTTGAGTATCTAAAATATGGACTTGAACACCCAAACTAAATTTTCTCAACTGTTATGCAGCATACTTCACAAAAGTAAAGACTCTGAATGTTCAAACGTGACCAATAGGCTTGGATTAAGTAAAAGCAATTACAGAAGATGACTATTTTATTTGAGTAAATTACTATATATTCTGGTAGAAACTTTGACTTTGGGATTAACTTCAAAGAGTATTAAAACTAAAAAGGACCTAGGGATTATCAAGCCCAATTTTTTAAACTTCTTTTAAATTTCATTTTTCAAATTTTTTTCCTACAGAAATCCTTGGAAACTGATATTCCAGCTTCATAGTAGGGCAAATATGTTAAGAGCTCTGCTGGTTTAGAAAACAGATTGGATATTTCATATTCTATCTCATATTCCACCTCTCATATTCCACGTTTCGTGGTGCTCTGTGAAACATCTAGGGATCACAAGAGTCTAGGGGGAAAACTACTCTTTACAAAGGAGGAAACAGAGGTTTAAAATGTTACAGTGACTTGCCTATACCAAAGAGCTAGCTTGTATCAGAAGTAAAGCTAAAACCCAGATTTTCCCTGTTTTGCTTCCATAATAAAGCTGCCTTCACTCCTTTTCTTTATTTAAAAAGTAAAATATATTCATTGTAGATAATTCTACATACTGTATGCCATCTAAATCCCAGTAGAATTTTCTTTCCACTGCACCATGCTCCATTGTGTATGTTCCCTAGAATAAATACCATTCGCCTGTGTTCGTGTGTGTGTGTCTACTATATGGTGTTAAACTTCAAACTGAAGGGAATTCAAACCAGAAGTCATGGTCTTTTAAGTTTTTAGAATGATTCAATGGCAAAAATATATAAAAATAGGTTAAGTAGAAAGGGGAAAGTATGGCCCATGTAACTAGAAAATACAAGGGTGGTTTAATTTCAGGCACGATTAAATCTGGAAGTTCAAACGACATAATAAGAATTATGTTTTTCTCTGTACCTCAGTGCTTCTACATACAATGGAAAAGATGATCCTAGAAATTCCAGACTATATTATATATGAAATCTCAGAAGAAAAAAGAGTCAATCTTTCTCCTCCGTCTTTCCCCTTTCCTTCCCTCTTCCCCCTCTTCCTTTTTTTTTTTTTTTTTTTTTTCCTCTTGGCCATTTCAGTTTATTTAAAGAAATAATCTGATTGGCTCTGCTTTAGTCAATGCTCACTCATTATCCAAGTACTCTTTCTAAGAGATAGTACTCTGATTGACTAGTTTGTCAGATGTCCAGTGCCTTATCGGGGGAGGTCAAGTTGTATGATAGCCACACCAAGTGAGCACAATTCTTTGAAGAAAAGATGCTAGGCAGATAAGAGTGAAAGACAACTCTACATGAAGATAATTTCCAGATGCATGTATGGCTAAAAATGCCAAAATAGGATTTTACCTACTATAGTTCTTTTGCCCGAAATCTAATACCTGGTTGATCAGTCTTGTTTCTCTTCTGTTTCATCTTCAGTTTTTTGGTAAAAGTGCCACTAAACAAAGCAATATCCAAAGTGAGGGTTTTTAGGAACTAGTGGCTCCACAACAACCACACAAGATATTTTGTCAATGGATCTGGACATTCAGTGGAAAGGTCCCTCAGAAGAGGACACAGCAGTTGCTACAGACAAGGTCAGGCTTTGGGTAAATGACATGTGCAAACCTCATAAAGGCTCCACTCACAATTCTTCATAGTTTAATTTTACTATACATTCCTTTGTATTGGACACCAGGCCATTTTTTTGTGTCATTCTCTTTATGAATGCCACATCTGGGATGACATTGAGTACATAGTAGCTAGTCACTAATATTTGCTTAGTGAATCTGCAAATCAATGAATAACTTCTCAGATGATATTGTATCTAGATCCTACTGACTTGATAAAGATTTGTTTCTTGGTGATTTTTTCTCCAATAACAGGAAAGATAGGTTTATTGTGAGCACTAGGTATCTCTGGGGGATGAAGGAGACATTGACAACAAGGAAAACACAGAAAACGGAGAGAAGGGGTGCTAAAGTCATATTTCACAGAGTTGCCTCTCTAAACTTAAAGATAACTTTGTTGTTAAAAAATAAACATTGGCAGGGTGCGGTGTCTCATGACTGTAATCCCAGCACTTTGGGAGGTCGAGGTGAGCTGATTGCCTGAGGTCAGGAGTTCGAGACCAGCCTGGTCAACAGGATGAAGACCCATTTTTTTTGTACTAAAAATACAAAAAAAATAAAATTAGCTGGGCTTGGTGGCATGTGCCTGTAATCTCAGCTACTCGGGAGGCGGAGGCCAGGGAATTGCTTGAACCAGGGAGGTGGAGGTTGCAGTGAGCTGAGATCACGCCACTGCATCCAGCCTGGGCGACACAGAGAAACTCCGTCTCAAAAAGTAAATAAATAAATTAGTGTTATGCTCAGAGTTAATTAGAACTAGTCTTCTTCCCAGAATGTGTATATGGTTGTATAATATGTTGTGCTCTCTACTTTCTATTAGTAATGAGTACCACTATGACATAGTTGGGTTACTTAGGCCAATTTCTCCATCTGAACCATATATTTGGTTTGGGTTTCTATTCCTAAATTAGCTAGATAGGTATGTACCAGATTTCACTTTAGCCCAAACTAGTTCAACATGTATGTTTGATTACAGAAGAGAATGGACAGGAGTGTGGATGACTTACTTTGATTCATCCCTAATAGGAGAAAGATATGGCCTAGTGACAATAGTTGAGGCAAGCAGACCATCTTTGTGTTAACATGCAGAACATTATGCATACTGTTATGACATGGCAATTCTGTCCCCAAGTTTATATACTTTCTTGTAGCAGATATACATTATAGGATGAAAATAAATAAATAAAATTACTGTCAGAGTTCGGACTGAAACTCATGTCTTTCCTTACTGACATGGAATTAGAAACTTGCCTTTATTTTATAAGGCAAGCCTCCAGGCTTAATGAAGCTGCTCCCTCAACAGTCCTACTGAATCAGAAGAGCTGGGGGAAAAGAAAGCAGAGATCCTTTTCCATTTTTTGCTTAGTTATAATGCTAGTTATACTCCAAGTGCAAACTCTTTGAAAATAGTGATGATGTAGGAACCGGAAGAATTTTAGAACCTACATGGAATTTGCAACCTTAGCTTGAAAAATCCTCTCTTGACGTATAGACTAAGCAGATTTGCCATATAAGTGATTTACAAAGAAAGCATATGGAATTCACTGTCACTTTTCTCCAATCACTCTTCTTTTCTTCCACATACATTTAAAGAATTATAAAAATGACTGATCCTGGAATAGGTCCCAGGGTGAGCCAGGACGAGGAAACATGGTTTGCAGTGAGTTCCAAAGAGCCTTATTCTCCTCCATTAGGTTACTTGTGAGTTGAGGGCATTGTCAGATGTAGTAATTTTCATTTTTGTGAGTGTGAGGTAGAGCAGTGTCTTTCAAAGACTGGACAGAGGACCTAAGCCCTCAAGTCTTACTTCTAGAGAAAACTTGGCTATATCATTTTAAATAGACTCCTCACATCCTCACATTTATTTCTAATTATTCAACTACCAAATAAAGTTAAACAAACACAGACACAGTTTATGTGTTTCTGTGATGGCAGCGATCATAACTCACTGTGCTTGCTTCCAGATCACTCTTGCCCACTTTTGGCTTTAGGCTGAGTGTTACTATCATGCTATCCCCCAGTGTACCACTGTGCATGACAAATAGTGCATGTCAATAACCATGGACAGTAACCACCATCAGTTTTGAACCTTATTCAAAGGGCTTTCACATAAGCAATCTCTTTTTATAGCATATTTCGATAGCATATCAAGAGCCAATATTTTTCTAATCCCTGAGTAACACACAGAAAAATTGAGGCATGATAATGTATATTACTCTGCTCCCGACTGCACAGTAAATCAGGGACGAAACAGGGTGTTTGCCTGAATTCCATGCCCAATGTCTTTGTACTACTTTTTTATATCATCTGTACTCAGACTTCAGAATAGATTTGCTACATTCTTATATCGGCCATATTCCGATTCAGAATACATTTTCATATACCTGGAGCATGAAAAATAGAATAGAGAATAAGAAAAAAAGATAAACCTTCCAAAACATCAAGCCCTAGAAATGAGTACCCCAAACACAGGGCACTTTTATTCTTCAATCTTGCAGCAGAACATTACCACGTGGTGCTAAATGTGACTGTAAATGTCAGTCTATGTGTTGCTACTTTTTCAGTCAAGGATAGAAAAATGATTTTAGTTTTCCAAATATTTAATACACTTGTTGCAAAAATTATGCTTTTACTTTTTATATTTAATGCATGTAATCATTTGTATGTTTATTAAATCTTCATTCTGTTCAGTGTCAATTGGAAGTAATATAAAATGGCTTGAAAGTGGTGGAGGAGTGAAGCCCTTTTCTCTCAGGCTACTTTGATTCACCTGTGAGTGACCATGACAAGGACCAATGTCACTGGCTGAAATCCCGACCAAGTCTGTAAAAGCCCATGTTTAGAGTTTCACATTCACCCCTGCTTTATTATCTGAGCTAAGAATGTCTGAGGTAGGCAGAATAATGCACCCACACAGGACATGTTTACTCCCAATCCCGGGAATCTGTGACTATGTTACCTCAAATGGCAAATGGGCTTTGCAGACATGATTAAATTAAGATGAAGCGATGAAGAGATTATCCTGGATTATCTAAATTGGCCCAATGTAATCACAAGGGTCCTTAAAAGAATCAGAGAAGGAGATGTGATAACAAAATCATGGCTTCAGAGTGAAAGTCAAAAAGAGATTGTCAGTGCTGCACTGCTGACTTTGAAGATGGAAGATGGCCAGGAGCTCAGGAATGCAGACAGCCTTCAGAAGCTGGAAAAGGCAAGAAATTGATTCTCTCCTCCAGCCTCAGAAGGACCACAGCCATGCCACAACTTTTCTTTTAGCCCAGTGAGGCCCATTTTGGACATCTGATGTCTAAAACTGTAAGATAATATGTTTGGGAGGCCTTAAGTTCCTACGTTTGACTTAATTTGCTATAGCTGAAATAGGAAAGCAATCTGGCATTTAAAAACGAAGTGTTAAATGTATAAAACTCAAAGGAAAACAGATTGACTAATTTCCTGTCTTCTAAAACCCTCCAGTCCACCTACCACCTCATTATTAGAGCTGCCTTTCAGACACACCACTGACTGTTACTCTCCCATGCAAAAATACCTGAATGGCTCAACATTACCTACTGAATACAATACCACACTTCAGCCTGACATTCATCTTTTCCATGAACTTCCTATAACCTTACATTCTAGCTCTGTTTCTCATTGACTTACATTTTTCATGTTTCAGTCATATCAAACTACTTGCCAATCTCTGAAGACTCATTTAAGTTTGCCACCTTTGAACCTTTACACAAAGCATTCCTCAGCCTAGAATTTCTTCACCCCTTCTATACATTTTTGTTCACCTTACTTGTCCCTAAGGTCCAGTATAATGCTGTATCCTCAAAGAGACTTTTGCAGCGTTCATAAACTACCTTTCCTTCCTCAAAACTATTTTAGTTTGTTTTTAATGGAGTCACCCATTTCATTGTACCATGATTGCCTATATTCCTGTCTCACTTCCTGGATTATAAGAACACTGAGGACAGGAAAGAAGGATGAGCAAATTACCTGTTTTCCCCTGAAGTACCTTGAGCTAGAAGTGCAATAACTATGATTTAATTGAATTGAAAAGCTGACCTGTGTAGTTGGGGCTGTAGTTCTGAGATATATGACTTTCAGTTATATCATTGAGATCCAAATTTCAAGTATGAAATAAGAATTTTTACGTTGGGTGATAATAAACATCAGGTGATAGCTGGTGCCACTGGGCTTAAGAGTGAGGGTCCTCCCTTCCTCCCCATTAACTCAGAGCAGGCTGACTTATAAATAGAGATGTTTTGCCCGGATTTTATTTCCGGTGGTTTCACTCTGCATTCCACTATGCACCATTTAATGAAACCAAGTTTTGCTTCAGAACTGGTTGATTCTCTGTACCAGGTTAGCGAGTCTAGAGAGCATATACAATCAAATTCCATGCAACTAAGCAGTGACATGTGAAATAGGTTTGCGAGCACATGAGCACCTTGAACAATGTCACAATGACTGTTTGCTACCAGAATGAGTGAGTGCAGGCCCTCTCTGAAAGAAGTTTCCTGGGTAATTGAGCCCAAATGCTTGGGAACTAGAAGCTAGCAGGTAAATAATTTCTTCTCAACAGAGGTTAAACACAAGAATGCTTTGTCTTGTTTTAGCCCATCATCCTTTAAATTTGAACTTCTTGGCCTCACTGGGACAGTGCCTACCCACCAGAGATCTAGAGGCATTAAAGCCAGTCTGGAGTCTCCTGGAAGGAAGAAATTCTTGTAATACATTTATATAAAAAACATAAATTTTATATGATTGTCTTTTTCATGGAAAATAAATACTTATGTGTGAAAGCTACAACTCAAGAGATTTAATAGAATAAAGGGGAAATTTAAAAACACAATGTTTCTTCTGACTCTTTTCTTCTAAATTTTCAGTTGGGGTGTTCATCCCCCACTCCTTTCTCTGTCTCTCCTTTTGCTGCTCTTCCTTCTCTTCTCTATCATCCCCTCTACTTCCGTCCTCCTCCTCCTCCCTTTTCTCCTCCTTTGCTGACACTAAGCAGAGAGGAGTTTGTTCATAATCCTCATCTATCAGCCACAGAATCTTTGTGAAGCATTCACTGTTGGCCCTCTCTGTCCACAGTGCTGAAGTACTTAGATCACTGGCCATCCCAAAGTGGCAAGTTTCAGCTCTTCTCCCTACTCTTCTATTTTGTACTTTTAAATTTTAGCTTTCTCTATGTTCTTTCTCACTTCACATCTTAGCACTTCTCCTTGCTTTGCTCAACATTTAAAGTATAATACAGGATACAAAGAAGTTCTGAAGCAGTTGGTGGTGGTTTGACAGCTGTTCCACTAGTATTCCCCCAGGGAGCAATTTTACTCCATCAGGAGAGGAAAATTAAATCACCCCTCCCCAGCCCCCTGCACCATTTCACCCATCAGCACCTGCCAGTGCCTTCCAGCTGGCAGCCATGACAAGAGAGGCCTCCATCACTTTCTGCGTGGACAACCCAACTACAAGTGACATCCCTGTGACTCTGCTGGCAGCCAGAGCTGGTCAGGAAGCCATTGCTCAAAACTTTCTACTTTCTGTAAAGCGGGATCTGGATTCTGTCTGCCCAAAGCTAGTGGGTAAGAAAGCTAGGGTGATGGCTTTAGGGATTGCACTGTGATTTTTTCACTTCCTGATATGTCCCCAAAGTAAAGACTGTTGGAGCTGGAAGGTGAAACTTAAAACAAACAACAACAGCAATCATAAAGGATTCCCAAGGAAAAATTCAATCATTTGAAGGAGAGCATGCTGCTGCCTTTCCTAGCAAGTTCTGCATTTTCAAAGGGAGATTTGTGCTGCAAGAAGCAGCTTTTGGAAGTCATCTCAGGAGAAGATTCTCTTTTTTTGCCTCACTAATCAACCCTTTTGTGCTGTCTGGGTCCAGTGACGAGTCACATGGAACCTGCAGGAAAGCTATTTTAAACTGCTGTTTTGCGTGCCAAATGTATGGGAGGCTAAAACCTGACAAGGGAGGTCACCATCTTTCACCTTGCTGCTCCTGGGCCAGCCTTGATGATTCACAACTTCTAGCCCTGCCAGGTACTGAAGTGCCCTCCTTCTTTCTTTCTTTCTTTCTTTTTTTTTTGAATTGCAGATTCCATTACCTCTGGAGGGGAAAATGAGGCTCCCAAATATGTCCCTCACTTCTCCTGCCACTAGGTTTCTGCTAGAGGCATACATGAAAGAAGATTTTATTATATCATCATTTCAAATACTTTGTGCTAGTTTTTATTATTTAACACTTTCTTGGAATTCGGAAATTGTTGCTGGGAGTCCCGTTGGCATTCTGGTGTGTTCTGTGCTATGGCCTTATAAGGCACAATTTATCTTCTACAAGATGTCATTGATCATATTGCAGATAGAAATGATTATATGGTTCTTGGAAAAAAGACAGCATTTCATAGCAACTTGTATTTGGATCTTTCAAGAAAGAAGTCATTTAGAAGTAACTGGGAAATATGCCCTTGGCCTGGGGAGAGAGAGCAAAGCTGACTCCAAACCTTTTATTTTGCTATTAAAACCTTGGCTGGGAAGCATGCTTTAGTGGGTGAATGTGAGCCACAGCATAACGGCCAGTATCTGGCCTAAGAAATTCACTGGTTTCCTGCTGCATTTCTAGGCTAAAGCACCCATTTTTGATCATGTGACTTAATGGATACATTTTTTTCCCCCTAATTTCCCTAAGGACCATATTCAGGCTTCAGAATAAAGGTAAACCTGAGTTACAGGGCTTTTTCAGTAAGACTCCCTGCAGGAAACAGATGGCAAACTTAAATTGGATGATGTCAAAGGAGTGTAATAGAAAATATTTTTTTAATGTTTGGGTGAGAGGCAGGGGGTAAGGAAATCAAAGGGGATAGTGCAGAGCTCTGGGGCTAGTAACATCAGGAAGCTGTTAACACCTTTAGGTCTGAAGAGGGCAATGGGAGGGAGTGGTTAACAGAAGCTAGAGAAACTGAGAACTGTGTGCAGAGAGCCTCTGACAAGCACTGGGACTTGTACCAGGAGAACACAGGCAGCCCATGGAGATGTTGTGTTGTGGGAGCCAGGGAAATAAATGCCCAGATATCACTCTGCCACCCCTTCAGAGCTTTTATTAATATTCCTCACTGATTGATCCCATTGGAAGCCAGAGGCAAGGATGCCATTGATATAATTCAGGTGATCATCCTCCCAGGGCACAGAGCAGGGGGTAACAGAGGATGGGCCGCGCTGTGTAAGTGGAAGGTATCTAGTGAAAAAATGATTCCCAGGATTTGTGTAACCTTTAGTTTTTCTTTGAAGAGACAGCTACTCTGTCAAATAGGGTAAGTGAACAGAATCTCTGTCTTCCCTTGAGTAAAAAACATATCTAGTACCTAACTCAATCCTGTGTGTGTGTTTTGATTCAACAATTGATGTTGATTAAAATGTTCATGTGATAGAAATATAAAGTGCAAACATTCATATTTTTCTCTAATTTCTGAGGGCTTACAATTCATATTACAAATAGATTTTTATAAATCCAGAACTATCCTTCAGAAACAATTGTTTAATTAATCCAGGAACATATGAGCAGTGTCATACGTGAGGCAGCTAGAGACCTCTCATATCCATTCAAAAAAATGGTAGTTTTATGAGTAGTCAGCAAAGGTGACCACCCTATTGTAACCACCATTGTAACTGCCCTACAGATACAGAGTTTGTAAGGGTGAGAGTGGAGGAACAGGTGACAGATGCAACCAACACCTTGCAATTAATTATTGGAATTTTTCAAATACTTTATTTCCCAACTAATGGTCACTGGGAAAAAATGGCACACTTAAGAATGCAGAGACTACTGAAGATAAATCGCCTGTTCCCAGGATTTTCTACAGGCTGGCCCTGAATCAAGCTTTACTGTCCATAAATTCTACTAACAGCCACTTATGTGGCCAAAAACTGCTCCTAAATTACTAACACTGATGCCTTCTGATTCTGTTTGGCAGAAAGCAGAGATAGCAAAGCCCAGTCAATTCCATTAAAGCTAGGACAGATGGACACCCCTGGCTTCAAGCTCCAGTTAAGCATTTCAGTGCTCTGTAACATAGACACTGTATTTACTGTCTCCTAATCATTGCCTGAGAGTGAACCTAGAGGGGGTTCTGTGCTCAAGTGAACTTCGATAGTATCAGTTCCAGTTTGCAGCATCGAAATTCACCTCACTCATTCCTGCGTATGCTTTTACCTCTTCAACTCCAGGAGTCCTTGGCCCTTTTTATTTTTAATTGTTATGTCTTCTTTACATTACATTTTATCTCATATTGTGATGGAGAAAGAAACACGCAGTACTACATAGTGCAAGGAGTCATGGATTTGAAACCACAACACTGGTTTGATTCTGGCCTACACCTTTAGCTCTGTGACTCAGATGAGTTACATAATCTCACTACGCCCCAGTTCCTCATGTTTGATATTGATAAGACTCTGTTTAAATCACCTGCAATGATGTAGCATAGTTTCTAATACGTAATAAGTGATAAATAGTTAGTTCAATTTGATTCTGGCTTCCCTTATCATTAGAGTAGTGTGAATGCAAAAGTAGCTCACACAAAAGACTTGTTAGATTTACATTTGTTCATTTTACTCACAATTCAAGTCATATGACCCTGTTTATATTCCTTCTTGTCCAAACGTATAGCCCATAGCTAAGTCACACTATTCAGAGATGTGCCTTTGTGGATACTGTAAGTGTTACCTATTGTCCCCCTACTTTAATGTACTATATTTCAAAATCTCAGATGTAACTCATCATTACTTAGCCCTTGCAACTATATTGCACAAAATATTCCTTCCTTGGTAGACTGCATACTACAGGACATTTTGTTTGGTGATTCTTTGACATCTTACATAAAGAATGCACACACATAAGAAAGTTATTCAAGATATGTATGTTTGCTAACTCTGTGAAGTGAAAGATACATGATCATTCAGAAGCGCCGTCATTGATTCTCTTCTCTAACAACAAAGCTCTTTAGCATTTGCCACCAAGACAGTTGTATTCAGTGGCAAAGTTTATTCACAAAATCATCCCTTCAACAGATATTTATTACTAAGGGCCTACCATATGCCAAGCACTGTGTCAGATTTTGGAAATTCAAAGATGACTAAGAACATAGCCCTGCCATCAAAGACCAAAGGTGCATTGATGTCAAGGAGGGAAGAACAGACATGCAAACAAAAATAAGTTCAAGGGTATAGTGACTACAGTCAACAACAACATGTTTTTTCTTCAGAAATGCAAAGATAGTGGATGTTAAGTGTTTTCCTCATGAAAGTGACAACTATGTGAGGTGATGCATTTTTTAATTAGTTAAGTTTAATGATTTGACAATGTGCTTATACTTCAAAACATCACATTGTACACAATAAATAGAATTTTACCTGTCAATTTCAAAAAAATAATTTTAAAATTATAATGTTCAATAACAACAGCTTTGGAAGTGTGAACAGGGTCTAGTTGGCACACAGAAGGGAAATGGCTCTTTCCCTAGAATATGAAAGATTTCACTGAGGAGGACATAAGGGAGGGCCTTGAAGTCAGAGGACATAAGGGCAGGGCCTTGAAGGATCAAAACAGAGAGATGCATACATGTAGAAGTGGTTGAAATGTTCAGGAAATAACAAGTTGTCTGTTTTAGATAGAGAAAAAGGAACATGGAGAGGAACTGAAAGAGATAAAACTGGAAAACAATCAGTTCAGTCCAGAATGATGGACTTTAAACACCTTAAGATATTGGACTTTGCCTTACAGACTAGAGTAAGTAAGGATTTTTTTTTTTTTAAGGGAATTGAAAACACTAGAGTCGTATTTTGTAAAAGATGCTAGGAACAGTAAGGAAAAGATTAACTCTATACTACTCATAGGAATATTTGCCTGTATACAGAATTTTTCTGTTTTGGGCTGAGTTGCAGCCTTCTTTTTCTTCAGCTTATTTGTGATGCATAACATAGTGCTGCTTCTGAAAGAGGATCATAATCTTTTAAATGTATTCGTTGAGAGAGTAGTCATCAGTATAGACCGGCTCGTGGAGGATTTTCTTGAGGGCATCAGGTGATTTTTTCTGACTTGCTTAACTGAAATACGTGTCCCAAAGGATAGGAACTGCATTCCAGCATCAGTTAAGTATCTGAGCATGGCTGCATAGCAAAGAATAAAAAAAACAGGGCTTGTTTCCCAGTGCTTTGCAATGGGAGATGAATTGAAAAACTCTGACCTAATCAGCCATTTTATCATCTGCCTGACTTGGGTATGAGTGAGCCCATGGAATATTGCTGCATAGTAATGTCTAAAATGCAGGAATGAATGAGATTTGGGGAAAGAAGCGAAGGGGCATTGACAATGATCATCTTCATTTCATGTGTGTTTTGGCCCTGTTGCTATCTGGAGCACTCTTGTTTTGCCTTTGGAAGTTCAGAAGATGCTTATTATTTGGGCAAATGCAAGAAGGGATCGGACTATTATGCACAACTGCCATGGCTCTGTAGCAATTACTGCTTCCTTTCAGGGTTGCTGCAGCAGAAGTATCTGACGTTGCTGGGGTGCTGGCAAACTCTATCTGTTGTCATTCCTCCGTCTGCTCCTGCCTCCAAAACTAGGGCCTTTGAGCTCTGCTCCCCATCTAACCTGTGCCTCCCTACCTAACGACATCCACTAATGTGTGCTAACAGATGTCTGAGGGAAAATTAGCTGTGGTATCCAAATCAATTAGACCATAGTTTTGTGCAGGAACAATTGCTCGGTGGGCTGCAAGGGCTGTATTTTTTTTCTTGTTTCCTTTTTCCAAAGGTGAAGTCACGTAGCTCAGGCTTAGCTTCCCTAGTCCATATTTTCCACTTCCAGGCAGTCTACCTCAGTGTTTAATGGGTTCTGATTGGACCACCAGATGGAGATGCTTCTACCAGGTGCAGTTCCCAGTAAACAAGTTAAAAAACAGGAGGGCTGTATCACCCCAAAGGCGATGTAGCCCAGAATGTCAGCTTCAAAGTACAGCTTTGGTGTGTATTTAAATTCTAGGAAATGCTATGTTGACTGAGTTGCCTTATATGACTTATTAGAAAAAGACAACAATTTCTATGGATGAAGAATGACTTGAGTAGTGAACATGCCTACTTTAGCTCATAGAAAGGGATTTCTACTTCCTGTCTCCTAATACAAAGGCCAAATTATCAAGAGCATGAGTAAGTGGAGTAGAATTTCTACTCTGATCTTAGGCAGACCTGGATTCTGACCCTGTAAGCTATGAAACTTTGGGGAGTTTAAAATTGAGCCTAGGTTTTTGCCTTAACAGAGATGCCTTTTACATTGAAGCATATTTGATCTCTTTGAGGCAAAGTTTAATTATGTGTAAAGTAGGCATAATTATATCTACATCTCAAGAAGGAACCTGGTAATTTAATAAGACATTCTTAAAACAAGGCCCATTCTATAGTATATGCTCAATAAATGATAGGCATATAATCATTAATGTTTACATTCTGTTCTCAGAGACACCTAAGTAACATCCAACTTATGAAGAATTCTCACCTTTTACAAAACAGGGCTTGCTTCTCAATGCTTTGCAATTGGAGATGATTTGAAAAATTCTCACCTAATCAGCCATTTTAGGCCTTTTTTTTTTTTTTTTTTTTTTTTAATCACCTCAACCCAGTGAAAAATGTTTTTGAGCTGTCTGTGGTTTTTTCTCATCATCTTTTCGCAGGTTTGCTGATGCTTTCCAAAATATGCTAGCAAAACCTCCAACCACTACCATTACTGCCTTCATTCTGTACTTGTTTCCTGCCACATTATCTTCAAAGACATTGAGTGTGATCTCCTGTAAACTTTTACTTTGAGGAAATAATACCTGTCCCCAATATAGAACCAATACTCATAATTAAAATTAATAAATGAATACTAAAGGTAATAAAATGCAGTATTTACAGGCACTTGAAGGAAGAAGTTTTTTCTTTTATTCTACATGCCTATATTTGGAGTTTCATCTTGCTTAGGTTACAAGATCCTTTTGAACATTTTCAATAACTGTCTTTATGCTGCTCATAATCCTTCAATACCATACTGCTTATTTATGTATTCCATTTTAAAGCTAAGAGCCTTTGTGAAGCCTACCTCAGGCAACCCATGTATATGAAATGATCCTATTTTCAAGAACTTCTGACATTTGCTATAAAGCTCTTTCAGAAATGGCAGCCTGCGATTTTTTTGTTTCCAATCTTGAAATGCAATCACGACTGAAAGGCATCTAGTCTTTTCAGGGCATCTTCCACTGCTGGAAGATGTGGGAGACACAGAAAGAAATGGAAGCCACTCCATGCAGCCTGAGCTCCCCATGCTCGCCTCTCCTTCTACAAGCACAATTTTGTTCACATTACCCTCCTGTACAGCCTTGGAGGTCTGGCCAACTGGGGCTGTGAGAGCTGAAGATTGTGATATATGAATTACCTCCTAATCAGAAACCAGTGGGGTTGTTTTATCTTCAAAAAGATTGCTTGTCTTGTTTCGAATTAGTGTTTTTATTTTTTTTTAGGTACAATTATATTTCTACTTTCACCTGCTAGTTGTGGCCCAGAAATAGAGACCTGTTAGACTCCCCATTTCAGTCTGTCCCCCTTTTGTGCATGAAGTGGTTCTCCATGAACACAGAAACATCACACTCAGCTCTGTCAGATCAGCTTCATGGCCACATTTATCAAAATTATCCCAGAGTCCCTTGCAGAGACGTATATTAATAGGGTTCATTTAAAACTAGGAGTATTACTAATGCTTTTTTCTATGTGCTAAATGGGAGGAAACAAGAATTACAAAAACAAACCAAAAAAAGGTAGGGTTGTTAGAATAGTTAATAAGGCGAGGTGAAATCTTCGGGCAAGGGGAAATAACGCTGAGCTTTCAGAAATTTTGATACATCAATTTACATATTATTATTCCTACTGCTTTCCATCCAGAAAGCAAAGCAGCCTTTTTCTCCACACACAACACACGACAGGTAATCAAGTCTGAGCATTATCCCTGAGTACCTTCTATCTGTCCATCTGTCTGTAGCATTCTTAAAAGGTAATATATTAATTAAAAAGGGGATAATGTTAGCTCTGCATTCAGTTGATAAAGAGAGCCTCTGAAGAGTAGAGCAAACTTTGAAAGCACAAGTGGAAAGACACTAAGAGTGACTTTTTTTTCATTTTCATACGGAGCCATTTGCACACAACAGACCAGGTGTTATTGGCAGGTCTGCTTCACAGAGCAGCAAGCTAACTTAGTGGTATCTGTAGTAAGTTTTGTTGGATAGCATTTCACACTGTGATGCTGCATCTGTGCCCAGGAAATGCCATTTTGTTGCGTTGTGTTGAGGTGACATCTGCTCTGAGTTAGGTAGATACTGCCATCACTCCTTTCTCAAGCAAAGTAGGGAATCAGAAGCAACCTATTTGAGTCCATTGGCATTAAGCTGACTTTCATAATTATGTATTATCCTGCCAGAATTCTTATGTTTCACATTCTACATGGAAGAAGGTCAACAGAATACTTGTCTTAGAACCTCACCTGCAATCACCTATATTGGAAAGTTTTTGATGAGCTGATTAGTTTGTTTTTTTAAAAAAGAATGCGGTAACCAGAGATGAGTGTTTAAAAAGTTTTTGATGAGCTGATGAGTTTGTTTTTTTTTTTTAAAAAAAGAATGTGGTAACCAGAGATGAGTGTTTAAAAAGTAAAAAGTAGGGGCCAGGCGCGGTGGCTCAAGCCTGTAATCCCAGCACTTTGGGAGGCCGAGGCGGGTCAATCACGAGGTCAAGAGATCGAGACCATCCTGGTCAACATGGTGAAATCCCGTCTCTACTAAAAATACAAAAAATTAGCTGGGCATGGTGGCGCGTGCCTGTAATCCCAGCTGCTCAGGAGGTTGAGGCAAGAGAATTGCCTGAACCCAGGAGGCGGAGGTTGCGGTAAGCCGAGATCGCGCCACTGCACTCCAGCCTGGGTAATAAGAGTGAAACTCCGGCTCAAAAACAAAACAAAACAAAACAAAAAAACAGTAATGGTAAAAAAATAAATAAATAAATAAAGAAAAGAAAGTAAAAAGTAATGGTAATACGTAAAACCATCACTGTTTAATTAAGTGGAATAGCATCTCATTAAATTCCATCCAAATGGATGAATACTACTAGTATCCAATAGATAGAGGCCAGGGATGTTGCTTTATATCATGTAAAAATTCCCACAACAAATAATTATCTAGGCCAAAATTTTAATACTGCCAAGGTTGAGAAGCTCTGTCCTAGAAGGGTGTAAAATTTCCAAATAGATCAGGCATAGGTTGAGAAAAAGAAAAAACTCATTGGATCATCATACTCCTAGAGTTTCTAGAATAGGAACACAGTTGCTTATACAACTCTGACTGAAAGATTATCCCCCTTGTTTTGTAATATCATTCTTTGCTACCAAGCATTTGTGTTTGACAGAAACACATTCATGCAGAATGGTGAAAAAGAAGGAAATCATGCGGCTAGGTTACTTAAGACCTGCTCATTATTAGACTGGTAGATAATAATACTGACAGAGTCTTCAGACACATAGAAAACAACAGATGTAGATTTCTAACCCAGACTATTTTTTCATCCATAAAATAACAATATTTGGTATTTCCACCAATGCCATTAATAGCTCCTAGAGTAGTACAGAGGATTAAACAAACTAATACATGCAAAACACTTAGTAAATGTTCAGTGAATGTTAGGTATTGTTATAACCCTTCATATATTATCATAGTGGGAATATGAAAATAGGTAACCCTAAACTTGATAGAGTTACATATGCTTCTATCTGTGAATAGTAGATAAAATTTTAAGGCAGTGAAGCTCCTGTTAATCACCTAATATTATCCATAAACTCAGTGCACAATTAAATCTAAGTGAATTGTATAATATATACATATGTTGGTTCTCTTGTAGCAGTGTGTTGAGATCCAAGAAAAAATAAGTAATATAGTTTACTTCAAGCATAAATTAATCCTTCAAACATATCCAAGTAAAAAAACCACAGGAAAAAAATGTCCCACATTTATGAAGTTTTCAAAACTGGTTGCTATATAAAATGATGTATTCAATTTTAAAATCAAGATTTTTTTTTGCATGCTTTTGTTGACTTTTGTGGTTCCCAAAATATATTTATGACTATGCTTCCTTCTTGCTGAGGAGTTGTAGCTATTGAGAGGACTGAGAGGTTTCTGGTTGGCATAAAGCATTACCTTCTACTATCATTTCTGCTGCTTTATTCTTTATGGTATACATCTCTGTGTCATGATCAATGTCATTTTTAAAGTGCAGCACCCAAGTTCTTCCTCTCTTTCTTGACTACAGGAACAAGAAGAGGCTTCATCCCAAGGACACTCAGTTTAATCATTTACTTGCAAAAGGACTGAATTTTGAATATGAATCATATTCATCTGTCTAAATTCAGAAGCCTTTGATTTTATAAAAGGGGAGAGAGGATTTTGAGATCAGATATGTTTCATCAATCTTTGGCTAAACCTTGGACAAGCATGTCTGATAAATTGATGTTCATTAACAAACAACTGTACAATTCAGAAACCACTCATTTGTTAAATATTCTTCTTTTGATTGCTCCTCAGAATCAATTTACCATTTTTTTTGGCTAGTGTAGGCCTTAAAAACATGTAGGGTCAGGCATGGTGGCTCATACCTATAATCCCAGCACTTTGAGAGGCCGAAGTAGGAGGATCACTTGAGGCCAGTAGTTTTGAGACCAGGCTGGGCAATTATAGTGAGACCCAGTCTCTACAGAAATATTGAAAACCCATCTGGGTGTGGTGGCTCACACCTGTGGTCCCAGCTACTCTGGAAGCTGAGGTGGGATGCTCACTTGAGCCCAAGAGGTTGATGCTGCAGTGAGCTGTAATCACACCACCGCACTCTAGCCTAGGTGACAGAGTGAGACCCTGTCTCCAAAAAAGTAAATAAATAAATTAAATTAAGAAAATAAATTAGCAAGACATGGTGACATGTACTTGTAGTCCTAGCAACTCAGAGGGACTGCTTTAGTCCAGAGATTTGAGGCTGCAGTGGGTTATGCTCACGCCACTGCACTTCAGCCTAAGCAGCAGAGTAAGACCCTGTCTCTAAACGGGGGAAAAAAAATGAAGAAAGAAAAGTGACCACATTTCCTCTAGCCACTTTAGGTTTCCTAACATGAAGCTGCTTTGGGAGACTCTTCCATGGCCACTTCCATTCCACCAAAGGTATTTCAAACCGTATTATCATATTTTTATTTGATATTATGTTCACTTCTTTTGTGAAATTGCTAGGGTAGTTAATAATGACAGAAACACAGAAGTGAAAAACCAACCAATAGAATGAGAGTGGTGGGTACACAGATAAACAAGAAATGACATGTAGAGTGCGTGCATTTCAAGGCTATGTGTGCTTTATGTAGAAGGAAAAATGAATGTTTTTTTTTTCTTGTCCAAATGAACTCTACACAGATAGCAGTCATCTCTCCCTCTTTATCAGAGGGAGTTGGACAACTGTCACCTCCCTTCATCGCCTTTCAGTGAAGACAGATTGTTCTCATCAGCCTTTCCATTCTGAATTCTTTTCCCTTGACCTGTGTCTCTTAAGTCCCATTCTGGCACTGGGAACATAGACACTGAATTTTCTTCCATCTATAGAAATACTGGAATAAGGTCAGAATCATAGTGTTTTGCCTGAGAGTTCCTCTCCCCTCAGCTGTGTTTACTCAAGTAGGACAAAACTATTCACACATAACAGGAATTTGCTTTATCTTTGGGTATGTCATTCCACTGTGCACTGTGCTTCAATGAGCTGTCCATTGCCTTCTTTTTAATTCCAGTCCTGGTAAGTAGAAAAGGGGACCAGGATTTTTTTTCCCCCAAAGAGAGGCAGAGTAAAGAGTTGCTGTTACCTGGACTGCGGGCACTCAAGATGAGACAGGGCTTTAGTGATGTATGTTGAGGGCAAAAAGGAAGACTTTGAAAGGTGAACCTTAAAGAGACAAGCTGGTCATTGAAAACTAAATTGCCAAACTTGCCTCCAGTGAACAAATGCACCTGCCATTCGTATTGCAGCCAATTTGCTGTTTCTACTTTTATCTCTCTCACGCAGCAGGCTCCAAACTCTCAAAGGTTTTTCTGTGGCCTCTCTTTGTAATGCCCCAACCAGCAGGACTGTTAGATAGAGGCTTCTGTGTATGCATTTTATTCCCACCTTCTCTCCCACTCACTGCATAAAAATAAATTAAAACAATAATATTCACAAGAGAAGCAGAGTTCTAAGGAGCAACAACTCTTCCTCCAAACCCTAATGCTACTGGAAGCTGTCCAGATTTTCAAGATGGTGCATGGCAGCTCCATAAAATACAGGCACTGGAGCCTAGGCACCAAGGGACGCTCTGTGCTGTTAACATGTTACTTAGGTGTGAAGTAATGCTTTTAAACCTACTCTCGGAGAGTGAATAATAGCTTCTGGAGAAAGACTTCCTTTGAAGGATGAAATTTTATAAGCAAGGTCTCAGCCCCAAAACATCTTTTGCCATGTGCAGAAATGTTTGACAATAAATGATAATCAAGTGACTACTTTTAATTACCTAAACAGGAGGGAGAAACACCATCTTCCATAAAAAGAATTCAGAATGACAAATGTAGATTTGCTTATGTGAAAACATCCAATTCAATCATTTGCAAAAGATTTAATTATTTTTACATGTATTGTTGAGCTTTCACAATAGCTTACATTTCTCAACCCTAAAAGATGCTTCCAGTTACAGACTTCTGATTCCCTATGCCTGTGGTTCTCTGAATACACCTCTATAGATTTAAATATAGGCTATTTCAAACACTGGCAGGGAAAAAAAGACTTTGGAACTGCATCAAATATAGATTGTTTTTCTTTTCCCCCTCTCTCAGGAAAACCTGAAGCAAATGTTATGCAAAGTATTCTAATACTGCCTTAAGGTTGGTATTTTTATTTGCACAAAAGATAAATTATTCAATTGTGGTTTCTCAATCAACTATAACTCTTACCCAATATAAGGGAAGATCTCAGTCTTTTGTCTTACGACATGCAAGAAAATGACAAGCATTTGAGCAATATTTCTATTCTGTTGCCCTTTCAGGCCTTTCTGACTTGCACTACTCTCTCATACTTTAGGCCAGCCAAATGAACAGCCTTCAATTAAAAGTGGAAGTGCTAAGTGACTGTAGTGTGTATCTTAGAGAAGGAGAGGCGGGTGTATATATATAGTATATATCTCAGAGAAGGAGAAAGAGCTCTCATCTGAGAGCAAAAGGAATTAGAAATAAAAAGAAAGTATTCAAGGCATTCCATGGTTCAAGAAATAAATACTATTTAATGCTTTAGTTTTCTCTACAGAGATGTCACAGATTCAAGTAAATAGAAGTTGCTGGTCACCTGTTACTTCCCAAAAGTGTATGTCCAGAAAGAGGTCTCTGGCCTTCACTGATATATCTATTTATGCTTTCCCTGTGTTCCAGAAAAATATTTCAAATCACTATTTCTGATTTTCTAATCAGGTGGCACTAGCATGTTCAGAGATGAGTGACATTTATCATAAGTACTTCCTATATTCCAGGCATCATGTATTTCACAAGCATTATTTTATTTAATATTTGTAAAAGCCTATGAGGTAAGTTAATTTTCCCATTATGCAGATGAGAAAACTGAAAGACAAAGTAATGTCCCCAAGATTAAATAGCTAGTAAATTTAGGAACTCGGATTGAAACAAGGCTCTGAAACCCAGTGTCCAACCACCAAATTATTCCCTATAAATACATATTGAAAAAGATGGTCCCCATCCTCCCGTATCTTCAAATACCCTTGATCAGAACAATTGACCACGCTTACATCTTCTATTCTAGGCCCTTGACCTCTATGTTTATCCATATAAGGAAGCATCAACCATGAGACCATGGAGGTTCAGCTCAAGGAGTAATCCTCCTGGTTCATTTCTAAAATGCTCATCTAAATAGAATAAGCTTATACCACTGAAGTTGAGTACAATCTTATCACATGGGACATTACTGATATACACAAACTATAAAGGTCAATTCTTAAATCTCTAATTAGTATTATAACATGTGCTAGGCCAAGTATAACCACATAGTCGTGGGACATATTCTGCAAGCCCCACAGAAAAATCAGTGATGTTACAATTCTGGCTCAATTTTATCTTCCTTTTGTGCTTTCTGAAAAGAAGCTTACATAAAAGAAAATATTCTAAGCATATACACCCAATATACTTTCCCTAAATGATTCAGTTAATCCTTGTGTCTGTCCTGGAATCTGGAAAATTGGAATGTTATTTTTATCTCTTTGGAGATAAAGACACTGAGCTATGGAGAGATTTTGTAGCATGAAGGAGCCCTACTGAGAGCCAGAGAAAGGATGAGGCTCAAAATCTAGGTCTCCAGAAGCCTTGCGTTTAGTGAATGGGACTGCTCTTAGGTAACTGCTTACTTATGTAGGTCAGATCTTATTTGCTATTCAGAGTCACACATTTTAACTTTGTCCCTCTCACTATTATCCTGAAATTCTCCCTGGTTGGCCTGAAATAATAGCTTCTGTACTAGAAACATATTCAGTTAAATTCCTTTATGTTTTTCTTATGAAGTGATTGTGTAATAAGGAGACCTGAAAAATGCCAAATATAGAATTGTTTCACTATGGGAAACTGAGAACATACTCAATCTATGTTTGAAATCTTATTTGTCCTGATAAAGTATAATTCTGTATTTCAGTCAGAGAAACTAATACAGAGGTCCCTGAGTCCTTGCATTCATTATATAACAGAGTTTCCTTAAATAATTTCTGAAGTATTGTCTTTCTCCTCCAGCTGGGGGGAGAAAGAAAAAAAGATCTGCAGGTACAGAAGATACCAAGAAAGAGAGAAAGCCAAAAATATTATCCAGGACTCATTTATTCCAGCAGCTGTGCTATTTGCTAGCAAGTATATGCAAATGGAGAGAAACTTGGTTATAGTACCTGGACTGCAAAGTAAGAATTTTAGTACAATATTTCCTCAAGCATGTCTAGAAATACCTGGTACTGTTAATTATCTTTATAATTGTGATGGAAGTTGTGATTCTATTGATGAGAATGCCATTTTGCTAATTCAGATAATACTCTTTTATCTTTATCTAAATTTTACAGAATACTTTTTTTGACACTGTGCATCTAATAAAATTCCATTTTGAGATTGCTAAATTTCCAGGATCTGTGACTTATAGGTTAGGGGCCTAGAAGTGGCTACTTCCAGGTTTTTAGCACCAAAGGTTTATAATCAGGATGGGTTCATAGATAGCAAACATCTAACAGGCAGCAAAGACAAAAGTGTTGTCAAAGCACAGAATTAGTCAAAGACGTCAGTTTCTGACTCTGAACTGTGGCTTCAGAATCACAGAGCAGAGAAGTTCCTATAAGGCTTGTATCTTTTATAAGATTATGACCTATGTCAGGCAGGAGGTTACAACTGGTCGTAAAATAAAGAAGAAATAGATGAGTAGACTGGAGGATTAAGTATGTCCTCATTAGCAACAGCCAGTCTCCACTGAATGAAGAAAGGGTTTCCATTCACTTGTCATAGTTACGAAACATGTTGGACCTTGAGAGGACATCATATCACGTTTCTGACTTTCAGGCCCATACACTCCTAAATAAAAGTTAAGTAATTTGCTCTTCTTAAGAATGCTTTCATCAGAGTGATTTTAGTCGTTAATGTTAGTGGCTGAAGCAGATATTGCTGAGCTCTCCTGATTTAGTTCTTGCTGACGCAGTCCAGTTCAGTTTAGGCATGCCTCTGTCACATAGCAGCTATGCTGTCTTGATCAGATACCCACCACAGTTGCTGTGGCAAGGTAGGAAGGAGCTTTTAAGGGCGAGGCCTGCATATTGCTTATTTCACATTTCCCAACATTTTCTTGGCTAGAGCCCAGTTACGTGGTTCCAAAGGAACCCCAAGAGGCTGGGGAATGTCGAGAAGCAAGATAGATACTTGGTGAGCACTGAGAGCCTTCTCCACAACATCCAATGACATAATAGGCAATAAATTGGGAATACCATTCAGAAGCACATTGAAAGTAAGAGCACACACATTCATTCTTCCGGGAAGCAGATGGACTAAATGGTGAGGTCCATGGTGGCTGGACAGAGTACAAACAGGGCTAATTTAAGAAAGGTCTGGGTGGAAGCCTAGTTTACAAACCGAAGATTAAATGTTAATGTGCTTGTCTTTGATTTTTGCATTGTTTAGGAGAGTATGCAGCATTTGAAATATTTTAATGAAAGATGTTAAACAGAAGAGGCTAGATTGCATTTGGAAAATCCACACATCTATGTAAAATGTCACTCATTTCTCCACCCCCTTTTCCTTGTTTTGACTAATTATTACCCTATTAGTAGAGTAATTTGATGTTCCCTTTGTCCAGTGTAAGTGAAACATTCCTATTCCTCCCATTAGGACCTATAAACCAAGGTGTACTTTGAGTCAAACAATGTAGCATCTTATTGAATCAGAGAGAAAGGTTATAAAAGTTTTTAATGTGTGAATGTGGATTCATGTTTCAGGAATAGCCATAGCATATAAAATTTAACACATATAAAATGTGACTGTCTTAATCCCAACTATGTTATCAATTACCAGCCTAGCAGATTTCTGTTTGGTTCATAATTTTTCTTTTTTACAGTGTTTTAAGGTACTTTTAAAAACATCTATAATAATTTACTCTATTTTGTAATTAGACTTAGTGATTAGAATCTTTTTCACTTACATAACTGTTTTCCCTTAAATGGATGGCACCAGCTGGCTTATAGCTGAAACCTGATCTGACTCCCAAAGGCATCAGAGGGACCAGCATAAGGCAAAGCCTAATGTGTTGTACAGCTTCATGAAAAGTTAGTAGAGAGGAGACGTTTTGCATTGTTTTACGTTTCTTTGGTAACACTATATATATGTTAAATATGTTAGCGGAGATTTTCTTTGAGACTTAAACCTTAGCTTCTCTGGGCATACCTTCAATTTTTATAACATGGAAAGAGGCTAATGTTATGTTCTCTCACACAGACTGTAATCATTAGAGGAAGGGCACATAAGTAAAAACTTGCAGTTTAGAGTTGAGCCACTTGGGGTATTTTACCATCTGGAGAAATGTGATGGCTGTATAATTAATGAAAAAGCATTAGCAAAAGGCTAAAAGAGCAAAGTAATCACAAGTGGCCCTGAGTATTGTTTCCTTGTAATTTTACACATGGTATTGAAGATTTGTTAAGTTATTCATTCACTCGCTTATCACACAGTTAATGAAAAGCCCTATCAAACTAGGCACTGTGTTTTCTGCTGGTGTGACAAGTCTGACTCTTGGAAATAAAAGACCCTATGTCGAAAGTCTCTGGTAGCCAAGTTATATTCCAGATGAGGTTAAGTGACTTGCCAAAGGCAGAGGGAGGATGGGTAAAGGAACAGAGAAAGCAGCTCGCCCTTTCCTCGTGGATTAAAAAGGAAGAGATATGGGCTGAGAATCAAGAATATTCCTGGTGGCCACCAGGCCTGGTTCTCAGTCCATCTGGAGCTGCTTGGAACTGATAAAAACACAGGAATCCTACTCACTGCTGCAGCATGTGTCTCTGCCTTGTGCAGTCTGTGGCTCATTAAGAACAAAGGATCCATCATGTCAGGTGCCTTAACTGACTTTGCCAGTGTGCATCCAACTGCATGGCTACCATGACCACCTTGTCCTAATTCTTGCTTTGTAGCCTGCTTCATGTGCTTGTGATGGGACATAGGCAATAGACAGAGACAGTGGGAGCTACTCATTTTCCTCATCTACTGCTCAATTTCCTTAGAGTTTCTATAGAAACTCAAATGTAGTTTCTATAGACTTCCAGCCCGAGCCCTATGGAAAAACTACTATGCCTGCTGGCCACAAGGGCAGTACCAAATATAGAGCTGAAGCAAAGTCAAGCAAGAAAAATTCCTCCTTTCTTCCCTTGTGGATGGGCTGCTGATTCCAACCCGTTCTCAGTCGCATCTGCATCACATTCTCCCCACACCCAGCTCTTTTTTTCCAGCAGTCAGGTTTTTTGTCTGTGTGAACCCAGAGTTCCAGTGGCAGTTAAAACCATTTCTTGTTGGAGGGAAGGGTCAGTGGACACATCGTGTTGTATAAACACAGACATTACCAGATGGATACAAACATAGTCACAGAGGGTCATGACTGCCACAGAAATCATTCGCTAGAGTGCTCTGGCCCCGCAGCATGTTTCCAAGACACTGCTTTTTGTGAGCATTGATCAGCTCTCCTAAACACAGGTGTTGTGCATGTTTATGTGTGAGACTGGGAGCCAAGACGGGGAGATTTCTACAGGCAGTGTTGGTTTCCCTAGGACATAGAGGTTTGAATAAAACATCACGACAGGGTGCAGAAGTAAGAGAATAGGAATCTTTGACATTTTCTCCATAACATGCCCAGGGCTCTGAACAAAGGAGGGGGGAACAAGAGGCCCCTCCACGTCTGACTTCACATTTAGCTCAAGATTAATAAGACAGGCTTGCCCCATTTAGGATTTACTTGCCCCATTTGGGATTTACTCTGATTTACAAGCAGAGATAGAACACTCCTTCTCACCCTCACCACCATGCCCCACACTTCTTGAGTTTTAAAAAGAGAAGGGAGAGAGGAGAAATACCATTTCATGTTGGCCAAATTGAGGGAAGGGAAATGTGATACAGGCAGTTAACCAGCTCATAGAAATGGATCTAGTTTCCACTGGAAAATTGTTCAAGCTTTTCAAGTTGCACATATGATCACCAATATTTAGAAAAATACCTCAAAATCAGAAAAGTAAATTCTTTTTTTTTTTTTTGAGACGGAGTTTCACTCATGTTACCCAGGCTGGAGTGCAATGGCACGATCTTGGCTCACCGCAACCTCCGCCTCCTGGGTTCAGGCAATTCTCCTGCCTCAGCCTCCTGAGTAGCTGGGATTACAGGCACGCGCCACCATGCCCAGCTAATTTTTTGTATTTTTAGTAGAGACGGGGTTTCACCATGTTGACCAGGATGGTCTCGATCTCTTGACCTCGTGATCCACCCGCCTCGGCCTCCCAAAGTGCCGGGATTACAGGCTTGAGCCACCACGCCCGGCCTCAGAAAAGTAAATTCTTAACCACATAATTCAAGAACTGAACAATCAGGAAAAAAAAACAGCTTCAGTAAACAAATCTCCCATAGCTTCGACGCAATCAGTGGCATTTTCATTTCTGTGCTCAGCATAACTACCCACTATCCAGACTTTCTTATCTCTAGTTGTGCCCAAGTTATTTTGGCCTCTGTTTAATCAATATGACAGCATCTAATCTGTCAGGGTCAATT
The DNA here is from genome assembly GCF_009761245.1 of Sapajus apella. Classification (NCBI taxonomy): domain Eukaryota; kingdom Metazoa; phylum Chordata; class Mammalia; order Primates; family Cebidae; genus Sapajus; species Sapajus apella. The sequence goes on from NW_022436980.1 coordinate 5,103,599, forward strand.
ATTTCTTATTTATTTTTTTGGAGACAGGGTCTTCTCTGTAACTCAGGCTAGAGTACAGTAGCATGATCATAGCTCATTGCAGCCTCCATCTCCCTGGCTCAAGCAATCCTCCCACCTCAACCTCCTGAGTAGCTAGGACTACAGGCATGTGCCACCATGTCAAGCTAATTTTTTTTCTTTAAATTTTTCATAGAGATGGGATCTTGCCCTGTTTCCCAGGCTTGTCTCAAACTGCTGGCTTAAAGCAGTCTTCCCACTTTGGCCTTCCAAAGTGCTGGGTTTATAGACATAAGCTACCATGCCCAGTTAGTAGTAGAAATTTTAGTTTGTGAAATATCAAAGCTTTCCTTTCATCTTGACATAATCAAAAGAACTGGTCATGAACTTAGTACTTTCACTCTCTAGCTTTGTGATTTCAGCCAAGAGACCGAAACTCATTGAACCTGAGTTGTCCAAGCAATGTAAGGGCGAGATGTGGTGGGAATGGTACCTGTCTGAGCTATTACATAGGGATATAGTATTGATCAAATATGACAAGGCTTATACCAGTGTTCTGCAAACGGTATAATGTTATGCTACCTTAAATATTATTAATGACTATCATCATTATCTTTATTATTTCTTCTTACTTTTCTACTTGTTTGTATCTTCTTTTATTGTGTAATATTCCTTTGCCCCTCCAAAGAAGTGCAAACAAAGATAAAAGGGAAAAAAATCTAACTCATATTCATCAATTCAAGGTTTTGTTTTGGACCTCTCTCCCCCATGCCCATCCCAAACCCTTCATGACGTTATGTACCTCTCTGGAATTTTCAAACTTAATTAGATTTACAGAAATTCTACCTCTCCTAGCTATGTTTAACCTTTGCAGCAACAACTGTGTTTTCTATCATTATTATAATTTTTGAAAAAATTAAAATTGATGTGAATGTATTAATTAATTCACAATGGTAACTTTATTTGTTTAAAAGGAAATAATGTGTGTGTTTCACATTCTGTTTAAAATGGTTCACAGTAAGCTTGGAGCAGGGGCAACACAAAGAAATAAATTCTAAAACCTCCTGTGAATCCTATTTTTTGTCTAAATATTCTATCTTCTGGGCCCTCAAGCAGTGGCAATAAACTTTTATTACTTTTGTTGTATTCTAGGCATGCTTTAGTTCACTCTAGTTGGTTCCTATTAGAATCTACCTCCTTCTCTACATGCAAAGAACACTATATGCCTTAAGCAACTAAAAAAATAAAAGAATGTAGGCTAGTTATGTAGGCATGAAATCACTACATTTAAGAGATTCTTACAAGCACCAGAGTTATCTCTACACATTTCTGATTCCCAAAATGAAATGAAAAATGAGATGAACAGTAAGCCATTTTGAAAATGTAAGAGTAACTCTTCATATTATGTTCATGAAAACCTCCTACTAGCCCTTCTCTTGAAACCAGAAAACATGGTTGATCGAAGTCATAATGGTTGTTCGAAGTCATAATGGTTGTTGTTTTATCCCCTCCTCACCTTTTTTCAGGCCTAGCACAATGTCTTTATGTATTGTGGGCACTCAATAAATGTTGGTTTGTGTTATCTGTAAGCATAATAGTCAAGGGATTGGTCGCCAAACACTTTATACTTCTATTTTCTATTCATTTATGGGTCCTTTCTGTCTGATTTAAGATCTACTTTGCTTCTGGTATAAGGACTTATCTTTTACTATATTAATAGCTAAATAATTCATTCATGGAATATAGGTAGTATTTCCTCACATTTAATTTTTCTAAAAAATTAATAGTACACAGAAAAAATATTTTGGTTACACATGAAGTGTTTTGTAGTTTTTAAGGATATGTCATGTTTTAGGGCTTAATCCTACTGGCTTCTCCTGGAATAAGGAGTGAATTTCTAGTAGATGCCAGCAAGGCAACCCGAATTTTCATCTGCTGTCAGAATTATACCATGCAACTTCCTTTCACATAGAAAAATATATGTTTTAGAGTGTAAAGAGGGAAAAGTACACTTTTCTTTTCTTTGAGAACATCTTAGGGTGCCGTTTCACAGACATTGGAATCCACTCAATTGCTTTTTGCCACCTACCCAAGGTAGCCTGTTATTTTTGAGGTTCCCTCTGTGTGCTACCCACATTTCTGCCAAGTAAAACCATCTGCTCTGGCTGGACAGTATCTAAATCCTATTCTGTTAATACCACAAACATAGAAGATATTTTGCCTAGATAAAGGTATTCTATCTACTTAAATCAGCATCTGCATGCTTTCCCAAATTAGCAAAAACCAATATCCAAATGGCTGGAATAAGAGTCTGGGAATATGAGATTTCAGAGAAGTTGCTGACTTGCTGAGTAACTGCAGCTTCAGTGAGCACACTCAGAAGGGTTCCATTTACTTTTATTTAGCAAGGCAATGACCCATGCATGGGAACAGCAACTTGACATCCCACAGAGTGCACCTATTGCTGAAGCAGCAATTTTGGACACCCTGAGCTGAATGCACATACTGGTGTCTGGATAATTGGTCCCATTTCCAAACTAGAATACTCACTTAGATTCTGGAGTGATTGTGAACACTTAATATAGAAAAATTTCAATTTAATATACCTTCTTTTTAGGTAGACGAAGGGGCACTCAGTTTGCAGCTATCCACGTTATACGTGTCACCATCAGAGAACATTCACCACTGGGTGGTATATAAATGAGCTACATAACATTTCTTTGTCCCATGGCTACCATGTTTAAGTTATTGAGAGCCATCTAATTCAAATTAACCCTCCTTTTTGATGGTGGCAACTGTCTGGATGAGTCTCTAGGGACTGTTTGGTTGTAAATCTGACTTCCTGGGACAGTGCTTAGGACTCATAGGGCCACTTGAGAATGTAATAATATAGAGCTCAAAGGCCCAAAAGAGTATGCTTAACCTAGCCTAAACCTTTAGCCAGCATAGTAAAATGCCGCTACATCCCAGAGGACTACATAACTGAAGCTTCAGGCACTAACTTTTAGTTACATGTGCTGTTCAGAAACTGCTCCTGTCTGATTAAAAGAGGATTAAAGGAAGATGACTTTTTCTTGACCATACATTGTCTTAATATGTCATTTTTATTAGCTTCCTGCTCCAGTTTTCCTGACTTTGCTGCATTACCACACACGGTACCTAGCATTGCTTTGTTTTGTGCATACATTTTATCTGTTCTTCTAAATATTTAGCATACCATCCCTCTTACCTTATTTGGAACATTACTTAATGCATGCATGAATGTAGCATTAGTAATCACTTCTGGCAGAGAAATTTGAGTAACTGATACTTATAATGAGGTTTTTCTACCCTCAGCTTCACCTGACACTCAAAGAAGCTATACTTTCTGGGTTTTTTTTTTCTACTTGCCCATAAAATTTGTGTCTAAATGAACTCATGTTCTGGTAAAATGTGATTCAAATGCCTACTTCACAGGCTGATGTTTCTTGCTTTGCAAATGGATCCTAATAGAAGTGGGAACCAGAGCTAGTGCCAGTTGTATTCTCCTAAAAGGTCTAAGCTTCAGAGACTCAAATTACAGCCACAAAACACCTGGCAACATCTGTTGTGTACAAGGGCAACAAATTAAAGAAGACCAATTTTTTAGAAACATGACAAATTATGTATAATTGTGACAAAATTTTATTCGGGCTGTTTTTTCTTGGAAGCCCAGGAGTCAGCTAAGTTTCTAAAAATTTTGTGAAATTTATTTCATTCATGGTATATATTCTTGCACCCTTGTGACACTTTTTATTGGAGATATATAGTGTCTAGACATTTATTAAATGGCTTAACATACTGGCAGATCTCTGCATAATAGTAGATAAAAGCTCAATATATATCTTTGGAGTAATTTATTGTTAATGTCAAAATTAATGATTAATTATAAATTGCAGTAATTACCTACACCTTTTGGCAGTCATAGAGTCTGCAGAAATATAACTAGAATGCCATTAGCCACAAAAATGCATGGGCTGTTTTACCATGTTATCCTAGGAGGGCTCAAGCCAACACTTCTTCATTAGCTAGTTTTAGTATATAATGAATAATAGGTACATTTGTCAGACCTCTTACTGCTTTGTAGATAGACCAAGTTCACATGCGTTATCTTATTTGACCCTAATATCAATCCTGTAATATTGCCTAATGCCAACCTTGTACCTCCAATTGCTAGGTAAGGAAACTAAAGCTCAGAAGGATTTAAATAATTTGTTATAGTTTGGTCATGTATTCAATCAAAATTGGTTAAGCACCTACAAAGTGCCTGATGATGGGGATTCAAAAAGCAAATGTCAAAGAATATTCCGTTGCACTGTGAGCTAGTGCCTGGACAGGATCACAAATCCCCTGGCTCTCAATCTAGTACACTGTGCTACATTTCCCAGTCCTGTCATCCATCCTGGAAACTCCCACACCATGCTGCAAAACATGCTTTAGTGGCATTTTCAGAAACAAAATGCCAGGTTAGATGGATGTTTGATGTTTCACTAGATGGCATTTATGTGTTGCATTGTATATTTTTATTCTCATTCTTGAATCCTAGGAGTCTGCTTATTAAACACACCAAGTGCTGCTCAAGAAACATCCTGTAGATTTCTGAACCCAGTTCTTACATAGACACACCATACTGTTTTATAGCCTGTGACATATGCAAATAAACAGGGCCTAAGCTTCTCTGGCTGTACCAAAGAAAAGTTAAAAAAGGAAATTGATAGCATTTTTTAAGACCCCACCATCAACACATACACAGTAGTGTATACACTTTGCCCCATCTTTGAACAATAACTAATGAGACTAATTTGTTGATCGTTTGTATCTTTAGAAATGGTACTTAGAATTGAGTACAGATAAAATCTGCTAATTATTTGAGGTTAAGGAAATGAGCCAACTGACTACTTTTCTCTCCTACTCTGCAACTGATTAGTTTCCTTCTGTTGGTTGTTCAGTTAGGAACCAAGGCTAAAGGCATTAAAACATTCACAGCTGGAATTAAAATAAATGGCTTTGTAGATCTACAGTTATTGTAAAGCAACCAAACTGACAGATACAAAATCAATGCTTAACATGCAACAAAGCTGGTATGTGGAAGCCAAAGGGGCATCTAGGCAGACATGACAACAGTTTACCTCTGTAGAAAGTCTCCTTTTCAAATTTTCCCCTTATTATGGCTGATCCTCAATTTGCAACAATTAGGATTCTTTGGTTTAAGCAACAGAAATTGACTGGCTAATCTGATGTATAAATCAGGTGGTCCACTGGAAGAATATGAAATAAAACGGAATTGAAGGAAAACAGAAAAACCTTACCTCAGCAAATACACAAGCCCCGTTATCTCTGGATATCCAAATAATAACCTCAAATAATTAGTGGCAAGAGCTAGTGAAGAATAATAGTCCTTTTAGGTGGTTACCCTTTCATGATGTATACTAACTATTGCTGCTGAACAAACTACTCCAAAATCAGGAGTGTAAAATAATAGTTATTCTTTATTTTGTCCAAGTGTGGAAGTCAGCTGATTTAGGCTGAATTTCTTGAGGTGACTTTGCTCCTTAAGTTATCAGATTTAACAAATAAAAATAAAGGTTGCCCAGTTAAATTTGTATTTCGGGTAAACAACAAATAATTTTTCTATGTGTCTCATGCAACATTTGGAACATGTTTATACCAAAGAAGCATTTGTCGGAAATTTATATTTAACTGGGTACCCTGTATTTTATGTGACAATTCAGTCTGGCATCTCCCCTCCTTCTGCTGGGATGAAGAGGCTCAGGTGAGCATGTTCTTCTCATGGCAAGGATAGAGGCACAAGCACAAGTGAGTCCAGTGGTGCCAGCACTTTTTACAACAATGCTTGTGTTGCAGATGCTGACTTCCTGTCAGCAAAAGCAAGTAACATAGCCCAGGGATGAAAAGTATATGTCAACCTCTATAGGAGACCATGGACATGACAAAGGATGGGGACAGAGGGAGGAGTACAGAATTGGGACCATTAACACAGTCTGCTAACAAGAGATTAAATCAGTTTTATCCTCTTTTGAATCATTCCTCATAGAAACCAAGTTTGAAGGGAGGATGTCTAATGGTCCAGCTTAGGTCTTGTACTCAATCCTTGCCCAAGAATTATCACTTGATTAAGAGTCCCAACAAACGAATAGCTATGAGTAAGCAGTGGTTTTTCCAAAGAAAAACCAGGATGTTTTATCAGAAAAAAGAGGTATGGATTCTGGGCAAGTAAAACAATATATGTCTACTCCACTTATGTCCCTGACTTTGCCTCCATTTCCACTTTTTGGCATACATAAGAAATCTTAGTCTTATACAAAAAGAAGGAAGGATGACTTGTGAACCCAGAGAACTGTACAAACAACTCTGTACAGTCAACTCTGGCTCCATAAGAGTCAGGGCAGACCCTGGAGATTTGGTAAAGAGGGTTGGTAAAGGAATTACAAAGACAAGAAGGAAGGACAGAAAAACTGGTGGCAGAACCAGACTGACTGTGTCATAATCTTACTTAAGGCTGCTCCATTGCACAGCTGAGGGAATCTATATTATTAAGTGCACCTAGATCTTAGCATTATTTCAGAAATCACCATTAGGTTTTTATTAAATAGAAAAAAGTTGTAGGCCTAGTGCAATGGCTCACGCCTGTAATCTCAGCACTTTGAGAGGTGAGGGTAGAAGAGTCACTTGAGCCCAGGGGTTTGAGGACGCAGTGAACTATGACCACACCACTGCACTCAGAAAAACAAAAGAAAGAAATGTGTATTATGTAATGCAGAATTTATGTGCATTTCAACAAATAACATTATCTATTTAATAATTCAGATTTAAAAATTAACATATAATAGTGTGGTATATAACATATAATAATCTAAAAATTAATGATATATTTAAACAATATTTTGGTTTAATTACTTAGCATGGTAAGTAAGGGTTATATTTACATGTTTCCCAGAAATACTGGGCTGGCCAGGCACTTTATAGGGTGATTCTGAAAACCAAAACAGTGTATGCACTTTACATCATTCAACAAATGGTATTGTGGACATTGGCCAAAAAATTATAGGGAGAAAAAAACGATTATGTCTCATACCAGAAATGAATTCCATATGATTTAGAGAACTCAATACAAAAAAAAGAAACAAAATAAAAAGAAGAAATAGAGATAAGTGTTCAGCTGTTCTTATGTTGGAAAAGGATTATTTATGCACAAAAACGATGGAAGAAATAACAAAAGAGAGATCAATAGATACAACAAGAAAGTTTTAAAATTCAGCAAAACAAAAATAATCATAAACAAAACTAAGTGCCAAAGAATAAACTGTAAAAATTACTACATGACAACAAAAGGTCAATTCCTTACAATCTAAGTAGCTCTCATTAAACAGTAAGAAAAACAAAATAATTCAGACAAATGTAGTTATGACTGAAACTGAACAGATTGAAAACATTGAATAAATGGTTCATGGCATTACATATAGGAAAATATAATAAGTCACACTAATATTCTATGAATAAGAATTGTTAAGGAATTTTCTGGAAAGGAAGAAACACTGTACAGCATACTACAATGTTCCAAGAATTGAGCATAAATCAATATTACAGTGATTTTGAAAAATAAACAACTTACGTGTGCTGATTCAAATAAGAGTATTATGTTAAACAGTACTTTCTAGGCAGTCATTCTTACTGAGAATTAAACTAAAGAAAAAATACTATCTATACCACTTTTGCAGAAATGAATATGACCTAGAGGAAGAGTAAAGTTTGTGAAACGTGCAAATTGTAGGTTTTGGCTCTGCTCTATCATTTATTAGCTATGTAATATTTACTCATTTTTGTCCCCTTTGCCCACATGTGGGAAGTGGTAGTAGTAGTAGTAATAATAATACATTTCACTTCCCAGGATCTTTATAAAATTTTTATGGGCTAAAATAATACAATTTTTGAATTGCCACCTGATGTTATCAGTAATTATCATCTAAACTTAATTCTACGAAGGGCTACGGGAAACTAGGAAAATAGTAGTAAGCTATTACACTAAAAATGATATATCTGTATCTATCTAACGCTCTCTCCCTCCTTATAGAAAAAGAAACAAAGACGTTAAAACTCAGAAAGCCTGTACTTGAGGAAGTTAGACACCAGGTTCTTTTTGCTTCCTGTCTTCCTGAAATATACAGACATTTCTCTGCCTCATGGTTAATGCTTTTTATTAAGAGTCAAATAAGTTGATAGTGAAATGACTAAAGGAATCACTAATAAATATTGATAAGAGCTCTATTTTACTGGTTCAAAATAAAAACTTATTCCTTTCTGATACAAAGTCTATATGATACCTTCCTTGAGTGAAGTAAACAGTTGAGAAAAACTAAGTAAATGTTTTCAAGCACTTTTGGAGCACCTACTGTGTTCTAAGCACCATGCCCTGTAAGATTCAGTGGTTTGGAAAACCAAGGCCCTGCTGTGTGTCTCTGACAGTTTAGTGAATAGCACAGGTAAGTAACTCAGCTGTTATGATTCAGTGCTGTGAAGGTGAGACACAGGGCATTTCACCCAATATGGCCTCAGGAGCGGGACATGAGGTGAGAACACAGCCTGCTTCACCAAGTGTAGATCCAGGAGCAGAGCGGGAGGCAGGGTGGGGGATGACAGGAAAGGCTCTCACAAGCAAGTAAGGAAACAAGGTGACAAGCTGAAATTTGAAGGGGGAAAGAGGGTAATCTCATGAAGAATTGAAAGAAGAATACTTCATGTAGGAAGAAATATAATGTCAAATGCCAGAGCATGAAGAGAGCACATTCCAGAAGCCAAAATTTGCCTGATTCCACGAGATGATGCAATGCAAATAGAGTAGGAAATGAGGCTGGAGAGATAAGTGGGGCCAATCACAAATGACCTGTTAAACCATATTTAAAAGTTTGGATTTTATCTTGAGGGCAATGAGATTAATCAAGAATTATTTTCACATTTGCAATTTAGGAATAAATTATCTGATTATAGTGCGGTGAATGTATGGCAGTGAGCATGAAGAGAGGAAGGCTAGAGACAAAGAAGCCATTTTTAATGTCTTCTCATTTCAGTCATTTAGCCCCTCGCAGAAAGAAATGTTGATGTCTGAAACAAGGTTAGTGGGAGTAGGGACTGTGAGTAAAGAACTAATCTGAGACATAGATATATATGTATATATATATATTTATGCACTACACTCATATAAAATTGATCAAGTTCTGTGGTTTCTGCCACATTTTTATGTCACATATATGACATAAACCACAGAACCTGAGGATCCATTTTATACAAGTGCAGTGAAGAAGAGAGAGTGGTCAAGGGACATGCTTCACTTTTTTTGCTTGGACAACTTTGCCTGATGACACTGTTAACTAAGATAATAAAACATAAGTGTTTTGTGGGAATGAAGATGATGACTTTAGTCCTGATTATGTTGAATCTTGGGTATCTGTGAGGCAGACAACAGAGATCGGAACAGTCCATTAGAAATGTAGGTGTAACAGTCATTAAAAAATCTGGGCTGCAGATGGTGATTCCTGTAGCTTCAGAAGCTAGAAAGTAGACAAGATCCTTCAATGAATGTATAGATTGAGATGAAGAAAGAGGTAAATGATCAAACTCTTAAATTCAGATAAAAGAAAGGACAAGATAAGCTGAAGAGTTAACCTGAGAAGGCTGACTAGAAGGATAAGAGGAAAAGCAGTTAAGTTTGGTGTCCTAGAAACCAAGGGAAATAAAATATAATGAGTGGAAGGAGCATCAACAGAACCAAATACTTCAGAGAAAAACAAGATAACAAAAATTGCCTATAGACCTAAAAGCAGTACGATAATTGGTGAGCTTCCTGAGAGTAAATTTCATTTGAGCTTAAGGAGAGAATCCAGATTACACTGAAGGTTGAGGTGTGGTTGGGAGATGACGATATGGTGTAGAACAATTCCCTCAAGAGATTTAGAAAAAGGGATTGAAAGTTAATAAGATGGGACAAAAATAAAAAAGGGACACATGTTCTCAAGATCTCCTGAAAGCTATGTCACGGAAAAAAAGAAAACAAAGTTAATAAAAGAGCGATGTGGAGTTTAGGGAGGAATTTCTTTTGAAAGCAAAACAGAGGCCAGGCGCAGTAGCTCAGGCCTGTAATCCCAGCACTTTGGGGGGCCAAGTTGGGTGGATCATGAGGTCAGGAGTTCAAGACCAGCCTGGCTGACATTGTGAAACCCCATCTCTACTAAAAATACAAAAAGTATCTGGGCGTGGTGGCGCACGCCTGTAATCCCAGCTACTCAGGAGGCTGAGGCAGGAGAATTGCTTGAACCAGGACCCAAGAGGTGGAGGGTGCAGAGAGCTGAGATCATGCCACTGAACTCCAGCGTGGGCTGTAGAGCAAAACTCTGTCAAAAAAAAAAAAAAAAAAAAAAGCAAAAAAGACTGCATCATATTTAAATGCTTATGGGAAGAAGCTAGCACAAAATAAAGTAAGAAAACAAATGATGGAGTGAGACCTATTGAAAGTGATCCAGAGGCATGTGGGATACAATGATACAGCGTGGTTACATTCCTAACTATTCAGCACAAACACTTTCTGTATCTCCAGTCTCTGAGACTCAGTAATTGAACAGATTGTTCTTCATTTGGAGATGCAGTGTGGTTTGGTGACCAGAACATAACCCTGAAGTATTCTAGATTTTATTCCCAACTTTATCAGTACCTGTCTACGTGAAGTTGAACAAATGGCTTAGCTGGTGTGAAATGTAAATACAGTCTTTGCTATATGTCCTTTTATTTTTTTTTAAAGAGAAATTGTGAGTCAATTGTACCACAGGTAGTAATTCATTGGGATTTTTTTTAATTAATTGTTTTCTGTTTTTATAAATTTAACTGGTTTTATATTAGGGATATAGAGGCCTTTATATTTTTTATCAGAACATATCTATATTTCTTCACCTTACACTGTGTCCTGTGTTACAATTCAGATATAACTACAACTTTAGTAATGCGGGCTCTTAGAATTACTGTATCACTCTCTATGATAGGTTTTAGATTGTTGAGTATGGCACATAGTATGTCCAAATTTTGTTCTGAAACTATCACTGATTCATTGTTCATTGCAGTTGTTTTGAAGATGTTCAGAGCACTAGCCTACTCAGCTGGGAATTAGAAACTGTGAATATGAAACAGTGAAACAATTGAACATTCAGGAGTTCTGAATTCTAAGTCCAGCCATAGCTCTTGGTGGGCTCATCCTTGACAAGCCATTATTTTTCTCCGTGCCTGATATTCTTCTCTATAAAATGTATATGTTCTTTCAGGCTTTCATTACAAAAGTCTGTGAGAACATATTGCGAGACAGTGTGTGAATATGAGAAAATGACCCTTAACCCCAATAGATAAAAGGAGGATTAGGAACTCTGTAAATAGAGATTGCTAAATATTTGGAATCAACTACAGTCTGCTGCCATTGGGTTTGACTTGTAATGACCGGTTCCCTACCCAGAGGCCCTATGAGTGTAGAATGCTGAGATCCAGAGAGCCCTCATCCTGCTTCCTCCTTGGGACACTCTGAACCAGTCAGTTGCCCAGATACCATCAGTGTCTCCTAATGAGGATTTGCAGCGGTCATTTGGCTATCAGGTGCTTGCTTCTGCAAGCAGAAAATGTTCCTGTTTTATTTGTCACCACACAAAGTCCCTAATGGACACTAAGAATGAGAAAAAATAAAATTCGTTATTGAACTCCTTCATGCTCTTTTGTCCTCCTCCTTCCCCCAGACACATACTTTCTCAGGGACAGCCTAAACAAGTGAGTAAAAAAGAAGAAAATCACAGTCAAACTATAAACCCTGTTATTTGTAATCAGTACATAACCTCTGTGATGAAATTTGTGAGTAATTCACTTCCCACTTAAGCCTACCAATGTGTGATCTAATGTTGCCACCCTGAACACTATGAAGGAAGTCAGACAGCAGTACAGCTTGCCCTTGGGGACCCATTTCTCACATCACCAAAAACTAATTTCTGTTGTTTTCAGCCATCTGGTAGCCTGGGCTGTGAAGATGAAGTTTCATTCAAGTGGTGCTTATGAGCAAAAGCCTGGAATTGGCTGGGATTCAAACTCATTTTCTGCCCCTCACCTAGCCCCCTCTGTGCCTCAGTTTCCCAACCATAAATAAAATCTTCATAGGATATCATTTATTATAATAAGTTATTGAAGTAATATTTGTTAAATACTCTATGTAGGGCTTTATGCATAATAAATGTTTAAAGTTAGCTATTAATTGCATTGTTAATAGTAGTGGCGTCAGAAGTATTAGAAGTATTTTTTAATGCCTACCTGTCTGTGACACAGGCCTTATTAATTCACTTTTTAAGTTCTAAGATACTTCATGTAGCCTGTTATATACAGAGATGATATTTAGATGCTTACTATTGTGGTGACTAACCCATGTTCCTTATGTGGCTAGATTATAAGTAACCAGGTATTACCACATCTTAAAAACACAGTAATGTTATCTTATGGTAAATCACATTGTTTTGCTGGTATTTGGAGAAGGGACTGGATTATATTTATTTATATATACATAAGAAAATAAGTAACAATAAGAAATGATGTATTATTAATTCACATAAATGTGCATGCTCTATAATATCTAAATAAGGTCCATTCTAACATTTTTAAAAGCTAAGATTTTTTTCATCATACTACTCTCTTTCCTACAGCACTCAGTTGGCCATTGTGAAGGGTGTTCTTACCTTATGGGAGTGCTTTAGGACAATTTATAGATTTGGTAACCAGATGACAAGCATGAGTCTTAAAAACACCCTACTTAACATAAAAATTCAAAGTAAGTTATAAAACCTTGAATTTGCACTTCCAGTTATATGGCTACAAGCCTAATCTTACTGACAGGGTTATATATTGCATTTCCCTTTGTTTTCACAGTCCCACCAAAGATCTCCAACATCTCCTCGGATGTCACTGTGAATGAGGGCAGCAACGTGACCCTGGTCTGCATGGCCAATGGTCGTCCTGAACCTGTTATCACCTGGAGACACCTCACACCAACTGGTAAGCAATGCTTCAGGTTCCAATATGCCACACACTGTTTAAGAGATCGTCATGCTCCTGGAATTCTGTTGTATCAGAAGAGCATGCATGTATCTTATTAGTAACACACCAAGAGAATGGCAACATAAGTCTTATTTAGGGTCCTCATGGTCTTTGCTAATGTCTTCACCTCTATAAAGTTTACAATCATAGTACTGAATATATATGTGTATAGATCTATCTATCTGTAAAATCTCAGTTTCAACAGAACAGCCCCCCTCTCTGGCAACTCAACAAATACAGAAGCATTCAATGGCTTGATATTATATGTGAAATACATGCCCATTTGGTGATTGAATGTCTTGGGGCAATATTTTGTCTGAGTTAATGTACATAGTTGTTTGCCTGTTTGCTTTGCTTTACTTTTAACTACAGTTTTCTAACTTGTAGCACCTTGTGAAGAAATCTATCGGGAAAATACAGAATTGTTTCTGACCTTTATTGTCCTGTCCTTGGCACCTGGTTCTGTGATGGGCATCAGACATGCAGTAAGCTTCATGAACTCATTTTGAGTCCCAGCTATTGATACTAATTCAGTCAAAATCAGAAACTCATTTCCCAGGAATGTCTTCCACATCCTTTCTTCCCCCTTCTTACCACCATTGCCATAAAAAGGTTCCAAGGCCTCCTGCTTTTTGAACTTTATTGAAATATTTGAGCACATTATTTCAGATTAGCTGCATACATACTCCTCTACTCTACCAATTACATATTCTTGTACGCAAAACCATGTCTTTTCAAATAACACAGTCTTTATAGAATGTAGCCTACTATTTAAATCTTCCAGAAAGATAGGCAATAGGTCAATTGTTGTTATAAGATATAATTGATTTTGTAGGTAACCCACAAAGTTAACTAATTTATATCTTATAGTCACCTAATATTTTCTTAACTAGAGATGTGTTACAACATATTCATTTTACAGTGAACACTATAAAAATATTATTCAAAGCTGGGTGTACAACAGGAGCTAAACTGCGACATTTCTAAAAGGCCAGCATAATGTTTGGTTATAATGTCTTTAAAAAAATCTGTGTTTTATGGTGTGAAAAGACAAGTCCTCTGTTTGATGTTAGAACCCAAATGAATTTCTCAAGTAAAATTTGGACCAACCAATAGAATGGTTTTATATTTAGGCAGGCATTCTTATTAGAGGCCTCTATTTTCTTGAGGAATTGTCACTGAAAACCCATTCTTATGAACACCTGAAACTTATTTATTGATAATACGTATATATATACATGAGACACTTATTTGGGAGAGGAATCTCAAACTCATTGAGTTACCTACTTATTTTAGACCTCATTTGGAAAAAAAATATATAAAGATTGTCTAAAGTACGAACATGCAGATATTATATCTTTTTAGTGGAATGAATTAAACCTTCAGAGCACATTCTACTTGGACGGCACTGTGTTGGCTCCAATCCCATGCCACCTACCCCTGTCCCAAGAAGCATTGCTTTTACCGAATAGCAATTTGGTATAGAAGTTATTGACTCATATTTAAGGATGTTATAAAAGACACCTAAAATCATTGTGTTTACTGTAATGTTATTATTGAGAGATTGTTAATTGTTTCACATAGTTTTCCTTTGAAAAGACCCTTTGAAGAAATTTGTTTTTTCAGTATCTCTACATTCTTTTTTCCTAAGCAATTGTTTCTTTTTTAAGAAAGGACCTAGTACATTTTCCTAAGTGACTGCATGTCCTTTATTCTTTGACTACAGCTAGTGCTCGATGTACTACCACGATTGGTTCCGACAGACCAGTTGTAACACGATTTGGTCGTAAGTTGGGTAGGCTATATGTACAGTTGAAATGGTAGTGCTGCCAGAAGCTGGTCCGCACTGTCGTATGCCCAGCTGGGCAACGTTTGCGCTGCCAGACGCGGAGCAGTTGTGGCTAGCTATTGTGGTCATAAAGTCGAATGGTCGTAAGTTGCATAGGTCATAAGTCGATCAATATCTGTATTAGCAAACTTAGAGCCAAATTTATGACCATGTGTAAAAATATATACATTCTTATGCGTAAATTACACATTAAAATTGATTATAAACAAGCTATATAGAAGTTTATGGTATCAATTTCATTTCAGACCACACTTCTGCTATCATCTTGTTTTCTCAGCATTATTTTTATTTAGTCTCACCTTTTCTAATTAATGTAAATGTCTATGTAAAGGTATTATTTATAATCTCAATCTTTTGTGGAAAAAGGTAGGGATGGATAAAAAAGGGAAATGGGAGTTAGAAAAGAGGAAAGATTCTATTCAAGTAATAATCAAATAATGAACTACACTAACAGAAAGACACTATTTCTTTTGGTGCAATACTGACCAGCAAATAGGCTTTTTGGGAAAAATGTGCTATGGCTGAGCTAAACCTAAAGATAGATTCCTTTTTATCCCTTGAGTTTATAAAACTTCTGATATAGAACCAGAGTTTCAGAGTCTTTTCCAGCTTGTCTAGGAGTTCAGGTAGTCATAACTAACTCTCATAAACTTTCCCATGATAATCAACATGTGATTTGAACCCTTAATAACCTGGTTTTCTATGATGTTTCAAGTCAACAAAAGACCAAAGAATAAGCTATGCCTTCCAGAATAAAGGCTGTATTTACATAAACTAAGAGGACTGAGGAGACTTGAATATCAACCAAAATAATAGATACATTCACAGGGATTCTCAATAGTCAACAACAGAGGTCAGCAAACCACAGCCTGGGTATCAAATTTAGTCTGCTCCATTTATCTACTGCCTGCAAGCTAAGAATAGTTTTTTTGTTGTTGTTAAATGGGAAAAAATCAAAATAGTTTTATTTATTTTGCATACAAAAATATATATATATAAATCAAGTTTCAGTGTACTTACACAAAGTTTTATTGAAACCCAGCCATGCTCATTCATTTACAAATTCTCTATGGTTGCTTTTGTTCTAAAATGGCAACACTGAATAATTCCAACAAGGATCACTTGGTCCACAAAATGTAAAATATTATCTCTTTGGCCCTTTATAGTAAAGTTGATAGACTCCTACTCAAGGCCATGGCTTGGAACATAGGACAAGGATTTGCTGCACTCATCCACGGTGCAGGGCAGGGCTTTGGGGTATCCTCCATCTAGCTCCTTCAGAGATCTCAAAGGAAACCACCTTACTCTTACAGAGTCTTCTATCTAGGCCCACTTTGTGGGTCAGATTATACTCTGGCACATGCAAAACTACCATTCTGTTGCATTTGCAGACTTGAGAGCAGACTACTATTCTCCCCTACATTCCCCAGCCTCCTCTTTCATCCTTTCACATCTGACCTAAATAACCAACAGATCATAATTGATTTCCTGGTGATAGGAGAGAGAGCTTACTTGGCTATTTTATGAAGGACACTATGATTTTTGTTTTCACGGGATTTTTAAAAATTTCTTTCAAAATATGGAAACAGTAGGTGATTCTTTTCAGCCTATAGTGTGAAGTCTTTCTGGGAGATTACAAACAAGGTATATAGAAAAGACCCAAAGAAGAGACTCTGCTCCCTGTGTGACAGCAAAGCTGCCTGCAACCCGTGGCCATGTGAGGGGGGGGATGGGAACTAGCTTTGTTCAATTATTAATTGTGCCTTCAACAGTACAGAGTGTGACTGCCTTGCAAAGGAAATGTACCTGTAATTAGCTCGACCCCATAGGGACAAAGAGCCCTGGATAGGAGAAGATTCTGTGCAGGGTTCACAATACCTGATTATCTGTCATTTGATGACATGAGAGAAAGAAAAAAAGAAATATGCATGGCATATTTTTATGGGGAGAATATTTATTACCTTTTAATTTGGTTTAAAAAAATTGGTAAGGCCATTTTGTTTCTTTTTGCACCTAAAATTTCCTTTTCATGTATACTGCTTTTAAAAAGTTAAATTAGAAGAATGGTGAATTTTTCATACATGCAAAATAAAAACACCTGAATTAGATGAACTTGAAGACATTCATGCATTCTGTGTGCCTTTCTTGTATTTGATTACTTTTCTTCCCTCTTCAGTTATATAGCTCAAAATGATGTGTCACACATGCCGTTATTAAATGTGACCTATTTTCTCCCATAATTAAGTTAGACTTTCATAATCCTGTGACTCCCAGAGGGCAATTGCACCATAAAGTGTATTTTCTATGGAGTGTTTGATCTTCCTTCTGTGAGCAATGCTACTCCCATCTTCATTTAACTTTGTTTCTAAAGCTTTCTTCTCACATTCATCAGGAAGTCCCTTTCTCAAACGTGCATCATGTGTTGTCAGGATTGCTCAGGGTCACAGAAAGAGTTTCTATGCATTTCATTTCCGCAAAGGTTTTCACAGCCTCAGTAGCTTTCTATCACTGAAAAAATCAAAAGATACACTGAGGATTTAACCCTTTAGGCTGAGAACAACCCAATTACAACCCAACTGTAATTTTCTTGTTCAGCCACAAGCCAGATTTCACTTAAAAAATATTTTGCAATTTGATGTAGTGAATGGGAAAACATTGTGCCTGGAGAAGCTAAGAGGAGTCTGAAGAGTGTGACAGCCCATTTTCTCGTTGGACATTGAGTTTTAACCACTTGATCTGAGATTCCCCTTTCAATTCATTTCCAAGCCTGAACCCTTGACTGATGGTACTTTTTGATTCCATTAATGCTATTACTCCCATCCGTTTTACTTCTAATTGTAACTTACCCAATATGACCAGTCTACACTCTGACCTTATGGGTTTGAGAGAAATATGTAATATTAAACTGAACTCATTTATTTAAGTTGAATTACAGAAGTACCTGTTGTAAGTAACTATCATCTGGTCCTTCAAGTTAGCATGTTCAAATTAGTATGATTTCATATTTAACACAAAGAACACATTATCTACAATTTAAGTTTCAGGAATTTTTTTCCCTGGTATGGACCTGCCAGAAGATTCTGTGAGTCAAATTTGGTAGCATATGGATGTGGAAGAGTCAACCGTATGCATTTCGCAGGTTAAAGGCTTTGGACCATGCAGTAACATTCAAGAGAGAATAATGACTCAATTTATTCTATTCATTGCTTTCATTTATCTCTTGCATTTATTTTTTAATATTTTCTATTTTTCGGCCGGGCGCGGTGGCTCACGCCTGTAATCCCAGCACTTTGGGAGGCCGAGGTGGGTGGATCATGAGGTCAAGAGATCAAGACCATCCTGGTCAACACGGTGAAACCCCATCTCTACTAAAAATACCAAAAATCAGCTGGGCATGGTGGTGCATGCCTGTAATCCCAGCTACTCAGGAGGCTGAGGCAGGAGAATTGCCTGAACCCAGGAGGCGGAGGTTGCGGTGAGCTGAGATCGTGCCATTGCACTCCAGCCTGGGTAACAAGAGCGAAACTCCGTCTCAAAAAAAAAAAAAAAAAAAAAAAAAAAAATTTTCAATTTTTCGTTAAAAAGAGGAGAAAAAGAAAAATCTTATGTTCTCTTTTCAGTGTCTTCTATGTTGGTTTTAAAATATGTCATTTGTCAATTCAGAATCATACTCAGATTAATCTTGATCTCCATCTCACAATATTTTCATTTGGCAAGAATTATTTGCAGTGTTCACTCTGTAAACAGACACAAGGAAGAGCAAGCAAAACATTGAACTACTTCACATCTTTCTTGACTTAGGATGGGCTTATCCAGATATAACCCTGTCCTAAATTGGTGCACCTACTAAATGCATATGGCTTTCATACCATCATAAAGTCAAAAAATTGTAAGTCAAGCCACCATAAGTCAGGATATCTGTAATTGCATGAATAGCCCCATAATTAGATTCTTCATTATGAGGAAACATTACACCTTTCACTGAGACCATAAAACACGGCCATGTAGCAAAATCTGCACGACCAGCAAAGCTCACCTGAGAGGTATTATGCTGAAACCTCAAGAATGAATAGGACCTGGCCAAGAAAATAGGGGAAGAAAGAGTATCTCAGGCATAAAAAACAATATATATACAGGCTTAGAATGATAGTGCATTTAAGAATCCAGGCAAGCATGTGTATGTGAAATAATGATGTAGGGGTTTTGTTATGCTACTTTTCTTTTAATATTTAAAACTTTTTAAAATTGCATTTTACTTTTTAATATATCCATTTCCTTCTTCCAAAAGCACAAAAATAAATTTTTAAATGTTTGCTATATTTTATTTCCAGTGCCTTACTTGTATGCTGATGTTATATATACCATGTATATACTACTGTATACACTGTAGTAAATAACAGTGTATCTACTACATTATATACAAATCTCACACACACACAGACATACAAACACACACACACACAGTTGTATACTTTCCCAGTAGTCTCAGTGTAACAGTAGCAGGTATAGAAACAGCTGTTTGTGTGTATAAAATGTCTTAAATTTAGATTTGAAACATATTTTCCCAATACAGATGGCTTTATAATGGCCTAATCAAGTAAATACAAATTATTTTTCAGTAACCTTATTATTAAAACAAATGGATGATTTATAAAATTACTACAAAATTTAACCACGTGATTACTGGCCTCCCCAGGCCAAAGTTTAAAAATCCCAGAGATGCTCATAGTAACTGACATGGTTAGCCTTTAAGCCACAGAGAAGATCTGCACAACCTAATGTGCTGGTTATTCTTGCAAGTGTTGGACAAATGCCCTAGCATCATCCTACAACCCCACTCCTACCCTGCATGGATGTGTCATCAGATTTCCAGAGCACTCTGCCTGAAGAGAAGTGAAACAGCCTAGATGTGTTCTCGGGGGACTAACTTGGACATCAGTGCTCTAAGACATTGTGGAGCCTTCGGTGGGGAGAGGCAATGACTTAATCAGAAACCTGTACGTGGCCTAGTGAAACAGAAATACAGAGTCCACATCTCTCAGCATCTTACCACTTCAAATACTTTTTGCCACTATTCCAAATAGTCTGTGTTTAAAATACATTTTAAAATAGAATATATATCATATATTATCTTGAAAATTAAAATATGTTGGCAAAGTTCTTGGTGCAGCATTAGCGATTCTTGATATTATTATTGTTAATATTTATTGTAATTATTAGTTAACTATATATTAGCTGCCAATAGTGATCATTTTGGGTGATATTAATAACTTGATTGAAAATCACCTCAGTCTCTTCTTTATTCAGGCCTATCCTTCATTCCAGCACAACAACCAAGGAGATTTTTAAAAAGCTAACATCTAAGCCTTAATATTTTATATCTTATATTACGTTGGCATCCCAATGTACCCACTTAAGGTATACTATTCAAAAGGGCATGATAATAACAGTGTCTTGTTTGTTAGAGGGAGAAGTTCTGGCATGGCTTATTCATATATCCAGCCTCACCTGAGAGGATAGTTTTCCCACAGTCTGGTTATATAACACTAAGTATTTTATTAACTGTAGCTATATAGAACTTATAATAGTGAATTAAACCCTTGTTTTTTATTTTTTCAAAACTGGTGTTTCAAGAGATGATTATACTATCATACACACAAAATGACCTGCAAAGTTCAAGAGTAAGCCACTGAACAGCAACAAAGGGGAGTTACACAGAATAAGCAAACAAATAAACAAATACATCATAGTTTCTTCAACAAGCATATTCAAAATCAAAGTGACCATGGAATTGTTGAAATGAGCAGATATTTTCACAATAAAATTCCTCATAGTAAGTGCAGGTAGAATTATTTGGGAGTTAACCAAGCCACTAAGCAACAAGTTGCAAAAGGATTCGCACTGTGTTGATGTGGCTTATCTACACAGGAGCGAGTCTCATTTTGTTGTACAGCTCCCATGGACTGTCCACAATGGACTTTGCAATGTTGTCTATGGATGTCAGCTAAGATCTATTCTAATATCTCTCATGAGATGGGAGGGTAGATCTGATTTAGATCCTTGCCAAGGGGAACAATCTCAGGTCTCATGAATCAAGATATGGTACCCATGGTTGTCAGAAGCAAAGGGGCCAGAGGAAAAGTTTCAAGAGATGTTCAGGGTAGGAAATAAAAATTTTCTGAGTCAGAAAGTTGAGAGTGATCCTGGCCTCCTTTTCTTTCTTTGCCCCAGCAATGATTAATTTCACACGTTATCTTGATTATTTCCTTGTTGACTACTAATTCATTCACCTTCCTTATTGTCATTGTCACACTGTAGCTCAGCCAATATTTCCTCTCACCTGCATTTCATCAGTTTTCTAATTGGACCCTTTGCTACTATTTCTAAGTGTGGAAACAGTCCATTTTGCTGCTTACTTTTCCTATTTCCCAGTGCTTTTGGAATAAAGTTCAAACCACTTAGCATGACATTAAGTCCCTAATTCAAGTGATTATCTTATCCCTAGAACATTCTTGAAATTATACTCTTTTTATATTTCAAGAATGTACTTTATTCATTTGCTTTTGGGCCTTCACACATCTGGTTTTCTACTTGATACATGATTGTTTGTCCTATTTATACCACCATTTTACCAGTATAACTTCTTCTTGCAAGACCTTCTAGATGATAGTTCCTCCAGGAAGGACCATCATAAAATTAGTAAAACTGCATATTAACTATCTACTCATTCATTCTCCCCTAGTTTATAAGAGCTATAAAAATGAAAAAAAAAACATGCCTTATTCATGTGTGTATTTTCAAGATATTAATTGGCAAATTATAGATGTTCAATCAATCGAGTTATTGAATTAAGGATTTATTCTAAAAAAATAAAAGTATTAGTGGGAAATAACCCAACTTATGTCATGAAGTATTAACTAAATACACACTGATAAATAAAGCATGTGTGAATAAAAAGGAAATTATAAATGATACAATAGAATTATAGAACTGAAGTCTATCCAATTAATAGTTTCAGTAATTTATTGGCAAGAAGATTCTGGACATTTCAGGAATGTTCTCTGTATACGTCTAATTCAGATTCTTCTTGCCTTGAGTTTCTCTGGCATGCTGATCTGCTTCCATCCGACTTGCGTCATTTTCCAATGTGCTATGGAGAATCCTCCCAAATTTCCACATTCTTGTATCTGGCCCTTTGATAGTCTTTTATCACTCATTTATTATGAACAATTGTTCCGTTCCTCTCAGTAGTTATCACATTCAGCAATTGTTTTAAACATTTACTTTTTTACTGTCTACTTTTCTCATGAAAGCAGCCACCTGCATGTCCTTAGTTCCCATTGTAGTCCCTGGCACATCCTAAGTGTCCAATAAATATTTGCTGAATGAATAAATGAATCATTTATTCTAGGGAAACGTCAGACTCTGTTGCAAACTGCTTAAAGCTTACATTTAAATAACAGATTCTTCATAAACTATAGTTTTATAGTACTGTATCATATACATCTTTAAAATATAGGACATTTTCTTTCCTGAAAACACTGTGAAATGTTAGGCCAGGCACAGTGGCTCTTGTCCGTAATCCCAGCACTTTGGGAGGCCAAGGTGGGTGGATCACGTGAGGTCAGGAAATTGAGACCAGTCCGGCCAACATGGTGAAAACATCTCTACTAAAAGTATGCAAATGATCTGAGTGGGGTGGCATGTGCCTATAGTTTCAGCTACTTGGGAGGCTGAGGCAGGAGAATCGCTAAAACCCGGGAGGTGGAGGTTGCAGTGAGCCAAGATCACACTATTGTACTGCAGTCTGGGTGACAGAGTGAGACTCCATCTCAAAACAGCAACAACAACAAAACACTGTGAAATGTCTATTGCAGATTTTGTATCTGGGAAAAGGTTTTACGTATGTGGTGACAAAGATCTCAACACTGTCACTCCAATGAATTTGTGCTATTGTGAGGGTGAAGGTGTGGTAGAGAAGGGTTCAGTCTCACTCTGACAGTTCGTATGTTGAGTCAAACTGAAGAAGGAACCCCCATACAAGAGCTGTTAAGTTTTATAATACTTCTTGTGATTATTGTAAAACCCTTCTGGTGGTGACCACCTGTGGCATAATTTTTGTGGTCACTATTAGATGGCCACTGGATTTACAAATTTGGCTGATCATCAGAATTACCCAAAGTAGAAGCAAAGGTATTGAACAATACAGATTCCTTACCTCATCTCACACTTAAATGATCTCTTTTGGTGAATTTTAGGATTCTGTAGAAGTAAAGCCTCTCAGAAAGTTAGATTACAAGCCAGGTAAACAGAATGATGACACTGTAATCACAGGAGGATTGCAAAGATAACTGGAAGAGCTCCTCTTAGAACTGTGCCAAGAAATGATCTGAAGAATCTTATTAAAATATGGATTCTGATTCACTGGGTCCAGGGTGGGGCCTGAAATTCTCCTTTTCTGATAAGCACTCAGGTAATGTGAGCACTGCTACTCCATGGACCACAGTTTGTTCTGAAGATCCTGGATGATGCTCAAACTAGTTTGGAAGATTGTGGGATACATAAGTAGTCTAGCACAGAGAAACACCTTGGTAAGTCCTACAAGGTGCATAGTACTCACCAAATATTGTTACAATGTTTTATATTTTCAATTTTTCTGTTTTATCCTAGACATTGAGAGGTGGTTCAGAGAATAATGAAAATAATAATAGTTTTGAGAAATAAGGTTACTTGGCTATCAAAGTTTGGACGCTGACCATCAGAATTGGCATCACTGTGGAAATGTAGAATATTGCTTCTGGAAAAAGTTGTAGAGGAAACAAAAGGAAATGCAGATTACTGGGTCCCATCACTGAACCACTGGACGAAAATCTGCATTTCCTCAAGATCTCTAGATGTTCATTAAATTTTAAAAAGCTCTGTGCTAAAGGTGGAGAAAACTACTGTCCTTAGTATTGGAAGTGTAGCAGTTAGGGACCTTTCCCCACTTCCCTACCAATCTGGTAACACTAAATTTCATCCTCACTTCCTTTCCCTTCAAATGCATTTCTACCATGGAAAGAGGAAAAATAATGCTGTGGGTGGTGGGGATGGGGTTATAATACTTTGTCACAGAATACCTACCACTGGAAAGAACAGCATCTAATTCTGTACCTGCTACATCAGATGCTGCTAGTAAATATTTCAGGAAAAAATGTTGCCTAGTGTATAAAGAGATGCAGTCTGAATAACAGTAGCCACTTTTCTCATCATCTTTTGTAGTAGCTTTATCTGCAAAATGTAGATAATAATATGTGCCCTGCCTGCTGCAGACTGTTGCTTTCAGGGATCAAATGAGATAATAAAATAAAAGTAGTTTGAAAAATGTATGGCTCTCTACAAATGTAAAGAATTGAAAGGAAGAGTAATTTGATAGAAAGAATACAGATGTTGGAATCAGAAAACCTTGGTTTGAATCCTTGCTCTCCATAATTTACTTTTATAGGGGTTTAAGTAAGTTCTTTAAGTCCTTTTCTTTCCTGTTGTTTGTTGTTACTGTCTTAGCTTCCATAGAACAAAATAAAGACTTAAATTACAATAGTCATTTTGGTTAGATAGTATAAAGAACTAACTTCATTCTCCACTCGACTTGAGTAAGTAAGTATAAAACCAGAGTTTCTAGGCAGTCCACAACTTGGTTCTGGATATAATTCCTAAACCAGCAGCATTCTATATCACCTAGAAACTTGTTAGAAATGCAAGTTTTCAGACTCCACACCAGATCTACCTGAATCAGAAACTCCAGGTGTGGGGCCCCAAAATGAAGTGTAACATGTCCTTCAGTTGATTCTGACACAAAGTAAACTTAGAGAACCCCCGCATTAAAGAAAACACATCTTTTTCACATAGTCAGGGTTGTGTACTGTTTCTACCAAGCACAAATATAGGAGCATTTGAGATTCTTCCTGTGCAATAAGAAGTCAACCAGATGTGTTTCAGTGAGTGTGAGTGTGCATGTGTTTATAAAAATATCTTGATATATATGCGCTATCACATTTGTTTGGTAAGAATTTCTATCACTTTAGATGAAGAGGTTTAGAAGTAACAACTGCGCAGAAATTCCCACTTTGTCTTTTTCTATCTACATTCTAATGATGTTTGAGTCTAACATATCACTTAAAATGTGCACACATTTCTGAAATCCTCATCATTCTTTTGGCATATTCATTTGCAAGTCTCCCAGAACACTGAGGCTGCAATTCATTCTAATAAAAAAGAGAAACCTCAATAGGTAATTCAAGTGGGGTCTTGCTACCCATAAAAGACATGCCAATAAAATTACCCCATGTCACTTAAGAAACTTCATGAGAAGCAAACTCCTTGCCAAAAAAATATACCTTGTCATTTCCTTTATGTGTCACCTGCCTTCATTTCATGCATCAAGCCAGAATTTTTTCTCAAGTTGGTCAACTCAAAAGCCCATGAGGCTCTGTGAAGTCACAGGATTATAGCTTTGTCTGCAGTTGACTGCAGTGTTTAAATCCAATGAAGGGAAGAGAAAAAGAAAAAAAAAAAAACTTTAATAATTCAGTCGGCAAATATCAATGCAAATCAGATCTAATTCTTTAAGGTATTCTAGTAATAAAAAGTAAAATGTCAGTCTTTGAATGATGTCAGTCTTTTTTTCCTTTAATTTTTTGGCCTGATTACTGAGTCTTTATACTGCTCGGGCTATGGAAGACAGATCCAGATCAGAGGATGAGAGATTTGAAAGGCAGATGGGAAAACAGTCACAGAAAGTTAGTCTTCATAGAACAATCCAGGAGACATTTTGTGTTTTTCAAAAAATGAGAAAATTTCTTCAGATTGCACCAAATTGTATATTCAAGAATTTCACCTCAGAACAAAAGTCATTTTGATGATAACACACGGTATTGAGGGCTTAGTTGCCCATTGCTTAGGGTCGCTTCTGTGATATAGACAGAGAAGTGGGCAGGGGGCAATTCTTTGAGTAAATGGAATTTAGACAGGCTTCCCTGGAGCCATCTGCGTGAAGATGGATGGATTCCCATGATGAGAGCAGAGATAAACATCTTTTATTTTCTAGTAAAATAATTAATTGTGATAACTATGCCTGATGCATATATAATGGCTTCTAAAAGCCCACCTACTTAATATAACTAAATAAGCTCACTTATTAAAAAAAAGTTACTACATTGTATCCATCAGCTGTGGGCTACAATAAAATATCATAAGCTGGGGGATTTAAAGTGCAGAGATTTATTTTCTCACTGTTCTGGAGGCTAGAAGTCCATGTTCAGTGTAACAGCATGGTCAGGTTCTGATGAGGGCTCTTTTTGGCTTGTTGGCGGTCACCATTTTCCTAGGTCCTCCCATGACTGAGAGAGAGAGAGAGAGAGAGAGAGAGAGAGAGAGAGAGAGAGAGAGTGTGTGTGTGTGTGTGTGTGTGTGTGTGTGTGTAAACAATGAGCAAACTCCCCTCTTATATGAGCACTAGTCCCACCATGATAGCCTGACCCTTACAATCTCATCTTAACAAAATTATCTCCCAAAGGCCTCATTTCTAAATACCATCACATTGGACATTAGGGCTTCAACCTAGGAATTCTAGGGGGACACAATTCAATAGCTAGTATATAATATCTGCTCACATGACACTGATCAGCAGGATGTTCTGCTCATCTGTCTTTCTTTGAGCTCTGGGGTCACAGATTTTTAATTGCCCTGTTAACATATTTCTTTATGACTGCTATACCTTAGAGGAGATCCTCTCTTAAACTCAGAATATGCAGCCATAACCTAAGGACTAAATGGAACCAGTACTGCCCCCTGCTAGCTCCCCACCCCAAAGTCTGAAAGGCCTATCAGCAGAGCCAACCCTGATTGTCTTCTCTACAATGCCAGAAAACTAGTAGGAAACCCAAAGAACACCCCATTGGATTATTCCTGTGACACACCAAGGCCAGCCTGAAAGGACAAATTTTTTTATGCATGTGTGAGCAGCTATAACTTTCTACCTTTGGCAGTTATGTTACTGATTGTTGCTAGAGGAGATAATTCCCCTGGGAACGATTAAGCATTCTAAGCCCTCCACAGCAGGCTGACTCAGCTGCTGCATGTCAGAGTGGATCACCAGCTCTGCTGAAGCCAGTGTGTGATGCTACTAAGCCTTTGAGATCTATGTGAATCTTCACTCAGTTCTGTTTTTTTGTCAAAGGTGTGGTTCTGCCAAGGAAATGTCTGGCAGCAGAAGTAACCCATAATGTTCTTCTATCATGCTGTGTAAGGGTGGGAGACTGGGGACTGGGATGTGATAAAGGGCTGCTACCATGGCTGGTCTGTAAGGACTGAATCTTGCTTCTGACCTGATCATAAAGACAGTCCTCATGTGGAGATAGGCGAAGGATTATTTCAGAAGATATAGAAAATTTGTGATTGATCTTAGCTGACTGAGATGGTATCTTTCTGGGTTTGAACAGATTCTCAATATCCATGGAAACATTAAGATAAGGAGTTATATCTCTTTCCTCAGGCCTTCTTTCTTACATAAGAGAATTCCATAAGATTTGGACAAACCGAAATGATTATTCATATCTTTTCTCATCTATCAATCACCACCAATACCACTGTTATTACTACCTACTACTATTACTATTACTGCCACCCCTAGAACAATCACATTAGTTTCAACTACTGGTGTCAATGATGGGGTGCCTACTTCATGTCACTCATGTCTCAGGTTCTCACATATGTGGAAGCTACTAGGAAGCCATAAGCCACTCATGTCTGATTCTATGGATTTTCAGAACCCAAGCCCAGAGATCTACAGGCAGTCACCTGTAAATCACAAATTGGGTTCAGAGAGAACTGCCAAGGAACATTCCTGGGTTTTATCAGAAGAGGAAAATCTACCAGATGCTAGTAGGGATTCCATATGCAATTATTTCCCTGTTGACCTTTCATAAGAAATCAATCAAATGTGCAAGAAATAGTATAAAAGTGGTATAAAACTACATATATACATATATGTATGTATGTGCTTATGTATACATGTGTATATATGCGTATATGTATACATAGAAATGAAATCAAATGTGTGTGTATATATATACACATATACACACCTACATATATATACACACACATTTGGTTTCATGTATGTTTGCATACATGTATATGTGTGCATGTGCATATGTATGTATACATATATACATTTACTTAGATTATGTGTATGAACTTGATATCATTTTTATTACTGGTTTTAATGACAATTTTTTGCTTGTATCACTGTAATGATGAATATTCAAGTACAATGAAATATTTTTTAGCATTGGCCTGAATTTTAGCCCTGAAAGCCCAGGACTATGAGTTTTCATTCTGTTCCTGTACTGGCAAAGAAACCTTTTGGGACTGCACCGAATATTATATAGAAGCCCTGAATGTTAGATTTTTAGTAATAACAATTTATGATTTCTCAGTCTGCATCAGCAAGAAGCTAAACTACAAAAATGTATCCCTGAGACATAGTTGCAGTCATGAATCACACAGTTGTTCTCAGTAATGTTTGTCAAACTATCTTGACATCTGCACCATCAACTACATCTGTGTATTTGTTTTCTAAGGCTGCCACAACAAATAATCACAAACACGAATGGTTTAAAACAACAGAAATGTGGTATCTCACTATTTTGGAGGCCAGAAGTCCAAAATCAAGGTACAGGCAGGGTCACACTCCCTTTGAAAGATCTAGTGGGATAACCGTCCTTGCCTCTTCTAGATTATTGTAGCTCCTGACTTTCCTTAGCCTGTGGCAGCTTATTTCCAGTCTCTGCCCCCGTCTTCACGTGGCCTTCTCTTCTGTGTTTTGTATCTGTGTGTCTCAACTTTCCCTTCCCTTTCTCTTATTAACAGTTATTGGATTTAGGGTTCGGCTTTAATCCAGGATGATCTCATCTTAAAATCCTTAAATTAATTACCTTTGCAAAAGTCCCGTTTCCAAATAAGGTCACATTCACTGGTACTGGGGTAAGGACTTGGGTATATCTTTTGGGGGACCACTATTCAACCTACTGCAATCTGCTTTACATAATAAAAAGATTAGAGAATAATGAGATTTGAGTGCAACAAACCCAAATGACTTTTGAAAGGCAAAATGTGGGAGCTCCAACTCTTGCCATATTCAAATCAAATGTAATTTTATCTTGCCTTTATTATCAAATAATCTGAGAAGAGACTTTCTATACTACACAGTTCTCTGAGTTTACCTATAAAGTCAGAGGTATTAAACAGAAGAAATATGTAATGCAACTAAAAGAATACAATTAGGAAGTAGGCTAACCTACATTTGAGCTTTAGATATGATTTGCAAACTGTGTGACTTTGGTAAAGTGACTTCCTTCAGTCATATAATGATCTACAAAACGGTGCTATCAAAGAACTTTCTCATTACTGTTGTACATCCTAAAGAGATAATCATAAAGTACCTTCCACAGTACCTGACCTGCTAGGCTCTTGGTAAAGATAGTAGCTATAATGTTCTTCCATTAAAATTTCTGAAGGAAAAAAACAAAAAACACTGTCACAGTTAACAATAACATGTTTGCATCTTTCCTTCCCTAGTGCTTTAGTTATAGCAGACTTCATCTATGTCTTAACCAGTCTTGAAATGATGGATTTTGTTCTTTCAAATACTGCTTATAATAGATGTGTCAGGTATCCTATTTAAACCCTAATGGTTTTGCAAATATCAGGGCTTGTGAAATACCCAAATATGAGATAAAAGAGAAACATTTAACATAATTCAGAGGCAAGCAGCCAAAGTGAGCCGAGGGCAAAAGGGTAGCAGAGAGGACATTTGTCTACAGCTGAGAAACAGAAGCCCATTTTGGCTCCATTTGCATGTACTTTCTTCCTGTCTGGACATTTTGTACACACAGCTGTAACCTCCACTACCCCTTGGCTAGTATCTCTCTCATAACCTTAGTCATGACTTTCCCTTATTCTGTGAGTGCACTGAGATTTTTTTTTTTTCTCCAAAGGATGCTTTCCTGCTCTTCCAGCAATGTACAGAGGGATGTAGGGGTATGTGGTGCAGCTGGGAAGGCAGCCAAAACTGCACATTCAAAAGGCCTGTCAGATGGTGTCCAAAGCTTCTTTCAGCCTGGCTTTCTGCCTTTGCATTTCTCCTTCCTAATATCCCCGTGTGTTCTCCACTGTCTGGCACCTAGAAAATATTCTTCATCATTGTTTTTTTCCTTTTATGCTCCAACTTCAAGTTCTTCTCATCTTTAAGTGAAGGCTCTAAGAAACAGAAGTCTAAGCAACTGCTCTCTTTAGGGCATCAGTGCTAGTAAGCCATACACAGTAGAGTGGGCAACTGCCAGGGGAGTCTCTGTCCTGCTGGCTTGGATCAGGTCAAGGTGAGAATCGGACAAATATTAGCAGAGCTTCTGTGTGAACTTGATTCCCATGACCTTAAGGAATTCTATAATTTCATTTCAGGACCACTCTACTCATCATCTATAGAAAGAGGATATTGTTTTAAAAATTAAAGTCCAAGAGGAAAGAAAAGGATAACATTGTGATGAAAAGCTGTTGTTAAGAGAAGTGTGATAGACAGAATGACCCCCCTCAAAGATGTCTGAAAGCTGTGAATATATTACCTTACGTGGCAAAAGGGACTTTGCCAATGCAATAAAGTTAAAATCTAAAGATGAACAGATTAGATTATCTGGATAGGCCCAATGTAATCACAAAGATCTTTATTAGAGGTAAGCAGGAAGGTTAGAGTGCCAAGGGGATGTGAAGACGGAAGCGAGGGCTGTAGTTGGAGAGAGAGACTTGAAGACACTACACTGCTCGTGTGAAGATGGAGGAGGGGGCCGCAGCCAAGGACTGCAGGCAGCTTCTAGAAACTGGAAAACATGAGGAAACAGATTCTACCCCTCGAACCACCAGAAGGAGCTCAGCTCTGCTGACACTTGGATTATAGCCCAGTGAGACCCATTTTGGACTTCTCAACTCCAGGACTCTAAGATAATAAACTTAAGTTTGCATAGCAATAAAAAACTAACACAAGCAGTTTCCCCTCAGTGTTCCTCATGGCCAGACACTCAGTTATATAAAATTAGCTTGAGCTTTTTGGGAAGGAAATAAAAGATACAGAATATATGTCTGTACAGAATTTCTTTTTTTGGCATAATGGTGTATAATGGGGAATTGAAGTGCTCTGATCAGTGATGCAAGCACATATTTTATTACTGGTGACTAATATTCAAAGAATTGTATTATGTTCAATTGTAATGCAAAAATATGACAAAGGAAGCTTTTTTCTTTTTTCTTTTATGATCTACAAAGCACTTCAGGAACTTGCACTGCCTCAGGGTAATCATTGTGAACATCAATTATCATTGTACCATTGGAGCACAGAAGCACCCGCTAGTAATAGTATTTCTAGGTGATGAACACCAGATAAACCATCATTTGCTATGATATAGTGCCTAGATTATGTCTGCTGAATTACAACTTTGGGAAAACTGCATAACTGTTTCAGAATTAAGATTTACTCATTTCAGGTATTTGTCTTGAAACTCCATGGAGACAGAGACAGTATGCGAGTTAAAAGGAGACCCCATGGTTACTGTTAAATGCAGCTCATAGAATGCCGATAAGAGAACTCCCCATCAGCGGTCTCTATTAGAAAAGGGGTTAGGTAAGCAGGCACTTTGTTTTATTCTCATTTGGTAAGCATGTGGGTGTCCTCAACTTCAGGGTTATGAACTTGTCATACAGATAAAATATTTTTATTGTTAACACCTGATAAAATGTAAGTTACTTGACAGAAGAGCCAATATCATCTTTTCTCACTCTCCTTTTCCATGTATTATAACTATAATTCATAGAATAGAACCAGGTCCACTACAAGTACTCAGTGAATGAATAAGCTAATGTTGAGTTCTTTAAATAACAATTGCTGACATTGGTGCAGCCTTCAGTGTACCAGATGCTTTCCCACACATGGCTTTGGTTGATCACTCAGACACACAGTGAGGTGGCCATCCCTGTTTGAGGAGGCATAGCTGCCGATTCATTATGACTCACAGTCACACAGTCTGCCATGGAATTCTGACTCTATCATCCCTGTCTAGGGATTCTGGGGAAATTTACTTAACCTTCTCAAGTCTCAGCTTTCTCACTTGCAAATATATATATATGTCTTGTCAGGTTGTTGTGATGATTAAGTGAGACGGTTTCCACAGTGGGCTCTAGAATAGAGCCTGACACTTACAAAGGAATGCCTACATCATAGATTTTTGCTATTCTCAGTTGGTGCAGGAAAACAAAGACCAGAGGCATTGAATGACTTACCCAAAGTCCCTAATACCAAAAGAGAAAACGTGGTTCAAATCTTCTCTTAATGCTGGGTAAATATCTGAGTTCAGAAACCATTGTTTAATCTCTCTTTTCTGTCTGTTTCTAGTGTGTGCACACACATGCACACACACAAACACACACACCACACACACCCCTGCATCACTGCCCAGCTTGGGTTGCTGGGGAGGACTGGAGAGCTCCACATGTTCTCGTCAGGAACCTGCTAATGGCAGCTGACAGCTGCTCAGTGGCAGAAGCTGTATGCTTTCGAGGGCCAGTCCCCGACTGAGAGGAGCAGTTTCACACCCAGCCCTAA
The DNA here is from genome assembly GCF_009761245.1 of Sapajus apella. NCBI lineage: Eukaryota > Metazoa > Chordata > Mammalia > Primates > Cebidae > Sapajus > Sapajus apella. The sequence continues at coordinate 5,136,274 of NW_022436980.1, forward strand.
GAAGGCTTTCAGTTTTTTCCTCCCTCCCATGAGAGCCTGCGGCAGCCTCCCTCCACACCAACCACTGTGCTCATAGGAAAACACACTTGGCAGAAGTGGTTTACCAAACCACCTTCAGGATTCTTTAGGAAACGGGGCTTCCCTCACATGTCCAAGGTTTAGAGATGGAGATGGGTACCTTGTCCTATGAATGGTAGCCTCAGGGAATTGAATCTCTTTGTTTTATTCTTCTTTACCCTGAAGCTCATCTTTCAAACCAGGCTTTTTAATTTAGGACATGATGGGGTCCACGTATTAGGGTAAGCACAGCAATATTAGCTCTGCAGGAGCTGCCGGAAAGGACAGTAGCTATTTTGTGCTTTAGGCTTTGAGGAGAAGAGAATTTGACAAATGGCCCATGTCCCTGGGGGATAACAAAGCAGCAAAGTAGCCAGAGAGGAGAGTGATAAAGACAAGGGGAACACTGACTGATACTCAGCTTTCCAAAATCTCTCTTCCCATGGAGGAAAAAGAAACATTGCTCATGTTGCAAATCCTGCTCCTTGTGATCCGGAAGATTCCTATTACTGAATATGTAGCTGAGCAGTCCTCTTTGCAAGGGCTGATCTCAAAGCCTCATCATCACTGCCCACACGCCAATCCTGGCATCACTTTTCAAGGGATTTGTTTTGTATTTTCAGTATTAACACTCTGAGCTGGGAAAGGATGACAGCCCTATGGGCAGCAGTAACACAGCTTGGTAATTGGTTTTTAAATGCTTTTTGCTTTAAATTGATATCATGGGTCTTTCGTTCTTCCTCCCTGGAGGAATTTCAATCTTTTATTTTTTGAAGAATAACTCTTCCTCATCCTATGAGAATAGGGGACAGACTGATAATTCTTGGCTCTCTAAGTAAGGATCCTAAGAGGAGACAGATGTCATCCTGCCAGGCAGACTGTTAAAACACGGGTGGGAGATGGGAGAACTGGGTTCCAGTTCTGACTGTGCTCCTAAATGTCTCTGTGACCTTGGATAGATCACTATTCATCTCAAAGCATCTATTTTTTTTTATAAGTAAAATAAGAAATTTAGCTTAGACTCATATGTCTCAAACTTCACCTGCATGTCAATCACCTGGTAATCTTAGTAAAATGCAGATTCAGATTCAGCAGCTCTAGGTGGGTCCTGGGATGGTGTATCTAAGCTCCCAGGTGATGACAACGCTTCTGGGTCAAGGACAATGCAAGGGTCAAGGATGCTGTTTTTCTGAGCATGGTCTAGTGACCACTGAAACACCTATCAGGGCTTCTTCCATTACACTTTCTGAATTCAACATGTTTTCACTATCTTGGCTGCTAAACACCAGTTCAATCCTATCATCTCTCTGCTAGACTATTCAGCAATACACCCACCGGTATCCCTTCTTCTACTTCCCACTTCTGCTTTCCACATCCTGTATTCCCTACCCAGTCATCATAGAGACCTTTTGAAAATATAAATCAGATCATATTACTCCCTTTACTCCAATTAAAACCCCCCAGTGACTTTCAGTATCTCTTGTAATAAAACCCCAGGATTATTATGGCCCTACATAATTTGGCCACTCTCTACTGTATCACCCCACTCCCTATCTTTCTCCCTCTCTCACTGTGTTCTAGTTGAGTGGTTCTCAACTAGGGGCGATTTTGCCTCCCAGGAGACATTGTCAATGGCTGGAGACCTTTTATGATTGTCACAGCCAGGAAGGTAAAACCAGCATCTAGTGGGTTGAGGCCAAGGATGCTGCTGAAATTACAATGCACAGAAAAGCCCCATACCACACACACAGAATATATATATATATATATATATTATATATAATATACACTATATATTATATTCACAATGTGTGAATACCCAAATGGTTATATATTATATATTTTATATAATGTACATTCTAATATGTGATATATAAAATACATTATAATATGTAAAATACACATTATATGTAAATATGTGTACACATATATTTAAATGTGTATATATGTGCATATATGTGTGTGTGTGTGTGTGTGTGTGTGTGTATTCCCAAAATGTCAATAGTTTCTCTGTTGAGAAACCCTGCCCTAGCCACACAGTCCTGCTTTGTAGTGCTCAAGCTTACCAAGGTCCTTCCAACCTCAGGGCCTTTGCACTTGCTGTATCTACTATGCCTCCTGTGCTGTACCTCCTGTGCCTCAACCCACTAGATGTACACACACACATACACATTCTTTGCATCATTAAGGCCTCAGTTGAAATATGACATCCAAAAGAAAGCTGTCTCTAATCGCCTTAGCTCACACACATCACCCACACTACCCTTCTCCTATTGTGCTATTTTGTTTCCTTACAGCACTGCCACTATTTGAAAGTTTATTTATGAGATTTTTATCCATAGCCCCACAGTAGAATATAAGTCTCATAGTCCCACAATGAAATGTACACTGTCCATCTTATTCACTGCTTTACCCTCGGTGGTACTGCTATACTGTAGAAGGGTGACCAGGGCATACTTACTGCTCACAGCTATATGCTGAATTACTTAGCATATAAATGAACACAAAGTAAATCTACTATATATTTTATAAATATAGCATTCTAAGCCCCATTCCAGATGTACTGAAACACAAGCTCAGGAATCTACATTTTAACAAGCATCCTTTGTGATTTCTATACATAATGGAGTATGAGTTCCCCAAGGCTAATTACGAACAGTTAGCTCTTAGGGCTAACAGAGAATGAGTCACGTGGTCACCCCAGCCTGTACATGGATCTTGCCAGCCCATCAGCTTATCTTTTGTCCTGCTTGGAAAAGGCCAGCAATGCTGTCTTTGGTTTTATCTCTGTGGGTAGGAGACTGGGAGGACTCCCCCTTGGGAAGACAGCTCTGACCAGGATCCAGTCCATCCTTACCCTGAGGTTGAAGAGACCTGGTTTATTTTTCTTGATAAGTTAAAGGGAGCCTGAGGGGAGGGGAAGAAATGACCTTTCCTGAGTAAATACTAATAAATAAAGAAATGAATAAAGGATAAGCAAAAACTACAGAAATTTAACCTCAAATAATAAGGTCTGTATGGACTTAAAAAAAATTGTTGGGTTTTTTTTACCCACAGACACACTAGTGTCTGAGAGATCACAGTCAACTAAAACTTGAGTCATTTCACACACAAAGCTAATGAGCCATGTATTTTCCCATTTTGAATTTACATCATTTGTTTTTTTAATTTAAGGGGGAAACTTTACATTTATCTTGTTACGTGTTAGCAGATTTATTACTGAAGTCATTATACTGTAAAACAATGGATTTTGAAATTCTTGTCACAACAGACCAAAGAAAACCCCAATTCCCTATAGATCTCTCTTGAAATAAAAGATGGCGGGGGGTTTATCTGCATATGTCAGCCCATAAGTAGAACTCACAAGCTGGATACCATCTAACAATTCCTAACATGTAGTAAATGTTCAAAGTGCAGTTATGACTAGTACTGCTATTCTATGGTTTGGCTATTTTAATTGATTCTTCTCTGTAAATTTGATTATCATGTTCTTTTTTAAGTTCCTCAAATTGATGTCAATCCTTTAATTAGCACACTTTAGGAAAAAAAATTAATCAGTTATGAATTAACTTCACTGTAATCTAGTTCACATGTTCCTTGTTTCTTATAAAAACAGGTTCTAAATTAAATATATTCTTAACTATATATGTAAAATGTTTTCTAAAGCATTCCTTTAACCAGTTGTTGGGTAATTATAATAAATTAATCTCAGGTATTTGTTCAATCTAGAGTTCTGATTGTTAATATATTGTATCTCAAGCTAAATTTTCTCTAATGATTATTCACATGTCCCTACAGACTAATCACTTGTTATACTCAGGAAACTATTAGTATATACAAGCTTCCTCACCAGCTCCTAAAAACTGTCCACTAATTTTCTAAGAAAATTTGATTATGGGGATAAGTCATTGGGAATCAAATGTAATGAGTTTTCTTAGTTTTGTATTGAATGACACTTCTGTCCTGTTACTAACATGTAAAATAAATTGAACTAAAACATTTATCTTCGTATTTTATTTTCTCTCCACCTCCTTAAGTCTAGTGAAACACTGGTCATTAAATAGGTAACTGGGGGAAAAAAAAACCCTAAACCTGTCTTCTGAACATCCTCTGAAATGTATGCAGTTTTTTAATTCATTGATAACAGAAACATAAATTCCATAATTAGAATTTGGTGTTAATCAGAGAAGGCACTAGGGGTCTGTGGTATAAAATGATTATCACCATCATCATCAACAAGCATTCCTTGAGTGACTTCTATCATGTTCCAAGCAGCACTCCAGATCCTGAACGCCGTGGAAGAGGAGGGGCACTAAATTAAGCAAGACGAAAAAGCCCCCCTTGACAGGGATCAGTATTGACCTTCACTATGAACAGGCACTTTTAGGTGAAGATAACAAAGCTTTGACAGGGGCAAGCCTATTGATCATGTGTATCCTTAATTACCTGGCTACTGGCAGGAATAATGGTGACATTACACAGAATATGGATGGCCCCTGGGGCAGGACAGGCTTCTTTCCTTATTTTAAAAGAGGATTTATGGAAACATTATTTAATGAATACTATGTATGGAAAGTTGACAAGCTTAGATAGAACAGCACAATTTAAAGATGGTTGGTATACAAGTACAGGGAAGCTTCTAGGAATGTTTTACACAAACCTTTATTTGTATTTTTCTCTGAACATCTGGGCAATATGTGACGCCCAGCATCTACATTCTCACCTATACCTGTATCAGACTGGACACAACTGTTTCAGGGAGGGATGAGGAGAAAGCCATCCTCTAATAGATTATCACCCCAGCATCTCCATATGCAAATGCCTGTCATCAACCAAATCTCCATCCATGTAGAACGCAAAGATAATTGCTAAACTTCACTATAGTTTCTTTTGAGCCCACAGATTAAAGCTAAGAGTGAAGGCACCTGCGGCCAAATTTCCCTTTTTATTCCAGTGCAAAACAAAGCTCTCGAATTAAACATTTGATCTTAATGACTCTACACTTGCATTGTTTCTTTTATCTGTTGAAATCTCAAGACATTCCACTACCAGTATATGAGGATCACTCACTCCATGCTGAAATGAGGCTAACTTTCAGCAGTTAAAGATGGCTATTCTAATGATTATTCAACAGCACAATACATTAGTTACAAAGACCAAAACACATTAAGAGAAACCAAGCTTCATGAAAGAGTCACAAGGGTCATGACTTTTTATAACTAAATAATTTTATAACTGATATAATCCACTTCTCAGTTGCATTACCAAATAAAGTTGCATTTTTGAGGGCAGTAATTGTTTTTATCGTAATGACTAGAGCGCCTTCGTATCAATAGTGAGACTATTCTTTTCTCCTCTTCAGAAGTCACTCCTCACAAATCCCCAGGTGGTAGACTCATAAAATTGCATCCTGGTTCCTCCCTCTTTCCCTGAAGCTGTTTTTCGGTTATTTTTTTCCTGAATATGCCAACAATAAGAGCAGGAGAGCTGAAGAGCTGATGCCATACTGACATCCAGGAAGTCACTCTCCTTATTGCTGTTGTCAGTGCTGCAATGCCAGGTGGTCAGTGGCCATTTCCAAAGGCCAGGTTCAAATCACAAAGGTAGAGAACAAACAAACAAAAAACAACAACAAAAAAGAAAACATAAGGTTTCTTTTTCCCAACTTCCACTATGTAAAAGCTCTAGAACTTGAACCACTCATTTTTAATCTCCCAAAACAAAGTTCAAACCTAGCAGACATCTCAGCATTTTTTCTAAGAGTGCACTGATGTGACCCACAGCACCATTCTCTAAAAGTAAAAAGTGCTGAAATAAGCCAATATTCTAATTTTGATTCATCCACTTATCAGTAATAAAACAATTGCATGCTAATAAGGAAAGGAATTAAAAATATAATGAGATGGGGAAAACTTGATCATTCAATATTTTATACAGATACCACATTTTTTACTTATTTTTTTTTAAAGCCACTATTGCAGATGTCATAAGTTTCAGGGCAAAAGGTTTTAAAAAATGTATGTTCATGTCTATAATATGTCTGTTCCTTTAAGAACACAAGGAAAATATCGTAAAAATAATCAAATTAGCATAACATGTCATGACTTAGAAAACTTTGAGTAGACAAGTTATGAACAAATTTCAAAAGAGGAATAGATAAATTTAGTTTACATAATCATTAAATGTTAATAAGATTATCTGAATGTACAAAATATAATAAAAAATGTTGAAGAATTGATTCCTTTGTGGAATACTAAATTATTTCTCCTAGATGCACTAAAGAAAGGATGAATACATCATCACAGGCAATGCAGCAGTCAAAATGAAAATGCTAGATGAATTTTTTCCTAACACTTTCACGACTGTTATGAGGATGTATTGGATTTTACAGTGGCACTGAGCTAAGGTTTGTATTAACATATCCAAACTGCCACTAGAAACACTTACGGGGCTTCTTGTTTGTGTATTTTTCCAAGATTTATCTATCACCTTCTCCCAAAAATCTTTGTGCTTTATAAACACTCGACTTACAAATAATAGTAACTATATAGAGTATGTAGGAGAAATATAAATGTATTCCTAGCTTACAGAGTAAAAAATACTTAGGCATACATGGCTTGGAAGCCAAATGTCTGTGTGCAATATCGAACTTCAGAAACCTGAAAACAAATGCAGGTGAAATTGACACCATCCATACATCTGGTATCAACTAGGTAGAGAGAGAAATTTCAGAGGAGCAGAAAAGAGGGCTCTCCCAAGTCCTCAAAGTCCTGTGACTAAAGCGGCAGCCAGTACCCAAGGGAGGCACTGTTACCCTGACAACATTAATTAGAGCAGCAGATATATTAATGAGCAGTCATATCAACCTTTTAATTATCCATCTCTAGATGGTATTTTTGTCATAAATTTACTGTTTATTCAGTAAATTATCCTTTAGTTATCTTTATGAACTCTATCAACATTATCTGATAGTTTTCTTCAATGGTGGGAAGGCCATCAACATGCAAAATGAATGCGTTTTTGAAAAGCTTTTTACTTAAAAGGTTTGTGAAATGAATCTTAACTTTTATGTTTATTTGCATCTTATGAGAAGATTTCATTCTTTGTTTTCAAATGACCAAGTCTACTCAGTGATATCATCTAATCTGTATGCTGGTTTAACCCTGATAATAGAAAAGGGAGGGTGTCTTTGATTGTCCTCCTCACTTGTAGGAATCCAAACATGTATCTTCAAAACAATAAAGAAAGAAGATCAGCAGCCACAGAATTTAAAAAAAAAAAAAAAAAAACTTTTTGACCCGGATTAAGAGAGCAGCAAGGTGGGAACCATCACTAGGACACCCTTGCCCTCCCCTGGCCCTCATTAACTGCTGCTGTCATTGAAAATGAGAGCTTAGACTGCCATCTTTACTGGGTCCCCAGACGCTGATGCTGGTGTAGAGTTGGAGCTGGGGGCTGGGGACATCTAATCTGGTGATGACAATCCAAAGTATTATTACTCAGCTAAAATACTTTGTGAAATATTTTACGCAAAATGTATGTGCTGCACATTTTCTTCTCAAACTATCCTGGAGGCAAAGACAATAAAGAACTTAATTTCTACATCCATACTGTCTACCTGCCCCTTTCAGAACAAGACATTGGGATAACTGAGGGGGAAAAAATCTAGTCGAGTGTGGAAGAACAAACATGGATGGGGAAAAGAATAATCTCCTTTCATCTTTACCCTAAATCATGGCATGGCCTTATTCCTGTCGTCTGAGCCTGCAATAGTAATAACCTCAGCACATTTAGCAACCTGCAGTGCAATCCGTGGCATTGCTTTCATGGTAACAGCCTGCCTATCTTTAAATGGCACTCTCTCTTTCTCTGTGTTTCTATTACTTTTACTTTACCTATAAAGAAGACTAGGTCAGAGAGAATGGCTAGAAGCCACATTTTCTTTTCCCAGGTACATATAATTTGGAGATGTTAATATTTGTCTCTAGCCCCTTGATGATTACAATGATGTAAGATTTCTCTGATTTAATAATTCCACATTGTATTCATGAATTATCACTTTGTACCCCATAAATGTTATAAATTATCAATTTACAATAAAAATACTACTCTGGGTCAGGTAATTTGTTAATCCATACATGTGTGTTTGTGCTGTGTGTGTGTCCACAGACATACACATATACGTGTCTGTATAATATATAATTGTATATCTATGTAAAACATATAATTTTATGGAGTCCTATATGATATGTATGACTATCTCTATTTTACAGATGAGGATATTAAAGAAGTAAAATCTACATACTGTAGGTGATATTTCAGTCCATATCTCATGCTCAAACTGCTATATTGTAAGTTATAATCTTGGCAAAGTTTTCCAAAGTCTAATCCCTGTTTAGTTTTAAAATCATGCTATGCAAATGAAAAAGCTCTGTATTTTTTATCTTCTTTTTTTCCAAGGAAGTAAATGCACTCAAACATTTATTTGCAAAATATTTTAAAGTGATTATTTAGTTTAGAAGAAATTGAGGCATATTCGGGGGGAAAAAAAGGAAAACCATTTTATTAATGTTTTTAGATAAAATTCTGAGATGCCTTTATTTATAGTAGCCAATCTACTAGTAATTGGCCTTACACAGTATTTCTCAAAATGTGATTCAGGGCTACTGATATCAAAATCACTGGGGTGCTCATTAAATGGAGTTTCCTGGGACCATCCAAGACGTAACAAATAAGAGCCTCTGAGGACAAGCCCTAGGAATCTACATTCAAATAAGCATACTCTCCCTGTGATCTTACTGTCCACTAATGATTGAGAACAAATGTCCTAAGACCTCGTTTTGTTTCTCTTCATCTTAGTGTAACAAGTTATTAGACAATGCACTTGATGATAAAAAAAAAAAAAAAGTAAATTTTAGGTAGATAAAGTTCAAAAATACTTAAATATCATTCAATGATGGTAACAGAGCTAGTCTGGGAAGTTCAGATGCATTTTAAGCAGCCACTTACAACAAAGCTACATTTGGAACTCCTGAGAGTCTAGAAGCTGATTGGTGTGTTTAGACTGTTTTAATGGATGGCTAGGAAGAAAACAAGCATTTTGGAAAAACTTCTCTTACATCATGACCTTGTATGCAAGCTAAGATGCCTACTACTAGGTCACGGAGTTTGTTTAAAAGAAATGAGCATTTTACCAAAGATTTTGCAACGTGTGCTAATCAGAAGCTGCCTGTCAAGTTGAAGTAGCATCAAGAGGCTCAGAATAAGAGCTCTTGGGCGTTAAATGGTTCCTCCCAAATACCAAACCTATTATCATGATTGGCTGTTATAGCCCTCTAAACGGCAAAGTGATTAAATTGGTCATTATGAAACCCTAAAGATGCATAATTATGACAAATAAGACTCAAGTGCACAAAGATTTCTATCTCACTGACTGGATTACATTTCAAGGAAGAATCAAAGAAGGAATGCTTTTAAAACCACAGTCAGCTGTGTGGAGGCTGGTTAAGAACTAGATTCTCCTGATCTTTACACAAATCTCTTTTGTATGTCATCCCAATACACCCGTTCAGAAATCTCTGCAGCTCTTAACTCTGATTTTAAATTCCAATCCTATGCAGCAATATATCCGCTTACATTATAACTCTGAATGTACATGGGATGCTCTTTTTTGATCATTTGTTAAGTGTCAGGTGTCTCTAACATGATCTTGGGTTTATTCTGAGTCACTCTAACTTGCTGTAAATCAAGTCCTCAGCCTGGATGTGCTCATTTGATTCACTTATCATTAATAATAGCAATGGCTAAAAAAGAGGGCTACAAAATAAGCTGTTTCTATCCAGATCTAGTCTACATCTAAGAATTGAGGACAATACCTCTGGAAGCTTATACATTACCAAAAAGACAGTGGTTTACTCCTGGAAATGCACACACTAAAAATCCTTCTAAAATACTCCTGGATTAAAGACAAAATGATATACCAGACCAAGAAAGTCTAATACAGAATCAAACATTTTTTTCTTTAGCACTATAGAGGAGACAGATCATACAAATTCAGTTTCTTGATCGAGTACTTTTCAATTATTGACAGATGGGCAAAGAGAATATGGAAAGAGAAATAAGACTTTTTTGTACTTTTGGAAATTAGCAGCTAGATACAATACTAATGTTAATGACCACTACCAAGCTTCATTGCAACATCAAGCTTTGTTACTAGTACAACATAAAGTACTATTTACAGAATACTAATATTTTTTAATTGCCAGTATCTTCTTTTAAAAAGTCCCTTCTAAGAATGTGCTATGAGGTACAATACAAATTATAGTTGTGGTGGTTGATATTTCCTTGAAACAGAAAATCACCAGGAATGTGGTTAGCATTTATTTTCTCTGTTCATATTGCACACAGAACATAACCTATTCGCTTTTCTATTTTTCCTTTTCCTTTCTTCTCTCCCTATGAATTGCTTTCACTTTCTTCAGTTCTATTTACCACATAACTTGAACTGTACTCTAATCCTCTGAACAACTCATTTAGTGTGAAAATTGAATGCCCTTTAAGAAATGAATTGTCAGAGTTTGATATCACTGTGCTCCTCTCATTTAGAAAAATGCTATGGCTTTATTGGTGAGAAGGGAATATAGCAAGAGAAAGGGAGTCAAAACATCCTGAAGAATGAAAGAGTTTTAACTGTTTTCAAATATATTTTAAGACTGTCATAATAACATGTGAATGAGAACAAAATAGATAAGGTTGATGAAAATAAGCCATGACATCCGGACCACTTTTATTGTATCTCAACTGCAAGAAACTTTATCAACACAGGGCTTAGAAAATAACAGCCATGTTGATAACTGAAGATATTTTTTTGCTATTAAAAATGAAGAAAATCAGAAAAGTATATAAAGAAGTTAATATGTGTTTAAATGTATCGTTCTCTAATTTTCAACATGAGCCCATTCTGAAGGGTTCATGCTACATCCACTCACAATTATTGTCAGGCACTCTCTAGGCTGCAATGGTGTGTACTTATAATCCCAGCTACCCAGGATGCTTAGGCAGGAGGATCACTTGAGTCTAAAATTTTGAGTCTAGTGTGGGCAACATAGTGACACCCCATATTTCTCTTAAGAAAAAAAAAAAAAAAAAAGCTTTGCTCTGCAGACATTTTATTCCCTGACTTGATAGCCAATGTTTAAATTTTGTTCCAGAAGCAAGCTTAAGAAACACTATTTCTTGTCTTGGAACTAGTCTTTTAGATACGCTTGTTTCTATGTGCACATGAAAACAAATTTAACACTATGTAAAAAGAGTTAATTGGGATTTTCAGTGAAATATAGATCAGAATGGAAATATATCATTTATGTAATATTTTAAAGCATGGTAGTGAGATTTTTTTCATGTGATTTTGTTATCTCAAAAATTAAGAAATAGAGGAGTTACTCATTGGAGTAGTTTACCTTTACAGTATCTGGTTTACTTGTAGTTAGAAAGCTTTTAGATGAGATGAGTCTTTTCATCTTTTCAGAGGAGATGGGACCATGAAGAGATTAGCAGAATAAAAAGTCAATCCAGTCAGAGAAAGATTAGAAAAATTACGTATTTAGCTTTAGCAAAATCACATACATATAGTTTATAAAATTGCCCTTATGTACATAAAAGCTTAGAAGGAAAGAAGTCTTGCCTGCTGGATGAATTTGAAGAGTATGAAGAATTTTAATATGCAATGATAGGAAGTCATTCCATACATTTTTTTAAATAGGAAATGTTATATTCAAGAATTTTCTCCTGTCTGCAAAATATGCTTGCATTAAAGGTTCTGTATCAGAGATATGATTTGGATGTCTGGTCCGGATCTCAGTATAGACAGTAAGTTCTAATTCATAATATTTGACAGCATATACATGCATTAACACATCATAAACCATTCTGTACATGAAACATTGTAAAACTATATTCCATCTGGTGAATGTTTTCTAAACTTTGAAGATGATGACCCAAACAGTGTTACTTATTTAGTAGACATTTTACTGTTCCTATGTGATGTGGAGAAGTGAAGGAAAATATATCTTTATTAATTGGGATAATTAATCCTAGTTGCCACTGTAGTTTTTAAAATCACAATAGCACAATGTTAAGCAAATGTTTAACACAATAAAAGTGTATTCCTCCTTTACACTGAAATCCTGTGTCATTCTTCTCTACCTTGCATCTCTGCCATTGGAAAAACATGGCCTCCAAGGTCACTGTGATGGGGGAAGAGGGAAAGAATAGGAAAGGCACTAGCTTATACCTACCTCAACAAGAAACACGTTTCACTTCCACTCACAATTCACTGGCTAGAACTCATTTTTATGGGGGAGACTAACCACGGGGGAGGCTTAGAAATGTGATCTTGTTTGTGATCAGGAAGAAGAAAATGAAATGAGGTGTGGTAAATACAAAACCTTTTTTCTGCCACAGTCAGCACTCCGACCTCTAGAGAGCCATGTACTTCTCTTTTCACATAGCATACCTTCTCCCTAAGGGAGAAAACCCAGTAACTGCAGTCACCTCCAATTCCACAGTCTTACCAAAATACACAGCCTTATTCATGAGGTTCAGATATATTTCCTCTTAGTCCAGCAAATAAGGAAACAAGGATAAGCTGTCTGTCTCTTCCCCTCTCTATCACATACATCACTAATAAAAAATGATAGAAGATAAATGGAATGAGTCTCCCTGGTAAAAGGGTATAAATGGGAGAAACATTACTCATTGGTCCAAAGCAATCCCAAAATTCCACTGGGTGTTATGAAAGCCCCCTCCTCCCACCTAGTGGTGAGGGATGACTCTTGTTGAGCCTCTGATTGTGTTCTTCCCCACTGCTCCCTTTTTATTCAGTGGCTCCTAGATCTACCATCTAGGGGTAGAGATGATCACTCACCTACTATTTCCTCAATCACATCTGAAATGGGTATTTGGAAATATGCTTTCCTTAGGGGTTGCACAACCTTTTCATTCACATTGTTCTCATGGTAGTCCAGGGTTTGTTTTTGTTTTT